>NC_136062.1:403347062-403944562 GCF_964261635.1 Lissotriton helveticus
ACTCGCCTTTACCAAGCATGCCTTTACCACGCTTGCCTTTACCATGCTTGCCTTTACCACGCATGCCTTTACCACGCATGCCTTTACCATGCATGCCTTTACCAAGGATGCCTTTATCACGCTCGCCTTTACCACGCTCGCCTTTACCAAGCATGCCCTAACTACGCTCGCCTTTACCAGGCTTGCCTTTACCAGGCTTGCCTTTACCAAGCATGCCCTTACCACGCTCGTCTTTACCAGGTATGCCCTTACCACGCTCGCCTTTACCACGCATGCCTTTACCAAACTTGCCTTTACCGCGCTCGCCTTTACCACGCTCGCCTTTACCAAGCATGTCCTTACCACGCTCGCCTTTACCACGCTTGCCTTTACCAAGCTCGCCTTTACCAAGGATGCCTTTATCACGCTCGCCTTTACCACGCTCGCCTTTACCAAGCATGCCCTAACTACGCTCGCCTTTACCAGGCTTGCCTTTACCAGGCTTGCCTTTACCAAGCATGCCCTTACCACGCTCGTCTTTACCAGGTATGCCCTTACCACGCTCGCCTTTACCACGCATGCCTTTACCAAACTTGCCTTTACCGCGCTCGCCTTTACCACGCTCGCCTTTACCAAGCATGCCCTTACCACGCTCGTCTTTACCACGCTTGCCTTTACCACGCATGCCTTTACCATGCATGCCTTTACCACGCATGCCTTTACCATGCATGCCTTTACCAAGGATGCCTTTATCACGCATGCCTTTACCAAGGATGCCTTTACCACGCTCGCCTTTACCAAGCATGCCCTAACTACGCTCGCCTTTACCAGGCTTGCCTTTACCACGCTCGCCTTTACCAAGCATGCCCTTACTACGTTCGCCTTTACCACACTTGCCTTTACCACGCTTGCCTTTACCAGGCTTGCCTTTACCAAGCATGCCCTTACCACGCTCGTCTTTACCAGGCATGCCCTAACCACGCTCGCCTTTACCAAGCATGCCCTTACCACGCTCGTCTTTACCACGCTCGCCTTTACTACACTTGCCTTAACCAAGGATGCCTTTACCACACATGCCTTTACCAGGCATGCCTTTACCACTCTTGCCTTTACCACGCTCGCCTTTACCAAGGATGCCTTTATCACGCATGCCTTTACCACGCTCGCCTTTACCACGCATGCCTTTACCACGCTTGCCTTTACCATGCATGCCTTTACCAAGGATGCCTTTACCATGCATGCCTCTACCACGCTTGCCTTTACCACGCTTGCCTTTACCACGCTTGTCTTTACCACGCTTGTGTTTACCACGCTTGCCTTTACCACTCATGCCTTTACCACGCATGCCTTTACCACGCATGCCTTTACCACTCTTGTCTTTACCATGCTTGTCTTTACCACGCTTGCCTTTACCACTCATGCCTTTACCACGCATGCCTTTACCACGCATGCCTTTACCACGCATGCCTTTACCACGCATGCCTTTATCACGCATGCCTTTACCACGCTCGCCTTTACCACGCATGCCTTTACCACGCTTGCCTTTACCATGCATGCCTTTACCAAGGATGCCTTTACCATGCATGCCTCTACCACGCTTGCCTTTACCACGCTTGCCTCTACCACGCATGCCTTTACCACGCATGCCTTTACCACGCATGCCTTTACCACGCTTGTCTCTACCATGCTTGTCTTTACCACGCTTGTCTTTACCACGCTTGCCTTTATGACGCTCGTCTTTACCACGCTCGTCTTTACCACGCTTGCCTTTACCACGCTTGCCTTTACCACGCTTGCCTTTACCACGCATGCCTTTACAACGAATTTCGTACCAAAGGCACCATAGGCATGAATGCTAACGGCATATGCGTGGTATAGGTTTTACAGGTAAGTCCAGGCAAGTATTAAGTGTTATATACATATATCCACAAGAAAAGAACCGGCTCCCTTATTCTGGGGACACCATCGGCACGCAGGTAGCCCCAACAATCAGAAAATAGCAATAGATATCAGCAGTGAGGTCCCAACCCACTGAACTATCTCTTTCTGTGGTCTCAGCTATGCAAGTGCAGCAGAACCTTCAAGTTATGACAGGAGATAGGGGCCGATTAGGATGGCCACCCCTGAGTAGGAGGGACCGTCTGCATGGGCAGCGGCGGTCCCTCCATGGCAATTAGGATGTGACCGCCACCCTGGCGGTCACATCCTGTATGTTTTACATTGTGGCGGGTGCTGCTTGAAGCAGCACCCGCCGCAATGTAAAAAATGAAAGCTGTGCATTTGCATGCACAAAGCGGCAGGCACCGCGCGGTGCCTGCCGCTTCGTGCACGCAAAGGCAGGGGGGTACCCCCATGTGCACCCCCCACGCAACCTTCACCCAGGGGGCCCGCAACGGACCCCCAAAGTGATTGTCCGTATGCTTTTCCATGGCGGAAAAGCCGCCGCGGAAAAGCATTACTTTCCCTACATCCTAATATGGCTGGCGGTGTCTGATAGACACCGCCTGCCATGTAAGTGCTTTTCCGCCGTGGTCGCCTTCCGACCGCGCCGGAAAAGCGGCGGACAGATTTTGAGACCCACCATCCATCCTGATTTGGCGGTGGGTCTTTCAGGCCTCCTCGGCGGATTTCCCGCATACTCCGGCCGGCGGTGTCTTCCGCCGGCCCGGAGTATGCGGAAAATCCGCCATCATAATGACCCCCTAAGTTTGGCTTGAAAATAGAAACCTCTCCAAGATTTCATTTGTTCCGACTCGTGGTGCTTTGAGAGTCTGGGTGTCCTTGGCACTCCTTTCTGGGGTGCTGAATCTGCACATCACAAGCTAGAACAATGTCTAAGCCGGTGTAGACATTCATTGTTACAAGGTCGATCTATTGAGCACTTTGTAGTGGATAAGATTGAAACCTGTCCATTCCAGTGCTTAGAAACGGCCAAACTAATATTAAGCACTATATACAAATATTGTAATTATTTTATCTTTAATAGATGAGCCAGATGCAATCCCAGAAGTATTCTGGTTCCCAAAAATCGGGTTTTACTACCACTGTACTGTATAGTAATTGGGATTTATGAGGCACAATTGTGGCTATCAAGACATGAAAAGTGATGGATGGAAAGCGTTAATTAATTCTGGTCACTAGTAATTACTCTTAGCATTCCATTCCATCGATTTCAGCTTGTCTCTTCCATTATGGACAGGGATTACTACAATTAGGACTGTTGCAGAGTACAGCACGCAGGAGTTCGACAGGGAGAGGAAGGGAATAATGTAGAGAATGCCGAGGGAGGAGGTTATCTCAGTGGGAGAGGCCCTGGGAGCCCTGTAGACTGACATCCTTTCAATGCTTGACCTGGGATGTAATACGGGTCACCGCCTCTGCGTCTATGACGTGAGTGTTAGGCCCAGGAGAGGGACGGAATCCGTGCCCATTCACCCGTCTTGCTTGAAGTCGGCGGGAATGACTTGACTGGGTCTCAAAATATATTTCACGATTGGGGAATGTTGGAATTTTGCCATTGACTTGCAACAGGTCGAGCGGAAAATGTTAATTTTGACTCGGAATACACATCTGGCCTTTCTCCGGGGAGTCCGGGCGTTCCCAGCGAGCAGCCAGGATGAGGGAAAGAGAAACACTGCGTCCTTCCTGCGTGTGTGTCTGAAGCTTTCTAACCAGAGTTCAGCAGGAGTGCACCGATCATGGGGAACAGCAGGAGTGCACCGACATGGGGTACAACAGGAGTGCACCGACATGGGAACAGCAGGAGTGCACCGACATGGGTACAGCAGGAGTGCACCGACATGGGAACAGCAGGAGTGCACCGACATGGGGTACAGCAGGAGTGCACCGACATGGGGTACATCAGGACTGCACCGATCATGGGGAACAGCAGGAGTGCACCGACATGGGTACAGCAGGAGTGCACCGACATGGGGTACAGCAGGAGTGCACCGACATGGGGTACAGCAGGAGTGCACCGACATGGGGTACAGCAGGAGTGCACCGACATGGGGTACAACAGGAGTGCACCGACATGGGGTACAGCAGGAGTGCACCGACATGGGGTACAGCAGGAGTGCACCGACATGGGGTACAGCAGGAGGGCACCGACATGGGGTACAGCAGGAGTGCACCGACATGGGGTACAGCAGGAGTGCACCGACATGGGGTACAGCAGGAGTGCACCGACATGGGGTACAGCAGGAGTGCACCAACATGGGGTACAGCAGGAGTGCACAGACATGGGTACAGCAGGAGTGCACCGACATGGGTACAGCAGGAGTGCACCGACATGGGTACAGCAGGAGTGCACCGACATGGGTACAGCAGGAGTGCACCGACATGGGGTACAGCAGGAGTGCACCGACATGGGGTACAGCAGGAGTGCACCGACATGGGGTACATCAGGACTGCACCGATCATGGGGAACAGCAGGAGTGCACCGACATGGGTACAGCAGGAGTGCACCGACATGGGTACAGCAGGAGTGCACCGACATGGGGTACAGCAGGAGTGCACCGACATGGGGTACAGCAGGAGTGCACCGACATGGGGTACAGCAGGAGTGCACCGACATGGGGTACAACAGGAGTGCACCGACATGGGGTACAGCAGGAGTGCACCGACATGGGGTACAGCAGGAGTGCACCGACATGGGGTACAGCAGGAGGGCACCGACATGGGGTACAGCAGGAGTGCACCGACATGGGGTACAGCAGGAGTGCACCGACATGGGGTACAGCAGGAGTGCACCGACATGGGGTACAGCAGGAGTGCACCGACATGGGGTACAGCAGGAGTGCACCGACATGGGGTACAACAGGAGTGCACCGACATGGGGTACAGCAGGAGTGCACAGACATGGGGTACAGCAGGAGTGCACCGACATGGGGTACAGCAGGAGTGCACCGACATGGGGTACAGCAGGAGTGCACCGACATGGGGTACAGCAGGAGTGCACCGACATGGGGTACAACAGGAGTGCACCGACATGGGGTACAACAGGAGTGCACCGACATGGGGTACAGCAGGAGTGCACAGACATGGGGTACAGCAGGAGTGCACCGACATGGGGTACAGCAGGAGTGCACCGACATGGGGTACAGCAGGAGTGCACAGACATGGGGTACAGCAGGAGTGCACTGACATGGGGTACAGCAGAGATGCACCGACATGTGGTACAGCAGGAGTGCACAGACATGGGGTACAGCAGGGATGAACCGACATGGGGTACAGCAGGAGTGCACTGACATGGGGTACAGCAGGAGTGCACTGACATGTGGTACAGCAGGAGTGCACAGACATGGGGTACAGCAGGAGTGCACTGACATGTGGTACAGCAGGAGTGCACAAACGAGGGGTACAACAGGAGTGCACCGACATGGGAACAGCAGGAGTGCACCGACATGGGTACAGCAGGAGTGCACCGACATGGGAACAGCAGGAGTGCACCGACATGGGGTACAGCAGGAGTGCACCGACATGGGGTACATCAGGACTGCACCGATCATGGGGAACAGCAGGAGTGCACCGACATGGGTACAGCAGGAGTGCACCGACATGGGGTACAGCAGGAGTGCACCGACATGGGGTACAGCAGGAGTGCACCGACATGGGGTACAGCAGGAGTGCACCGACATGGGGTACAACAGGAGTGCACCGACATGGGGTACAGCAGGAGTGCACCGACATGGGGTACAGCAGGAGTGCACCGACATGGGGTACAGCAGGAGGGCACCGACATGGGGTACAGCAGGAGTGCACCGACATGGGGTACAGCAGGAGTGCACCGACATGGGGTACAGCAGGAGTGCACCGACATGGGGTACAGCAGGAGTGCACCAACATGGGGTACAGCAGGAGTGCACAGACATGGGTACAGCAGGAGTGCACCGACATGGGTACAGCAGGAGTGCACCGACATGGGTACAGCAGGAGTGCACCGACATGGGTACAGCAGGAGTGCACCGACATGGGGTACAGCAGGAGTGCACCGACATGGGGTACAGCAGGAGTGCACCGACATGGGGTACATCAGGACTGCACCGATCATGGGGAACAGCAGGAGTGCACCGACATGGGTACAGCAGGAGTGCACCGACATGGGTACAGCAGGAGTGCACCGACATGGGGTACAGCAGGAGTGCAACGACATGGGGTACAGCAGGAGTGCACCGACATGGGGTACAGCAGGAGTGCACCGACATGGGGTACAGCAGGAGTGCACCGACATGGGGTACAACAGGAGTGCACCGACATGGGGTACAGCAGGAGTGCACCGACATGGGGTACAGCAGGAGTGCACCGACATGGGGTACAGCAGGAGGGCACCGACATGGGGTACAGCAGGAGTGCACCGACATGGGGTACAGCAGGAGTGCACCGACATGGGGTACAGCAGGAGTGCACCGACATGGGGTACAGCAGGAGTGCACCGACATGGGGTACAGCAGGAGTGCACCGACATGGGGTACAACAGGAGTGCACCGACATGGGGTACAGCAGGAGTGCACAGACATGGGGTACAGCAGGAGTGCACCGACATGGGGTACAGCAGGAGTGCACCGACATGGGGTACAGCAGGAGTGCACCGACATGGGGTACAGCAGGAGTGCACCGACATGGGGTACAACAGGAGTGCACCGACATGGGGTACAACAGGAGTGCACCGACATGGGGTACAGCAGGAGTGCACAGACATGGGGTACAGCAGGAGTGCACCGACATGGGGTACAGCAGGAGTGCACCGACATGGGGTACAGCAGGAGTGCACAGACATGGGGTACAGCAGGAGTGCACTGACATGGGGTACAGCAGAGATGCACCGACATGTGGTACAGCAGGAGTGCACAGACATGGGGTACAGCAGGGATGAACCGACATGGGGTACAGCAGGAGTGCACTGACATGGGGTACAGCAGGAGTGCACTGACATGTGGTACAGCAGGAGTGCACAGACATGGGGTACAGCAGGAGTGCACTGACATGTGGTACAGCAGGAGTGCACAAACGAGGGGTACAGCAGGAGTGCACTGACATGTGGTACAGCAGGAGTGCACAGACATGGGGTACAGCAGGGATGAACCGACATGGGGTACAGCAGGAGTGCACTGACATGAGGTACAGCAGGAGTGCACTGACATGGGGTACAGCAGGAGTGCACCGACATGGGGTACAACAGGAGTGCACTGACATGTGGTACAGCAGGAGTGCACCGACATGGGGTACAGCAGGAGTGCACCGACATGGGGTACAACAGGAGTGCACCGGCATGGGGGACAGCAGGAGTGCACCGGCATGGGGTACAGCAGAGATGCACCGACATGGGGTACAGCAGAGATGCACCGACATGGGGTACAGCAGAGATGCACCGACATGGGGTACAGCAGGAGTGCACCGACATGGGGTACAGCAGGAGTGCACCGACATGAGGTACAGCAGGAGTGCACCGACATGGGGTACAGCAGGAGTGCACAGACATGGGGTACAGCAGGAGTGCACCAACATGGGGTACAGCAGGAGGGCACCGACATGGGGTACAGCAGGAGTGCACAGACATGGGGTACAGCAGGAGTTCACCGACATGGGGTACAGCAGGAGTGCACCGACATGGGGTACAGCAGGAGTGCACCGACATGGGTACATCAGGACTGCACCGACATGGGGTACAGCAGGAGTGCACCAACATGGGGTACAGCAGGAGTGCACCGGCATGGGGTACAGCAGGAGTGCACCGACATGGGGTACAGCAGGAGTGCACCAACATGGGGTACAGCAGGAGTGCACCGACATGGGGTACAGCAGGAGTGCACTGACATGGGGTACAGCAGGAGTGCACCGACATGGGGTACAGCAAGAGTGCACCGACATGGGGTACAGCAGGAGTGCACCCACATGGGGTACAGCAGGAGTGCACAGACATGGGGTACAGCAGGAGTGCACCCACATGGGGTACAGCAGGAGTGCACAGACATGGGGTACAGCAGGAGTGCACAGACATGGGGTACAGCAGGAGTGCACCGACATGGGGTACAGCAGGAGTGCACAGACATGGGGTACAGCAGGAGTGCACCGACATGGGGTACAGCAGGAGTGCACGAACAAGGGGTACAGCAGGAGTGCACCGACATGAGGTACAGCAGGAGTGCACCCACATGGGGTACAGCAGGAGTGCATCGACATGGGGTACAGCAGGAGTGCACCGACATGGGGTACAGCAGGAGTGCACCGACATGGGGTACAGCAGGAGTGCATCGACATGGGGTACAGCAGGAGTGCACCGACATGGGGTACAGCTGGAGTACACCCACATGGGGTACAGCAGGAGTGCACCGACATGGGGTACAGCAGGAGTGCACAGACATGGGTATATCAGGAGTGCACCCACATGGGGTACAGCAGGAGTGCACCGACATGGGTACATCAGGAGTGCACCCACATGGGGTACAGCAGGAGTGCACCGACATGGGGTACAGCAGGAGTGCACAGACATGGGTACAGCAGGAGTGCACCGACATGGGGTACAGCAGGAGTGCACCCACATGGGGTACAGCAGGAGTGCATCGACATGGGGTACAGCAGGAGTGCACAGACATGGGTACAGCAGGAGTGCACCGACATGGGTACATCAGGAGTGCACCGACATGGGGTACAGCAGGAGTGCACCGACATGGGGTACAGCAGGAGTGCACAGACATGGGGTACAGCAGGAGTGCACCAACATGGGGTACAGCAGGAGTGCACAGACATGGGTACAGCAGGAGTGCACCGACATGGGGTGCAGCGAGAGTGCACCGACATGGGGTACAGCAGGAGTGCACTGACATGGGGTACATCAGGAGTGCACCGACATGGGGTACAGCAGGAGTGCACCGACATGGGGTACAGCAGGAGTGCACAGACATGGGGTACAGCAGGAGTGCACCGACATGGGGTACATCAGGAGTGCACAGACATGGGGTACAGCAGGAGTGCACAGACATGGGGTACAGCAGAGATGCACCGACATGGGGTACAGCAGGAGTGCACCGACATTGGTACAGCAAGAGTGCACAGACATGGGGTACAGCAGGAGTTCACCGACATGGGGTACAGCAGGAGTGCACCGACATGGGGTACAGCAGAGATGCACCGACATGGGGTACAGCAAGAGTGCATCGACATGGGGTACAGCAGGAGTGCACCGACATGGGTACAGCAGGAGTGCACCGACATGGGGTACAGCAAGAGTGCATCGACATGGGGTACAGCAGGAGTGCACCGACATGGGGTACAGCAGGAGTGCACCGACATGGGGTACAGCAGGAGTGCACCGGCATGGGGTACAGCAGGAGTGCACCGACATGGGGTACAGCAGGAGTGCACCGACATGGGTACATCAGGAGTGCACCATCAAGGGGTACAGCAGGAGTGCACCGACATGGGGTACAGCAGGAGTGCACCCACATGGGGTACAGCAGGAGTGCACCGACATGGGGTACAGCAGGAGTGCACCGACATGGGTACATCAGGAGTGCACCATCAAGGGGTACAGCAGGAGTGCACCGACATGGGGTACAGCAGGAGTGCACCGACATGGGTACATCAGGAGTGCACCGACATGGGGTACAGCAGGAGTGCACTGACATGGGGTACAGCAGGAGTGCACAGACATGGGTACAGCAGGAGTGCACAGACATGGGGTACAGCAGGAGTGCTCCAACATGGGGTACATCAGGAGTGCACCGGCATGGGGTACAGCAGGAGTGCATCGACATGGGGTACATCAGGAGTGCACCGGCATGGGGTACAGCAGGGATGAACCGACATGGGGTACAGCAGGAGCGCACAGACATGGGGTACAGCAGGAGTGCACCGACATGGGGTACAACAGGAGCGCACAGACATGGGGTACAGCAGGAGTGCACCGACATGGGGTACAGCAAGAGTGCACAGACATGGGGTACAGCAGGAGTGCACCCACATGGGGTACAACAGGAGCGCACAGACATGGGGTACAGCAGGAGTGCACCGACATGGGGTACAGCAAGAGTGCACAGACATGGGGTACAGCAGGAGTGCACCGACATGGGGTACAGCAGGAGTGCACCGACATGGGGTACAGCAGGAGTGCACCGACATGGGGTACAACAGGAGCGCACAGACATGGGGTACAGCAGGAGTGCACCGACATGGGGTACAGCAGGAGTGCACTGACATGGGGTACAGCAGGAGTGCACCGACATGGGGTACAGCAGGAGTGCACCAACATGGGGTACAACAGGAGTGCACCGGCATGGGGGACAGCAGGAGTGCACAGACATGGGTACAGCAGGAGTGCACCGACATGGGTACATCAGGAGTGCACCGACATGGGGTACAGCAGGAGTGCACCGACATGGGGAACAGCAGGAGTGCACTGACATGGGGTACAGCAGGAGTGCACCGACATGGGGTACAGCAGGAGTGCACCCACATGGGGTACAGCAGGAGTGCACCGACATGGGGAACAGTAGGGATGAACCGACATGGGGTACAGCAGGAGTGCACAGACATGGGGTACAGCAGGAGTGCACAGACATGGGGTACAGCAGGGATGAACCGACATGGGGTACAGCAGGAGTGCACCGACATGGGGTACAGCAGGAGTGCGCCGACATGGGGTACAGCAGGAGTGCACAGACATGGGGTACAGCAGGAGTGCACCGACATGGGGTACAGCAGGAGTGCACCGACATGGGGTACAGCAGGAGTGCACCGACATGAGGTACAGCAGGAGTGCACCGACATGAGGTACAGCAGGAGTGCACCCACATGGGGTACAGCAGGAGTGCACCGACATGGGGTACAGCAGGAGTGCACCGACATGAGGTACAGCAGGAGTGCACCCACATGGGGTACAGCAGGAGTGCACCGACATGGGGTACAGCAGGAGTGCATCGACATGGGGTACAGCAGGAGTGCACCCACATGGGGTACAGCAGGAGTGCACCGACATGGGGTACAGCAGGAGTGCACCGACATGGGGTACAGCAGGAGTGCATCGACATGGGGTACAGCAGGAGTGCACCCACATGGGGTACAGCAGGAGTGTACCGACATGGGGTACAGCAGGAGTGCACAGACATGGGTACAGCAGGAGTGCACCGACATGGGTACATCAGGAGTGCACCGACATGGGGTACAGCAGGAGTGCACCGACATGGGGTACAGCAGGAGTGCACAGACATGGGGTACAGCAGGAGTGCACCAACATGGGGTACAGCAGGAGTGCACAGACATGGGTACAGCAGGAGTGCACCGACATGGGGTGCAGCGAGAGTGCACCGACATGGGGTACAGCAGGAGTGCACTGACATGGGGTACATCAGGAGTGCACCGACATGGGGTACAGCAGGAGTGCACCGACATGGGGTACAGCAGGAGTGCACAGACATGGGGTACAGCAGGAGTGCACCGACATGGGGTACAGCAGGAGTGCACAGACATGGGGTACAGCAGAGATGCACCGACATGGGGTACAGCAAGAGTGCACCGGCATGGGGTACAGCAGAGATGCACCGACATGGGGTACAGCAAGAGTGCATCGACATGGGGTACAGCAGGAGTGCACCGACATGGGTACAGTAGGAGTGCACCGACATGGGGTACAGCAAGAGTGCATCGACATGGGGTACAGCAGGAGTGCACCCACATGGGGAACAGCAGGAGCGCACAGACATGGGTACAGCAGGAGTGCACCGACATGGGGTACAGCAGGAGTGCACCGGCATGGGGTACAGCAGGAGTGCACCGACATGGGTACATCAGGAGTGCACCATCAAGGGGTACAGCAGGAGTGCACCGACATGGGGTACAGCAGGAGTGCACCGACATGGGTACATCAGGAGTGCACCGACATGGGGTACAGCAGGAGTGCACCGACATGGGGTACAGCAGGAGTGCACTGACATGGGGTACAGCAGGAGTGCACAGACATGGGTACAGCAGGAGTGCACAGACATGGGTACAGCAGGAGTGCACAGACATGGGTACATCAGGAGTGCATCGACATGGGGTACAGCAGGAGTGCATCGACATGGGGTACATCAGGAGTGCACCGGCATGGGGTACAGCAGGGATGAACCGACATGGGGTACAGCAGGAGCGCACAGACATGGGATACAGCAGGAGTGCACCGACATGGGGTACAGCAGGAGTGCACCGACATGGGGTACAGCAAGAGTGCACAGACATGGGGTACAGCAGGAGTGCACCCACATGGGGTACAACAGGAGCGCACAGACATGGGGTACAGCAGGAGTGCACCGACATGGGGTACAACAGGAGCGCACAGACATGGGGTACAGCAGGAGTGCACCGACATGGGGTACAGCAAGAGTGCACAGACATGGGGTACAGCAGGAGTGCACCGACATGGGGTACAGCAGGAGTGCACTGCCATGGGGTACAGCAGGAGTGCACCGACATGGGGTACAGCAAGATGTGCACCAACATGGGGTACAACAGGAGCGCACAGACATGGGGTACAGTAGGAGTGCACCGACATGGGGTACAGCAGGAGTGCACCGACATGGGGTACAGCAGGAGTGCACCAACATGGGGAACAGCAGGAGTGCACCGACATGGGGTACAGCAAGAGTGCATCGACATGGGGTACAGCAAGAGTGCATCGACATGGGGTACAGCAGGAGTGCACCGACATGGGGTACAGCAGGAGTGCACCGACATGGGTACATCAGGAGTGCACCGACATGGGGTACAGCAGGAGTGCACCGACATGGGTACATCAGGAGTGCACCGACATGGGGTACAGCAGGGATGAACCGACATGGGGTACAGCAGGAGTGCACCGACATGGGGTACAGCAGGAGTGCACCCACATGGGGTACAGCAGGAGTGCACCAACATGGGGTACAGCAGGAGTGCACCGGCATGGGGTACAGCAGAGATGCACCGACATGGGGTACAGCAAGAGTGCATCGACATGGGGTACAGCAGGAGTGCACCCACATGGGGTACAGCAGGAGTGCACCGGCATGGGGTACAGCAGGAGTGCACCGGCATGGGGTACAGCAGGAGTGCACAGACATGGGTACAGCAGGAGTGCACCGACATGGGTACAGCAGGAGTGCACCGACATGGGGTACAGCAGGAGTGCACCGACATGGGTACATCAGGAGTGCACCGACATGGGGTACAGCAGGAGTGCACTGACATGGGGTACAGCAGGAGTGCACAGACATGGGTACAGCAGGAGTGCACAGACATGGGGTACAGCAGGAGTGCACCGGCATGGGGTACAGCAGAGATGCACCGACATGGGGTACAGCAGCAGTGCACAGACATGGGGTACAGCAGGAGTGCACCGACATGGGGTACAGCAAGAGTGCACAGACATGGGGTACAGCAGGAGTGCACCGACATGGGGTACAGCAGGAGTGCACCGACATGGGGTACAGCAAGAGTGCATCGACATGGGGTACAGCAGGAGTGCACCGACATGGGGTACAGCAGGAGTGCACCGACATGGGTACATCAGGAGTGCACCGACATGGGGTACAGCAGGAGTGCACCGATATGGGGTACAGCAGGAGTGCACCGACATGGGTACATCAGGAGTGCACCGACATGGGGTACAGCAGGGATGAACCGACATGGGGTACAGCAGGAGTGCACCGACATGAGGTACATCAGTGGTGCACCAACATGGGGTACAGCAGGAGTGCACCGGCATGGGGTACAGCAGGAGTGCACCGGCATGGGGTACAGCAGGAGTGCACCGACATGGGGTACAGCAGGAGTGCATCGACATGGGGTACAGCAGGAGTGCACCCACATGGGGTACAGCAGGAGTGCACCGGCATGGGGTACAGCAGGAGTGCACCGGCATGGGGTACAGCAGGAGTGCACCGACATGGGGTACAGCAGGAGTGCACAGACATGGGTACATCAGGAGTGCACCGACATGGGGTACAGCAGGAGTGCATCGACATGGGGTACAGCAGGAGTGCATCGACATGGGGTACAGCAGGAGTGCACCCACATGGGGTACAGCAGGAGTGCACCGGCATGGGGTACAGCAGGAGTGCACCGGCATGGGGTACAGCAGGAGTGCACCCACATGGGGTACAGCAGGAGTGCACCGGCATGGGGTACAGCAGGAGTGCACCGACATGGGGTACAGCAGGAGTGCACCGACATGGGTACATCAGGAGTGCACCGACATGGGGTACAGCAGGAGTGCACTGACATGGGGTACAGCAGGAGTGCACAGACATGGGTACAGCAGGAGTGCACAGACATGGGTACATCAGGAGTGCACCGGCATGGGGTACAGCAGGAGTGCACCGACATGGGGTACAGCAGGAGTGCACAGACATGGGTACAGCAGGAGTGCACAGACATGGGGTACAGCAGGAGTGCACCGGCATGGGGTACAGCAGAGATGCACCGACATGGGGTACAGCAGGAGTGCACAGACATGGGGTACAGCAGGAGTGCACCGACATGGGGTACAGCAGGAGTGCACCGACATGGGGTACAGCAAGAGTGCATCGACATGGGGTACAGCAAGAGTGCATCGACATGGGGTACAGCAGGAGTGCACCGACATGGGGTACAGCAGGAGTGCACCGACATGGGGTACAACAGGGATGAACCGACATGGGGTACAGCAGGAGTGCACCGACATGGGGTACAGCAGGAGTGAACCGTTCATGGGGTACTGTAGGAGTGCACCGACATGGGGTAGTGTAGGAGTGCACCGACATGGGGTACAGCAGGAGTGTACCGACATGGGGTATAGCAGGAGTGCACCGACATGGGGTACTGTAGGAGTGCACCGACATGGGGTAGTGTAGGAGTGCACAGACATGGGTACAGCAGGAGTGCACCGACATGGGTACAGCAGGAGTGCACCGACATGGGGTACAGCAGGAGTGCACCGACATGGGGTACAGCAGGAGTGCACCGACATGGGGTACAGCAGGAGTGCACCGACATGGGGTACAGCAGGAGTGCACCGACATGGGGTACAACAGGAGTGCACCGACATGGGGTACAGCAGGAGGGCACCGACATGGGGTACAGCAGGAGTGCACCGACATGGGGTACAGCAGGAGTGCACCGACATGGGGTACAGCAGGAGTGCACCGACATGGGGTACAGCAGGAGTGCACCGACATGGGGTACAGCAGGAGTGCACCGACATGGGGTACAACAGGAGTGCACCGACATGGGGTACAGCAGGAGTGCACAGACATGGGGTACAGCAGGAGTGCACCGACATGGGGTACAGCAGGAGTGCACCGACATGGGGTACAGCAGGAGTGCACCGACATGGGGTACAGCAGGAGTGCACCGACATGGGGTACAACAGGAGTGCACCGACATGGGGTACAACAGGAGTGCACCGACATGGGGTACAGCAGGAGTGCACAGACATGGGGTACAGCAGGAGTGCACCGACATGGGGTACAGCAGGAGTGCACCGACATGGGGTACAGCAGGAGTGCACAGACATGGGGTACAGCAGGAGTGCACTGACATGGGGTACAGCAGAGATGCACCGACATGTGGTACAGCAGGAGTGCACAGACATGGGGTACAGCAGGGATGAACCGACATGGGGTACAGCAGGAGTGCACTGACATGGGGTACAGCAGGAGTGCACTGACATGTGGTACAGCAGGAGTGCACAGACATGGGGTACAGCAGGAGTGCACTGACATGTGGTACAGCAGGAGTGCACAAACGAGGGGTACAGCAGGAGTGCACTGACATGTGGTACAGCAGGAGTGCACAGACATGGGGTACAGCAGGGATGAACCGACATGGGGTACAGCAGGAGTGCACTGACATGGGGTACAGCAGGAGTGCACTGACATGGGGTACAGCAGGAGTGCACCGACATGGGGTACAACAGGAGTGCACTGACATGGGGTACAGCAGGAGTGCACCGACATGGGGTACAGCAGGAGTGCACCGACATGGGGTACAACAGGAGTGCACCGGCATGGGGGACAGCAGGAGTGCACCGGCATGGGGTACAGCAGAGATGCACCGACATGGGGTACAGCAGAGATGCACCGACATGGGGTACAGCAGAGATGCACCGACATGGGGTACAGCAGGAGTGCACCGACATGGGGTACAGCAGGAGTGCACCGACATGAGGTACAGCAGGAGTGCACCGACATGGGGTACAGCAGGAGTGCACAGACATGGGGTACAGCAGGAGTGCACCAACATGGGGTACAGCAGGAGGGCACCGACATGGGGTACAGCAGGAGTGCACAGACATGGGGTACAGCAGGAGTTCACCGACATGGGGTACAGCAGGAGTGCACCGACATGGGGTACAGCAGGAGTGCACCGACATGGGTACATCAGGACTGTACCGACATGGGGTACAGCAGGAGTGCACCAACATGGGGTACAGCAGGAGTGCACCGGCATGGGGTACAGCAGGAGTGCACCGACATGGGGTACAGCAGGAGTGCACCAACATGGGGTACAGCAGGAGTGCACCGACATGGGGTACAGCAGGAGTGCACTGACATGGGGTACAGCAGGAGTGCACCGACATGGGGTACAGCAAGAGTGCACCGACATGGGGTACAGCAGGAGTGCACCCACATGGGGTACAGCAGGAGTGCACAGACATGGGGTACAGCAGGAGTGCACCCACATGGGGTACAGCAGGAGTGCACAGACATGGGGTACAGCAGGAGTGCACAGACATGGGGTACAGCAGGAGTGCACCGACATGGGGTACAGCAGGAGTGCACAGACATGGGGTACAGCAGGAGTGCACCGACATGGGGTACAGCAGGAGTGCACGAACAAGGGGTACAGCAGGAGTGCACCGACATGAGGTACAGCAGGAGTGCACCCACATGGGGTACAGCAGGAGTGCATCGACATGGGGTACAGCAGGAGTGCACCGACATGGGGTACAGCAGGAGTGCACCGACATGGGGTACAGCAGGAGTGCATCGACATGGGGTACAGCAGGAGTGCACCGACATGGGGTACAGCTGGAGTACACCCACATGGGGTACAGCAGGAGTGCACCGACATGGGGTACAGCAGGAGTGCACAGACATGGGTATATCAGGAGTGCACCCACATGGGGTACAGCAGGAGTGCACCGACATGGGTACATCAGGAGTGCACCCACATGGGGTACAGCAGGAGTGCACCGACATGGGGTACAGCAGGAGTGCACAGACATGGGTACAGCAGGAGTGCACCGACATGGGGTACAGCAGGAGTGCACCCACATGGGGTACAGCAGGAGTGCATCGACATGGGGTACAGCAGGAGTGCACAGACATGGGTACAGCAGGAGTGCACCGACATGGGTACATCAGGAGTGCACCGACATGGGGTACAGCAGGAGTGCACCGACATGGGGTACAGCAGGAGTGCACAGACATGGGGTACAGCAGGAGTGCACCAACATGGGGTACAGCAGGAGTGCACAGACATGGGTACAGCAGGAGTGCACCGACATGGGGTGCAGCGAGAGTGCACCGACATGGGGTACAGCAGGAGTGCACTGACATGGGGTACATCAGGAGTGCACCGACATGGGGTACAGCAGGAGTGCACCGACATGGGGTACAGCAGGAGTGCACAGACATGGGGTACAGCAGGAGTGCACCGACATGGGGTACATCAGGAGTGCACAGACATGGGGTACAGCAGGAGTGCACAGACATGGGGTACAGCAGAGATGCACCGACATGGGGTACAGCAGGAGTGCACCGACATTGGTACAGCAAGAGTGCACAGACATGGGGTACAGCAGGAGTTCACCGACATGGGGTACAGCAGGAGTGCACCGACATGGGGTACAGCAGAGATGCACCGACATGGGGTACAGCAAGAGTGCATCGACATGGGGTACAGCAGGAGTGCACCGACATGGGTACAGCAGGAGTGCACCGACATGGGGTACAGCAAGAGTGCATCGACATGGGGTACAGCAGGAGTGCACCGACATGGGGTACAGCAGGAGTGCACCGACATGGGGTACAGCAGGAGTGCACCGGCATGGGGTACAGCAGGAGTGCACCGACATGGGGTACAGCAGGAGTGCACCGACATGGGTACATCAGGAGTGCACCATCAAGGGGTACAGCAGGAGTGCACCGACATGGGGTACAGCAGGAGTGCACCCACATGGGGTACAGCAGGAGTGCACCGACATGGGGTACAGCAGGAGTGCACCGACATGGGTACATCAGGAGTGCACCATCAAGGGGTACAGCAGGAGTGCACCGACATGGGGTACAGCAGGAGTGCACCGACATGGGTACATCAGGAGTGCACCGACATGGGGTACAGCAGGAGTGCACTGACATGGGGTACAGCAGGAGTGCACAGACATGGGTACAGCAGGAGTGCACAGACATGGGGTACAGCAGGAGTGCTCCAACATGGGGTACATCAGGAGTGCACCGGCATGGGGTACAGCAGGAGTGCATCGACATGGGGTACATCAGGAGTGCACCGGCATGGGGTACAGCAGGGATGAACCGACATGGGGTACAGCAGGAGCGCACAGACATGGGGTACAGCAGGAGTGCACCGACATGGGGTACAACAGGAGCGCACAGACATGGGGTACAGCAGGAGTGCACCGACATGGGGTACAGCAAGAGTGCACAGACATGGGGTACAGCAGGAGTGCACCCACATGGGGTACAACAGGAGCGCACAGACATGGGGTACAGCAGGAGTGCACCGACATGGGGTACAGCAAGAGTGCACAGACATGGGGTACAGCAGGAGTGCACCGACATGGGGTACAGCAGGAGTGCACCGACATGGGGTACAGCAGGAGTGCACCGACATGGGGTACAACAGGAGCGCACAGACATGGGGTACAGCAGGAGTGCACCGACATGGGGTACAGCAGGAGTGCACTGACATGGGGTACAGCAGGAGTGCACCGACATGGGGTACAGCAGGAGTGCACCAACATGGGGTACAACAGGAGTGCACCGGCATGGGGGACAGCAGGAGTGCACAGACATGGGTACAGCAGGAGTGCACCGACATGGGTACATCAGGAGTGCACCGACATGGGGTACAGCAGGAGTGCACCGACATGGGGAACAGCAGGAGTGCACTGACATGGGGTACAGCAGGAGTGCACCGACATGGGGTACAGCAGGAGTGCACCCACATGGGGTACAGCAGGAGTGCACCGACATGGGGAACAGTAGGGATGAACCGACATGGGGTACAGCAGGAGTGCACAGACATGGGGTACAGCAGGAGTGCACAGACATGGGGTACAGCAGGGATGAACCGACATGGGGTACAGCAGGAGTGCACCGACATGGGGTACAGCAGGAGTGCACCGACATGGGGTACAGCAGGAGTGCACAGACATGGGGTACAGCAGGAGTGCACCGACATGGGGTACAGCAGGAGTGCACCGACATGGGGTACAGCAGGAGTGCACCGACATGAGGTACAGCAGGAGTGCACCGACATGAGGTACAGCAGGAGTGCACCCACATGGGGTACAGCAGGAGTGCACCGACATGGGGTACAGCAGGAGTGCACCGACATGAGGTACAGCAGGAGTGCACCCACATGGGGTACAGCAGGAGTGCACCGACATGGGGTACAGCAGGAGTGCATCGACATGGGGTACAGCAGGAGTGCACCCACATGGGGTACAGCAGGAGTGCACCGACATGGGGTACAGCAGGAGTGCACCGACATGGGGTACAGCAGGAGTGCATCGACATGGGGTACAGCAGGAGTGCACCCACATGGGGTACAGCAGGAGTGTACCGACATGGGGTACAGCAGGAGTGCACAGACATGGGTACAGCAGGAGTGCACCGACATGGGTACATCAGGAGTGCACCGACATGGGGTACAGCAGGAGTGCACCGACATGGGGTACAGCAGGAGTGCACAGACATGGGGTACAGCAGGAGTGCACCAACATGGGGTACAGCAGGAGTGCACAGACATGGGTACAGCAGGAGTGCACCGACATGGGGTGCAGCGAGAGTGCACCGACATGGGGTACAGCAGGAGTGCACTGACATGGGGTACATCAGGAGTGCACCGACATGGGGTACAGCAGGAGTGCACCGACATGGGGTACAGCAGGAGTGCACAGACATGGGGTACAGCAGGAGTGCACCGACATGGGGTACAGCAGGAGTGCACAGACATGGGGTACAGCAGAGATGCACCGACATGGGGTACAGCAAGAGTGCACCGGCATGGGGTACAGCAGAGATGCACCGACATGGGGTACAGCAAGAGTGCACCGACATGGGTACAGTAGGAGTGCACCGACATGGGGTACAGCAAGAGTGCATCGACATGGGGTACAGCAGGAGTGCACCCACATGGGGAACAGCAGGAGCGCACAGACATGGGTACAGCAGGAGTGCACCGACATGGGGTACAGCAGGAGTGCACCGGCATGGGGTACAGCAGGAGTGCACCGACATGGGTACATCAGGAGTGCACCATCAAGGGGTACAGCAGGAGTGCACCGACATGGGGTACAGCAGGAGTGCACCGACATGGGTACATCAGGAGTGCACCGACATGGGGTACAGCAGGAGTGCACCGACATGGGGTACAGCAGGAGTGCACTGACATGGGGTACAGCAGGAGTGCACAGACATGGGTACAGCAGGAGTGCACAGACATGGGTACAGCAGGAGTGCACAGACATGGGTACATCAGGAGTGCATCGACATGGGGTACAGCAGGAGTGCATCGACATGGGGTACATCAGGAGTGCACCGGCATGGGGTACAGCAGGGATGAACCGACATGGGGTACAGCAGGAGCGCACAGACATGGGATACAGCAGGAGTGCACCGACATGGGGTACAGCAGGAGTGCACCGACATGGGGTACAGCAAGAGTGCACAGACATGGGGTACAGCAGGAGTGCACCCACATGGGGTACAACAGGAGCGCACAGACATGGGGTACAGCAGGAGTGCACCGACATGGGGTACAACAGGAGCGCACAGACATGGGGTACAGCAGGAGTGCACCGACATGGGGTACAGCAAGAGTGCACAGACATGGGGTACAGCAGGAGTGCACCGACATGGGGTACAGCAGGAGTGCACTGCCATGGGGTACAGCAGGAGTGCACCGACATGGGGTACAGCAAGATGTGCACCAACATGGGGTACAACAGGAGCGCACAGACATGGGGTACAGCAGGAGTGCACCGACATGGGGTACAGCAGGAGTGCACCGACATGGGGTACAGCAGGAGTGCACCAACATGGGGAACAGCAGGAGTGCACCGACATGGGGTACAGCAAGAGTGCATCGACATGGGGTACAGCAAGAGTGCATCGACATGGGGTACAGCAGGAGTGCACCGACATGGGGTACAGCAGGAGTGCACCGACATGGGTACATCAGGAGTGCACCGACATGGGGTACAGCAGGAGTGCACCGACATGGGTACATCAGGAGTGCACCGACATGGGGTACAGCAGGGATGAACCGACATGGGGTACAGCAGGAGTGCACCGACATGGGGTACAGCAGGAGTGCACCCACATGGGGTACAGCAGGAGTGCACCAACATGGGGTACAGCAGGAGTGCACCGGCATGGGGTACAGCAGAGATGCACCGACATGGGGTACAGCAAGAGTGCATCGACATGGGGTACAGCAGGAGTGCACCCACATGGGGTACAGCAGGAGTGCACCGGCATGGGGTACAGCAGGAGTGCACCGGCATGGGGTACAGCAGGAGTGCACAGACATGGGTACAGCAGGAGTGCACCGACATGGGTACAGCAGGAGTGCACCGACATGGGGTACAGCAGGAGTGCACCGACATGGGTACATCAGGAGTGCACCGACATGGGGTACAGCAGGAGTGCACTGACATGGGGTACAGCAGGAGTGCACAGACATGGGTACAGCAGGAGTGCACAGACATGGGGTACAGCAGGAGTGCACCGGCATGGGGTACAGCAGAGATGCACCGACATGGGGTACAGCAGCAGTGCACAGACATGGGGTACAGCAGGAGTGCACCGACATGGGGTACAGCAAGAGTGCACAGACATGGGGTACAGCAGGAGTGCACCGACATGGGGTACAGCAGGAGTGCACCGACATGGGGTACAGCAAGAGTGCATCGACATGGGGTACAGCAGGAGTGCACCGACATGGGGTACAGCAGGAGTGCACCGACATGGGTACATCAGGAGTGCACCGACATGGGGTACAGCAGGAGTGCACCGATATGGGGTACAGCAGGAGTGCACCGACATGGGTACATCAGGAGTGCACCGACATGGGGTACAGCAGGGATGAACCGACATGGGGTACAGCAGGAGTGCACCGACATGAGGTACATCAGTGGTGCACCAACATGGGGTACAGCAGGAGTGCACCGGCATGGGGTACAGCAGGAGTGCACCGGCATGGGGTACAGCAGGAGTGCACCGACATGGGGTACAGCAGGAGTGCATCGACATGGGGTACAGCAGGAGTGCACCCACATGGGGTACAGCAGGAGTGCACCGGCATGGGGTACAGCAGGAGTGCACCGGCATGGGGTACAGCAGGAGTGCACCGACATGGGGTACAGCAGGAGTGCACAGACATGGGTACATCAGGAGTGCACCGACATGGGGTACAGCAGGAGTGCATCGACATGGGGTACAGCAGGAGTGCATCGACATGGGGTACAGCAGGAGTGCACCCACATGGGGTACAGCAGGAGTGCACCGGCATGGGGTACAGCAGGAGTGCACCGGCATGGGGTACAGCAGGAGTGCACCCACATGGGGTACAGCAGGAGTGCACCGGCATGGGGTACAGCAGGAGTGCACCGACATGGGGTACAGCAGGAGTGCACCGACATGGGTACATCAGGAGTGCACCGACATGGGGTACAGCAGGAGTGCACTGACATGGGGTACAGCAGGAGTGCACAGACATGGGTACAGCAGGAGTGCACAGACATGGGTACATCAGGAGTGCACCGGCATGGGGTACAGCAGGAGTGCACCGACATGGGGTACAGCAGGAGTGCACAGACATGGGTACAGCAGGAGTGCACAGACATGGGGTACAGCAGGAGTGCACCGGCATGGGGTACAGCAGAGATGCACCGACATGGGGTACAGCAGGAGTGCACAGACATAGGGTACAGCAGGAGTGCACCGACATGGGGTACAGCAAGAGTGCACAGACATGGGGTACAGCAGGAGTGCACCGACATGGGGTACAGCAGGAGTGCACCGACATGGGGTACAGCAAGAGTGCATCGACATGGGGTACAGCAAGAGTGCATCGACATGGGGTACAGCAGGAGTGCACCGACATGGGGTACAGCAGGAGTGCACCGACATGGGGTACAACAGGGATGAACCGACATGGGGTACAGCAGGAGTGCACCGACATGGGGTACAGCAGGAGTGAACCGTTCATGGGGTACTGTAGGAGTGCACCGACATGGGGTAGTGTAGGAGTGCACCGACATGGGGTACAGCAGGAGTGTACCGACATGGGGTATAGCAGGAGTGCACCGACATGGGGTACTGTAGGAGTGCACCGACATGGGGTACAGCAGGAGTGCCACCGATCATGGGGTACAGCAGGAGTGCACCGATATGGGTTACAACAGGAGTGCACCGACATGGGGTACAGCAGGAGTGCACCGACATGGGGTATAGCAGGAGTGCACCGACGTGGGATACAGCAGGAGTGCCACCGATCATGGGGTACAACAGGAGTGCACCAAAATGGGGTACAGCAGGAGTGCACCGACATGGGTACAGCAGGAGTGCACAGACATGGGTACATCAGGAGTGCACCGGCATGGGGTACATCAGGAGTGCACCGACATGGGGTACAGCAGGAGTGCACCGACATGGGGTACTGTAGGAGTGCACAGACATGGGGTACAGCAGGAGTGCACCGTCATGGGGTACAGCAGGAGTGCACCGACATGGGTACAGCAGGAGTGCACCGACATGGGGTACAACAGGGATGAACCGACATGGGGTACAGCAGGAGTGCACTGACATGGGGTACAGCAGGAGTGCACCGACATGGGGTACAGCAGGAGTGCACCGACATGGGGTACAACAGGAGTGCACCAACATGGTACAGCAGGAGTGCACCGACATGGGGTACAGCAGGAGTGCACCGACATGGGTACAGCAGGAGTGCACCGACATGGGGTACAACAGGGATGAACCGACATGGGGTACAGCAGGAGTGCACCGACATGGGGTACAGCAGGAGTGAACCGTTCATGGGGTACTGTAGGAGTGCACCGACATGGGGTAGTGTAGGAGTGCACCGACATGGGGTACAGCAGGAGTGTACCGACATGGGGTACTGTAGGAGTGCACCGACATGGGGTACAGCAGGAGTGCCACCGATCATGGGGTACAGCAGGAGTGCACCGATATGGGTTACAACAGGAGTGCACCGACATGGGGTACAGCAGGAGTGCACCGACATGGGGTATAGCAGGAGTGCACCGACGTGGGATACAGCAGGAGTGCCACCGATCATGGGGTACAACAGGAGTGCACCAAAATGGGGTACAGCAGGAGTGCACCGATATGGGGTACTGTAGGAGTGCACCGACATGGGGTACAGCAGGAGTGCCACCGATCATGGGGTACAACAGGAGTGCACCAAAATGGGGTACAGCAGGAGTGCACCGATATGGGGTACAACAGGAGTGCACCGATCATGGGGTATAGCAGGAGTGCACCGACATGGGGTACAGCAGGAGTGCACCAACATGGGGTACAGCAGGAGTGCCACCGATCATGGGGTACAGCAGGAGTGCACCAACATGGGGTACAGCAGGAGTGCACCGACATGGGGTACAGCAGGAGTGCACAAACAAGGGGTACAGCAGGAGTGCACGAACATGGGGTACAGCAGGAGTGCCACCGATCATGGGGTACAGCAGGAGTGCACGAACAAGGGGTACAGCAGGAGTGCACAAACGAGGGGTACAGCAGGAGTGCACCAACATGGGGTACAGCAGGAGTGCACCGACCATGGGGTACTGTAGGAGTGCTCCGACATGGGGTACAGCAGGAGTGCACCGACATGGGGTACAGCAGGAGTGCACCAACATGGGATAATGCAGGAGTGCACCGACATGGGGTACAACAGGAGTGCACCAACATGGGGTATAGCAGGAGTGCACGAACAAGAGGTACAGCAGGAGTGCACCAACATGGGGTACAGCAGGAGTGCACCAACATGGGGTACAGCAGGAGTGCACAAACAAGGGGTACAGCAGGAGTGCACCAACATGGGGTACAGCAGGAGTGCACGAACAAGGGGTACAGCAGGAGTGCACCAACATGGGGTACAGCAGGAGTGCACCAACATGGGGTACAGCAGGAGTGCACAAACAAGGGGTACATCAGGAGTGCACGAACATGGGGTACAGCTGGAGTGCCACCGATCATGGGGTACAGCAGGAGTGCACAAACAAAGGGTACAGCAGGAGTGCACCAACATGGGGTACAGCAGGAGTGCACCGACCATGGGGTACAACAGGAGTGCACCAACATGGGGTACAGCAGGAGTGCACTGACATGGGGTACAGCAGGAGTGCACCAACATGGGATACAGCAGGAGTGCACAAACAAGGGGTACAGCAGGAGTGCACGAACATGGGGTACAGCAGGAGTGCACGAACAAGGGGTACAGCAGGAGTGCACCAACATGGGGTACAGCAGGAGTGCATCAACATGGGGTACAGCAGGAGTGCACCAACATGGGGTACAGCAGGAGTGCACCAACATGGGGTACAGCAGGAGTGCACCAACATGGGGTACAGCAGGAGTGCACCAACATGGGTACAACAGGAGTGCACCCACATGGGGTACAGCAGGAGTGCACCAACATGGGGTACAGCAGGAGTGCACCGACATGGGGTACAGCAGGAGCGCACAGACCATGGGGTACAGCAGAGATGCACCAACATGGGGTACAGCAGGAGTGCACCGACATGGGGTACAGCAGGAGTGCACCGACATGGGGAACAGCAGGAGTGCACCGATATGGGGTACAACATTAGTGCACCGACATGGGGTACAGCAGGAGTGCACCGACATGGGGTACAGCAGAAGCGCACCGACCATGGGGTACAGCACGAGTGCACCAACATGGGGTACAGCAGGAGTGCACGAACAAGGGGTACAGCAGGAGTGCACCGAAATGGGGTACAGCAGGAGTGTACCAACATGGGGTACAGCAGGAGTGCACCAACATCGGGTACAGCAGGAGTGCACCAACATGAGGTACAGCAAGAGTGCTGTTAGACCTGGCACCTTGGCGTGAGTTTCCCTTCCACTTTTTGCTGTTGTGCCTTCAATGTTTTGATGGTGTCTGCTACTCAGGGCACTGCGCCACGGCCAACCCGTGCCGCAGTGCAAGTGCTCCCTACTGTAAAGTGTACCTATGATTGATGTCCATGATTGGTTCATTGGATTCACTGTTAGCCCCTAGTAAAGTGCACCAGGAGTGCCAGGGCTTGTGAATGCCAATACTGCTAGTGGGCCTGCAGCGCTGGTTGCGCCACCCACAGAAGCAGCCTTAAAATGTGTCTAGGGTCTGCCATTGCAGATCCTGCGTGCAGTCTGGTACTGTCACCCTGGCTGGGCAAGTGCACACACTTGCCAGCCCCTGAACCTTCCCTTAACTTCATATTAGTCACCCCTATAGTAGGCCTGAGGGCAGGGTGCATTGTAGTGTAAGGTAGAACATGCCCTGATGTGTGTGGCATGTTCTAATAGTGAATTACTACCAAATTCGTTTTTCACTATTGTAAGGCTACCTGTTCCCTTCTAGGCCAGATGGGCTGCTGGAATTATTACACTCTATAATCCCAGCAGGCTCAGGGAACATGGTAGAAATTCGTGTTTAGTATGCCTGAACTCAGAATAATAAAATACTTCTTTTAGTAAAGTTTATTTTAATATCCTGTGTTTGCAAATGCTACTTTTAGAAAGTTAGCATTTGCTTGCCTAACCATTTCAGCCCGCCTCTGCTTGGATGTGGATCTGACTGTCTGGTGTGTGTGAGTGACAGGGCTGGGAGTTGACAGGTAGTGATTAGCAGGAGGACCCCTTAATGGGTGGTGGGAGTTTCCCCTGAATGATGCATCAGGCTGTGCCCCTGCCACCACAATGCTGGCTCCGCCCTCCTGGGGAGCGACTGATGACTCAGCCTGCACCTGGCCCAGGAAGGACCGAAGCTTGTAAACAAAGTGCTCAGGCCACTCCTGCCCTCTCAATGCCGGCTCCGCCCCCCTGGGGAGCGGCTGATGTGCCTGCCCTCACACTGAATGCAGAAGTCATAAGTACCCACAACAAGTACTCAGAGACTGGAGCAGTTATGCAGAGGCCCCCCTGGCTTGCTAGAACAAAAGAAACTGGGTATAAAAGTAGGAGCCCTGCTCCTTGTAAATTAGATCCTGTTTGTGCTACAAGAGAAACTCTGCCCGAAGAGAAGGACCTGGAAGGACTACAAGGAGGAGTGCTGACTCTGGCCTGTGTCTGGTGCCTTGCTGCCAAAGGAGAGGAAGAGAAAAAGGACTACAAGAGACTTTTACTTTATTTTGAACTTTGTGCCAAACTCTGCTAAAAAGATCTCCAAGGGCTTGCTGCTGAACTTGCCCCCTGACCAGCGCTCCAGGAACAGTGAGCGCTAACCCCTGACCAACGCATCTGCTGTGTGTGCTGCTTATCGCTGCAGCGCTGTCTGAGGAAGACGAGAGCATCAAGCCCCCCTGCACACCGTGACCGTGGGTGAGCAGATCGCCATAGCAACGTGAAGCCCAGCCGCCGCTGGCCTGAACACCGTGACGGCATCTGCCCCAGGCCCCACGAGAGCAAAGTAACGGAGGACCCGTCCGGTCCAAGCACCGGAGTCTACTGGGCACAAGCGCCGTGGATTCCCCCGCAAAGACGGACTGCCGCCCTTGTCATCTCCCTCGCTAATCAGCGTCTGGCCGGCTGCCCCGCTGAAGGGACATCACCGCGATCGGCACTTTGGCTGGGTACGTCCCGCACTTGGGGACCGTACTGCCACTGCGCCACACCCAGCCGCCGCCGTCAGGACGGACGAGAAGACTGAGGAAAAGGACCTGAGCCCCCATCGAGCACCGCCGCCCTGGGTGACCCGTGACCTGCTGCCTCGAGCCGCAGCTCGCACCGCCCGTCAAGGAAGCAACGCGACGTGGGACAGCTCCCCCTTCAGCCGCCCTCTCCGAGGATCACCACAAGAAGTGAAAGGTACTGTCTTTGCCCCTCCGCGGCGCGAGCGTCCTGCAATCTGAGCTCGCACCGCGCGGTCTGACCTCAGGCACCCCGGGAGCCTCACCGCTGCTGTTTGCTTGGCAGCGCGAGCCGCCCCAGAGTCAGAGGCGCTGTTGGACTTTGGCCCTTAGGGCAGGTTCACCCCTAGACTTTTTGCTTGAAATGGTGACCTGGAGATGGTGATTTTTGGATTCTGCGCACTTTCACTGTGTCCCAGTGGAAAGTGCGTGCGCACTCTGAGTGCATGTGCTGAGCTAGGCCTGCCCGCCCATAGGAATGCATGGGGAATGTATGTGTCCCTGGTAGTTCCTGATGCGTGGGGTGTACAGGCTTGAGTCTGGTATGTGTGAACTCGTGTGAGTGAATGCTGCGCAACGGTGTATGCAGCATGTATGTGTCTAGTAGCGAAGCGCCATTTCTAGACATGGCTGTACGTGTGCTGTGAGGGTGCTGGCGTGTGATTGGCTGGAGCTGGCTGGCATGCCAGGCTCCAGGAAGTCTGGATGGGTCTGCCCGGTGGTGAGTGGGAGATTAGCATGAGTGATGTGTGGGAGGAGTGTACCTGTGTCCTGGATGGGCTGGGTTTTCCCCACACAATGCTGGCTCCGCCCCCCTGTGGTGTGTCTAATGACCCAAGCCCTGCCAGTGAATAGAGAGGGTGGTTGAGGTAAACAGAGTACTCAAGAACCAGCTGCGACTGGTTCCGCCCCCACTCTGCACCTTCAGACAAAGGAATGCACTGTATAAAAATGGGGCTGTGTCCCCACAGATGTTGTTCTCTTCCAGGATCCTGAGGGGGCTGCTGTTGCTGCTCGGCCAGAGGACCGCCACTTGGGGTGTCTCCCTGCCTGGAGACCCAGTGAGCTGGCTCTGGGCCCAGCCTTGCCCCCCCCCTGCCTTGCTGAAGGACCTTTGCTGGACTTTGTTGTCCTATAGCGCCTGGGGGTGCTGAATTGGATTGATAGCGCTTTCCTTTTCCCTCCTAGCGCTAAGAGCGCTTTATTTTGCATTTAGAGCTGAGGGAGCGCTTTGTTGGGCACCTAGCGCCTGAAGCGCTGTATTTGTTCGCCCCTAGCGCTTGGAAGCGCTTTATGGTGGGCTAGCGCTTGGGAGCGCGTTATCTTCACAGCCGGTGCCCACCCGGCATTGCCCCGCTCCTTGCCGCATTTTGCTGCGTCCATATCGCCGCCGCCGCCCGGCCGGAAGTCAGGCAGGCCGGGGGCGGGACGAGCGGGACAACAGGAAGCTGACGGGAGCCCACCCCGCGCTCCTGCACCAGAGGAGGAAGCCGGAAGCTGACTGCCGGGGCTCCCATGTGAAGGGAGAGCCCCGGGGAGAGCCAGAAGGAGACTGCCAGCGTCTTGTCCTCGGCGAGGCCCTCGAGGGTGAGAGAGCCCCGCCCGCGGCCCGGCAAGAAGGAGAGCCAAGCTCCGACCGAGGGAGAGTCCCAGAGTGCCGCCAGGAGGCAGTAGGAGGAGCCCGCAGCAGAGAGGACGTCCCGGCTGCCTCACAGAGCCCCTGCAGCACGAGGAGTCCAGAGAGAGCCAACAGCCGGTGAGTGTGGCCACAGAGAGGGAGAGAGGGGCACCGGGACACAGTGTCCGCCCCCCCTCCCCAGTAGCGCGCTCCCGTGCTCGCGGTGTGGAGCCTAGTGAAAGGCTCCCTGGGCATTGTTTGTACCTGAGTGCCCGAGCGGGACTCTGACGAAGTGGCCAGTTGGGCATTTCTGCTTCACAAGCCCCAGAGGCTTAGGGGGCATTTGTTTGTTGGCGCCACGACGCTCCAGGCGCTAATTGTGGAGGAGCCCAGAGAGGCTCTGAGGGTGCCATTCCCCCGTGAGGGTCCCCAACAGCCCAGTGAGGCTGCACCTTTTTGGTTTTGAGCCCTGAGAGGCTCGAGGTGGCAGATTGCTTTGTAAGCCCAAAGAGGCTCAGGGGCCATTTGTGTATTCAGAGCCCAGCGAGGCTTCAAGGGGACAGTCATTCTGCAGAGCCTGTGAGGCTCCCCCAGCGTGTTGGCCCCATCATTGTGCTACCAGTTGCCCAGCACTTTGTGGGCAACTGCCACGTTTAGGCCCTGACATTGGACACAGGGCGTCCTAGCCCCAGAGAGGCCAGTTGGCCTAGGGACAGTCACAGGTGGTGACTTACGTGAGTTTGGCGCAATTGTTATTGTTTTTGCACCTCTGAATGTATTGTTTATGCGTCATGTGCCTTTACACCTCTGAATGAATGTTATGCATTGCATCATGTGTTTTCCTCTTACACCCCTACAGGTATTGTAATACATAGGTGGTTGTTTTCTCCCTAGTACAGGTGGTGCTAGTGAGGTCCTGGTTACCAGTAATTACTGGTTGTGTGCTATTTTGTGCTATATTCTATGTTCTAAGTGCTATTTCTGAAAGTGCTACTTCTGATTCCTGACAGTGGTCCAGGTGGCCCTGTCTTGTACATATCCCTTGTAAATTCTGCCCGTGCCTCTGGCACATTGTAAAGTGTGTGTTTTATCTAATGTGTTTTGGTGTAATACAAAGGCTATTTTTATATAACCTTGTGTGGAGTTTCCTTTGTGGTGGGCCTTTGGTTGTTGTTGCTGGGGTGCGTGCGCAAATACTTAACCTACATCGCCTCCAAGTTTAGCCTTGCTGCTCGCGCCACGTTACCTAGAGGGTGAGTAGGGGTTATCTTGGCGTGTAACTCCCTTGCCCTGACTTGGGTGTGGTGGTCTCTGACTGACTTTGGCGAAAGCCCTGGCCAGCCGGGGATCCCATTTCCAACATTGGCGGCAAGCGGCGGGATAAGGATTTGTGTTTGCCTTGTACCTTAGTAGCGGCTGGCTGCACCACAAAACTCTGCATTTTAGATGACCACATTTTAAGGGGATTGTTTTTTTTGGAAGTTTCATATTTTCTTCTCCTGAAGGTATCATTGTGCAATTGTGTCCAGTGCATTTGTTCCCCTGCCCCGCGCCCAGAGTCTGGTACCTGTGTCACTTGTGGTCAGGTTGAGAAGTCAGGGGTGGTAGAAACTGCCTTACTAGTCCGAGGGGGGGGTTGTGTGTGGATGAATGGTGTGTGGCACTAGGCAAGTGAGTGTGAGTTCTCTGGGGTAGAGAGCTTGCTGAATACCTTGTGAATTGTGTACTCCTGTGTTAGCTCAGACCCCTAGGTTCCCTGTGTGATCTCTTCACTAGAACGTCCGCCAGAATGGTGCCTGCTTTTGATGTCTGTGATCTGTTTAGATACAGTATGGGAGAGTTGGTAAGGTTCTGTGAAGAGAGAGACATAGGGGTGGATGAGTTAGACACTCAGTCCGAACTTAGGAGCAGCCTGATCCTATGGCAAAAGTGTCAGTGGGACCTTGAGCGCAGTGAGGAAAGGGCCCGGGCTTCACACCAGGAGGGTGGTGGGTCTGTGGGGAGCCCTGAAGATTCAGAAGAGGAGGAAGAAAGTGATAGCACAGGGACGCCAGCAGATAGTGAGGACCCCATAGATAGGGAGTCCCTTGCTGGGTCCAGCATAGGAGCCAGCGCCTCATCCCTTTCCCTGTCCCCAGAGGAGCTGGAAGATAGGAGGAGAGAAAGGGAGCACCAGCTGGCTTTAGAAAAGCTCAGGTTGGAGCATGCCCAGGCTATGGCACAGCTGGGCATTAGAAAGCAACAGCTGGAGACCGAGAGGGTCTTAGCGCAGGAAAGGATAGAGGAGGCTGAGAGGGCCGCCACCAGAGGCAAAGTAGCTCTGGAGGGTAGACTATCCCCTGCGCGCAGTGTTGAGTGTCTGGATCCCCCAGGGAGGGTTGGGTCCAGTGGTGGCAGCTATTTAAATCACAGTGTAGAAATTCCCAGTTCCCAGAGTATGGTTCCTGTTTCCCCAGAGGAGGAGAATAGGTTGAGGTTTAGGAACCTTAGGAAACCGTCTCATCAGTCTTGGGAAGACTTTGAGGATGACTGTTGTGAAGCCCTGTGTGATTGGGTACGGGAGCCCACGAAGTGTGATTGGGACCTATTGTTCGATATGGTTCTCAGAGAGCAGTTGCTCAGTTGTTGTTCACCAGGGTTGCGCCAACACCTGTTAGGGTGTGGATTGTCTGAACCATGCGAGCTGGCAGAGGAAGCAGACCGCTGGGAAGGGACCAGAGGTTCTGTAGAGTCATTGGTGAGTGACTCCAAAAGTAGTGGGTCAGGGATCTTCCAGCCCAGCGTGGTGGAAGAGGCTCAGTGTAGCCCAGCTAGGTCCCTGGTTAGTGAGAAGGATGTAGGGGCTGACTGCCTGGCTCAGTGGAGCAGGAGTCAGTGGGTGGCTGAGAGCCCCCAGAGGCCCGAAGCCCTGCCTCAGGACTTGGATGGTTTCTTGAGGGAACACCAGGTTGGGGACCTAGGCTGTCCTGTTAGTCCACTTGAGGAGGATCTCCTAGTGAGTAGAGGACCTGGAGTGTCTGTAACCAGAGCTCCTGTGGTTCTAGAGTCTGGCAGTACCGCTCCGGTAGGGAGGGTACAGGAGTCCAGAGTGAGGAGTGATTGGGGGAGTTCCCCAGTGGAAGGACCAGTGGGTCAGGGACTACCCAGTTGGGCTAGGTTCCCGTGTAGTGACCATGGTGACACCACTTCTGGTCTGGGGGATCGTCACGCACTGTCAGGTGGACAGAGGGCGGGAGATCTGCGCCAGACAGACAGTCACGCAACAGATGTGACATTTGTTAGCCTCAGGGGGATTGCGAGTGAATCCCCAGAAGTCCTGGAGTGCCAGGCAATTGTTCCACCGAAGGTTCTAGACCAGAGGTTGGGAGGCCAGGTTCAGGATCAGCCTGACCTGAAGGGTAGGACGACTGTAACCAGTGTCCTGACCGGTTCTTCTTCCAGAGGAACTTCTCCAGGTGGGAGAGGGCAGACCTCTGGAAGGGGGTGCAGAGGGTGGGAGAGCCCACCTCTGACCCCGGTGCAACCTGAGTGGATAAGTCCTGGGTTGGAATGGCGTTCTAGGGGTACCCCTCGCAGAGGGAGGAGGAACCCTAGGAGAAGAGGTAGGGGGAGGAGAGCCTTCCCCGAGACTCCTGGTCCGCCTGAGGTTGTAGGCCCTCGGCTGGAGTACCAGTGGCAGTCTAGTCCTGTCTTGCAGACAGGAAGAGTGGAAAATGGCTCCTATGTGCCAGGGGTTACTACCCCCCGCTCTGCGAATTGGCATGGACCCGTGGCACCTGGGTGGCCCAGGGCCTGGTCCTGGCCGCGGACAACTTGGGAGTACCAGTGGGGTAGCCCAGTTGGTCCAGACAGTGTGTTGAGAAGGAATCCCATGGGTTCACCGTGGCATAGAACAGGAGGGTGTCCCTGCAGTTGTGGGCCCGCGTCCGTGTTCTATCGCCCCAAGCAGGGAAGTCCATCACGGTGGTGATTGGTCTCCCCTGCGTTTTGGCTGGAAGGGGGTTATGTTGGACTTTGGCCCTTAGGGCAGGTTCACCCCTAGACTTTTTGCTTGAAATGGTGACCTGGAGATGGTGATTTTTGGATTCTGCGCACTTTCACTGTGTCCCAGTGGAAAGTGCGTGCGCACTCTGAGTGCATGTGCTGAGCTAGGCCTGCCCGCCCATAGGAATGCATGGGGAATGTATGTGTCCCTGGTAGTTCCTGATGCGTGGGGTGTACAGGCTTGAGTCTGGTATGTGTGAACTCGTGTGAGTGAATGCTGCGCAACGGTGTATGCAGCATGTATGTGTCTAGTAGCGAAGCGCCATTTCTAGACATGGCTGTACGTGTGCTGTGAGGGTGCTGGCGTGTGATTGGCTGGAGCTGGCTGGCATGCCAGGCTCCAGGAAGTCTGGATGGGTCTGCCCGGTGGTGAGTGGGAGATTAGCATGAGTGATGTGTGGGAGGAGTGTACCTGTGTCCTGGATGGGCTGGGTTTTCCCCACACAATGCTGGCTCCGCCCCCCTGTGGTGTGTCTAATGACCCAAGCCCTGCCAGTGAATAGAGAGGGTGGTTGAGGTAAACAGAGTACTCAAGAACCAGCTGCGACTGGTTCCGCCCCCACTCTGCACCTTCAGACAAAGGAATGCACTGTATAAAAATGGGGCTGTGTCCCCACAGATGTTGTTCTCTTCCAGGATCCTGAGGGGGCTGCTGTTGCTGCTCGGCCAGAGGACCGCCACTTGGGGTGTCTCCCTGCCTGGAGACCCAGTGAGCTGGCTCTGGGCCCAGCCTTGCCCCCCCCCTGCCTTGCTGAAGGACCTTTGCTGGACTTTGTTGTCCTATAGCGCCTGGGGGTGCTGAATTGGATTGATAGCGCTTTCCTTTTCCCTCCTAGCGCTAAGAGCGCTTTATTTTGCATTTAGAGCTGAGGGAGCGCTTTGTTGGGCACCTAGCGCCTGAAGCGCTGTATTTGTTCGCCCCTAGCGCTTGGAAGCGCTTTATGGTGGGCTAGCGCTTGGGAGCGCGTTATCTTCACAGCCGGTGCCCACCCGGCATTGCCCCGCTCCTTGCCGCATTTTGCTGCGTCCATATCGCCGCCGCCGCCCGGCCGGAAGTCAGGCAGGCCGGGGGCGGGACGAGCGGGACAACAGGAAGCTGACGGGAGCCCACCCCGCGCTCCTGCACCAGAGGAGGAAGCCGGAAGCTGACTGCCGGGGCTCCCATGTGAAGGGAGAGCCCCGGGGAGAGCCAGAAGGAGACTGCCAGCGTCTTGTCCTCGGCGAGGCCCTCGAGGGTGAGAGAGCCCCGCCCGCGGCCCGGCAAGAAGGAGAGCCAAGCTCCGACCGAGGGAGAGTCCCAGAGTGCCGCCAGGAGGCAGTAGGAGGAGCCCGCAGCAGAGAGGACGTCCCGGCTGCCTCACAGAGCCCCTGCAGCACGAGGAGTCCAGAGAGAGCCAACAGCCGGTGAGTGTGGCCACAGAGAGGGAGAGAGGGGCACCGGGACACAGTGTCCGCCCCCCCTCCCCAGTAGCGCGCTCCCGTGCTCGCGGTGTGGAGCCTAGTGAAAGGCTCCCTGGGCATTGTTTGTACCTGAGTGCCCGAGCGGGACTCTGACGAAGTGGCCAGTTGGGCATTTCTGCTTCACAAGCCCCAGAGGCTTAGGGGGCATTTGTTTGTTGGCGCCACGACGCTCCAGGCGCTAATTGTGGAGGAGCCCAGAGAGGCTCTGAGGGTGCCATTCCCCCGTGAGGGTCCCCAACAGCCCAGTGAGGCTGCACCTTTTTGGTTTTGAGCCCTGAGAGGCTCGAGGTGGCAGATTGCTTTGTAAGCCCAAAGAGGCTCAGGGGCCATTTGTGTATTCAGAGCCCAGCGAGGCTTCAAGGGGACAGTCATTCTGCAGAGCCTGTGAGGCTCCCCCAGCGTGTTGGCCCCATCATTGTGCTACCAGTTGCCCAGCACTTTGTGGGCAACTGCCACGTTTAGGCCCTGACATTGGACACAGGGCGTCCTAGCCCCAGAGAGGCCAGTTGGCCTAGGGACAGTCACAGGTGGTGACTTACGTGAGTTTGGCGCAATTGTTATTGTTTTTGCACCTCTGAATGTATTGTTTATGCGTCATGTGCCTTTACACCTCTGAATGAATGTTATGCATTGCATCATGTGTTTTCCTCTTACACCCCTACAGGTATTGTAATACATAGGTGGTTGTTTTCTCCCTAGTACAGGTGGTGCTAGTGAGGTCCTGGTTACCAGTAATTACTGGTTGTGTGCTATTTTGTGCTATATTCTATGTTCTAAGTGCTATTTCTGAAAGTGCTACTTCTGATTCCTGACAGTGGTCCAGGTGGCCCTGTCTTGTACATATCCCTTGTAAATTCTGCCCGTGCCTCTGGCACATTGTAAAGTGTGTGTTTTATCTAATGTGTTTTGGTGTAATACAAAGGCTATTTTTATATAACCTTGTGTGGAGTTTCCTTTGTGGTGGGCCTTTGGTTGTTGTTGCTGGGGTGCGTGCGCAAATACTTAACCTACATCGCCTCCAAGTTTAGCCTTGCTGCTCGCGCCACGTTACCTAGAGGGTGAGTAGGGGTTATCTTGGCGTGTAACTCCCTTGCCCTGACTTGGGTGTGGTGGTCTCTGACTGACTTTGGCGAAAGCCCTGGCCAGCCGGGGATCCCATTTCCAACAGGCGCGCTCTGCTCTTGGCCCCCGAGGCCCCGCCTGACGCTCCCCGAGGCCCGCGGCCCCCTCTCCCCGAGTCGAGCCCCGACGGGTGACTCATTTCGAGAGCGGAGACAGCGGGAAGCGCCTTGAAGCGCTATAAGACACTGGAACCTTTCTAAAGCTGGGCAGAAGGCCCAAAAGACCGCATTTATTCAAGAACTGTGCCTTTTTTTCATAAAGAGTAACTGGAACCTGCATTTGAAGTAACCAAGACTGTATTTACAAGCCTGCTTGAGATTTATATAAAGAACATATATTTTTACAAATACAGTTTGGTGTCATTGTGTGGTGGGTTGGTTGTGATGGTGTGATATTGCAAATGTTTAACCCTACATGCCCCAGAGATTAGCCTAAGACTGCTTAAGCCACACTACCTAGAGGGTAAGCAGAGGTTGTCTTGAAGGTAACCCTCAGCCCTGACGAGGAAGAGAGAGGCCCTGCTTGTCGCCAGTGTTGCACTGCGCCAACCAGAGACTCCCCCTTCCTACATTGGTGGCAGCGGTGGGATTCGCGAATTTACATTTGCAGTGTTTTACCTTAGCTACTGACCATTGCATAGTGATTACAGTCCAGTAACTTAGCCACAGACTTTTTGATTTTTTAATTTTGCTAAAAGAAGAAGATCCCTAGTGTTGCAAGCATGCCTGGCACAGACAGCGTTGATGGGGCGGAATCCCTGACCTCTGAGGTGTTGGAGGTAGAATGGGACCCATCAAAGTTGGATGACTACAAGAGGAAAGAACTGTGGAGCTTTATAAAGAAGTTCAAGGTTCCCCATGCAGGGTGCAGGAACAAGGATGATTTCTACAGGGCCCTGAAAGCCTGGAGTGAATCAAGGGATGCGCCTGTGGATCCTGTGATACCTGAGCGACCAGACAGCGTCCACAGCTTTGGCAGAGGCCTGTCGCCAGAGGAGCTGGCAGACAGACAGGCAACCAGGGATCATGAGATCAAGATGGCAGAATTGAATTTGAAGGGCCAAATGGAGCTTGAAAGCAAAAAAATGGCTCTGGAAGAAAGAAAACTCCAGTTTGAGTTTGATGTGAAAATGAGGGAGATGAGTCTAAAAGAGAAAGCCTTGGATCGTCCTCCCTCTGGTGGCAGCACAACGCCGGTGCAGGTAGAGTCAAGAGTGCACATCCCCAAAGATGTAGTTAAAGAGTTCTTTAAGGGGGATGACATAGGACAGTGGTTTAGGGCATATGAGGTAGCCATGCTTTCCCACCGGGTCCCTGAGAAGGATTGGGGAGCGGGGTTATGGGGAAGGTTCCTTAGCGAAGGAAGGGACACCCTGCTAGATTTGCCCACTGAAGACCAGAGATCCTATCCCCATATGAAAGAAGCTTTAATGACCAGGTATGGGCTTACCCCTGAAATGTATAGGCAGAAGTTTAGGGGGTGTAATAAGCGGCCTGGGAATACGTATGTGGAGTTTGTGACTTTTTTTTGCAGAGCACTGGATGGTTGGGTGAAGGGTAACAAAGTGAATGATTTTCAAGGTCTCTTTGATTTAATTGCATGGGAGCACTTGTCTGATCAATGTTTTCCTGAGTTACGCCAGCACCTGATTGATAGCAAGTTGTCCAACCCGAGGAAACTTGCTGAGGAGGCGGACCGCTGGCTCAGCACCAGGGTCCACAAGGGTCCAGTGGGAGACTCCGCCAAGGGTGGGCAGGGTCCCCAGCAGAAGAGTGGGGGGGACAAGGGAAAACAGAAAGGGTTCCAAAAAGGCCCCCAAAGTAATCCCCAAGGGGACCAGCAGAAAGGTTCTCAGCCTCCCCCACCCCCTAAGCAGAATGGGGCCCCGACAGGTCGACCTGTTCCAAAGGGGCCCTTCAATTGTTACAAATGTGGTGAGCCGGGGCACATAGCCAGTGACCCCAAGTGTCGCCTGTTTGGAAAACCAGCACCCACTGGTGCTCCGCCCCGACAAGTGACCAGTGTTCACTTAGGAGAAGAAGTGATGGTCCCGGGGGGTGGAGATCCTGTTCAGATGACCCTAGTCTCACTAGGAGACAGTGAGATGGTCCCTGCAAGCTACCTGCCCTCTAACACTAAAAAATATGGGCAGGTGGTTACCATCAATGGTAAGAAAGCTGAGGCTCTTAGAGACACAGGAGCCAGTGTGACTGCAGTGAGGCATCACCTGGTGTCTCAGGAGCAGGTTGTACCCCATGCCTACTGTAGGGTTGTCAACGCTGACAATTCAGAGAGTCAGTGTCCGATGGCTCAAGTTCCCTTCGAGTGGGGGGGGGTCTCTGGTACTCTGCAGGTCTGTGTGAGGAAAGCCATGCCTGTTGACTGTTTGCTAGGGAATGACTTGGAGGACTCCCCTTGGGAAAAGGTGGAGAAAACGACTCACCTGAAGATGGTGGGTCTACCTGACTGGGCGTGCGTGACCACCCGGTCAATGGCAGCCAGTAGGGGTGATCAAGAGGTCCTGGGGCCTGACGGAGAGGCCCAGGAACCGGCCTTAGGGAGAAGGCGCAGGGTGCGCGGGAAACCGGCCCCCGAAGTTCCCACGGTCCAGGAGGAAGCAGACCTTGAGGGGGATGCCCTGGAGCCTACTGGGGAACAGATTGCCGAACTGGGGGACCTGCCTGAGCTGACCCATTGGCAGCAAGAAGGAGGCCCCTCCAGGGAGGAATTCTGCAGGGAGCAGAAAGAATGCCCTTCTCTCGTGGGTATGCGGCAGCAGGCTGCAGACCAGGCCAATGGTGTTCAGGCCAAAACACATTATGTGTACTGGGAGAATGACCTCCTATACTCAGAGCCTAAGGCTGCTGAACCTGGGTCAGCCCGTGTGCTGGTGGTACCCCAGAAGTTCAGAGCCTTCCTACTGGGACTGGCTCATGATGTGCCTTTAGCAGGACATTTGGGGATGGACAAGACCTATGACAGGCTTGTCACCCACTTCTACTGGCCCCAAATGCACAAGAGCTCAGATGCTCATTGTAGGACCTGTCCAACTTGCCAGGCAAGTGGGAAGAGCGGAGGGAAGAACAAGGCTCCCCTCCAGCCCTTCCCTGTGGTCAGTACGCCATTCCAACGAGTGGGTATTGATATTGTTGGGCCTCTGGACCCCAAGACAGCCATGGGCAACAGGTTCATCCTGGTCTTGGTGGATCATGCCACCCGGTACCCTGAAGCCATCCCTCTGAGGACAGTGACGGCCCCCGTGGTGGGGCGTGCACTAATGGGAATTTTCTCCAGAGTGGGGTTCCCTCTAGAGGTGGTGAGCGACAGGGGGACCAACTTTATATCCAAGTATATGAAGTCCCTTTGGCAAGAGTGTGGTGTAACCTACAAGTTCACCACACCTTACCATCCACAAGGAAATGGGTTGGTTGAAAGATTCAACCGAACCCTGAAGGGCATGATCATGGGCCTGGAAGGTCCAATGAGGCGTAAGTGGGACGTCCTCTTACCATGCCTGCTCTTTGCATACCGCGAGGTGCCACAGAAGTCTCTAGGGTTCAGCCCCTTTGAGCTGCTGTATGGTCACCCCGTGAGAGGACCACTGAGTTTGGTAAAGGAAGGCTGGGAGCAATCTCCCAGGAAACCTCCCCAGAATGTATATAGCTACATGCTGGCCTTCAGAAACCAAACCAGGCGCTTCAGACAACTTGCTGAGGCAAATCTGGAAGCAAGCCAGGAGGAGATGAAGCGGTGGTACGACCAGAATGCCACTCTGGTAGAGCTTCAGCCTGGACAGGAGGTGTATGTCTTGGCCCCAGTGGAACCCTGTGCACTTCAGGATAAGTGGACAGGCCCATTTGAGGTTGTGGAGCGCAAGAGCTCAGTGACATACTTGGTGGACATGAAGACGCCCAGGAATCCTTTAAGGGTCTTACATGTCAACCGCCTCAAGCCCCACTTGAAAAGGTCCGAAGTGGGCATGCTGTTGGCCACTGATGATGGAATGGAAGAGGAGTCTGAGCCTCTTCCTGACCTCTTAGTGGCCTGTGAGAAAGATGGGTCAGTGGATGGAGTTAACCTCTCACCCACCCTGACCCCTGAGCAACAGGAAGACTGCCGCCAGTTGCTGGGGCAGTTTCCAGACCTGTTCTCCCTGGTTCCTAGTGTCACAGATTGGTGCGTCCATGATGTGGACACAGGGGACAGCTTACCTGTGAAGCACAAGGCTTACAGGGTAACTGACAGGGTACGGGCCTGCATCAAGGAGGAGGTCTCCAAGATGCTTGCTCTTAGGGTGGTTGAGTCTTCCAGCAGTCCTTGGTCCAGCCCCGTGGTCTTGGTCCCAAAGGCTGCTGCGCCGGGAGCCACACCTGAACTCCGGTTCTGTGTGGACTACAGAGGACTCAATTCAGTCACCAAGACTGACGCGCACCCTATCCCCAGAGCTGATGAGCTCATTGATCGGCTAGGGGCTGCCCGGTACCTCAGCACGTTTGATTTAACGTCTGGGTACTGGCAGATCGCCTTGACCGATGGGGCAAAGGAGAGGTCAGCATTCTCCACACCAGATGGGCATTTCCAGTTCCGGGTTATGCCATTTGGGATGAAGAATGCCCCTGCCACCTTTCAGAGGTTGGTCAACCAGGTGTTGGTTGGGCTGGATGAGTTCAGTGCCGCCTACCTGGATGACATCGCAGTGTTCAGTGGCACCTGGCCAGAACACCTGCGGCACCTCTGGGAAGTGTTGATGGCGCTGCGCAAGGCAGGCCTCACAATCAAGGCAAGCAAGTGCCAGATTGGGCAGGGTTCCGTGGTGTACTTGGGACACCAAGTGGGGAGTGGCAAGGTGGCACCCTTGCAACCCAAAATTGAGACCATCCTGGCTTGGGAACCCCCCAAGACCCAGACAGCAGTGAGAGCCTTCCTGGGGCTCACTGGGTATTACAGGAGGTTTGTCAAGGGCTATGGCACTATTGTGACCCCCTTGACAGAACTGACTTCTAAGAAGCAGCCCAGGAATGTGATTTGGACTGACACCTGTCAGAAGGCTTTTGACACCCTGAAGACTGCCATGTGCACGGCGCCCGTGCTCCTGGCTCCTGATTTCTCCAAGGAATTCATAGTGCAAACAGACGCTTCAGAGCATGGTGTAGGGGCTGTTCTCTCACAGATGACTGAGGAGGGCTGGGACCAACCCGTAGCCTTCATCAGTAGGAGGTTACTTCCACGGGAAAGTAGGTGGAGTGCAATAGAGCGAGAAGCATTTGCTGTGGTCTGGGCGCTGAAGAAGCTAAGACCCTACTTGTTTGGGTCTCACTTCCGGGTTCAGACGGACCACAGGCCCCTCAGATGGTTGATGCAAATGAGGGGTGAGAACCCAAAACTGTTGAGGTGGTCCATCTCCCTACAGGGTATGGACTTCACGGTGGAACACCGCCCTGGCACAGATCACGCCAACGCTGATGGTCTGTCCAGATTTTTCCGCCTTAGTGATGAGGAACTCCCTGGGGAAGGGTAGTTCTCCCCACATTTCAGCTGGAGGGGACACGTGTTAGACCTGGCACCTTGGCGTGAGTTTCCCTTCCACTTTTTGCTGTTGTGCCTTCAATGTTTTGATGGTGTCTGCTACTCAGGGCACTGCGCCACGGCCAACCCGTGCCGCAGTGCAAGTGCTCCCTACTGTAAAGTGTACCTATGATTGATGTCCATGATTGGTTCATTGGATTCACTGTTAGCCCCTAGTAAAGTGCACCAGGAGTGCCAGGGCTTGTGAATGCCAATACTGCTAGTGGGCCTGCAGCGCTGGTTGCGCCACCCACAGAAGCAGCCTTAAAATGTGTCTAGGGTCTGCCATTGCAGATCCTGCGTGCAGTCTGGTACTGTCACCCTGGCTGGGCAAGTGCACACACTTGCCAGCCCCTGAACCTTCCCTTAACTTCATATTAGTCACCCCTATAGTAGGCCTGAGGGCAGGGTGCATTGTAGTGTAAGGTAGAACATGCCCTGATGTGTGTGGCATGTTCTAATAGTGAATTACTACCAAATTCGTTTTTCACTATTGTAAGGCTACCTGTTCCCTTCTAGGCCAGATGGGCTGCTGGAATTATTACACTCTATAATCCCAGCAGGCTCAGGGAACATGGTAGAAATTCGTGTTTAGTATGCCTGAACTCAGAATAATAAAATACTTCTTTTAGTAAAGTTTATTTTAATATCCTGTGTTTGCAAATGCTACTTTTAGAAAGTTAGCATTTGCTTGCCTAACCATTTCAGCCCGCCTCTGCTTGGATGTGGATCTGACTGTCTGGTGTGTGTGAGTGACAGGGCTGGGAGTTGACAGGTAGTGATTAGCAGGAGGACCCCTTAATGGGTGGTGGGAGTTTCCCCTGAATGATGCATCAGGCTGTGCCCCTGCCACCACAATGCTGGCTCCGCCCTCCTGGGGAGCGACTGATGACTCAGCCTGCACCTGGCCCAGGAAGGACCGAAGCTTGTAAACAAAGTGCTCAGGCCACTCCTGCCCTCTCAATGCCGGCTCCGCCCCCCTGGGGAGCGGCTGATGTGCCTGCCCTCACACTGAATGCAGAAGTCATAAGTACCCACAACAAGTACTCAGAGACTGGAGCAGTTATGCAGAGGCCCCCCTGGCTTGCTAGAACAAAAGAAACTGGGTATAAAAGTAGGAGCCCTGCTCCTTGTAAATTAGATCCTGTTTGTGCTACAAGAGAAACTCTGCCCGAAGAGAAGGACCTGGAAGGACTACAAGGAGGAGTGCTGACTCTGGCCTGTGTCTGGTGCCTTGCTGCCAAAGGAGAGGAAGAGAAAAAGGACTACAAGAGACTTTTACTTTATTTTGAACTTTGTGCCAAACTCTGCTAAAAAGATCTCCAAGGGCTTGCTGCTGAACTTGCCCCCTGACCAGCGCTCCAGGAACAGTGAGCGCTAACCCCTGACCAACGCATCTGCTGTGTGTGCTGCTTATCGCTGCAGCGCTGTCTGAGGAAGACGAGAGCATCAAGCCCCCCTGCACACCGTGACCGTGGGTGAGCAGATCGCCATAGCAACGTGAAGCCCAGCCGCCGCTGGCCTGAACACCGTGACGGCATCTGCCCCAGGCCCCACGAGAGCAAAGTAACGGAGGACCCGTCCGGTCCAAGCACCGGAGTCTACTGGGCACAAGCGCCGTGGATTCCCCCGCAAAGACGGACTGCCGCCCTTGTCATCTCCCTCGCTAATCAGCGTCTGGCCGGCTGCCCCGCTGAAGGGACATCACCGCGATCGGCACTTTGGCTGGGTACGTCCCGCACTTGGGGACCGTACTGCCACTGCGCCACACCCAGCCGCCGCCGTCAGGACGGACGAGAAGACTGAGGAAAAGGACCTGAGCCCCCATCGAGCACCGCCGCCCTGGGTGACCCGTGACCTGCTGCCTCGAGCCGCAGCTCGCACCGCCCGTCAAGGAAGCAACGCGACGTGGGACAGCTCCCCCTTCAGCCGCCCTCTCCGAGGATCACCACAAGAAGTGAAAGGTACTGTCTTTGCCCCTCCGCGGCGCGAGCGTCCTGCAATCTGAGCTCGCACCGCGCGGTCTGACCTCAGGCACCCCGGGAGCCTCACCGCTGCTGTTTGCTTGGCAGCGCGAGCCGCCCCAGAGTCAGAGGCGCGCTCTGCTCTTGGCCCCCGAGGCCCCGCCTGACGCTCCCCGAGGCCCGCGGCCCCCTCTCCCCGAGTCGAGCCCCGACGGGTGACTCATTTCGAGAGCGGAGACAGCGGGAAGCGCCTTGAAGCGCTATAAGACACTGGAACCTTTCTAAAGCTGGGCAGAAGGCCCAAAAGACCGCATTTATTCAAGAACTGTGCCTTTTTTTCATAAAGAGTAACTGGAACCTGCATTTGAAGTAACCAAGACTGTATTTACAAGCCTGCTTGAGATTTATATAAAGAACATATATTTTTACAAATACAGTTTGGTGTCATTGTGTGGTGGGTTGGTTGTGATGGTGTGATATTGCAAATGTTTAACCCTACATGCCCCAGAGATTAGCCTAAGACTGCTTAAGCCACACTACCTAGAGGGTAAGCAGAGGTTGTCTTGAAGGTAACCCTCAGCCCTGACGAGGAAGAGAGAGGCCCTGCTTGTCGCCAGTGTTGCACTGCGCCAACCAGAGACTCCCCCTTCCTACAAGTGCACCGACCATGGGGTACAGCAGGAGTGCACGAACAAGGGGTACAGCAGGAGTACATCAACATGGGGTACAGCAGGAGTGCACGAACAAGGGGTACAGCAGGAGTGCACCAACATGGGGTACAGCAGGAGTGCACCAACATGGGGTACAGCAGTAATGCAGCAACATGGGGTACAGCAGGAGTGCACGAACAAGGGGTACAGCAGGAGTGCACCGACATGGGGTACAACAGGAGTGCACCCACATGGGGTACAACAGGAGTGCACCCACATGGGGTACAACAGGAGTGCACTGACATGGGTACAGCAGAGATGCACCAACATGGGGTACAGCAGGAGTGCACCGACATGGGGTACAGCAGGAGTACACGAACAAGGGGTACAGCAGGAGTGCACGTACAAGGGGTACAGCAAGAGTGCACGAACAAGGGGTACAGCAGGAGTGCACTGACATGGGGTACAGCAGGAGTGCACCGACATGGGGTACAACAGGAGTGCACTGACATGTGGTACAGCAGGAGTGCACCGACATGGGGTACAGCAGGAGTGCACCGACATGGGGTACAACAGGAGTGCACCGGCATGGGGGACAGCAGGAGTGCACCGGCATGGGGTACAGCAGAGATGCACCGACATGGGGTACAGCAGAGATGCACCGACATGGGGTACAGCAGGAGTGCACCGACATGGGGTACAGCAGGAGTGCACCGACATGAGGTACAGCAGGAGTGCACCGACATGGGGTACAGCAGGAGTGCACAGACATGGGGTACAGCAGGAGTGCACCAACATGGGGTACAGCAGGAGGGCACCGACATGGGGTACAGCAGGAGTGCACAGACATGGGGTACAGCAGGAGTTCACCGACATGGGGTACAGCAGGAGTGCACCGACATGGGGTACAGCAGGAGTGCACCGACATGGGTACATCAGGACTGCACCGACATGGGGTACAGCAGGAGTGCACCAACATGGGGTACAGCAGGAGTGCACTGACATGGGGTACAGCAGGAGTGCACAGACATGGGTACAGCAGGAGTGCACAGACATGGGTACAGCAGGAGTGCACAGACATGGGTACATCAGGAGTGCATCGACATGGGGTACAGCAGGAGTGCATCGACATGGGGTACATCAGGAGTGCACCGGCATGGGGTACAGCAGGGATGAACCGACATGGGGTACAGCAGGAGCGCACAGACATGGGGTACAGCAGGAGTGCACCGACATGGGGTACAGCAGGAGTGCACCGACATGGGGTACAGCAAGAGTGCACAGACATGGGGTACAGCAGGAGTGCACCCACATGGGGTACAACAGGAGCGCACAGACATGGGGTACAGCAGGAGTGCACCGACATGGGGTACAACAGGAGCGCACAGACATGGGGTACAGCAGGAGTGCACCGACATGGGGTACAGCAAGAGTGCACAGACATGGGGTACAGCAGGAGTGCACCGACATGGGGTACAGCAGGAGTGCACTGACATGGGGTACAGCAGGAGTGCACCGACATGGGGTACAACAGGAGCGCACAGACATGGGGTACAGCAGGAGTGCACCGACATGGGGTACAGCAGGAGTGCACCGACATGGGGTACAGCAGGAGTGCACCAACATGGGGAACAGCAGGAGTGCACCGACATGGGGTACAGCAAGAGTGCATCGACATGGGGTACAGCAAGAGTGCATCGACATGGGGTACAGCAGGAGTGCACCGACATGGGGTACAGCAGGAGTGCACCGACATGGGTACATCAGGAGTGCACCGACATGGGGTACAGCAGGAGTGCACCGACATGGGTACATCAGGAGTGCACCGACATGGGGTACAGCAGGGATGAACCGACATGGGGTACAGCAGGAGTGCACCGACATGGGGTACAGCAGGAGTGCACCCACATGGGGTACAGCAGGAGTGCACCAACATGGGGTACAGCAGGAGTGCACCGGCATGGGGTACAGCAGAGATGCACCGACATGGGGTACAGCAAGAGTGCATCGACATGGGGTACAGCAGGAGTGCACCCACATGGGGTACAGCAGGAGTGCACCGGCATGGGGTACAGCAGGAGTGCACCGGCATGGGGTACAGCAGGAGTGCACAGACATGGGTACAGCAGGAGTGCACCGACATGGGTACAGCAGGAGTGCACCGACATGGGGTACAGCAGGAGTGCACCGACATGGGTACATCAGGAGTGCACCGACATGGGGTACAGCAGGAGTGCACTGACATGGGGTACAGCAGGAGTGCACAGACATGGGTACAGCAGGAGTGCACAGACATGGGGTACAGCAGGAGTGCACCGACATGGGGTATAGCAGGAGTGCACCGACATGGGGTACTGTAGGAGTGCACCGACATGGGGTACAGCAGGAGTGCCACCGATCATGGGGTACAGCAGGAGTGCACAGACATGGGTACAGCAGGAGTGCACAGACATGGGGTACAGCAGGAGTGCACCGACATGGGGTACAGCAAGAGTGCATCGACATGGGGTACAGCAGGAGTGCACCGACATGGGGTACAGCAGGAGTGCACCGACATGGGTACATCAGGAGTGCACCGACATGGGGTACAGCAGGAGTGCACCGACATGGGGTACAGCAGGAGTGCACCGACATGGGTACATCAGGAGTGCACCGACATGGGGTACAGCAGGGATGAACCGACATGGGGTACAGCAGGAGTGCACCGACATGAGGTACATCAGTGGTGCACCAACATGGGGTACAGCAGGAGTGCACCGGCATGGGGTACAGCAGGAGTGCACCGGCATGGGGTACAGCAGGAGTGCACCGACATGGGGTACAGCAGGAGTGCATCGACATGGGGTACAGCAGGAGTGCACCCACATGGGGTACAGCAGGAGTGCACCGGCATGGGGTACAGCAGGAGTGCACCGGCATGGGGTACAGCAGGAGTGCACCGACATGGGGTACAGCAGGAGTGCACAGACATGGGTACATCAGGAGTGCACCGACATGGGGTACAGCAGGAGTGCATCGACATGGGGTACAGCAGGAGTGCATCGACATGGGGTACAGCAGGAGTGCACCCACATGGGGTACAGCAGGAGTGCACCGGCATGGGGTACAGCAGGAGTGCACCCACATGGGGTACAGCAGGAGTGCACCGGCATGGGGTACAGCAGGAGTGCACCGACATGGGGTACAGCAGGAGTGCACCGACATGGGTACATCAGGAGTGCACCGACATGGGGTACAGCAGGAGTGCACTGACATGGGGTACAGCAGGAGTGCACAGACATGGGTACAGCAGGAGTGCACAGACATGGGTACATCAGGAGTGCACCGGCATGGGGTACAGCAGGAGTGCACCGACATGGGGTACAGCAGGAGTGCACAGACATGGGTACAGCAGGAGTGCACAGACATGGGGTACAGCAGGAGTGCACCGGCATGGGGTACAGCAGAGATGCACCGACATGGGGTACAGCAGGAGTGCACAGACATGGGGTACAGCAGGAGTGCACCGACATGGGGTACAGCAAGAGTGCACAGACATGGGGTACAGCAGGAGTGCACCGACATGGGGTACAGCAGGAGTGCACCGACATGGGGTACAGCAAGAGTGCATCGACATGGGGTACAGCAAGAGTGCATCGACATGGGGTACAGCAGGAGTGCACCGACATGGGGTACAGCAGGAGTGCACCGACATGGGGTACAACAGGGATGAACCGACATGGGGTACAGCAGGAGTGCACCGACATGGGGTACAGCAGGAGTGAACCGTTCATGGGGTACTGTAGGAGTGCACCGACATGGGGTAGTGTAGGAGTGCACCGACATGGGGTACAGCAGGAGTGTACCGACATGGGGTATAGCAGGAGTGCACCGACATGGGGTACTGTAGGAGTGCACCGACATGGGGTACAGCAGGAGTGCCACCGATCATGGGGTACAGCAGGAGTGCACCGATATGGGTTACAACAGGAGTGCACCGACATGGGGTACAGCAGGAGTGCACCGACATGGGGTATAGCAGGAGTGCACCGACGTGGGATACAGCAGGAGTGCCACCGATCATGGGGTACAACAGGAGTGCACCAAAATGGGGTACAGCAGGAGTGCACCGACATGGGTACAGCAGGAGTGCACAGACATGGGTACATCAGGAGTGCACCGGCATGGGGTACATCAGGAGTGCACCGACATGGGGTACAGCAGGAGTGCACCGACATGGGGTACTGTAGGAGTGCACAGACATGGGGTACAGCAGGAGTGCACCGTCATGGGGTACAGCAGGAGTGCACCGACATGGGTACAGCAGGAGTGCACCGACATGGGGTACAACAGGGATGAACCGACATGGGGTACAGCAGGAGTGCACTGACATGGGGTACAGCAGGAGTGCACCGACATGGGGTACAGCAGGAGTGCACCGACATGGGGTACAACAGGAGTGCACCAACATGGTACAGCAGGAGTGCACCGACATGGGGTACAGCAGGAGTGCACCGACATGGGTACAGCAGGAGTGCACCGACATGGGGTACAACAGGGATGAACCGACATGGGGTACAGCAGGAGTGCACCGACATGGGGTACAGCAGGAGTGAACCGTTCATGGGGTACTGTAGGAGTGCACCGACATGGGGTAGTGTAGGAGTGCACCGACATGGGGTACAGCAGGAGTGTACCGACATGGGGTACTGTAGGAGTGCACCGACATGGGGTACAGCAGGAGTGCCACCGATCATGGGGTACAGCAGGAGTGCACCGATATGGGTTACAACAGGAGTGCACCGACATGGGGTACAGCAGGAGTGCACCGACATGGGGTATAGCAGGAGTGCACCGACGTGGGATACAGCAGGAGTGCCACCGATCATGGGGTACAACAGGAGTGCACCAAAATGGGGTACAGCAGGAGTGCACCGATATGGGGTACTGTAGGAGTGCACCGACATGGGGTACAGCAGGAGTGCCACCGATCATGGGGTACAACAGGAGTGCACCAAAATGGGGTACAGCAGGAGTGCACCGATATGGGGTACAACAGGAGTGCACCGATCATGGGGTATAGCAGGAGTGCACCGACATGGGGTACAGCAGGAGTGCACCAACATGGGGTACAGCAGGAGTGCCACCGATCATGGGGTACAGCAGGAGTGCACCAACATGGGGTACAGCAGGAGTGCACCGACATGGGGTACAGCAGGAGTGCACAAACAAGGGGTACAGCAGGAGTGCACGAACATGGGGTACAGCAGGAGTGCCACCGATCATGGGGTACAGCAGGAGTGCACGAACAAGGGGTACAGCAGGAGTGCACAAACGAGGGGTACAGCAGGAGTGCACCAACATGGGGTACAGCAGGAGTGCACCGACCATGGGGTACTGTAGGAGTGCTCCGACATGGGGTACAGCAGGAGTGCACCGACATGGGGTACAGCAGGAGTGCACCAACATGGGATAATGCAGGAGTGCACCGACATGGGGTACAACAGGAGTGCACCAACATGGGGTATAGCAGGAGTGCACGAACAAGGGGTACAGCAGGAGTGCACCAACATGGGGTACAGCAGGAGTGCACCAACATGGGGTACAGCAGGAGTGCACAAACAAGGGGTACAGCAGGAGTGCACCAACATGGGGTACAGCAGGAGTGCACGAACAAGGGGTACAGCAGGAGTGCACCAACATGGGGTACAGCAGGAGTGCACCAACATGGGGTACAGCAGGAGTGCACAAACAAGGGGTACATCAGGAGTGCACGAACATGGGGTACAGCTGGAGTGCCACCGATCATGGGGTACAGCAGGAGTGCACAAACAAAGGGTACAGCAGGAGTGCACCAACATGGGGTACAGCAGGAGTGCACCGACCATGGGGTACAACAGGAGTGCACCAACATGGGGTACAGCAGGAGTGCACTCACATGGGGTACAGCAGGAGTGCACCAACATGGGATACAGCAGGAGTGCACAAACAAGGGGTACAGCAGGAGTGCACGAACATGGGGTACAGCAGGAGTGCACGAACAAGGGGTACAGCAGGAGTGCACCAACATGGGGTACAGCAGGAGTGCATCAACATGGGGTACAGCAGGAGTGCACCAACATGGGGTACAGCAGGAGTGCACCAACATGGGGTACAGCAGGAGTGCACCAACATGGGGTACAGCAGGAGTGCACCAACATGGGTACAACAGGAGTGCACCCACATGGGGTACAGCAGGAGTGCACCAACATGGGGTACAGCAGGAGTGCACCGACATGGGGTACAGCAGGAGCGCACAGACCATGGGGTACAGCAGAGATGCACCAACATGGGGTACAGCAGGAGTGCACCGACATGGGGTACAGCAGGAGTGCACCGACATGGGGAACAGCAGGAGTGCACTGACATGGGGTACAGCAGGAGTGCACCAACATGGGGTACAGCAGGAGTGCACCGACATGGGGTACAACAGGAGTGCACCAAAATGGGGTACAGCAGGAGTGCACCGATATGGGGTACAACATTAGTGCACCGACATGGGGTACAGCAGGAGTGCACCGACATGGGGTACAGCAGAAGCGCACCGACCATGGGGTACAGCACGAGTGCACCAACATGGGGTACAGCAGGAGTGCACGAACAAGGGGTACAGCAGGAGTGCACCGAAATGGGGTACAGCAGGAGTGTACCAACATGGGGTACAGCAGGAGTGCACCAACATCGGGTACAGCAGGAGTGCACCAACATGAGGTACAGCAAGAGTGCACCGACCATGGGGTACAGCAGGAGTGCACGAACAAGGGGTACAGCAGGAGTACATCAACATGGGGTACAGCAGGAGTGCACGAACAAGGGGTACAGCAGGAGTGCACCAACATGGGGTACAGCAGGAGTGCACCAACATGGGGTACAGCAGTAATGCACCAACATGGGGTACAGCAGGAGTGCACGAACAAGGGGTACAGCAGGAGTGCACCGACATGGGGTACAACAGGAGTGCACCCACATGGGGTACAACAGGAGTGCACCCACATGGGGTACAACAGGAGTGCACTGACATGGGTACAGCAGGAGTACACGAACAAGGGGTACAGCAGGAGTGCACGTACAAGGGGTACAGCAAGAGTGCACGAACAAGGGGTACAGCAGGAGTGCACTGACATGGGGTACAGCAGGAGTGCACCGACATGGGGTACAACAGGAGTGCACTGACATGTGGTACAGCAGGAGTGCACCGACATGGGGTACAGCAGGAGTGCACCGACATGGGGTACAACAGGAGTGCACCGGCATGGGGGACAGCAGGAGTGCACCCGCATGGGGTACAGCAGAGATGCACCGACATGGGGTACAGCAGAGATGCACCGACATGGGGTACAGCAGGAGTGCACCGACATGGGGTACAGCAGGAGTGCACCGACATGAGGTACAGCAGGAGTGCACCGACATGGGGTACAGCAGGAGTGCACAGACATGGGGTACAGCAGGAGTGCACCAACATGGGGTACAGCAGGAGGGCACCGACATGGGGTACAGCAGGAGTGCACCGACATGGGGTACAGCAGGAGTACACGAACAAGGGGTACAGCAGGAGTGCACGTACAAGGGGTACAGCAAGAGTGCACGAACAAGGGGTACAGCAGGAGTGCACTGACATGGGGTACAGCAGGAGTGCACCGACATGGGGTACAACAGGAGTGCACTGACATGTGGTACAGCAGGAGTGCACCGACATGGGGTACAGCAGGAGTGCACCGACATGGGGTACAACAGGAGTGCACCGGCATGGGGGACAGCAGGAGTGCACCCGCATGGGGTACAGCAGAGATGCACCGACATGGGGTACAGCAGAGATGCACCGACATGGGGTACAGCAGGAGTGCACCGACATGGGGTACAGCAGGAGTGCACCGACATGAGGTACAGCAGGAGTGCACCGACATGGGGTACAGCAGGAGTGCACAGACATGGGGTACAGCAGGAGTGCACCAACATGGGGTACAGCAGGAGGGCACCGACATGGGGTACAGCAGGAGTGCACAGACATGGGGTACAGCAGGAGTTCACCGACATGGGGTACAGCAGGAGTGCACCGACATGGGGTACAGCAGGAGTGCACCGACATGGGTACATCAGGACTGCACCGACATGGGGTACAGCAGGAGTGCACCAACATGGGGTACAGCAGGAGTGCACCGGCATGGGGTACAGCAGGAGTGCACTGACATGGGGTACAGCAGGAGTGCACCAACATGGGGTACAGCAGGAGTGCACCGACATGGGGTACAGCAGGAGTGCACTGACATGGGGTACAGCAGGAGTGCACCGACATGGGGTACAGCAAGAGTGCACCGACATGGGGTACAGCAGGAGTGCACCCACATGGGGTACAGCAGGAGTGCACAAACAAGGGGTACAGCAGGAGTGCACGAACATGGGGTACAGCAGGAGTGCCACCGATCATGGGGTACAGCAGGAGTGCACGAACAAGGGGTACAGCAGGAGTGCACAAACGAGGGGTACAGCAGGAGTGCACCAACATGGGGTACAGCAGGAGTGCACCGACCATGGGGTACTGTAGGAGTGCTCCGACATGGGGTACAGCAGGAGTGCACCGACATGGGGTACAGCAGGAGTGCACCAACATGGGATAATGCAGGAGTGCACCGACATGGGGTACAACAGGAGTGCACCAACATGGGGTATAGCAGGAGTGCACGAACAAGGGGTACAGCAGGAGTGCACCAACATGGGGTACAGCAGGAGTGCACCAACATGGGGTACAGCAGGAGTGCACAAACAAGGGGTACAGCAGGAGTGCACCAACATGGGGTACAGCAGGAGTGCACGAACAAGGGGTACAGCAGGAGTGCACCAACATGGGGTACAGCAGGAGTGCACCAACATGGGGTACAGCAGGAGTGCACAAACAAGGGGTACATCAGGAGTGCACGAACATGGGGTACAGCTGGAGTGCCACCGATCATGGGGTACAGCAGGAGTGCACAAACAAAGGGTACAGCAGGAGTGCACCAACATGGGGTACAGCAGGAGTGCACCGACCATGGGGTACAACAGGAGTGCACCAACATGGGGTACAGCAGGAGTGCACTGACATGGGGTACAGCAGGAGTGCACCAACATGGGATACAGCAGGAGTGCACAAACAAGGGGTACAGCAGGAGTGCACGAACATGGGGTACAGCAGGAGTGCACGAACAAGGGGTACAGCAGGAGTGCACCAACATGGGGTACAGCAGGAGTGCATCAACATGGGGTACAGCAGGAGTGCACCAACATGGGGTACAGCAGGAGTGCACCAACATGGGGTACAGCAGGAGTGCACCAACATGGGGTACAGCAGGAGTGCACCAACATGGGTACAACAGGAGTGCACCCACATGGGGTACAGCAGGAGTGCACCAACATGGGGTACAGCAGGAGTGCACCGACATGGGGTACAGCAGGAGCGCACAGACCATGGGGTACAGCAGAGATGCACCAACATGGGGTACAGCAGGAGTGCACCGACATGGGGTACAGCAGGAGTGCACCGACATGGGGAACAGCAGGAGTGCACTGACATGGGGTACAGCAGGAGTGCACCAACATGGGGTACAGCAGGAGTGCACCGACATGGGGTACAACAGGAGTGCACCAAAATGGGGTACAGCAGGAGTGCACCGATATGGGGTACAACATTAGTGCACCGACATGGGGTACAGCAGGAGTGCACCGACATGGGGTACAGCAGAAGCGCACCGACCATGGGGTACAGCACGAGTGCACCAACATGGGGTACAGCAGGAGTGCACGAACAAGGGGTACAGCAGGAGTGCACCGAAATGGGGTACAGCAGGAGTGTACCAACATGGGGTACAGCAGGAGTGCACCAACATCGGGTACAGCAGGAGTGCACCAACATGAGGTACAGCAAGAGTGCACCGACCATGGGGTACAGCAGGAGTGCACGAACAAGGGGTACAGCAGGAGTACATCAACATGGGGTACAGCAGGAGTGCACGAACAAGGGGTACAGCAGGAGTGCACCAACATGGGGTACAGCAGGAGTGCACCAACATGGGGTACAGCAGTAATGCACCAACATGGGGTACAGCAGGAGTGCACGAACAAGGGGTACAGCAGGAGTGCACCGACATGGGGTACAACAGGAGTGCACCCACATGGGGTACAACAGGAGTGCACCCACATGGGGTACAACAGGAGTGCACTGACATGGGTACAGCAGAGATGCACTAACATGGGGTACAGCAGGAGTGCACCGACATGGGGTACAGCAGGAGTACACGAACAAGGGGTACAGCAGGAGTGCACGTACAAGGGGTACAGCAAGAGTGCACGAACAAGGGGTACAGCAGGAGTGCACTGACATGGGGTACAGCAGGAGTGCACCGACATGGGGTACAACAGGAGTGCACTGACATGTGGTACAGCAGGAGTGCACCGACATGGGGTACAGCAGGAGTGCACCGACATGGGGTACAACAGGAGTGCACCGGCATGGGGGACAGCAGGAGTGCACCCGCATGGGGTACAGCAGAGATGCACCGACATGGGGTACAGCAGAGATGCACCGACATGGGGTACAGCAGGAGTGCACCGACATGGGGTACAGCAGGAGTGCACCGACATGAGGTACAGCAGGAGTGCACCGACATGGGGTACAGCAGGAGTGCACAGACATGGGGTACAGCAGGAGTGCACCAACATGGGGTACAGCAGGAGGGCACCGACATGGGGTACAGCAGGAGTGCACAGACATGGGGTACAGCAGGAGTTCACCGACATGGGGTACAGCAGGAGTGCACCGACATGGGGTACAGCAGGAGTGCACCGACATGGGTACATCAGGACTGCACCGACATGGGGTACAGCAGGAGTGCACCAACATGGGGTACAGCAGGAGTGCACCGGCATGGGGTACAGCAGGAGTGCACTGACATGGGGTACAGCAGGAGTGCACCAACATGGGGTACAGCAGGAGTGCACCGACATGGGGTACAGCAGGAGTGCACTGACATGGGGTACAGCAGGAGTGCACCGACATGGGGTACAGCAAGAGTGCACCGACATGGGGTACAGCAGGAGTGCACCCACATGGGGTACAGCAGGAGTGCACAGACATGGGGTACAGCAGGAGTGCACCCACATGGGGTACAGCAGGAGTGCACAGACATGGGGTACAGCAGGAGTGCACAGACATGGGGTACAGCAGGAGTGCACCGACATGGGGTACAGCAGGAGTGCACAGACATGGGGTACAGCAGGAGTGCACCGACATGGGGTACAGCAGGAGTGCACGAACAAGGGGTACAGCAGGAGTGCACCGACATGAGGTACAGCAGGAGTGCACCCACATGGGGTACAGCAGGAGTGCATCGACATGGGGTACAGCAGGAGTGCACCGACATGGGGTACAGCAGGAGTGCACCGACATGGGGTACAGCAGGAGTGCATCGACATGGGGTACAGCAGGAGTGCACCCACATGGGGTACAGCGGAGTGCACCGACATGGGGTACAGCAGGAGTGCACAGACATGGGTACAGCAGGAGTGCACCGACATGGGGTACAGCAGGAGTGCACCCACATGGGGTACAGCAGGAGTGCATCGACATGGGGTACAGCAGGAGTGCACAGACATGGGTACAGCAGGAGTGCACCGACATGGGTACATCAGGAGTGCACCGACATGGGGTACAGCAGGAGTGCACCGACATGGGGTACAGCAGGAGTGCACAGACATGGGGTACAGCAGGAGTGCACCAACATGGGGTACAGCAGGAGTGCACAGACATGGGTACAGCAGGAGTGCACCGACATGGGGTGCAGCGAGAGTGCACCGACATGGGGTACAGCAGGAGTGCACTGACATGGGGTACATCAGGAGTGCACCGACATGGGGTACAGCAGGAGTGCACCGACATGGGGTACAGCAGGAGTGCACAGACATGGGGTACAGCAGGAGTGCACCGACATGGGGTACATCAGGAGTGCACAGACATGGGGTACAGCAGGAGTGCACAGACATGGGGTACAGCAGAGATGCACCGACATGGGGTACAGCAGGAGTGCACCGACATTGGTACAGCAAGAGTGCACAGACATGGGGTACAGCAGGAGTTCACCGACATGGGGTACAGCAGGAGTGCACCGACATGGGGTACAGCAGAGATGCACCGACATGGGGTACAGCAAGAGTGCATCGACATGGGGTACAGCAGGAGTGCACCGACATGGGTACAGCAGGAGTGCACCGACATGGGGTACAGCAAGAGTGCATCGACATGGGGTACAGCAGGAGTGCACCGACATGGGGTACAGCAGGAGTGCACCGACATGGGGTACAGCAGGAGTGCACCGGCATGGGGTACAGCAGGAGTGCACCGACATGGGGTACAGCAGGAGTGCACCGACATGGGTACATCAGGAGTGCACCATCAAGGGGTACAGCAGGAGTGCACCGACATGGGGTACAGCAGGAGTGCACCCACATGGGGTACAGCAGGAGTGCACCGACATGGGGTACAGCAGGAGTGCACCGACATGGGTACATCAGGAGTGCACCATCAAGGGGTACAGCAGGAGTGCACCGACATGGGGTACAGCAGGAGTGCACCGACATGGGTACATCAGGAGTGCACCGACATGGGGTACAGCAGGAGTGCACTGACATGGGGTACAGCAGGAGTGCACAGACATGGGTACAGCAGGAGTGCACAGACATGGGGTACAGCAGGAGTGCTCCAACATGGGGTACATCAGGAGTGCACCGGCATGGGGTACAGCAGGAGTGCATCGACATGGGGTACATCAGGAGTGCACCGGCATGGGGTACAGCAGGGATGAACCGACATGGGGTACAGCAGGAGCGCACAGACATGGGGTACAGCAGGAGTGCACCGACATGGGGTACAACAGGAGCGCACAGACATGGGGTACAGCAGGAGTGCACCGACATGGGGTACAGCAAGAGTGCACAGACATGGGGTACAGCAGGAGTGCACCCACATGGGGTACAACAGGAGCGCACAGACATGGGGTACAGCAGGAGTGCACCGACATGGGGTACAGCAAGAGTGCACAGACATGGGGTACAGCAGGAGTGCACCGACATGGGGTACAGCAGGAGTGCACCGACATGGGGTACAGCAGGAGTGCACCGACATGGGGTACAACAGGAGCGCACAGACATGGGGTACAGCAGGAGTGCACCGACATGGGGTACAGCAGGAGTGCACTGACATGGGGTACAGCAGGAGTGCACCGACATGGGGTACAGCAGGAGTGCACCAACATGGGGTACAACAGGAGTGCACCGGCATGGGGGACAGCAGGAGTGCACAGACATGGGTACAGCAGGAGTGCACCGACATGGGTACATCAGGAGTGCACCGACATGGGGTACAGCAGGAGTGCACCGACATGGGGAACAGCAGGAGTGCACTGACATGGGGTACAGCAGGAGTGCACCGACATGGGGTACAGCAGGAGTGCACCCACATGGGGTACAGCAGGAGTGCACAGACATGGGGTACAGCAGGAGTGCACCCACATGGGGTACAGCAGGAGTGCACCGACATGGGGAACAGTAGGGATGAACCGACATGGGGTACAGCAGGAGTGCACAGACATGGGGTACAGCAGGAGTGCACAGACATGGGGTACAGCAGGGATGAACCGACATGGGGTACAGCAGGAGTGCACCGACATGGGGTACAGCAGGAGTGCACCGACATGGGGTACAGCAGGAGTGCACAGACATGGGGTACAGCAGGAGTGCACCGACATGGGGTACAGCAGGAGTGCACCGACATGGGGTACAGCAGGAGTGCACCGACATGAGGTACAGCAGGAGTGCACCGACATGAGGTACAGCAGGAGTGCACCCACATGGGGTACAGCAGGAGTGCACCGACATGGGGTACAGCAGGAGTGCACCGACATGAGGTACAGCAGGAGTGCACCCACATGGGGTACAGCAGGAGTGCACCGACATGGGGTACAGCAGGAGTGCATCGACATGGGGTACAGCAGGAGTGCACCCACATGGGGTACAGCAGGAGTGCACCGACATGGGGTACAGCAGGAGTGCACCGACATGGGGTACAGCAGGAGTGCATCGACATGGGGTACAGCAGGAGTGCACCCACATGGGGTACAGCAGGAGTGTACCGACATGGGGTACAGCAGGAGTGCACAGACATGGGTACAGCAGGAGTGCACCGACATGGGTACATCAGGAGTGCACCGACATGGGGTACAGCAGGAGTGCACCGACATGGGGTACAGCAGGAGTGCACAGACATGGGGTACAGCAGGAGTGCACCAACATGGGGTACAGCAGGAGTGCACAGACATGGGTACAGCAGGAGTGCACCGACATGGGGTGCAGCGAGAGTGCACCGACATGGGGTACAGCAGGAGTGCACTGACATGGGGTACATCAGGAGTGCACCGACATGGGGTACAGCAGGAGTGCACCGACATGGGGTACAGCAGGAGTGCACAGACATGGGGTACAGCAGGAGTGCACCGACATGGGGTACAGCAGGAGTGCACAGACATGGGGTACAGCAGAGATGCACCGACATGGGGTACAGCAAGAGTGCACCGGCATGGGGTACAGCAGAGATGCACCGACATGGGGTACAGCAAGAGTGCATCGACATGGGGTACAGCAGGAGTGCACCGACATGGGTACAGTAGGAGTGCACCGACATGGGGTACAGCAAGAGTGCATCGACATGGGGTACAGCAGGAGTGCACCCACATGGGGAACAGCAGGAGCGCACAGACATGGGTACAGCAGGAGTGCACCGACATGGGGTACAGCAGGAGTGCACCGGCATGGGGTACAGCAGGAGTGCACCGACATGGGTACATCAGGAGTGCACCATCAAGGGGTACAGCAGGAGTGCACCGACATGGGGTACAGCAGGAGTGCACCGACATGGGTACATCAGGAGTGCACCGACATGGGGTACAGCAGGAGTGCACCGACATGGGGTACAGCAGGAGTGCACTGACATGGGGTACAGCAGGAGTGCACAGACATGGGTACAGCAGGAGTGCACAGACATGGGTACAGCAGGAGTGCACAGACATGGGTACATCAGGAGTGCATCGACATGGGGTACAGCAGGAGTGCATCGACATGGGGTACATCAGGAGTGCACCGGCATGGGGTACAGCAGGGATGAACCGACATGGGGTACAGCAGGAGCGCACAGACATGGGGTACAGCAGGAGTGCACCGACATGGGGTACAGCAGGAGTGCACCGACATGGGGTACAGCAAGAGTGCACAGACATGGGGTACAGCAGGAGTGCACCCACATGGGGTACAACAGGAGCGCACAGACATGGGGTACAGCAGGAGTGCACCGACATGGGGTACAACAGGAGCGCACAGACATGGGGTACAGCAGGAGTGCACCGACATGGGGTACAGCAAGAGTGCACAGACATGGGGTACAGCAGGAGTGCACCGACATGGGGTACAGCAGGAGTGCACTGACATGGGGTACAGCAGGAGTGCACCGACATGGGGTACAGCAGGAGTGCACCGACATGGGGTACAACAGGAGCGCACAGACATGGGGTACAGCAGGAGTGCACCGACATGGGGTACAGCAGGAGTGCACCGACATGGGGTACAGCAGGAGTGCACCAACATGGGGAACAGCAGGAGTGCACCGACATGGGGTACAGCAAGAGTGCATCGACATGGGGTACAGCAAGAGTGCATCGACATGGGGTACAGCAGGAGTGCACCGACATGGGGTACAGCAGGAGTGCACCGACATGGGTACATCAGGAGTGCACCGACATGGGGTACAGCAGGAGTGCACCGACATGGGTACATCAGGAGTGCACCGACATGGGGTACAGCAGGGATGAACCGACATGGGGTACAGCAGGAGTGCACCGACATGGGGTACAGCAGGAGTGCACCCACATGGGGTACAGCAGGAGTGCACCAACATGGGGTACAGCAGGAGTGCACCGGCATGGGGTACAGCAGAGATGCACCGACATGGGGTACAGCAAGAGTGCATCGACATGGGGTACAGCAGGAGTGCACCCACATGGGGTACAGCAGGAGTGCACCGGCATGGGGTACAGCAGGAGTGCACCGGCATGGGGTACAGCAGGAGTGCACAGACATGGGTACAGCAGGAGTGCACCGACATGGGTACAGCAGGAGTGCACCGACATGGGGTACAGCAGGAGTGCACCGACATGGGTACATCAGGAGTGCACCGACATGGGGTACAGCAGGAGTGCACTGACATGGGGTACAGCAGGAGTGCACAGACATGGGTACAGCAGGAGTGCACAGACATGGGGTACAGCAGGAGTGCACCGGCATGGGGTACAGCAGAGATGCACCGACATGGGGTACAGCAGCAGTGCACAGACATGGGGTACAGCAGGAGTGCACCGACATGGGGTACAGCAAGAGTGCACAGACATGGGGTACAGCAGGAGTGCACCGACATGGGGTACAGCAGGAGTGCACCGACATGGGGTACAGCAAGAGTGCATCGACATGGGGTACAGCAGGAGTGCACCGACATCGGGTACAGCAGGAGTGCACCGACATGGGTACATCAGGAGTGCACCGACATGGGGTACAGCAGGAGTGCACCGACATGGGGTACAGCAAGAGTGCATCGACATGGGGTACAGCAGGAGTGCACCGACATGGGGTACAGCAGGAGTGCACCGACATGGGTACATCAGGAGTGCACCGACATGGGGTACAGCAGGAGTGCACCGACATGGGGTACAGCAGGAGTGCACCGACATGGGTACATCAGGAGTGCACCGACATGGGGTACAGCAGGGATGAACCGACATGGGGTACAGCAGGAGTGCACCGACATGAGGTACATCAGTGGTGCACCAACATGGGGTATAGCAGGAGTGCACCGGCATGGGGTACAGCAGGAGTGCACCGGCATGGGGTACAGCAGGAGTGCACCGACATGGGGTACAGCAGGAGTGCATCGACATGGGGTACAGCAGGAGTGCACCCACATGGGGTACAGCAGGAGTGCACCGGCATGGGGTACAGCAGGAGTGCACCGGCATGGGGTACAGCAGGAGTGCACCGACATGGGGTACAGCAGGAGTGCACAGACATGGGTACATCAGGAGTGCACCGACATGGGGTACAGCAGGAGTGCATCGACATGGGGTACAGCAGGAGTGCATCGACATGGGGTACAGCAGGAGTGCACCCACATGGGGTACAGCAGGAGTGCACCGGCATGGGGTACAGCAGGAGTGCACCGGCATGGGGTACAGCAGGAGTGCACCCACATGGGGTACAGCAGGAGTGCACCGGCATGGGGTACAGCAGGAGTGCACCGACATGGGGTACAGCAGGAGTGCACCGACATGGGTACATCAGGAGTGCACCGACATGGGGTACAGCAGGAGTGCACTGACATGGGGTACAGCAGGAGTGCACAGACATGGGTACAGCAGGAGTGCACAGACATGGGTACATCAGGAGTGCACCGGCATGGGGTACAGCAGGAGTGCACCGACATGGGGTACAGCAGGAGTGCACAGACATGGGTACAGCAGGAGTGCACAGACATGGGGTACAGCAGGAGTGCACCGGCATGGGGTACAGCAGAGATGCACCGACATGGGGTACAGCAGGAGTGCACAGACATGGGGTACAGCAGGAGTGCACCGACATGGGGTACAGCAAGAGTGCACAGACATGGGGTACAGCAGGAGTGCACCGACATGGGGTACAGCAGGAGTGCACCGACATGGGGTACAGCAAGAGTGCATCGACATGGGGTACAGCAAGAGTGCATCGACATGGGGTACAGCAGGAGTGCACCGACATGGGGTACAGCAGGAGTGCACCGACATGGGGTACAACAGGGATGAACCGACATGGGGTACAGCAGGAGTGCACCGACATGGGGTACAGCAGGAGTGAACCGTTCATGGGGTACTGTAGGAGTGCACCGACATGGGGTAGTGTAGGAGTGCACCGACATGGGGTACAGCAGGAGTGTACCGACATGGGGTATAGCAGGAGTGCACGGACATGGGGTACTGTAGGAGTGCACCGACATGGGGTACAGCAGGAGTGCCACCGATCATGGGGTACAGCAGGAGTGCACCGATATGGGTTACAACAGGAGTGCACCGACATGGGGTACAGCAGGAGTGCACCGACATGGGGTATAGCAGGAGTGCACCGACGTGGGATACAGCAGGAGTGCCACCGATCATGGGGTACAACAGGAGTGCACCAAAATGGGGTACAGCAGGAGTGCACCGACATGGGTACAGCAGGAGTGCACAGACATGGGTACATCAGGAGTGCACCGGCATGGGGTACATCAGGAGTGCACCGACATGGGGTACAGCAGGAGTGCACCGACATGGGGTACTGTAGGAGTGCACAGACATGGGGTACAGCAGGAGTTCACCTTCATGGGGTACAGCAGGAGTGCACCGACATGGGTACAGCAGGAGTGCACCGACATGGGGTACAACAGGGATGAACCGACATGGGGTACAGCAGGAGTGCACTGACATGGGGTACAGCAGGAGTGCACCGACATGGGGTACAGCAGGAGTGCACCGACATGGGGTACAACAGGAGTGCACCAACATGGTACAGCAGGAGTGCACCGACATGGGGTACAGCAGGAGTGCACCGACATGGGTACAGCAGGAGTGCACCGACATGGGGTACAACAGGGATGAACCGACATGGGGTACAGCAGGAGTGCACCGACATGGGGTACAGCAGGAGTGAACCGTTCATGGGGTACTGTAGGAGTGCACCGACATGGGGTAGTGTAGGAGTGCACCGACATGGGGTACAGCAGGAGTGTACCGACATGGGGTACTGTAGGAGTGCACCGACATGGGGTACAGCAGGAGTGCCACCGATCATGGGGTACAGCAGGAGTGCACCGATATGGGTTACAACAGGAGTGCACCGACATGGGGTACAGCAAGAGTGCACAGACATGGGGTACAGCAGGAGTGCACCGACATGGGGTACAGCAGGAGTGCACTGACATGGGGTACAGCAGGAGTGCACCGACATGGGGTACAGCAGGAGTGCACCGACATGGGGTACAACAGGAGCGCACAGACATGGGGTACAGCAGGAGTGCACCGACATGGGGTACAGCAGGAGTGCACCGACATGGGGTACAGCAGGAGTGCACCAACATGGGGAACAGCAGGAGTGCACCGACATGGGGTACAGCAAGAGTGCATCGACATGGGGTACAGCAAGAGTGCATCGACATGGGGTACAGCAGGAGTGCACCGACATGGGGTACAGCAGGAGTGCACCGACATGGGTACATCAGGAGTGCACCGACATGGGGTACAGCAGGAGTGCACCGACATGGGTACATCAGGAGTGCACCGACATGGGGTACAGCAGGGATGAACCGACATGGGGTACAGCAGGAGTGCACCGACATGGGGTACAGCAGGAGTGCACCCACATGGGGTACAGCAGGAGTGCACCAACATGGGGTACAGCAGGAGTGCACCGGCATGGGGTACAGCAGAGATGCACCGACATGGGGTACAGCAAGAGTGCATCGACATGGGGTACAGCAGGAGTGCACCCACATGGGGTACAGCAGGAGTGCACCGGCATGGGGTACAGCAGGAGTGCACCGGCATGGGGTACAGCAGGAGTGCACAGACATGGGTACAGCAGGAGTGCACCGACATGGGTACAGCAGGAGTGCACCGACATGGGGTACAGCAGGAGTGCACCGACATGGGTACATCAGGAGTGCACCGACATGGGGTACAGCAGGAGTGCACTGACATGGGGTACAGCAGGAGTGCACAGACATGGGTACAGCAGGAGTGCACAGACATGGGGTACAGCAGGAGTGCACCGGCATGGGGTACAGCAGAGATGCACCGACATGGGGTACAGCAGCAGTGCACAGACATGGGGTACAGCAGGAGTGCACCGACATGGGGTACAGCAAGAGTGCACAGACATGGGGTACAGCAGGAGTGCACCGACATGGGGTACAGCAGGAGTGCACCGACATGGGGTACAGCAAGAGTGCATCGACATGGGGTACAGCAGGAGTGCACCGACATGGGGTACAGCAGGAGTGCACCGACATGGGTACATCAGGAGTGCACCGACATGGGGTACAGCAGGAGTGCACCGACATGGGGTACAGCAAGAGTGCATCGACATGGGGTACAGCAGGAGTGCACCGACATGGGGTACAGCAGGAGTGCACCGACATGGGTACATCAGGAGTGCACCGACATGGGGTACAGCAGGAGTGCACCGACATGGGGTACAGCAGGAGTGCACCGACATGGGTACATCAGGAGTGCACCGACATGGGGTACAGCAGGGATGAACCGACATGGGGTACAGCAGGAGTGCACCGACATGAGGTACATCAGTGGTGCACCAACATGGGGTATAGCAGGAGTGCACCGGCATGGGGTACAGCAGGAGTGCACCGGCATGGGGTACAGCAGGAGTGCACCGACATGGGGTACAGCAGGAGTGCATCGACATGGGGTACAGCAGGAGTGCACCCACATGGGGTACAGCAGGAGTGCACCGGCATGGGGTACAGCAGGAGTGCACCGGCATGGGGTACAGCAGGAGTGCACCGACATGGGGTACAGCAGGAGTGCACAGACATGGGTACATCAGGAGTGCACCGACATGGGGTACAGCAGGAGTGCATCGACATGGGGTACAGCAGGAGTGCATCGACATGGGGTACAGCAGGAGTGCACCCACATGGGGTACAGCAGGAGTGCACCGGCATGGGGTACAGCAGGAGTGCACCGGCATGGGGTACAGCAGGAGTGCACCCACATGGGGTACAGCAGGAGTGCACCGGCATGGGGTACAGCAGGAGTGCACCGACATGGGGTACAGCAGGAGTGCACCGACATGGGTACATCAGGAGTGCACCGACATGGGGTACAGCAGGAGTGCACTGACATGGGGTACAGCAGGAGTGCACAGACATGGGTACAGCAGGAGTGCACAGACATGGGTACATCAGGAGTGCACCGGCATGGGGTACAGCAGGAGTGCACCGACATGGGGTACAGCAGGAGTGCACAGACATGGGTACAGCAGGAGTGCACAGACATGGGGTACAGCAGGAGTGCACCGGCATGGGGTACAGCAGAGATGCACCGACATGGGGTACAGCAGGAGTGCACAGACATGGGGTACAGCAGGAGTGCACCGACATGGGGTACAGCAAGAGTGCACAGACATGGGGTACAGCAGGAGTGCACCGACATGGGGTACAGCAGGAGTGCACCGACATGGGGTACGGCAAGAGTGCATCGACATGGGGTACAGCAAGAGTGCATCGACATGGGGTACAGCAGGAGTGCACCGACATGGGGTACAGCAGGAGTGCACCGACATGGGGTACAACAGGGATGAACCGACATGGGGTACAGCAGGAGTGCACCGACATGGGGTACAGCAGGAGTGAACCGTTCATGGGGTACTGTAGGAGTGCACCGACATGGGGTAGTGTAGGAGTGCACCGACATGGGGTACAGCAGGAGTGTACCGACATGGGGTATAGCAGGAGTGCACGGACATGGGGTACTGTAGGAGTGCACCGACATGGGGTACAGCAGGAGTGCCACCGATCATGGGGTACAGCAGGAGTGCACCGATATGGGTTACAACAGGAGTGCACCGACATGGGGTACAGCAGGAGTGCACCGACATGGGGTATAGCAGGAGTGCACCGACGTGGGATACAGCAGGAGTGCCACCGATCATGGGGTACAACAGGAGTGCACCAAAATGGGGTACAGCAGGAGTGCACCGACATGGGTACAGCAGGAGTGCACAGACATGGGTACATCAGGAGTGCACCGGCATGGGGTACATCAGGAGTGCACCGACATGGGGTACAGCAGGAGTGCACCGACATGGGGTACTGTAGGAGTGCACAGACATGGGGTACAGCAGGAGTGCACCGTCATGGGGTACAGCAGGAGTGCACCGACATGGGTACAGCAGGAGTGCACCGACATGGGGTACAACAGGGATGAACCGACATGGGGTACAGCAGGAGTGCACTGACATGGGGTACAGCAGGAGTGCACCGACATGGGGTACAGCAGGAGTGCACCGACATGGGGTACAACAGGAGTGCACCAACATGGTACAGCAGGAGTGCACCGACATGGGGTACAGCAGGAGTGCACCGACATGGGTACAGCAGGAGTGCACCGACATGGGGTACAACAGGGATGAACCGACATGGGGTACAGCAGGAGTGCACCGACATGGGGTACAGCAGGAGTGAACCGTTCATGGGGTACTGTAGGAGTGCACCGACATGGGGTAGTGTAGGAGTGCACCGACATGGGGTACAGCAGGAGTGTACCGACATGGGGTACTGTAGGAGTGCACCGACATGGGGTACAGCAGGAGTGCCACCGATCATGGGGTACAGCAGGAGTGCACCGATATGGGTTACAACAGGAGTGCACCGACATGGGGTACAGCAGGAGTGCACCGACATGGGGTATAGCAGGAGTGCACCGACGTGGGATACAGCAGGAGTGCCACCGATCATGGGGTACAACAGGAGTGCACCAAAATGGGGTACAGCAGGAGTGCACCGATATGGGGTACAACAGGAGTGCACCGATCATGGGGTATAGCAGGAGTGCACCGACATGGGGTACAGCAGGAGTGCACCAACATGGGGTACAGCAGGAGTGCCACCGATCATGGGGTACAGCAGGAGTGCACCAACATGGGGTACAGCAGGAGTGCACCGACATGGGGTACAGCAGGAGTGCACAAACAAGGGGTACAGCAGGAGTGCACAAACAAGGGGTACAGCAGGAGTGCCACCGATCATGGGGTACAGCAGGAGTGCACGAACAAGGGGTACAGCAGGAGTGCACAAACGAGGGGTACAGCAGGAGTGCACCAACATGGGGTACAGCAGGAGTGCACCGACCATGGGGTACTGTAGGAGTGCTCCGACATGGGGTACAGCAGGAGTGCACCGACATGGGGTACAGCAGGAGTGCACCAACATGGGATAATGCAGGAGTGCACCGACATGGGGTACAACAGGAGTGCACCAACATGGGGTATAGCAGGAGTGCACGAACAAGGGGTACAGCAGGAGTGCACCAACATGGGGTACAACAGGAGTGCACCAACATGGGGTACAGCAGGAGTGCACAAACAAGGGGTACAGCAGGAGTGCACCAACATGGGGTACAGCAGGAGTGCACGAACAAGGGGTACAGCAGGAGTGCACCAACATGGGGTACAGCAGGAGTGCACCAACATGGGGTACAGCAGGAGTGCACAAACAAGGGGTACATCAGGAGTGCACGAACATGGGGTACAGCTGGAGTGCCACCGATCATGGGGTACAGCAGGAGTGCACAAACAAAGGGTACAGCAGGAGTGCACCAACATGGGGTACAGCAGGAGTGCACCGACCATGGGGTACAACAGGAGTGCACCAACATGGGGTACAGCAGGAGTGCACTGACATGGGGTACAGCAGGAAAGCACCAACATGGGATACAGCAGGAGTGCACAAACAAGGGGTACAGCAGGAGTGCACGAACATGGGGTACAGCAGGAGTGCACGAACAAGGGGTACAGCAGGAGTGCACCAACATGGGGTACAGCAGGAGTGCATCAACATGGGGTACAGCAGGAGTGCACCAACATGGGGTACAGCAGGAGTGCACCAACATGGGGTACAGCAGGAGTGCACCAACATGGGGTACAGCAGGAGTGCACCAACATGGGTACAACAGGAGTGCACCCACATGGGGTACAGCAGGAGTGCACCAACATGGGGTACAGCAGGAGTGCACCGACATGGGGTACAGCAGGAGCGCACAGACCATGGGGTACAGCAGAGATGCACCAACATGGGGTACAGCAGGAGTGCACCGACATGGGGTACAGCAGGAGTGCACCGACATGGGGAACAGCAGGAGTGCACTGACATGGGGTACAGCAGGAGTGCACCAACATGGGGTACAGCAGGAGTGCACAGACATGGGTACATCAGGAGTGCACCGGCATGGGGTACATCAGGAGTGCACCGACATGGGGTACAGCAGGAGTGCACCGACATGGGGTACTGTAGGAGTGCACAGACATGGGGTACAGCAGGAGTGCACCGTCATGGGGTACAGCAGGAGTGCACCGACATGGGTACAGCAGGAGTGCACCGACATGGGGTACAACAGGGATGAACCGACATGGGGTACAGCAGGAGTGCACTGACATGGGGTACAGCAGGAGTGCACCGACATGGGGTACAGCAGGAGTGCACCGACATGGGGTACAACAGGAGTGCACCAACATGGTACAGCAGGAGTGCACCGACATGGGGTACAGCAGGAGTGCACCGACATGGGTACAGCAGGAGTGCACCGACATGGGGTACAACAGGGATGAACCGACATGGGGTACAGCAGGAGTGCACCGACATGGGGTACAGCAGGAGTGAACCGTTCATGGGGTACTGTAGGAGTGCACCGACATGGGGTAGTGTAGGAGTGCACCGACATGGGGTACAGCAGGAGTGTACCGACATGGGGTACTGTAGGAGTGCACCGACATGGGGTACAGCAGGAGTGCCACCGATCATGGGGTACAGCAGGAGTGCACCGATATGGGTTACAACAGGAGTGCACCGACATGGGGTACAGCAGGAGTGCACCGACATGGGGTATAGCAGGAGTGCACCGACGTGGGATACAGCAGGAGTGCCACCGATCATGGGGTACAACAGGAGTGCACCAAAATGGGGTACAGCAGGAGTGCACCGATATGGGGTACTGTAGGAGTGCACCGACATGGGGTACAGCAGGAGTGCCACCGATCATGGGGTACAACAGGAGTGCACCAAAATGGGGTACAGCAGGAGTGCACCGATATGGGGTACAACAGGAGTGCACCGATCATGGGGTATAGCAGGAGTGCACCGACATGGGGTACAGCAGGAGTGCACCAACATGGGGTACAGCTGGAGTGCCACCGATCATGGGGTACAGCAGGAGTGCACCAACATGGGGTACAGCAGGAGTGCACCGACATGGGGTACAGCAGGAGTGCACAAACAAGGGGTACAGCAGGAGTGCACAAACAAGGGGTACAGCAGGAGTGCCACCGATCATGGGGTACAGCAGGAGTGCACGAACAAGGGGTACAGCAGGAGTGCACAAACGAGGGGTACAGCAGGAGTGCACCAACATGGGGTACAGCAGGAGTGCACCGACCATGGGGTACTGTAGGAGTGCTCCGACATGGGGTACAGCAGGAGTGCACCGACATGGGGTACAGCAGGAGTGCACCAACATGGGATAATGCAGGAGTGCACCGACATGGGGTACAACAGGAGTGCACCAACATGGGGTATAGCAGGAGTGCACGAACAAGGGGTACAGCAGGAGTGCACCAACATGGGGTACAGCAGGAGTGCACCAACATGGGGTACAGCAGGAGTGCACAAACAAGGGGTACAGCAGGAGTGCACCAACATGGGGTACAGCAGGAGTGCACGAACAAGGGGTACAGCAGGAGTGCACCAACATGGGGTACAGCAGGAGTGCACCAACATGGGGTACAGCAGGAGTGCACAAACAAGGGGTACATCAGGAGTGCACGAACATGGGGTACAGCTGGAGTGCCACCGATCATGGGGTACAGCAGGAGTGCACAAACAAAGGGTACAGCAGGAGTGCACCAACATGGGGTACAGCAGGAGTGCACCGACCATGGGGTACAACAGGAGTGCACCAACATGGGGTACAGCAGGAGTGCACTGACATGGGGTACAGCAGGAAAGCACCAACATGGGATACAGCAGGAGTGCACAAACAAGGGGTACAGCAGGAGTGCACGAACATGGGGTACAGCAGGAGTGCACGAACAAGGGGTACAGCAGGAGTGCACCAACATGGGGTACAGCAGGAGTGCATCAACATGGGGTACAGCAGGAGTGCACCAACATGGGGTACAGCAGGAGTGCACCAACATGGGGTACAGCAGGAGTGCACCAACATGGGGTACAGCAGGAGTGCACCAACATGGGTACAACAGGAGTGCACCCACATGGGGTACAGCAGGAGTGCACCAACATGGGGTACAGCAGGAGTGCACCGACATGGGGTACAGCAGGAGCGCACAGACCATGGGGTACAGCAGAGATGCACCAACATGGGGTACAGCAGGAGTGCACCGACATGGGGTACAGCAGGAGTGCACCGACATGGGGAACAGCAGGAGTGCACTGACATGGGGTACAGCAGGAGTGCACCAACATGGGGTACAGCAGGAGTGCACCGACATGGGGTACAACAGGAGTGCACCAAAATGGGGTACAGCAGGAGTGCACCGATATGGGGTACAACATTAGTGCACCGACATGGGGTACAGCAGGAGTGCACCGACATGGGGTACAGCAGAAGCGCACCGACCATGGGGTACAGCACGAGTGCACCAACATGGGGTACAGCAGGAGTGCACGAACAAGGGGTACAGCAGGAGTGCACCGAAATGGGGTACAGCAGGAGTGTACCAACATGGGGTACAGCAGGAGTGCACCAACATCGGGTACAGCAGGAGTGCACCAACATGAGGTACAGCAAGAGTGCACCGACCATGGGGTACAGCAGGAGTGCACGAACAAGGGGTACAGCAGGAGTACATCAACATGGGGTACAGCAGGAGTGCACGAACAAGGGGTACAGCAGGAGTGCACCAACATGGGGTACAGCAGGAGTGCACCAACATGGGGTACAGCAGTAATGCACCAACATGGGGTACAGCAGGAGTGCACGAACAAGGGGTACAGCAGGAGTGCACCGACATGGGGTACAACAGGAGTGCACCCACATGGGGTACAACAGGAGTGCACCCACATGGGGTACAACAGGAGTGCACTGACATGGGTACAGCAGAGATGCACCAACATGGGGTACAGCAGGAGTGCACCGACATGGGGTACAGCAGGAGTACACGAACAAGGGGTACAGCAGGAGTGCACGTACAAGGGGTACAGCAAGAGTGCACGAACAAGGGGTACAGCAGGAGTGCACCAACATGGGCTACAGCAGGAGTGCACCGGCATGGGGTACAACAGGAGTGCACCGACATGGGGTACAGCAGGAGTGCACCAACATGGGGTACAGCAGGAGTGCACGAACAAGGGGTACAGCAGGAGTGCACGAACAAGGGGTACAGCAGGAGTGCACCGACCATGGGGTACAACACGAGTGCACCAACATGGGGTACAGCAGGAGTGCACGATCAAGGGGTACAGCAGGAGTGCACCAACATGGGGTACAGCAGGAGTGCACGAACAAGGGGTACAGCAGGAGTGCACGAACAAGGGGTACAGCAGGAGTGCACCAACATGGGGTACAGCAGGAGTGCACCGACCATGGGGTACAGCAGGAGTGCACGAACAAGTGGTACAGCAGGAGTGCACCAACATGGGGTACAGCAGGAGTGCACGAACAAGGGGTACAGAATGAGTGCACCAACATGGGGTACAGCAGGAGTGCCATCTTAGGTGGGAAACGCACCTAACCTCGATGCACTGTTGCTATTTGTGGTTGAATACGAACAACACTTGATTAAACAGTTTATGCAAAAATAATCATCAAACTTATTTCTATTTCACTCATCAAATTTTACTTCACGGAATAACAAAGAATTCGCATGTTATGTTTCAACATCAACATAAATGTGATTTACAAAAATCATATCACAAATATGCGGTTTTCCGTTTAGTTTATATGATTTGAGGTGGCGGTTGTTTATGTACCGAAGTTACGACAGGGAACAGCTGTTGTCCGTTTTCAGTGTTCATAGTTCCAGGATCATAGAGAGGCAGCGCGATCAGTAAGGCGGTTCTCCGTTACGTTAGAGTCATCGCGAGGGCGAGTATCAGAAGTCCCTTGAACACACGAGAGAGGTAAGGGTAGAGAGATGTTAAGCGGTAGACCTGAGAGCTTCTAAGGCTCGTGATAGTAAACGTGGTCCTGTTTGTTGTTGGTAGTTCGCTGATCTCGACTGCGGTGAGCGTGCATTAGTTTCGGTTGAAGACTCCTCTGTTGCAGACCAGTCACAGTCATTTTAAGGTAAGATGGTGGTCTGGGCACCCACTGTCGTCATTACAGTGATGTGTAGGGCACACTTTAGAATGATTTCAATACACTCTCGCCTCTTTTGTAGGACATTGGATGTTCTGCGAATGAGTGAGTATAAGAGACATTATTGTGCACTGAGGTGGGATGAGGTTCTTTCTCTGACTTTGAGTCACCTTCTATAATTTGTTTTAATTTTTTCACTTTTAGTAAGACTTTGCCAAGTACATTGAGAAATCTTGACATTTTCTGTTATGAGATAGCTGATACATTGTTCATTTAAATTTTCAGGCCCCTGATGAAGAGCTCCATGAGCTCGAAATGCATTGGGTACAGAGAAGATTAACCGTCATCGGATGTTGAATATTTGTGATATGATTTTTGTAAATCACATTTATGTTGATGTTGAAACATAACATGCAAATTCTTTGTAATTCCGTGAAGTAAAATTTGATGAGTGAAATAGAAATAAGTTTGATGATTATTTTTGCATAAACTGTTTAATCAAGTGTTGTTCGTATTGAACCACAAATAGCAACAGTGCATCGAGGTTAGGTGTGTTTCCCACCTAAGATAGGACTTTACAGTAGGCACGGTCAGGACAAACGTGCTACCTCAGTTGCACGCTTATGTCTAAATCCATACAACTCAATTGAGTGTTTCAAAAAAATTCCTCCAAAATTCAGGGGTGCTTCTCTTAATCATTTAAGTACAGCAGGAGTGCACCAACATGGGGTACAGCAGGAGTGCACCAACATGGGGTACAGCAGGAGTGCACGAACAAGGGGTACAGCAGGAGTGCACCGACATGGGGTACAACAGGAGTGCACCGATATGGGGTACAACAGGAGTGCACCCACATGGGGTACAACAGGAGTGCACCGACATGGGTACAGCAGAGATGCACCAACATGGGGTACAGCAGGAGTGCACCAACATGGGGTACAGCAGGAGTACACGAACAAGTGGTACAGCAGGAGTGCACGAACAAGGGGTACAGCAGGAATGCACGAACAAGGGGTACAGCAGGAGTGCACCAACATGGGGTACAGCAGGAGTGCACCGACATGGGGTACAACAGGAGTGCACCGACATGGGGTACAACAGGAGTGCACCGACATGGGTACAGCAGAGATGCACCAACATGGGGTACAGCAGGAGTGCACCAACATGGGGTACAACAGGAGTGCACCGACATAGGGTACAACAGGAGTGCACCGGCATGGGGTACAACAGGAGTGAACCGACATGGGGTACAGCAGGAGTGCTCCAACATGGGGTACAATAGGAGTGCACGGACATGGGGTACAACAGGAGTGCACCGACATGGGTACAGCAGAGATGCACCAACATGGGGTACAACAGGAGTGCACCGACATGGGGTACAGCAGGAGTGCACCGACATGGGGTACAACAGGAGTGCACCGACATGGGGTACAACAGGAGTGTACCGACATGGGGTACAACAGGAGTGCACTGAACAGGGTACAGCAGGATTGCACCGACATAAGGGACAGCAGGAGTTCACTGACATGGAGTACAGCAGGGATGCACTGGCTAGGTGTGCAGCAGAAGTGCACCGATATGCGGTAGAGCACGAGTAGACCATCATGTGGTACAGCAGGCGTGCACTTACAAGGGTACACCAGGAGTGCCCCGACATAGGGTACAGCGGGATGCACCAACAAGGTGGGCAGCAGTGTGTGCCGAGATGGGGTACAGCACAAGTGCACCGACATGGGGTACAGTGGGAGTGCAATGACTTGGGGTAAAGCAGGAGTGCATCAACATGGGGTGAAGCACGAGTACACTGCCATGGGGTAGAGCATGTGTTGACCTGAGCAGTGTACAGCAGGAGTGCAACAACATGGGGTACAGCAGGGATGTACTGACACAGGGTAAAGCAGTAGTGCACTGACATCGGTAGAGCAGGAATGCACCTACATGGGTACAGCAGAAGTGCACCGACATTGGTAGAGCAGGAATGCACTGACATGGGGTACAGCAGGAGTACGTCTGCAATTTTACAATTATCTCCCCTTTCTTATATTGCACTTGGGGTAGAGATTACACGTCTATTTGCCAACGTAAAAAGCCTTCATCCCAACTGCCACAGTCTATCTGAAAGCACCAGACAACAGTGTATATCTGCTGTGAAAAAAGTGTGCAAAGGCGAGATGACCCCTCACAGGCGTCCCACCATCGGGATATCTGATAGGTACTCACCAGATAAGCGAACACAAAGGAACCAAGTTTTTGATCCCATAGAGGCAGCACAGCTATGTGACTTAATGAATCCAATCAATCAATGATTGATTGGATTCATTCAGTCACATGGCTGTGCTGCCTCTATGGGATCAAAAACTTGGTTCCTTTGTGTTCGGTTATATTGCAGCGCGATTGGGCGGAGCGCTTTACAGGCATGCACGCCTATACAGTTCTAAACAATGTTAAACTTTGGTGAAGTTTTGGTGTAAACAGCGAGTACATTGGTGTGCATCTTACAACCTTTTACTGTTACTCACCAGATAAGCCATGTTATCATCATTGGCGGTCATCAAGCCAAAAAAGGTGTTCAACAGAGGACACTAATCCTTACGACCGGTAGGAGTCACCATGGCTCAGTAAGGTCTCGATGAATGGTGTGTTCAGCATTGATACAGTGGCAAGAGAATTATAGCCCTGAAGAAATTGCCTAAAAGTTGAGAAGGCAATGAAACATGTCGGCTTGCGGTACTGGTATGCATGTCTAGCAGCCTACCTCGCTTTTTAACCTGATAGGTTGCACGAAGTTAGAGAATAAAAGTTTCAGTAAAGTGCATACCTATGCATATTTATTACACATTTTGATTGCTTTTCACTTTTTTCACTGCACTTATTATCCTCTGTTGAACACCTTTATTGTTGGCTTGATGACCGCCAATGATGATAACAGGGCTTATCTGGTGTACCTATCAGATATCCCGATGGAGGTTCGCCCGTGAGGGGTCATCTCGCCTTTGCACACTTTTTTCACAGTAGATATACACTGTTGTCTGGGGCTTTCAGATAGACTGTCGCAGTTGGGATGGAGGCTTTTCAAGTTGGCAAATAGACGTTGTATTCTCTACCCCAAGCGCAATATAAGAAAGAGGAGATAATTGTAAAATTGCAATATGATATACACGTTTGAATCTATATAAAGTTGCCTATGAGGACCCGGTCATTGTTGTTTGGATGACTATATGAGTGGAGGGCGACTCGGGTTCTGTCTCTACCCTCTTTGCTCCTTATTGGATATATGCAGCAGGAGTGCACCACATGGGTATAGCAGGAGTGCACTGACATGGGGTACAGCGACAGTGCACCTCCATGGGTACAGCAGGGATGCACCAACTTGGTGTCATCAGGAGTGCACCCAGATGGGGTACAGGATGAGTGTACCGACATAGGCTGCAGTGGGAGTGCACCGACATGGGGTACAGCAGGAGTGCACCGACATGGGGTACAGCAGGAGTGCACCGACATGGGGTACAGCAGAAGTGCACTGACATGGGGTACAGCAGGAGTAAACCGACATGGGTACACCAGGAGTGCTCCGACATTGGGTACAGCAGGAGTGCACCTACATGGGGTACAGTAGAAGTGAACCTACATGGGTACAGAAGGAGTGCCCCTACATGGGGAACAGCGGGGGTGCGCTGACATGGGTTACAGCACGAGTACACCAACATGGGGTACAGCAGGAGTGCACTGACATGAGGTACAGCAGGAGTACACCGACATGGGTACACCAGGAGTGCACCGACATTGGTTACAGCAGGAGTGCACCTACATGGGGTACAGTAGGAGTGCACCTACATGGTTACAGAAGGAGTGCCCCTACATGGGGAACAGCGGGGGTGCGCTGACATGGGTTACAGCATGAGTACACCAACATGGGGTACAGCAAGGATGTACTGACATGGGTACAGTAGAAGTGCACCTAAATGGGGTATTGCAGGAGTGCACCGACATGTGGTACAGCGAGAGTGCACCGACATGTGGTACAGCGGGAGTGCACCGACATGGGGTACAGCGGGAGTGCTCCAACATGAGGTACAGCAGGAGTGCTCCAACATAAGATACGATTCAGAAAAGGGGGTGGTGATGAACAGAGTGTCTGAATTAAGCAGACCACTCTTACCCAGTCCAAAGATCAGGGCTTGATCCGTCACCGTTATTTAGCTCACTGCCCCATCCCAGCCCAGAACCTGGCTATATGCAAATTAGTCTGTCCCTGGCCCAGTGCATCATGGGAACAGGGCAGACCAAACTACCAAGCCAATTCTTAACCAGAAAGGAGACAAGCTTCCGGGGACCGGTTTCTGGCATTTCAGCCGTCGTCGGCCCGGCTTGCTTGAATCCTGATGGAGCAGTGAGCAAGGGACTCATGTCTGAGTATACCCTGCCACACCTATAGTGGCCAAAAACGATTCAGAAAAGGGGGTGGTGATGAACAGAGTGTCTGAATTAAGCAGACCACTCTTACCCAGTCCAAAGATCAGGGCTTGATCCATCACCGTTATTTAGCTCACTGCCCCATCCCAGCCCAGAACCTGGCTATATGCAAATTAGTCTGTCCCTGGCCCAGTGCATCATGGGAACAGGGCAGACCAAACTACCAAGCCAATTCTTAACCAGAAAGGAGACAAGCTTCCGGGGACCGGTTTCTGGCATTTCAGCCGTCGTCGGCCCGGCTTGCTTGAATCCTGATGGAGCAGTGAGCAAGGGACTCATGTCTGAGTATACCCTGCCACACCTATAGTGGCCAAAAACGATTCAGAAAAGGGGGTGTTGATGAACAGAGTGTCTGAATTAAGCAGAACACTCTTACCCAGTCCAAAGATCAGGGCTTGATCCATCACCGTTATTTAGCTCACTGCCCCATCCCAGCCCAGAACCTGGCTATATGCAAATTAGTCTATCCCTGGCCCAGTGCATCATGGGAACAGGGCAGACCAAACTACCAAGCCAATTCTTAACCAGAAAGGAGACAAGCTTCCAGGGACCGGTTTCTGGCATTTCAGCCGTCGTCGGCCCGGCTTGCTTGAATCCTGATAGAGCAGTGAGCAAGGGACTCATGGCTGAGTATACCCTGCCACACCTATAGTGGCCAAAAACGATTCAGAAAAGGGGGTGGTGATGAACAGAGTGTCTGAATTAAGCAGACCACTCTTACCCAGTCCAAAGATCAGGGCTTGATCCATCACCGTTATTTAGCTCACTGCCACATCCCAGCCCAGAACCTGGCTATATGCAAATTAGTCTGTCCCTGGCCCAGTGCATCATGGGAACAGGGCAGACCAAACTACCAAGCCAATTCTTAACCAGAAAGGAGACAAGCTTCCGGGGACCGGTTTCTGGCATTTCAGCCGTCGTCGGCCCGGCTTGCTTGAATCCTGATGGAGCAGTGAGCAAGGGACTCATGTCTGAGTATACCCTGCCACACCTATAGTGGCCAAAAACGATTCAGAAAAGGGGGTGGTGATGAACAGAGTGTCTGAATTAAGCAGACCACTCTTACCCAGTCCAAAGATCAGGGCTTGATCCGTCACCGTTATTTAGCTCACTGCCCCATCCCAGCCCAGAACCTGGCTATATGCAAATTAGTCTGTCCCTGGCCCAGTGCATCATGGGAACAGGGCAGACCAAACTACCAAGCCAATTCTTAACCAGAAAGGAGACAAGCTTCCAGGGACCGGTTTCTGGCATTTCAGCCGTCGTCGGCCCGGCTTGCTTGAATCCTGATAGAGCAGTGAGCAAGGGACTCATGGCTGAGTATACCCTGCCACACCTATAGTGGCCAAAAACGATTCAGAAAAGGGGGTGGTGATGAACAGAGTGTCTAAATTAAGCAGACCACTCTTACCCAGTCCAAAGATCAGGGCTTGATCCATCACCGTTATTTAGCTCACTGCCACATCCCAGCCCAGAACCTGGCTATATGCAAATTAGTCTGTCCCTGGCCCAGTGCATCATGGGAACAGGGCAGACCAAACTACCAAGCCAATTCTTAACCAGAAAGGAGACAAGCTTCCGGGGACCGGTTTCTGGCATTTCAGCCGTCGTCGGCCCGGCTTGCTTGAATCCTGATGGAGCAGTGAGCAAGGGACTCATGTCTGAGTATACCCTGCCACACCTATAGTGGCCAAAAACGATTCAGAAAAGGGGGTGGTGATGAACAGAGTGTCTGAATTAAGCAGACCACTCTTACCCAGTCCAAAGATCAGGGCTTGATCCATCACCGTTATTTAGCTCACTGCCCCATCCCAGCCCAGAACCTGGCTATATGCAAATTAGTCTGTCCCTGGCCCAGTGCATCATGGGAACAGGGCAGACCAAACTACCAAGCCAATTCTTAACCAGAAAGGAGACAAGCTTCCGGGGACCGGTTTCTGGCATTTCAGCCGTCGTCGGCCCGGCTTGCTTGAATCCTGATGGAGCAGTGAGCAAGGGACTCATGTCTGAGTATACCCTGCCACACCTATAGTGGCCAAAAACGATTCAGAAAAGGGGGTGGTGATGAACAGAGTGTCTGAATTAAGCAGACCACTCTTACCCAGTCCAAAGATCAGGGCTTGATCCATCACCGTTATTTAGCTCACTGCCCCATCCCAGCCCAGAACCTGGCTATATGCAAATTAGTCTGTCCCTGGCCCAGTGCATCATGGGAACAGGGCAGACCAAACTACCAAGCCAATTCTTAACCAGAAAGGAGACAAGCTTCCGGGGACCGGTTTCTGGCATTTCAGCCGTCGTCGGCCCGGCTTGCTTGAATCCTGATGGAGCAGTGAGCAAGGGACTCATGTCTGAGTATACCCTGCCACACCTATAGTGGCCAAAAACGATTCAGAAAAGGGGGTGGTGATGAACAGAGTGTCTGAATTAAGCAGACCACTCTTACCCAGTCCAAAGATCAGGGCTTGATCCATCACCGTTATGTAGCTCACTGCCCCATCCCAGCCCAGAACCTGGCTACATGCAAATTAGTCTGTCCCTGGCCCAGTGCATCATGGGAACAGGGCAGACCAAACTACCAAGCCAATTCTTAACCAGAAAGGAGACAAGCTTCCGGGGACCGGTTTCTGGCATTTCAGCCGTCGTCGGCCCGGCTTGCTTGAATCCTGATGGAGCAGTGAGCAAGGGACTCATGTCTGAGTATACCCTGCCACACCTATAGTGGCCAAAAATGATTCAGAAAAGGGGGTGGTGATGAACAGAGTGTCTGAATTAAGCAGACCACTCTTACCCAGTCCAAAGATCAGGGCTTGATCCATCACCGTTATTTAGCTCACTGCCCCATCCCAGCCCAGAACCTGGCTATATGCAAATTAGTCTGTCCCTGGCCCAGTGCATCATGGGAACAGGGCAGACCAAACTACCAAGCCAATTCTTAACCAGAAAGGAAACGAGCTTCCGGGGACCGGTTTCTGGCATTTCAGCCGTCGTCGGCCCGGCTTGCTTGAATCCTGATGGAGCAGTGAGCAAGGGACTCATGTCTGAGTATACCCTGCCACACCTATAGTGGCCAAAAACGATTCAGAAAAGGGGGTGGTGATGAACAGAGTGTCTGAATTAAGCAGACCACTCTTACCCAGTCCAAAGATCAGGGCTTGATCCGTCACCGTTATTTAGCTCACTGCCCCATCCCAGCCCAGAACCTGGCTATATGCAAATTAGTCTGTCCCTGGCCCAGTGCATCATGGGAACAGGGCAGACCAAACTACCAAGCCAATTCTTAACCAGAAAGGAGACAAGCTTCCGGGGACCGGTTTCTGGCATTTCAGCCGTCGTCGGCCCAGCTTGCTTGAATCCTGATGGAGCAGTGAGCAAGGGACTCATGTCTGAGTATACCCTGCCACACCTATAGTGGCCAAAAACGATTCAGAAAAGGGGGTGGTGATGAACAGAGTGTCTGAATTAAGCAGACCACTCTTACCCAGTCCAAAGATCAGGGCTTGATCCATCACCGTTATTTAGCTCACTGCCCCATCCCAGCCCAGAACCTGGCTATATGCAAATTAGTCTGTCCCTGGCCCAGTGCATCATGGGAACAGGGCAGACCAAACTACCAAGCCAATTCTTAACCAGAAAGGAGACAAGCTTCCGGGGACCGGTTTCTGGCATTTCAGCCGTCGTCGGCCCGGCTTGCTTGAATCCTGATGGAGCAGTGAGCAAGGGACTCATGTCTGAGTATACCCTGCCACACCTATAGTGGCCAAAAACGATTCAGAAAAGGGGGTGTTGATGAACAGAGTGTCTGAATTAAGCAGACCACTCTTACCCAGTCCAAAGATCAGGGCTTGATCCATCACCGTTATTTAGCTCACTGCCCCATCCCAGCCCAGAACCTGGCTATATGCAAATTAGTCTATCCCTGGCCCAGTGCATCATGGGAACAGGGCAGACCAAACTACCAAGCCAATTCTTAACCAGAAAGGAGACAAGCTTCCAGGGACCGGTTTCTGGCATTTCAGCCGTCGTCGGCCCGGCTTGCTTGAATCCTGATAGAGCAGTGAGCAAGGGACTCATGGCTGAGTATACCCTGCCACACCTATAGTGGCCAAAAACGATTCAGAAAAGGGGGTGGTGATGAACAGAGTGTCTGAATTAAGCAGACCACTCTTACCCAGTCCAAAGATCAGGGCTTGATCCATCACCGTTATTTAGCTCACTGCCACATCCCAGCCCAGAACCTGGCTATATGCAAATTAGTCTGTCCCTGGCCCAGTGCATCATGGGAACAGGGCAGACCAAACTACCAAGCCAATTCTTAACCAGAAAGGAGACAAGCTTCCGGGGACCGGTTTCTGGCATTTCAGCCGTCGTCGGCCCGGCTTGCTTGAATCCTGATGGAGCAGTGAGCAAGGGACTCATGTCTGAGTATACCCTGCCACACCTATAGTGGCCAAAAACGATTCAGAAAAGGGGGTGGTGATGAACAGAGTGTCTGAATTAAGCAGACCACTCTTACCCAGTCCAAAGATCAGGGCTTGATCCATCACCGTTATTTAGCTCACTGCCCCATCCCAGCCCAGAACCTGGCTATATGCAAATTAGTCTGTCCCTGGCCCAGTGCATCATGGGAACAGGGCAGACCAAACTACCAAGCCAATTCTTAACCAGAAAGGAGACAAGCTTCCGGGGACCGGTTTCTGGCATTTCAGCCGTCGTCGGCCCGGCTTGCTTGAATCCTGATGGAGCAGTGAGCAAGGGACTCATGTCTGAGTATACCCTGCCACACCTATAGTGGCCAAAAACGATTCAGAAAAGGGGGTGGTGATGAACAGAGTGTCTGAATTAAGCAGACCACTCTTACCCAGTCCAAAGATCAGGGCTTGATCCATCACCGTTATTTAGCTCACTGCCCCATCCCAGCCCAGAACCTGGCTATATGCAAATTAGTCTGTCCCTGGCCCAGTGCATCATGGGAACAGGGCAGACCAAACTACCAAGCCAATTCTTAACCAGAAAGGAGACAAGCTTCCGGGGACCGGTTTCTGGCATTTCAGCCGTCGTCGGCCCGGCTTGCTTGAATCCTGATGGAGCAGTGAGCAAGGGACTCATGTCTGAGTATACCCTGCCACACCTATAGTGGCCAAAAACGATTCAGAAAAGGGGGTGGTGATGAACAGAGTGTCTGAATTAAGCAGACCACTCTTACCCAGTCCAAAGATCAGGGCTTGATCCATCACCGTTATGTAGCTCACTGCCCCATCCCAGCCCAGAACCTGGCTACATGCAAATTAGTCTGTCCCTGGCCCAGTGCATCATGGGAACAGGGCAGACCAAACTACCAAGCCAATTCTTAACCAGAAAGGAGACAAGCTTCCGGGGACTGGTTTCTGGCATTTCAGCCGTCGTCGGCCCGGCTTGCTTGAATCCTGATGGAGCAGTGAGCAAGGGACTCATGTCTGAGTATACCCTGCCACACCTATAGTGGCCAAAAACGATTCAGAAAAGGGGGTGGTGATGAACAGAGTGTCTGAATTAAGCAGACCACTCTTACCCAGTCCAAAGATCAGGGCTTGATCCATCACCGTTATTTAGCTCACTGCCCCATCCCAGCCCAGAACCTGGCTATATGCAAATTAGTCTGTCCCTGGCCCAGTGCATCATGGGAACAGGGCAGACCAAACTACCAAGCCAATTCTTAACCAGAAAGGAAACGAGCTTCCGGGGACCGGTTTCTGGCATTTCAGCCGTCGTCGGCCCGGCTTGCTTGAATCCTGATGGAGCAGTGAGCAAGGGACTCATGTCTGAGTATACCCTGCCACACCTGAGATACAGCACGGTTCCACCTACATGGGGTACAGCAGGAGTGCTCCTGCAGGGGTACAGCAGGAGTGCACCGACTAAGGTACAGAAACAAGTGCACTGACATGGGTACAGCAGGAGTGCACCAACCTAATTACAGAAAAAAGTGCACTGACATGGGTACAGCAGGAATGCATGAACATGGGTACAACAGAAACTCATCCCATATCTACAAGGGCACAAGAAATTCCCAGAGCATCATCCACTACAAGTGACACTAAGGATGGAGTCCTTCCCAGCTGTGGGCCTCATCTCCCTTATCTATAAATTTCTAGTGATCAATACCCCAGACTCTAAAGGAGAAATGGGAGGAGGATCTGAGGGAGTTTGAGGAGAGCAAATGGGGCACCGCCCTCATGAGCCCTAGGGTACCGCCAATCACAGCGAGCTTTCTCCTTATTCACTTCAAGTACATGCACCATATAATATTGATCGAAGTGCCTTTGGCACTCACACGTATCTGATACACCGGCCTGCCTGAGAGCGGCGGTGCCTCCATTAGGGCAATAGACCGTCACCCCGCCGCTGAAAGTGAATTGTTATATTCATTCTGGCAAGCAGCCGATGTGAGAGGGTGGCAGGGAGGAACAGTAGGCATAGTGCGCATGTTACGTTGTACGGCTGTCTTGCGACTGCCATTCTGACATGCGCACTTTGAACACTCCAACCCGAGCTGTCTTAGATAGCGAAGTGGAGAGCAAGCACAGGCCACAAGTGTTTGAAGGAGCTATGGACCAGGGCGCTCCAGCCAATCCTGGCACTGCTCTCATGCCTCTATAGCAGCTTCAGAAAGGCACTGTGAGAAACTCGCAGTGCTTTAGCCTCAACTCCAGAGCTCTCCATTGTGGCCCTTTATAAACACTGTTTAAAATGGACTACGATTGAGATCTTTGGAGCGGAGCCTAAAGGCACTGCTGTTTTTTTTTTTTTACCAGTGCCTGTCAGTGGGTTAAATATTCTCCCCACCAGTTTTGTTTGCTGCTGGCTGGTACTGGTGCCTGAGCTGGCTGTTGGGTTGGGGTGGGTCACTCCTGCGAAACTGTTTGAAGTTGCCCAGTACACCGCCCACACTAGCACTTAATTGAGGTGGGACTCGGGGCTAACCTTGCTCAATCACCCTTACACCTAAAGAAGATGGCACTTTTTAATTTCCGAGCTGGCAGCAGAGTTACCCCTTCTGAACGAAGATTGATCCAATTGGGCCCAGTGATTGGGAAACAAGACATTGCACACCACTTCTGAGAATCCCTGGTACTGGCCATAGGGTCCTGGAAGGCAGAGATGAAGTTGTGTTACATCAAAGAAAGATCGATATATAAAACCCGGGGATGCCAGAAACATGACAGTGTGTTTAGGGGGTATGGCAGAGATATCGAGAGGGTATGTGGTAGAAGATGATAATTATGAATCCGGTGCAGAATTTTTTATTGGGCACAACGGATGTATGACATTACAACGCATGCTTTTACATCGCATGCCTTTACAACGCATAGTGTTTTGGGGCGCTGGATAGTGAATAGTTTAATTTACTATTCCAACTCCAGTCCCTGTGGATAGTAGGGAAGGTGTTGGATAGTAAACTAAACCTATTCCCTATCCTAGAGCGCCCCCCAGCGCAATGCGTTGTAATGGTTTGCGTTGTAAAAGTTGCATCGTAAAGGCACTGCGTGGTAAAAGTTTCGTTGTAAAGGATGTTTCCCGGCACAACAGATACAAGTAGGGGAGAAAAAAATGTTCGATCTACAATTTTGGTTTAAATGTTATGTTACTTTATTGTATACTGAAGTCATAAAAAACTCAATAAACAGATTAGACATAAAAAATGTAGATTTTTATAATCATTAAATATAAAATGTATTTATTTTTCATAACTACTTTAAACATTTTTGCTTAATCTAAGATTATTTCCTGAGAGGTTTTTTTTTAGGTCTATAACTCCATTAGTTCCTGTAGTGTGTTGCAGTACCAATGGTGGGCCATGTGTGGTGCTTGACTTACTGCAGGACAGAACTTGAAGACAGGACTTTTTACAGTTTGTGACTAGGATGGGCTCCCTATTTTGTGGGAGGGTAAACTGTCTCCCTGACCCCCTCCTTATTCCTTCCCACAATTTGTAGTAAGTATTCCTAATTTTCTTGCCCCTCCCCTCTGTCCCTCCCACATTTACTGATAAAATGTATACTTATGAATGCGTGGACTCTGCAGTCAAGTTGGAGATCTTAGCTCAGAAAAAAATAGAAGAGACAGAGGCAGAACCTCCGCATGTAGATCTGTGAATAGAATTTTTAGGTATCGCCTAGGGAGCGCATGCGCTGTCTCTTTGAGACATGCTGTATCCAAAATATGGGCTTTAAACTCCGCCCAACTTCCGCCCATGTTTTTAATTGGCTACTGTGACTGTCTTTTGGAAATGCTTCTTTTTCTTTGGTTAAATTTTTTTGTAGTTGCATCCCGAGCCCCTCCTTTTCTACTGTTGTTACCTCCCATGAGGACTGCCCCTGTTACATGTGACCTTACTCTGTATGTTTTATTTACAGTTTCTGAGCACTCTTTAGTTTACGCTTTCCATGCTCATAACGGCTCCATGCCGTCATGAGCCACGGGCGGCAACGCTTCGCATGTGCGGCAGTAACTCCCCTCCTGTGCGGGTGAATTAGTGAGTGGGCGAGTTCATAACGACTCCAAGCCGTCATGAGCACACGCCACCCGTGGCTCCTGACGGCATGGGGCCGTCATGAGTAAGGGAACACCACGCCCACCCCCCTAGCCCTGCCCACACCCCAGCCGAATTTTCGACGCAGCGAAGAGGTTAATTACTCTTTTGTCTTAGCTGGCATTGCAGGCACAACAGCTACGCACTTCCCCGTCTGCACTTCCCAGACACGTTGTTCGTGCAATTAGAGTTGTGTTTTTATTTTCTTTCAGTTGCTTAGCATGTGCTGCTCAGTAAGAGTGCATACCAGCCAATATTCTATATTTTATATATGCAGCACAGTACACTGCACTACATCTTTAACACAGGTACTGTGTCAGGATTCTACAGATTGCAACAACCTATGTTCCCCTTTGGCAGGACAAGACTCGTGCAATCGTAAAACCCAATCAGGTGAATGTGTGGTATCCGTACCATTGATAAATAGCTCTCCACATCCCCTGTTCTCAGTAGTTAGTTTATGAGGTTACATGCTTAGTTATTCCCCTAAGATGGCCGCCGTATTGGGCGTGCTAGGTTCACTGCAGTGATGCGCGGTCTAGTATATGCAGGGAGAACGTGAATAAGGAACTGCGCACTTCAGCGAAGTTCGTTCCTGAGGAAGCAGTCGGGTTTCTTGGCTCCGCGTCTGTTTTCCTCACGGGAGCACAAAGTCGAATAAGAGTTTTAGTTTCATAGTAAGGTTTCTCGCGCTGAGGCTCCAGAGCGGAGAAAACCAAGTTTCGTTAATTTTTCTAATCTTCCAGACAAAAATATATTGAGACTTTGAGGTGATTAGGTTAAAGAAGGCTGTACTTCGTAAAGCCTCAATATTCTACAGCAGTCTTCCTACGAATAGAACTGCATTTGAATTAGACAGCAATAGAAGAGTTTACAGCGCCTCTCCAGGACACTGACTCGGAAGTTACAAGGCAGCTGTCAACTGAAGTACAACGCTCCCAGACAAAGAATACAGAACAGTACCAAACAGTGGACCCAGAAGCACGGACAGTAAGATTGCAGCGTTACTTGTGATAAGCAGCGAACTGGCCTTTCCTTACCTTCTTGCGCTTGCCCTATTCTTTCCTACCCTTCTGTTCCTACCTTGTACCTTTTTGCGCGCTTCGGGAAGATACCTTGGCCAATAGACTGCATGCAAGCTAGCGAAATTCTACTGCTCCAGAAAGAAACCCATTCACGGCAGGAGTGAGAGGTCTTTCAGGTATTTAGAGTACAGACATATTTTATAGTAAGAAATTACAGTGAGGAGCCAATTAGTAATGTTAGTTTTATTACCCTTACAGTAAGAAAAGTCCTCAGCTGAACACTCACCTTAACATGAAGAGTAGCAATTACCTTGAAAATCACTGGTAGGACAAGTTTAAACTTTTACTATAGAGTGAATAGAAAAGGTGGGTTGTGTTGTTGTTTATTCTTTTCCCCCTTTGTGTATTAGGCACCTCCTAGTCAGACGGCAGACGCTAGTCAAGAGTCCAGCGGTCGGTGCAGGTGGCAACAGTTTTCAAGGTGTCTCTTCTTTCTTCCACTTCCCCTTTTCCCTTAGTCTGGTGTTCTCAGCTCTGGCAGCTGAGCCACTGGAGAAGGGCGATTGGGACAAGCATCTATACTGCCCCTGCGAAGTGTTTGGAGCCTTCCTGACAGTTTGAAGTGCCCACGTATTTACATCGCCCGGGCAGTATGGCGGAGGGAATGAATTTGAAGGCTTTGGGGAATTTACTTGAAGAAATCCAAAGAGAGATAGGTGCAGTTCGTGAGGAAAATAAAAATTTGACACAAGAACTGGTGGCATCTCGTCAAGAAACAAGGGTCTTAGCTCAAAAGGTAGATGGGTTGGCAATGGGGAATCCAGTTCAAAGTACGTCAGCTCCCAGTACTAGTAGTTCTAGTCCAGATCCTAAGGCAATCGCCCAGGTTATTCATTCCGTGTCCCCCTTAATTCCTTTAGCAGTCCCAGAGAGGTTTACGGGAGACCCCCAGAAGGCCCAACCTTTTTTTAACCCAATGTTCCTTACATTTTATGTGTCGTCCCACCCTCTTCCCCGATGCTCAGTCCAGGGTTGCCTTTATCCTTTCTTATCTGGGTGGAGATGCAGCCAATTGGGCTATGCCTTTGATCAGTGGAGATGATCCCCTTCTTTGTGATTTCACTCGATTTCAGAGTGAATTTCTTAGAATTTTTGACAGGAGAAGGATTTCCCAGGCCACCGATAACGAGTTGCTGGAGTTACGTCAGGGTTCCAGAGATTTGATTACTTACCTCACTCAATTCAATAAACTCATTCTTGAAACCAATCGGCCAGAAGAAAAGAGGGCAGCCCTGTTTTATCGAGGTTTAAGAGATGAAATTAAGGACACCTTAGCTCAAGTACCAAATCGTCCGACTGAACTATCTGTGTCGGTGGATCTGGTGTTAGAATTGGATTTCCGCAACTCGGAACGAAAGGGTGAGAAGAGGAAAGATTGGAGAGTCAGTTTTCCTCGATTTGATCAGACTCGGACAGAGAAAGGGACTGGAAGTAATAACGATGTGGAACCTATGCAAATTGGAGCAGTTAGAGGTCCTTTGAGCAAAGAAGAAAAAGAACAGAGACGGCAGAAAAAGTTATGCTTGTATTGTGGTGGCTCGGGCCACTTTGTGAAAGAATGTACGAAGCGACCCAAAACTCTGTTTAAGGGAAACGAGACGACCCATCAGTAGACGGGGTCGCACTGGTGGTGAAGGAAGATAAGTCGGCTCGAGAACCTCATCTGATTTTGAATACTTTACAAACTATGACTCCACATGTAATTCTGCATATGACGTTAAAGTTCAGAGAACTTCAGCTTTCTGGAGTGGCCATTATGTTGGACTCAGGAGCCACTGGCAATTTCTGTGACATTAAATATGCTCGTAGAATGGGAATCCGAGCTATCCGAAAAGAAAAACAAGAACCTGTTCGTGCTGTGGACGGAACGAATTTGACTTCTGGCCCCATCACCTGTCATACTGAAGAATTAATGTTAATTCAATCTGACGGTCACTGGGAAATTTTGCAATTTAATCTAATTGACGCACCACAGTTTCAATTGATTTTAGGATTACCGTGGTTAACCACCCATAATCCGACTATCGATTGGGAGAATCGAACTGTCAGAATGCAATCTAAATTATGCTTGGAACACTGCTATGGTCCACAAGAAGTGTTGGAAGAACCTACACAATCATCTCTGCTGTCGTTTGGAGGTCAGACAATTGGAGCGATTACTTCAGGAGAAATTCCCACAGAGTATCGAGATTTAGAGGCTGTTTTTAGTGAGCAAGAAGCTGAAGTGTTGCCGCCTCATCGCTCGTACGATTGTGCTACAGATCTAGAGCCAGGGGCCATCCTTCCTTGTAGTCGGATTTATGCACTAACGGAAGCAGAGAATGAACACCTCAAAGAGTATTTGGACCGTTACCTTGCTAATGGATTTATTAGACCATCTCAGTCACCGGTATCCTCTCCTTTATTTTTTATTCCTAAGAAGCAGGAGGGAAGTTTAAGAACTTGTATCGATTACCGTGCCTTGAACTTAGTAACCATTAAGAACAGGTATCCATTACTGTTGATTTCTGTCCTGTTGGATCAAATCAAAGACGCTCAGGTGTTTACTAAGCTCGATCTGCGGGGTGCTTATCACCTTATTCGAATGAAGGAAGGGCATGAATGGAAAACTGCCTTCCGCACCAAGTTCGGCCTTATCGAATATTGTGTGATGCCATTCGGGTTATGTAATGCACCTGCAGTTTTTCAACACTTCATTAATGACATCATGGGTGATTTGATCGATAACATCGCCATAATTTACTTGGATGACATTTTGATTTACTCCAGGAATTTGCAGGACCATCCAAAACATGTAAGAGTGGTGCTGGAGCGACTTAGGGCCCATCACTTGTTCGTGAAATTGGAAAAATGTGTTTTTCATGTAAACCAAGTGGAGTTCTTGGGATTTGTTATTTCTTCTCAAGGAATCACAATGGATCCAGGAAAGGTGCCAGCTGTGGAAAATTGGCCAGCTCCCCATAACATAAAAGAAATTCAGAGATTTTTGGGCTTCGCCAATTTTTACAGGCGTTTCATCCAGGGTTTTCCACAGCTAATCGCTCCAATTACAAGTCTGTTGAAGAAAGGAGTGAAATTTGATTGGACGCAAGAGGCTGAGAAGGCATTTCTTGATTTGAAGAAGAAATTTGTTTCTGCTCCCATTCTGCAACATGCTGACCCGGCATTACCATTCTTTGTGGAAGCAGACGCTTCTGACCAAGCCATTGGAGGAGTTCTTTCGCAAAGGCATTTGAGAACCGGGCAACTTCATCCGGTGGCTTATTGTTTCAGGAAATTAAATGCTGCTGAATTAAACTACACAATTACTGAAAAAGAATTACTGGCAGTGAAGGATGCCTTCGAAGATTGGAGACATTATTTGCTGGGGGCCAAACACACAGTGACAGTATTTTCAGATCATAAAAATCTCCAGTTCCTCAAGGCCACTAAGACATTAACACCGTGGCAGTTACGTTAGTCCTTATACTTTGCGGATTTTGTTTTCGTCATCACTTACCGCCCAGGTCCTAAAACTTGGAAGGCAGATGCTTTATCCCGTTTGAATACGGAAGAATGTGAACATCAGGTGGAACCTCAACCAATCATTCCTGAGAATAGGATTATTTGTGCTCTTTCCTTAGACAATTTCCAGGAAGAGGTCCGGAAGAGTTTGACTCAAGAAGAAATCCAGAAGTGGGTCTCACTAGGAAAAGAAAGACGTTGTCATCAGCAATTACCTTATTTTAAGGAAACTTTATATCTTCCCACGTCAACCCTCCAACAGAAAGCGCTACAAAGTTGTCACGATCATCCTTTTGCCGGACACAAAGGGACTTCTAAGACTCTGGATTTGGTGCAGCGTTATTTTTGGTGGCCTGGGTTGTCCGCTCATGTCAAACAATATGTGCAATCTTGTGAGTTATGTGCACGAAGCAAACCTAGTCGTCAGGCTCCACAGGGATTGTTACAACCTCTCCCCACTCCTACCCATCCTTGGCATACCATTTCTATGGATCTTATTGTGGATTTGCCAGTGAGTAAGGGTTTTGATCCCATCTTCGTGATTGTGGATACGTACACAAAGATGAGTCACTTTATTCCTCTGTCTGGCATCCCTACAACTCCCGAGTTAGCCCGAGTTTTCAGTGAAAGTGTAGTCAGGATGCATGGAGTTCCCAAAATTATAGTGTCAGACCGTGGATCTCAGTTTATTTCCCATTTTTGGCAGGCTTATCTAAAAGGTTTGGGAATTGAGAGTAGATTGTCTACCAGTTACCATCCTGAGTCTGACGGTCAGACGGAGAGAACCAATCAGGAATTAGAGCAATACCTCCGTCTGTTTCTCATGGATCGGGGTGGTGAATGGTCAGATTGGTTGTGGATGGCTGAATTTGCTAGTAACAATGCGAGGAGTGCCTCTACGGGTTACTCCCCGTTTTACTTGAATTTTGGCCGTCATCCTAACCCCTTTGTAACTCAAGAAGATTTGGAGGTGCCTGCAGTTAAAAATCTGATTACTAACATAAACACCCTACATAAGTTAGCAGAAAACAATTTGATGAAAGCCAAAACCTCATATAAGAAATTTGCAGACAAGCATAAACAGGCCGCTCCACTATATCAGGAGGGAGATCAGGTGTGGCTTTCGACTAAAAATCTTCATTTAAAAGGGAATAGGAAATTCCAACCCAGGTTTGTGGGTCCTTATCTTGTGGAAAAGGTTTTGGGTCCTGTGACTGTAAAATTAAAACTGCCAGCTAAGTAGGGTATCCATCCCGTTTTCCATGTATCTTTGTTGAAAATGACCAAGCCACAAATGCGGTTGAGTAAACCTTCAGAACCTTTACAGATTCAAGGCCATTCTGAGTATGAAGTCAAGGACATTTTAGACTCCAAATGGAAGAGAGGTAAACTTCTTTACTTAGTGGATTGGAAGGGGTATGGCCCAGAGGAAAGGTCTTGAGAACCAGTAACTAACATTCATGCCCCACAATTGATTAAAAGATTTCATGCACGAAAACCACTCAAGCCAGGACCGATAAATCGGTCATTAGGAGGGGGTACTGTCAGGAATCTACAGATTGCAGCAACCTATGTTCCCCTTTGGCAGGACAAGACTCGTGCAATCGTTAAACCCAATCGGGTGAATGTGTGGTATCCGTGCCATTGATAAATAGCCTTCCACATCCCCTGTAAAAGTACATTAGGTTCTCAGTAGTTAGTTTATGAGGTTACATGCTTAGTTATTCCCCTAAAATGGCCGCCGCATTGGGCATGCTAGTTTCACTGCAGTGATGCGCGGTCTAGTGTATGCAGGGAGAACGTGAGTAAGGAACTGCGCACTTCAACGAAGTTCGTTCCTGAGGAAGCAGTCGGGTTTCTTGGCTCCGCGTCTGTTTTCCTGACGGGAGCACAAAGTCGAGTAAGAGTTTTAGTTTCATAGTAAGGTTTCTCGCGCTGAGGCTCCAGAGCGGAGAAAACCAAGTTTCGTTAATTTTTTTAATCTTCCAGACAAAAATATATTGAGACTTTGAGGTGATTAGGTTAAAGAAGGCTGCACTTCGTAAAGCCTCAATATTCTACAGCAGTCTTCCTACGAATAGAACTGCATTTGAATTAGACAGCAATAGAAGAGTTTACAGCGCCTCTCCAGGACACTGACTCGGAAGTTACAAGGCAGCTGTCAACTGAAGTACAACGCTCCCAGACAAAGAATACAGAACAGTACCAAACAGTGAACCCAGGAGCACGGACAGTAAGATTGCAGCGTTACTTGTGATAAGCAGCGAACTGGCCTTTCCTTACCTTCTTGCGCTTGCCCTATTCTTTCCTACCCTTCTGTTCCTACCTTGTACCTTTTTGCGCGCTTCAGGAAGATACCTTGGCCAATAGACTGCATGCAAGTTAGCGAAATTCTACTGCTCCAGAAAGAAACCCATTCACGGCAGGAGTGAGAGGTCTTTCAGGTATTTAGAGTACAGACATATTTTATAGTAAGAAATTACAGTGAGGGCCAATTAGTAATGTTAGTTTTATTACCCTTACAGTAAGAAAAGTCCTCAGCTGAACACTCACCTTAACATGAAGAGTAGCAATTACCTTGAAAATCACTGGTAGGACAAGTTTAAACTTTTACTATAGAGTGAATAGGAAAGGTGGGTTGTGTTGTTGTTTATTCTTTTCCCCCTTTGTGTATTAGGCACCTCCTAGTCAGACGGCAGACGCTAGTCAAGAGTCCAGCGGTCGGTGCAGGTGGCAACAGATTTCAAGGTGTCTCTTCTTTCTTCCACTTCTCCTTTTCCCTTAGTCTGGTGTTCTCAGCTCTGGTAGCTGAGCCACTGGAGAAGGGCGATTGGGACAAGCATCTATACTGCCCCTGCGAAGTGTTTGGAGCCTTCCTGACATACTGCAAACTTTTCTTTTGTTCTGTGTAACTCCCCTAACTCTACTATTAAAACATTCTATGAGTTTTTGGCTGCGCGCCATGAAGAGATCTATCTTTAACAATTGCTGCTGCGCTCCTTTCTTTTATTCTGCGCAGCTCGCCCAACTCAACTTTTAAAACATTATCTGGGTTTCTTTACTGCACGCCGTGCCGTGTTTTATCTTTAACAACGGCAGCTGTGCCCCTTTCTTTTGTTCTGTGTGGTTGCCCAACACAACTGTTATAATATTCTATTGCTTTTGCAGTAATTCATTCAATTCATTTCTTCGTCCAGCGACCCCTTCTCCCACCGACCCATTCAATAGATAGTCAGTCTGTGGCTTTCCGATCATCACCAGCTCACTTGAGTGGTGCCCTCTGGGGTGGCTCCTCCGATTGGCTGGTGCCTGTACCTTCAAATCCCTACTGTAGCGCCCTGACATTGTGACGTGACATGCTCTTTTCCCACACGTCCTGCTGTCAGAACTATTGCATATGGGGTATTGTAATGTGGCAGTAGGGTCGGTCATGTGTTATGTGTTCTGCGAACCCTGCAACTCCCACCACAGAGTAAAGTCTACTTACTGGGAACCTGACTACGCTTAGCTCGCTGCGCAATATACTTTTTTTCAGTAATTCATTCATTTAACCCCTTAGCTGCTGTGGCTAATTTGCCGCAGTGCTAAGGGGGAGGTGGGGCCGCGCGGCGCTCCCGTGCTCATGACGGAACCGCTCCGTCACGGCCCTCGGTTGAGCTGTGCTTGTGACGGAACGGTTCCGTCACGGCCCCACCCGCTCATCAGAACGCTCAGCGCAGGCGTGGAATTCGCGCCGCGCAGGCGCGGCGAGCGGGCCGTAACGGAACCGTTCCATCACCAGCACAGCCCACCCGAGGCTCGTGATGGAACGGTTCCGTTACGAGCACGCAACGGGTTAATTTCTACATCCATCTACCCCTTCTCCCATCCAACCACTTCACTAGATTTTCACTATAGGCTGAATTTCTAATTTCTAACACTATTCATGCATGTCTATCTTCATCAAAGTCCTTCCATCATTTATTCATTCCCTTCTCCTCTCACTGTCCCTCGTTCGCTCCTCTGTACCTCCCTTCTACTTTGCTCTCACTCTTCCTGTTGCTTCTTTTACTCCGTTGTTACTTCCTCCCCTCTGTTCCTTTATTGCTCTTTTATTCATCCCTCCTTTCTTCCCGCTCTTCCTCCTCGATGCCTCCTACCCGCCACCTCTCCTTCCTTTCTTCTCCCGTCCTCCCCTGTTCCTCTCCCTTGTTCTCTTTTCCTTCTATCACTCTCTTGCTTCATTCCTTTCTTCTTCTGGCCTTTCCTTTCTCATACTCTCTCTCCCTTGAACCCACTCCCCTGGCTCAAACCCCCATATTCTGCACTGCGCTGACAAACAGTCCCCACATTGCTCTGTTCCAAAATCCATAGCACAATAAACTTTATGTCAATATGTGTAAATTCACAACTGCCAAACACAGCCTGTTTATGTTAAACAATCAAGCAGAGTAGCACTCCCCTGAGAACTGTGAAGTGGTGAGGGTTATCTTATGTCAGGTTTCTATACTTTGAAGTAAGCAGATCCTACGTACACGTGTCCGGTGCTCAGTACTTTAATGACAGGTACAGCGGTAGAGCACCATCAGGTAGGTGCATCAAGCATTTTTGCGAGCGCAAACGGTGCGAATCGCAAAATTCGTCCGTTTGCGCCCGCAAAAATGGCATTTGAGATGCATCAAGGGTTCATGCACTCACAATTTAAGAATTCGCAAATAATTGCGAGTTCTCAAATTGCGATTGCATTTAAGGAATCGCAATTTGCGATTCCTTAAATGCAATGCATGATCCATTCCAAGATTGCGAATTGGCAATCTGAGGTCGCTATTTACCGCGAATTCAAACTACGTGGTAAATAGCAAAAACTTAGAAATATGCACTTTAGTGCATTTTTCTAAGTTGTATATTACCCACACATGTCCTTGGGACATGTGTGTGCGCAACACCACTGAACATTATCATTTCAGGGGTGCTACAGGGTGTCCTTTGGACACCCTGGCACACTTGAAATTGCGGCACATTTGCGATTCGCTAATTGCGAATCGCAAATAAGGAATGACTCCCCATTCATTCCTATGGGCCTTTAGGCCCATAGGAATGAATGGGAAAGCCATTCCTTATTTGCGATTACCAATTAGCGAATCGCAAATAAGGAATCAGTAGGAATCGCAAATAACATTGCGATTCCTACATGCATCCCGTTTTGCGAGCCTTTAATAGCGAATCCTTAAAATTCGCTATTAAGGACTCGCAACACATAACTTTGATGCATCTGGGGGCATGTCTCCTCTTCCCTAGTTTCACTGACTAAGCTGACTGACCCTCCATACTCCCTTCCCTCGGAGCTATTGAGGGCACACTCTGCTCTCCTCCCTCTGTCTCCTTGACTGTGCCTTCCTTTCCAGATTCCCTCAGTGTACCTCCAATCCTTCATTGTCCCTCAATGCACCCTCTACTAATCCTTGCTTCAGTGTTCTGAACTCACCCTTGGTACCCCTGAGTACACAACCCTTTCAGTTTTTCCTAAGGGTTCCTGAGTAAACACTACTAGATCTCTTTCCTGACTGTCTATGAGGCAATACAAACCAAAGCGACTCTACTGCACAGTCGCTGTGAAAGCTTATAATATGGTATTGCATGCACTTTTTTTCTAAATGATCACTCCACTGCAAACAAAAATCTAAGTTAAAAATATTGTCATTTACAACATTAACAGCTCTAATTGTCACAAATGTGAGACCGATTGCATTGCAAATGCTTGCTTAGTATGTTTGTAGTACAAAATGCAGTTTGTGAATAAGCCCACGGGTACTCTATACTGAATGATACATGGGATGAATGTGCCTATTGCAGTGATTTATGTTTTATCAGGAAAATACTGATTCAAATTCTCCGGAGATAGTTCAGTCTAACACAAAAAGCTGCAGGTACATATGTGTAGGCGACATCCTCAAAGTAATAATCTGGCTACATGCCCCTACCCTGTGCATCTACCTGTGTCTACCCTGCACATCACAAACTCTATTCCCAGGTAGAAATGCCCTCCCACTTCCACGATTTGTGTGCAATGCATTGTTTACTAGTGCGGGACACTGTGTTAGAAATGGGATTTTTGGTAGGCTAGGGCATGTGCCAAAGCCAGGCAGAAACCACCACTCTAGTCAGGATAAGGGAGTTACACTCCTAAAATAACACCTATTCACCCCCTTGGTAGCTTGCCACGAGCAGTCAGGCTTTTCTTAGAGGCAGAGTGTAAAGCATTTGCACATAACCAACAGTATTACAGTGTAAGCACTACAAAAGGACACCACTCCAGTTTAGAAAAATATCCAATATTTGTATATACTTAAGACAAGACCAAAAATGATAAAACTCCACAATACAGTACCTAGAAATCTTCAGTTATCAAAATAACCTTGAAAAACAGTTCCTTGAAGTTGATAGCTCCATCCGGGGCTATCCCGGCGTTGTGAACAAACAAATCCAAACAGTTATGGCCGACTGCGGCGTCGCGAGCCAGCTACGATGTCGGGAAGAAGTGTAAACAGTACCTTTTAGAAATGCAGGGCGTTGGAGATCTCTTGTAGAGCTACCGAAAGCACGGTGTCCTTAGGCGCGGTTCCGGAGGTCGGTGCAGGAGTCGTCGGGCACTCGCAGTCACACACGTTGCAGATTGGACTTCTCTCTGTTGCAGTCTGGAGCGCTGGCGTCGGCAGGCCTTGGGTGCTGTGGGGCGAAGTGTAACAGTGTGTGCGTGCGGTGCCCTCAGGTCACCGTGTGAGCAGCGGCTCGGTGGCGGCATCAGATGGCGGCGTTGGTGAAACCAGGGTTGCAGTGTGAAGTGAATGCGGTGCTCGTCGCGGTGCTGGCAGGTCGCGGTGCAAGCAGCCGCATCGTCATTGCTAGAGCAGTGTCGTCTGGAGCCGATGGCGCCGGCGTCTGTAGGCCAAGGCTGCGGTTAGGGATGAGGGTGGTGCGTCATGTAACTTTATGAGCAGTGCCCTCGTACCATGGTGCAAGCAGCGGCATCAATTTTGGCATGGAGCGGCGTTATTGGGGAGGCCATGGCATCATCGTGAAGCGAGGTGGTGCGGAGTGCAGTGCCCACAGGTCATGTGTGAGCAGCGGCTCGGTGGCGGCATCAGCAGGCATTGTCGGTGCCACCAGGGTGGCGGTGCTGTGTTGCCTTCAGGACACGGAGTCAGCAGCAGCGTCGTAGACAGCGTTGGGTTGATATTTTTTCTGTTGCAGCACCAAACACACAGTCCCCAGTGCTAACGGCAGAAGAGCTTGAAGTCTTTGCTGTTCCTGAGACTTTTTGCACAGGGTGCTAGCTCTACCTCAGGTCCTTGGAGAAACTCACAAAAGTAGATTGTAGAAAGTTCAGTCCAGTCCTATCACTGCCCAAGACAGAAGCAGCAGCTGCAGGCCAACACAGCATAGCACACAGCAAAGTGGTAGTTCCTCCTCATAGCTTCTCCAGCTCTTCTTCTTGGCAGTCTTCTTGACCCAAAAGAGTTCAAAAGTTCAGGGATCTGTGCCCCAATAGTTGTATCCCAAAATCCTTTGATCTCTTAGACAGATAATGTCTGTCCTCTGCCAGAACCAATACTGCCTTCTATGGTGTGACTTCCTGGCAGGAGGTGGAGACGGCAGCCCAGGCCTAGTCAGCCTTTTTCTGACCCACATAGACTATCAGGGGCCATTCCTGCTCTCCAGCCTTCTGTCAACCAAACCCCAGACAGGCAATCCACATTCCAGCAGAGGTATATCGGATGGCTGAGCAAGAAAATACCTAATTTTTTTAAGTGGTATTTTCAAACACAGAGTGTAAAAATCATCTTCACTAAAAGATGCATCTTTAGATTCTGAGTTCAGGCATACTAAACTTTATTTTCCTACCTAATTCCCCCGGCTAGTTATGTCTATAAGATGTTCGAAACAAACTCCCCATTCTGTCCTATGGGGAACAGGTAGCCTTGCAATAGCAAAAAACGAAATTGGCCGTAATTCACTATCAGGACATGGCACACACACCAGGGCAGGTTCTACTTTTCATAAAAACTGCACCCGGCCCACAGGGGTACCTTGGGACTACCTTAACAGTGGCTGACATGTAAGAAAAAGGAAGGTAAGGGACTGGCAAGTGTGTGCACTGGCCAAGGCGACATGGCAGTTGCCAACTGCGCGCAGACTTTGCAGTGGCAGGTCTGAGTCATTTTGTCTTTAGTTAAGATTTCATCTTAAATTAAACTTGAGTGAAACATAAGTCTGTCTTAAGTTTAATTTAAGACAAAATACTAATTTAAATCAAAATCCTAATTTAAGACAAAATCCTAACTTAAGATAAAATCCTAATTTAGGACAATATCCTAATTTAAGAAAAAATCCTAATTTAGGACAAAATTCTTACTTAAGACAAAATCCTAATTTAAGACTACTAAATGCCTTCTGTGAATACCAAAAGTAGTAAGTTTTGGATTTTGTCGTAAGTTAGCTCTGTGTATCGGCCCCTGAGAATTTGATAGATGTTCTATCATTGGGCGTCCACGGCCTGGTACACTTCTTCTGAATGTAAGTCTGTGGTTTCTAAAAAGTCCTGAAAGGCTTACCAGTCATCAGTAGTTCGATTACTGTGGACGTGCTCTAATTCTCTCCACGCCCCTTATTCTTCGGCACCCAGTACAGATGAAATGTTGAATATCGTATCAAACACTAGAGTCTGGCAACATTATTTACAACCTATTTGAAATGTCCTACTCTGGTCATCCCCAGGGTTTCTGCAGGCACCTACCCGTCGAAGCTCCTGTTCATTACAGAGGACAAAGGAGTCCATTGGTAGCGTATAAGAAGAACCCACACCTACAAAGTTAGCAATCTATCTACTGATCAGGATATCTTTTCAAACAAGGGGAACAATAAAGAATCTTTTGCAAGGCCTTTGTGTAGTCAACATTAGGGTCTCCAACCTGTTGTTTTCTTAACAGAACACTGGACGCTTTACGCAATCGAGCCTTGCGTACCCATGTCATGGGAGGTGAGGACCTTTTGTTCACTATAAGTATCAATGGACTCCTTGAGCAGCTAATAGGAAGATTCAATGGTGTTCAAGCCTCAGGTTTTTGATCGCACTCTACGATGGAGTTGGGAAACCTTTGTCCACTATATTAAGCAATGGATTCTTTGGACAGCCTATAGGAAGTTCCCATCCTATTTGAGCTTTGGATTTGTCTGATGGCCCGGCGCTGCAAAGCTACAATCCTCTATCAATGTTGAGGAGCAATGGACCACTTGGGCAGCCTATAAGATGGTTCTATGCTATTCGAGACTCGGGTTTCCACCAGTACCCCAGAATTGCAAATCAGCAATCCATAATGGACGACGCAGGTATCTGTTGACCCCATGGAACAATGGACTCTTTTGGCAGCCTACAGGATGGTTCTTTGCTGTTCGAGCCTTGGGTTTCTCTGGGTCACCCTGTGTTGCAAAGCAGGAATCCATTTTTGACCCTGAGGGGCAATCATCTACTTGTGTAGCGTATAGGAAGGCTCTGTGCTGTCTGAGGCTCGGATTTCTGTGAGTACCTCTGTGTTGCGCAGCAGAGATCCTTTGTTGGCCATGAGTAACAATGAACCACTTGTGTTGTGTATAGGACAGTTCTCTGCTGTCTGAGCCGTGGACTTCTCTGAGTACCCCCGCATTGCAAGGGGTGCTTCGGCGACCATGAGTAGCAATGGGTTGGTTCTATGGGTGAACAAAGCAAAACCAAAGGGGATGATGGACGGAGTGTTGAACATTGCAAGCACTCACCCCCGAACTGCCAAGCCATGTCTTCCCTGGACCGGAAACAAGCATCCTGGGCGTGGCAGTTCGGGCTGGACTGTTCCCATGAGGCACAGGGTCAGACTGATTTGCATATGGCCATGTGTGAACTGGGGCGGTGGAGTGTGGTAAAGAATGATGATGGATTAAACCCAAATCAGTTGACGGGGGTGAGTATTTGATTTGCTCAAGCGCTCCGTCCATCATCCCCTTTGGTATCGCTTTGTTCGCCCTAATTTGGCAGGGTATGCCCAAACGTGGGTCCCTTGCTCACTTTGCCACTGGATTCAAGATAGCCTGGCTGATGAGGGTTATGAACCTGCAACTGGTCCCAGGATGCTTCCGGTCCAGGAAAGGCATGGCTTGGCAGTTCGGGCTGGACTGTTCCAATGAGGCACAGGGTCAGACTGATTTGCATATGGCCATGTCTGAACTGGGGTGACGTAGTGAGTTAAGAATGATGATGGATTAAACCCAGATCAGTTGACTAGGGGTGAGTGCTTGCAATGTTCAACACTCTCTCCATCACCCCCTTTGGATTTGCTTTATTTCTATGGGTACCCTACGTGAAGGCCCCACGCTGTGGCACTCTCCTCCTACGGACACCCCTCTCTCCCTCATCCTTCGACATCCGCTGCCGAGGACCCATAATCCTGAGCAGACAACAATGGCCCCCGGAGCCGGTCCCCTGGCTCTGCAGTGGCGCCCACGCCTGCTCCGCGCCTCTCCTGGCTGCTTCCGCGAGATACCGCGAGCCGCGCAGAGAGGACTCACTCCTGCCGAGAGAACATGTGCCCGCGAGCTGATAGAACTTGGCATTACCTGCACATTAGGGAGGCATCCCGTCCTCATTCAGCTTTTTTGAATACAGAATAAATCCTGGCAGACTGCGGCGCTCCACACATTATTGTCCCAGCGCCTTATCAGCTCAGGAAGTATCCAGGCAGAAAACGCAGCTTATTTTTTCAATTTTTATGCTTTTTGCACGCTCAGTCAGCGATGGCTTTAACAGTTTAATTCGTTTTAAGGAGGCTGGTCTTCTCGTGCGCTGTCGCAGCGGCCCTCCTTGTCTTTTAACTGAGCACTCCCACCCTTCTCTGGTTTGATTTTAGTACAATTAAAGCGCCCACCACAAAAAACATTCTCTCTCTCTCTGTTACGCTGTAAACGACAGATAACATTATTTAATATTTTAGTGCCCTGTGAAGGATGAACGTCTAAGCTGTCATTGCAGATATGTAGACGTGCAGCAGGTGCATTAATCCTGTTTTCTACCTTCAGGGCCACAGGAGTGATGCAGGCAGGCGAGGACCAACTTATGCGGCCTGATTGTCTAAATTATGCAGAAGAAAAGGTAAATGATGCGTCATAATGCAGTACATTGTGTGATAGTATTATTTCGTTAATTTGTCCTTTTTCCACATGGTAACACTGTCCGGGCAAGCATTTCACCTTATTATAACCAGTTTAACACCCAGATGCAGCAATAATAATTTGAAAGATGACCAGTCAATCTTTGCGAAAGGCTTTCTACTGCGCGGGGAAGCACATTGCCATACTTTTAGTTACCTGAGCCCTTTGAGGTAGAAACATTTAGAGACAGATGATGGATTATGCGGAAAATGTGGCGATTTAATAATTATGCGGGAAACACTGTGGCCGCAGAATCGTATAATTCCCTGTCTTTGGTCTGTTCTGTCTCCAGTGGCAGGTAATTAATATTGTTTTATTAACGATCCGTCGTGCCTTTGTCTTTCCTCACATTTTTCCAAGTTTAAATATCTTTTTTCTATTCCTCTCTCTCCTTTTCGCTCTATTTGCATATTGCAGTTTTCTATTGGGTATCTGGCCCGTACTGCCGTTGCGGGCACCGGGCAATCCCCCGGTGCGCCGTAGAGGTGGGGGATGTCTTTGGGGCCCTGGGGGCCGTTTTTGTTACAGGGCCGTTTTTGCAGCGTTGCTGAAAATCGGCCGAAAACCGGCCCTGATAAAGAGCGCGGTCGCACCCCCGGGGGTAGGGGGGCCGGCCGAGCACCAGGGCCGGTTTTTTGTTCCCAGTCCGGCCTGTTGGGTATTAGAGCTAGAAAGTGGACTTGGAGGCGCCGAGAAGAGTCTAGCCTGCTCCACTGCACAGTGAATCAATGTAGCCGATCTCCAGTAGTCAGGACTCCCCATCACAGGTCAGAGGTCATTCCTGAGGCAGGAGGTTCCAGCCCAGCAGACAGTTGCGGATCCTGTGCTAAAGTGGAGGACCATCACCCCACTGCTATTTGAGCAGTTAAAAAAGAAAATAATAACAAGCCGCTATTAGTATTTTATTTTTCTGCGAGGGTTTGTAACAAGGTCGGGGCTAAGCATAGTGAGAAGTGGTTTAAGCACTCACATAGTGAGCATGGTTGCTTGCTTGCCCTTTCCTCTGGGTACAGCCAAACAATCATGCACACTTAGTTTGTTCTAATCATGCACACTTAGCATGTTCTAACATGCTATGTTGCACAGCCCTGTGGAGAACATGCCCAGCCCTGTGCAGATCATGTCCAGGCTTTCTGGTACTGGAACAGGCTGCTCAGGCCAATCACGACGCTGCTCATGCAGTGTCGTGATTGGCTGGGAGAGGTTGGGAGCCTGAGTGCTTCCGGCGCTGCAGAGAGAGGACGCAGAAGAGGGTGCGGAAGCAGCTGCGAAGAAAAAGGTTTTTTTGATCCAATTCTCACCCCGTACCGATGCAACCGCCACTGCCAACTCAGCTTATGGAATAGCATTTGCCCTTTTAGAAAATCTTCAAAAGCTGCTCTCTTTGAGCTAATCCAACAGGTCTGGCCTCTTAAGGGCTTAAAACCAAAGCTTAGGTAGAGAAGCTATATAAAGATATGGCACTGAGGAATCGCGTGGAAACGAGAGTGAGCGTCTAGAGGAACAAGGCGGATGCTGCCAGAATGAGAGTAATCAGTGAAGGGTGTAGCAGGTTAGCGGTACTACTATCTGTTGTGTTCTTGGGGGGGCATGTGGGCCCTGGGGCATGAGCTATGGGCCTACACTCAGTGGGGCACCTGGGATGGCCTAGGCCTGACACGTGGCCAGTAACAAATGATTCACACGGACGCTTAGGGAAGTTTATGGCTCTCCGCACGTTCGCCAAGTGGCGTGCGTACGTGCGTGGCCCCTATTTATTTAACCAGGTCACATGACCTTACGCTGCACGCCTGTTGCGTCACAGGCGTGCATAAGCTGGAACACAACATTCCTGCTAAAACATGAACGAAGAAAACCTGAGTACATATGTTCAACAGGGAGTCCCTTAATGGCAGTCTCTGGATTTGAGGCACATCAGATCAAAGTGCACGGTTGTGATGCATAATAAACGGCAAACAGTAAACATATATCAGAACAATCTTACATAGGATGATCACGAAGATGACAGGATGGTTATGGATTGCTTCTCAGGCTGTACTGGGACATCCCTCGATTCCGGGTGACGTCATCGCCGGTCGGGGTTCTGGATCGTGGGCTGATGGTCTCGGAATCAGGGTCTCCCCGGCCCACGCTGGAGCTCTCGGCATCGTCAGGACTTTCGCTGTTCTCTTCAGGAGGGATGTTTCTCAGATGGCCCCCTTGAGATTCAGTTGAGTCTATGGCGGCTGGACTTGCGGCCGCCCGGTTTGCGGGCGGCTCTGAAGTTGCTTTTGGCTCCGGTTCTGGGTGAAATAGTTTGTAGTGGGACACATTCCGGGTCACTACTTCTCTCCCTCTGGTGGCTATTATGCGGGTGCCTTTCACACTGATAACTCGCCATGGTTTCTGTTAATAGGGCAGTCTGAATTTTCCGCTGGTTACTCTGTTTTTTAGCAATACCAGGTCGACTCTGTTGATCCTGGCTGCCACAGCTCTCCTCCTCCGGCTGACTTGGGCATAGGACTTTTGTCGCTTCCTTGCAATTCTGCTTTCATCAGCCACCTCGGGTGGCCATTGGGGATGATGAGGAATGGAGTCTGCCACTACACGTCCCATGAGGACATGTGCCGGAGCTACCCCCGTGGTAGTGTGGGGTGTTTGTCGGTAGCTCCGCAAGAATGTAAATATGGCCATTTCCACTGATTGTCCTTTGTCGTGTGCGATCCGGATTACCTTTTTGAGGGTTCGCATGAAGCGTTCAGCTTCACCATTGGCTTGTGGCCAACGAGGGGTGATGCGGCGGTGTCGGGTTCCTAGGGCATTCAAGTAGTTGGCTAATTCCTGGCCTTGGAACGGGGGGGTGTTATCCGTCCGCAGTTCACGTATCACTCCGTGAGCGGCTATGATTTTTTCCAATTTGGGTATTACTTCAGTGGCACTGGTAGTGGATATTATTTCTACTTCGGGGTATTTGGAGTGATCATCTATTACAACCATAGTGTGTCGCCCGTCGGGCAAGCTTCCAAAATCCATGCTGACGCACTCCCATGGTTGTCGAGGTCGAGATTCAACTAGGACTGGGGTTTCTCGCGGAACGTCCCCCGTGACTTGGCAGGCTGCGCAGGAACGTACGGTATTTTCAACTAGGTCATCCATGAGTGGAAACCACCCTTTGGTCCTCAATCTTGCCTTGGTTTTGACCATTCCTTGATGGCCGACATGGGCCAGTTGCACTACCTGATCTGTCAAGGCAGAGGGTATTACCAGCCGCTGACCCCGTAGCAGGCATCCTGTGTCATCTTCATTCAGTTCTCCTCTCACGTGATGCAGGCTCTCCATGATGCGTTGGGCTTCCAGTGTAAGTATTTTCCATTCCTCCTTGGCGCGGTGCCAATTTCCGCTCCGAAGTGCTTTCCGTGCTCTTTGTAGACAGTCGTCCTTTAGAGTAACCTCCGCGATGTTGCTCATGGATAGGGGCCTTGGGCATGATCGTGCAGTGACACACCTGACATAGGCTTACGTGTCCTCGGCATCCTCCATTTCCGCTGGTGTGGCTGCCCTTGGATGCCGTGAAAGGTAGTCCGCTGGATTACGTGACCCTGGTTGGTATTCCACCTGGCAGTTGTAGTCTTGGAGCTGTAGCATCCATTTTTCTATGCGGGGTGGGGGTTTCGTCGAGGTCCCCGAGAATAGTGCGACCAGTGGTTTGTGATCCGTGACTACTGTGAATGGCTTTCCGTATAAATATAGATGAAAGTGTCTGCACCCCCAGTGTATGTCTATTGCCACTTTTTCAATCTGGGAGTAGCGTTGTTCAGTGTCTGTGAGTGAACGGCTAGCGAACGCTACCGGGGCCCAGTCCATCTCGTCCCGCTGTTTTTGCATGAGCACCGCGCCTAGTCCTGCTGGACCGGCATCTACTGCCACTAAGGTAAGCTTCCGAGGGTCAAAGAATGCCAAGGTGGTGGTGTCTGAAATGGCCGCTTTTATGCTCTTGAACGCATTCTCTTGCTCCGGTCCCCATGTCCAGGGCGTGGAGTCTTTCGTGAGCTCTCTCAATGGGAGTGTGAGATTGGCGAGATCTCGGATGAATCTCCCGCAGTAGTTGACCATTCCCAGGAAGCTGCGGACTTCGGTGACGGTGGTGGGGGAAGCAGCTTCTTTGACGTCTTTTACTTTCTCGGGGTCAGGATTGACTCCTTCAGCGGAGAACGTGTATCCGAAGAACCCTATCTTCTGCCTCAGAAATTCACATTTCTCCCGGTGTAGGGTGAGACCAGCTTCCCTCAGCCTTCGGAACACCTGCGCCAGCCGCTGGTTGTGCTCAGGTATGGTGCGGGCGTGTATCATGATGTCGTCACTGACGTTGATTACGCCCGGTATGTCAGCAATCAGCTCTTGGATCACATTCTGGAATACTTCCGCAGCGCTGGACACGCCGAAGCTGAGTCGGGTGTACCTCCGGAGTCCCACGTGGGTCGAGAACGTCGTTATGTTCTGTGACTCTTCATCGAACACCAGTTGGTGGTATCCGGACCGGAGATCCAGTTTCGAAAACCAGCATGCCCCCGCCATCTCTCCGATTAGGTCATCAATAGTGGGCGTGATGTGGCGTTCCCTTTTGATGGCGGCATGGGGAAGGCGCATATCCACACAAATCCGGACGGCTCCCGGTTGTTTCGGCTTCCGTGTGACCACGATGGGCGATACCCACGGTGTGGGGCCCGTCACTTTTTCTATGATGCTCGCTGCCTCTAGCTTCTTGAGTTCTTCTTCTACCAGAGGTCTGAGGTTGAAGGCGATGCGGCGATGTCTCAATGCTACCGGCTGAACGGCCTGGTCAATGTGTAGGTGTATTTCGCGACCTGTGAATTTCCCAATTCCCTTGAAAATGTCTGAGAAGTCCGTTATGAGCTGCTGCATCGACTCTTGGTGAACTCCAAATGCAAATGTGACGACTCCAAGTTCTTCCGCGGCCCGGCATCCGAGTAGCATGCCCTGCCCATCCTCCGACACGAAGACGTTCGTGGTGACGGTCCTGTCACCATGGTTGATTACCGTCCTGAATTTTCCTCTGATTTTGAGAGGGGTGTCCTGACCGTATGCGAATACAGTGATGGGAGACGGACTCAAGGGTGGGGGACGAACCATTGTCCTGTATGGGGCCGCGCTCATGAGGTTGATAGTTGCTCCTGTGTCGACCACGGCCATGATCTCTTGCTCTGCCACTCTGATGCAGCACTGTGGAAGTTTTCTGGCTCGTCGAGTAGCCGTGCCAATAATGTGCACTTTGTGTACCGTCCTTTCCTCTTCTTCATCATCATCCATATTGCTCTGGCTTGGGTCACCCTCTGGTACGGTTTTCACCACTTGCCGTGGTTTGCGGAACTTCTTCGATCGACACACTTTTTCGAAGTGATTAAATCTACCACACCCTGAACACCGCTTCCCTCGAGCTGGGCATTCCGATGCTCAATGGGGTGGGCCTCCACAGTATCCACAGGATTTTCCTGTTGCGCCTGCCAACGTTCCAGAGGGTTTCTTGTTCCACTTGGTCGGGGATTTGACCTGGATCTTGTTAACTGGTTCGGCTTTTACCGGCGCTTGGAGGGCTGCTTCCATGTGAGCAGCTCGGGCTTTGGACAGTTCCTTTGTGCGGCCGAGGGTCAAAATATCGGCTAACGGTTTTCCGGATTCTTCCAGGATCCGCTCTCTTAACTTCGCTGAGGCACAGCCCTGAATTATTTGACCTCTTATTTCTTCAGTGGTGTCCGTGAACCCACATGACAACGCCAGTCGCTTCGGCCTGGCGTGATACGTGTCCAGTGACTCCTCTGGCAGTTGCCGGGCTTGTCTGAAAATGAACCTTTCATAGTCCTGATTGGCCATAGGCTCGAAGTATGCATTCAGGGCATTGATGAGTGAATGGTGGGTCTTTGGCGTGGCCTCTGTTAGTGTTTTGGCGATGGTGTGCACATCCTTGCCCCTAGATGGAGCACCATGGCTCTTTTCTGTTCTTTGTGAACTTTGGTGGCTACGAAAAAGACCAGCAGCCGGTCCACCCAGTCCTTCCATTTAGGGGCTAGTGATGACGGCGAGCCTTTTACCACAAAGGGCTCAATGGGTGGTATCGTGGCCACGGCTCAGCTGTCGGGGCCCAGGGCACAGTGTGCTGGGTAAACCTTAGTCTGTTCACCGGAGTGCTGCTGCTGGGGGAACCGGTGTGGCCGCAGCCAATGCTTGTTTTCCCACCCCACTGGGGGTGGTGACCCAGGCCTCGTGTGGTGAGCGGGGCATATATGCCGTCGGATCCCTGTCTTCCCCTTGCTCCGGCCGGGCCTGTAGCGGCCAAAGGTGTTTGCCCTCTTCGCGCTGATGCGGACTTCTTCAGCAGCGCAGCACGCTGCGTCCGCGCGATTCGTGAGGTGTAGCGAGGGGCGTGGTCCAGGCATCGGAACCCAGACGCGCGGCTCTTCTCCGGCAGCGCGCTTTGCGCACCGGCGGTCCGCCCGGGTGCGGCGCTGCACAGGGCCGTCGAGGCGCAGCTGGGACACCAGCGGGCTGACAGGCTGGGTCAGGCCGTCGCAGCGGCGCACGATGAGAGCGGGGCTGGAGGCCGGCCGTCTGGCAAGCGGGGCGCAGGGGCATGCAATGACTCACCTGCGGGCCCGACGGAGCTCCACATGCTGCACTCCTCCGTGCACTGTGTGTGGGGCCTCGGGGCACGAGCACCGCGAGCAGGGGCACAAGCTCGCGGCCGCCTCGACAGAAGGCTGGCGCACCACACACACGGCGAGGGCGCGACCACCCTCGTCGCCAGTTGTTGTGTTCTTGGGGGGGCATGAGCTATGGGCCTACACTTAGTGGGGCACCTGGGATGGCCTGGGCCTGACACGTGGCCAGTAACAAATGATTCACACGGACGCTTAGGGAAGTTTATGGCTCTCCGCACTCTCGCCAAGTGCGTGGCCCCTATTTATTTAACCAGGTCACTTGACCTTACGCTGCACGCCTGTTGCGTTGCATAAGCTGGAACACAACACTATCTGCAGACCCAGCTGTACACAACCGACATCCTCTGGCCAATCGTGGCCAGAGGCTTTAGCCCCTTGCATGCACTGCAAATTTTCACGCTGTGTGGACGATTTAAAAAAGTGGGCGGGATACGGAAGGCCCCTGGCCGTCGTCAGCACACTTGAATGAATAAGAGGTGACCGCTCGGGGTCTCACTCTGATACTGATACACAGCGTGAATGGTGATATCTCCAGGGACCGAGGGTGGGTCCTGGACACTGGCTTGCTACTACCATACCATGTACCACACTTGCGATGAGGGTGGGATGAGCCCTCGCACACCCTCACCACGGAGGCAAAGGCAGCATCCTGCAACCACACAGATCCAATCCTGGAAGCTCCTACATTGCCGCGTGTAGTGCAGCGGCAACCCCGCGAATACCACAGCCATCGTGAGGCCGGAGACAGCACACCTGCAACCGTAGACCTATCCCTCCCAGTGCGAAAGTGGTCGAGCAGGGCCAACTCCCAGGCTGGCACACGGTAATGCAGGAGGCACAGCAAGAAGAACACTGCAGTGACTGGCAAACATGCCCTGGCCCTTCCACCACACACAGAAACATGTGCAAACAGTCTAGCACGACGAAGAGACCGCACATGACCCAGCCAGTTCCAGCACGTTTTGCATACGGCCAGCTGTACATCTATCCATGTCCTCATAATAAAACAAGCAGTGGCACCTGCAAGAAAAGAACAAGAAAAAAGCGAAATATAGGAAAAGGCAAACAACCAGAGAAAACCGCCATGACCCAACAGAAGGACACACACACACACACACACACACACAGACTCAAACCAGTACCACCAGTAGTGGCACCAGAAAATGCAGATCGACTAACAGTCACTCTAAACCACAAGCTGCAGGACAAAAAACTTCAAGATACTGTGTAGATCCCGAACCCTGGTCAACATGGCAGATGAAGCACAGCCTCAGCAGCCGACCCACACACAACATTCCCTCACAAGGGTGCTGCTGCCAATCAATGAGCCGGCGGACACAGCACGTGCATCCCCTAGATGGAAAATATGGATTGGGGGGCTGAGAAGTACTATGTCGCTACAAGGGAGACTGACGGTGCCGTCAAGTGGTCAGTACTCCTCCACCACGCAGGATAAGAGATATATAGACTGTTTAAACATTTACCAGATACTAGACCGGCCACAGACTATGACGTAGCTGGTAAGGCATTCAATGCCCACTTGGTACCACAGTTAAATCCTGACTTTGAAAGGTTGAAGTTACACCAAGCCCGCCAGCGAGAGGGGGAGTCCAATGATACCATCTACGTGAGTACGCAAACTAGTGAGCACCTGCATGGAGGTCGACTAGTGCACAGAAATCCGGGCCCAATTAATACAAGGATGCTGAAATAAAACCCTACGGAGCCTAATCCTGTGCCAACCAAACATCAGCCTTGACGATATCTTGACTCTGGAGTGATTGCATGACCTGCGTGCAGCCCAGGCAAATGAAAAAGGACCTGGCCATCACACAAACTCCGGAGAAGCCACAAAATATCAAGACCAAACGGGCTGATGCCACTCGGACCAAAGTCAGGAGAGACATAACCAAGGAGAGAAGGCACCAGCAGACCAAGCCAAGGAGCGGGTATTGTGGGCGCGATGATCACCAGATCAGCGACTGCCCAGCACAAGGTCGCACTTGCTCCAACTGCGGAATCCAGAACAACATCGCCTCAGTCTGCAGGAAGAAGCTCAGATACAAAGGCCCAGAAGACAACCGATCGCCGTCAAAGAAGGCACAACAACAGTCTCTCACTAACTTGAGGTGCCCAAATGAGGTGAAACCGCCGGCGAGTCAAAACTACCACCAGGAGGACTTGTCCACAGAAGAGGGGAAAGAAGTAGAGACCTTCCTCATCTTCACTAGAGAACTGTAGCGCCACAGGAGGCCACAACTTACCTGCACCGTCCAAATAGCAGGATCAGAAGTCAAAGCCATCATTGATACTGATGCATCAGTCAATGTAATGGGGGTTCAGCAATCAAACCGTCTCCGGCCCAGACCTCAACTAGTGATGTCATCCACCAGGATCTTCACATACAGGAGTCAGATACCTCTATGTTTCCGCGGACGAATGTCTGAAGGTGTATGATCTGAGGATCAGGCAGTCATGACAACATTTCACATAATTTATCAAGAAGTAGATACGTTGATCAGCAACCTCACAACGGAGGACCTAAGTCGGGAAACATCACTTACAATGCAACTTTAACCACGCAATGCTTTTACATCGCAGCTTTTACAACACAAACCATTACAACGCATTGCGCTGGGGGGGCGCTCTAGGATAGGGAATACGTTTAATTTACTGTCCAACACCTTCCCTAGTGTCCACGGGGACTGGAGTTGGAATAGTAAATTAAACTATTCACTATCCAGCACCCCAAAGCGCTATGCGTTGTAATGGTATGCGTTGTAAAACTTGCGTTGTAAAAGCATGCAATGTAAAAGCATGCGTTGTAATGTCGTACATCCACCTTAGCCATGTATCCTTCACCAAGAGAGTAAGATCACAGTAAATTGATGACTTGCTAGACCAATTTCCTCAAGTGTTCCGAGGGCTTGGCTGTCTCATTTATCCACCTGTGAAGGTACACATTGATTCCTCAGTCGCTTACTGGTGGCACTCTTGCATCGCCACATCCCGAACTATCTACGGCCACTGGTAGAAAAGGAGCTCAAGAAGCTTGAGGACGATGGCATGATTGAAAAAGTATCAGAAACCACCCCCTGGGTCTCACACAATGGTGATTGCAGTAAAACCTGAGCTACCAGGGATAATCCACCTATGTATTAACATACAACTCCCCAACCGTGCCATTAAACGGCGGCCGTACATCACCCTCACCATGGACGAGTTAATAGCTGATGTCAATGGTTCACGCTGGTTTTCAAAACTAGTACTTAATACTGGGTACCACAAGCTACTACTAGCAGAGGAAAGCTGGTACACTATGACATTCAGCACTCACCTAGGACTACAGCGATACCTGAAGAGCCTGAATTTCGGCATCTCATCGGCCACTGTATTTCAAAATGCCATAAGGGAATACTTGTCCGGCCTTCCAGGCATCCTAAATGTCAGTGATGACATACTGATCCATTCACCCACTGCTGCCGAACACCACAGACACCTGAGACCCACCATCTTACGCCTGAAAGAACATGGCGTGATAGTGCACAAAGACAATTGTACTTTCTTCCAACCCTCTATTGAATTCTTTGGATATGTCTCCAACCAACAAAGGATACAAGTCGACCCTTGCAATTCAGAAACGATCAAGCAAGCTCAAGCACCCACCACCGTCTCAGAAGAGAGGAGGTTCTTAAGAATGGCCACGTATTGCGGAAGGTTCATCCTGGACCTGGCGACCCTAGCTGTACCCTTGAGGTCCCGCATGAAGACAGACAGAAAGTAGGCATGGAACCATCGGGAAGAAGAAGCCTTCCAGAAAATCAAAGATGCTTTTCTTTACAACATCCCACTCATCTTCTGTGATCCTGACAAGTGCAATGAGCTGTCATTTGGTGCCAGCCCGATGGGACTGGGAGATATACTGTCTAAAGAGCAAGATCCAGATCGGTATGTTGCATTGGCATTCGCTAGCAGGGCGATGCTCCCAACGGAGAGGCGCTATGCTGAAATTGAGCAGGAGGCCCTTCCGATCAAGGGGTCTGTAGACACTTTCATCTGTACTTAAGCTGCCAACTCTTTAAAGTAATCACAGACCACCAGCCTCTTGTCGCCCTCTTCTGAGGGTCAGCTCCTCATCCACTCCTACGGATCAACCCCTTCGGATCAAAAGCGATAACTCCACAACAATTCTCTGAGAGTGTCATGACAATTCTTTACAGTAGCAACAGCTAACTGCAACCCTTACTTTAATACCTGTATCTATCTTAGCACAATACCATTACTTTGTGAATAGTATACAGATGTGGGCATGTGTTCGACCCCATGACTTCACAAAAAAACTTTCATTTCCAGAGAAGTTAACTTGACTCCATTATCTGTCACAAAACTTCTCTCGAATCACTCTCAAGCAAACACATCTTTTAAGAAAGAAATTCAATTTTTAGATGTGACCTGATTAACAAATTTCACCTCCTGCCACTGAGACAATTGACCACAAAAAACTAAGCGAAACATCTAATATTTGGCCAAACACATGGGTCCAGAGATATCTAACGATACTCTCTCCCACACTCTGTTATGTCGAGTCATGGAACTCTTCTCATATTTTACAATATTCTGTTATTTATCATTCATGGCACACTCTATGCATGATCTAACCTTTTCCTCAATTTCCTTGTCCACACTCGGTGTAGCGATCGCGCATGCAAGCGCAATGATGAGAAAGAGAATCCTTGTTGGGCGTCCCACACGGTAGCACTACATCTACCAGAAGGCCGTGCGGCACCAGAGATCAGGGAAGTGGGCGGAATCTATATAGCCCCCTCCCATGTCCCATAACAGTGCTTGTCAATGTTGAATTCAGAGCACTTCACTTGTTTCCAGTTTGTGCCCTCTGAGTGTTTTCCAGCCGTCGACGAAGAGCCTGCGTGGTCAGTGTTTGCTTTTCCAGCCGTCGACGAAGAGCCTGCGTGGTCAGAGTTTGCTTGGATCTGCCGGTACAAGTCGTGTCCTGTAACTGCAAGTAATTTAGAGGAGTGCGGGCTCGCCTCCCGAACTTGTCTTTTTGTTCTTTACTTTCTCGGTCGTTTGGCAATTCCGACTGTTCTGTACTATATTTACTTTGTGGCTTGCTCGGGGTCTCGCAGGTCTTTCTTTCCGCCTAATAAGTGGCGTATTCGTCCAGGACTGATAACCTTGAAATTCTCTGTACCGCAAGGAGTATAGCGGTTTCTACTAGACGTGACGTATTAACGTCTAGTAGTCGGATAAACTCGCTACTTCATCACTATCCAGAAAGAGGTGGATGTTGATATTGAGAAGTGGAGTCAACTTCTCAAACTTATAGACTATCCTCTCCTTCATAGACCTCCTAAGTCCGTCAAGGCATAAAAAGAAGGGGAAAACGGTGAGTGCAGCGACAGGGGGGATTGGAGAACAGGTGACAACGACTGGTGGTACTAATAGCCTGTCCTCTGTCTTCTACTCCACTTGCAGAGCTGCAGTACCAGTGTATTCCTGTGTTACCAAAAATTGTTAAGTTTCATGCTACTCATACCTGGATTTACCACAAGTGTCATTTCTAGAACCCGCTGTCTCAAATTGCTGGAAGCAACCAATTGTGGTGAACCAACCAACTGTTCACCACATAGTAATATCCCATTACAGTCAGAGGATTCATTCCCTAAATGCCAATAAGCTAATATATTTTCATCCAATATATTTTTCTTCACCAACCTAGACTAAATGTACTTCAAAACTAATTGTAGTACATTCTCATTTGCACTACCTTCCCTCCATTGATCTTCGGCTAAACATTCTTCTAAAATTTCACATATGGATATTACTTTATGTGAATCAGAATTGTCTAACTGGGATTCATCAACAATGTTCATTGGTATTCTTGACAACAAATCAGCTAGAATATTGCTAGCTCCAGGAATATATTTTACAAGGAAATGTAAATCCGACAACCTATATTGCCTGTTTTTAGTTTAAGTTCTGTGTCAATAACATAGTTTCTAAAATACTCAACAGCCCACCAACAAGCAATAGTTTTTTTCTACAGTTGAGTAGTTCAAATCAAATCAAATCAAAATTACTTTATTCAGTTTCATTTAAGAAAAACCTGAAAAGTACAAACAGATAAACTGGTTACATTTATGACAGCTAAAAAAGTTTTCTAAAAAAGACACCATGATTCCAGTAAAAAGCTTAAAATACAGTATTAATATACATCAAAACGGAGTTGAAAGTGCATCGTGCTAGTGTTATAGGATAAACCTAAGACGAATAATTTTTTTTAAAAATTCAGCCATATTTAATGCAAACCAATCAGAATCCATAAGTTGAAGGACCATGAAGGCAGAGCGGCATTGGCATAAACCTAAACCTTTTAAAATTAGAACTAGCCAACGCTTTCTCGGTTCTGTGTGAAATTTACAAAAAAGGGCCAAATGAATTAAAGATTGGGTTGACATGTCATCACAGGGGCAAGGAGGTAGAAACTTTGACCAATCGTTAATTTTTGGAAAGGAGACCAAGCGGTGGAAGATGTTAAACCTGAATCGGGTCAAAAGAAACCTGTCATAGCCTTTCAAATTCCAACTAAATAGGGCTGAATGGCCACAGAGGATTGAATCAACAAGCAGTGTTGCACTGATGGTTTATTGGCTTCAGAAGCCAAACGTAGGTGCGCTAGATGACACAGGCACTGAGTTTTTAACTTTTTTCTTGACAACTCTGCAATTAGTGGGGGATTATGGTAATATTTTTCTGGGCCCAAATCGTACAAGACTTCTTAACGTACCGGAGTCAACCAATCTTTACATAGTTTTCAAGAGCAAGGCAGTCCTTCAAAAGACTTTGAGAGAGAACTAACTTAGTTGATGACTAAAGACGGTGCTATAACAGGATTGGCTGCATCTTTATGGTGTCAGTGATAAAAGGCAAGCCTAATTCTGAGTGGCAACCGAAGGTCGAAGTGCCTTGTGGGACAGCAAGGATAAACCTCAGGAAGCTATTCTCCACTTTTTGAAGAGCATCTGCCTGTACGTAGCCCCATACCCCTGATCCGTAAATAGTAGTGCTGATGCATTTTGCCTGGTATATGCGGATCATTTCAGCGGGAGGTCTTTTTACTAGCCTCTGGGTAAAACTAACTAATGCCATAGTTGACCTTAAAAACAACAGCTTTCTTGCTTCAATTGTATTTCTCAATGAACCTTTATCATCTATAGGATTCCAAGATAGGGGTAAGAAGTCATGTTTTCCACCCTAGAATTGTTGATAAAGATGTCTCTCCTTTTTTTATGCCTAAGCCCAATACTCATTATAAAAGTTTTTTTGATGTTAATTTTTAAATCGAGGTTGGACGTGAAGGTGTTATATCTGTTAGTGAGCGTTGGAGTTCCAGGTAGGTGAGGGCGATGATCACTGCGTCGTCTGCGTAGAGGGGAGCGGGAATCGGACGGTTTTGAAGTAGAGGAAGGTCCTGGCACCCCTCCAGCATAGATTTTTCTAAACCATTTGTATAGAGAGTAAAGAGGTAGGGGGTCAGGACGTAACCCTGCCTGACACCCGGCTCAACCCTAAACGGCGCTGTCAATTCTCCTCCAACTCCAAATCTCACTCTGGCCGTTGCGTTGGAATAAATTCCACGTAAGAAATTAATTAAGGAGAGTTCAACACCCATTTCTGTTAGGCAGCCCCACAGTTTCGAATGGCCTACGCAGTCAAAGGCTGATGTTAAGTCTACGTAAGCCACATGCAATTTCCCCCCGTTCGCTATTTCCCCCCTATTAATAAGGTCAAATTTAAAACTTGCTCGGTCGTACCCAGACCTTCCCTGAATCCATACTGGAGATCCGATAATATCTTTTTGTCGTCCGCCCATTGTTGTAGACGATCTAATATAATTCGCCCAACCGCTTCACCCAAAGAGTCCAATAACGAAATGGGATGGTAGCAGGATGGACTTTGACGGTTTCCCTTTTTAAATATCGGGAACAGGAAGGAATCTGACCATGAGTCCAACAGTCCAACTTTATAAGTTGCTTCTAAAACTCTAAGCAGAACTGGCGTCCACAGGTCCATTTAAAATTTATAAAAGTCAACCGGAACCCCGTCGGGGCCGGGCACCTTACCCCCTTTACTTTTCATTAGGGCCAGTTCAACTTCAGCCATGGTAAAATCTAAAGTGAGAGGAGTGAATGGAAAATTAGTACATGAACTATTCGTCACTGAGTGATTCTGGGCAGTGAATACACTAGCCGTTTGTCCGAAAATCTGTGAGAAATGATCCACCCAGGATGATTCATCAATTGCTATATCTATTTTGCTAGTTTTCCTAGGTCCAGACAAAAATGGAGACTTAATTACCCTCCAAAAAGCAGCACTGTCTTTCAATAGGGAACTCTTATGGAGTTCATCCCATAACTGCTGTTTCAATTCAATTTTCCTTTTTCGAATAGAGTGATAGATTTTTCTAAGATGGATTATTTTTTGCTTGTCTCTTACTGAGTGACGAAGGGCAGTTTTTAAATTCAACAGTGCTTTAGTACAGGAACTATTGAATCAGCATACCTTATTTTTCTTTTTCCCTTTAGATTAATGCTTAAGGCTTCCTTTACAGATTCAGTTATTACCATAAAATTATCTAGGATCTCTTGGGGGGTAAAGGAGTTGTCCAAACAGTTATTGATGGCTTTCATAGAATTCTTAACAGCTACTTCAGTAATCCTTACCGGGTCAACAAATTCCCACTTGAGTGAGTAGCCGTTTATTCTGTTCAAGACCAAGTTTTCCACCCCATATGATCTAATATGGTTGGTCTATCCTTGCCCCCCGGGGGGAGAGAAAAAGTGATAGAATTTTGGAAAATGATTGCTAAAAGCACAGTCATGTGTTTTAAAGTTCAGAATAAGGGTGGCCGACATGCTGGACAAGAAGATGAAATCAAAACAACTAGAAGCTCCTCTGCCATTGAAGGTTGGAATAAGGGAAAATATTGATGGCATTAATTCATTGGCCAAGGCTAACTGAAGGGTAAATAAGATTTCATTCAGGCAGGCCCCACCTTCAGTGTGTGAAAAATTAGTAAGATTGTTATCACTTTCATCTTGTATGCCACACGTTAGATTATCATTGTGGACGCAGAGGGATAGATTAAAATCACCACCCGGATAACACAAGGTCTTTTCCTATGAAATGTATTATTAAGTTCCAATAGGGTATTACAAATCTCCTTCAGAGTGTCAATCAACTCGTATTGCTGTAAGTTGTTATAAAAATTCACTACGACAAAAATATCCATATTATTAATTTCAAGGATGATAATTGGAAGTTAGGCTTCAATTTAAAGGCAATAATTTTCCGTATTGAAAGTAAATTAGAAATATAGACTGTCAATCCTCCTTTTGCACACCCTGATGGAGATGGAACTGCGGGGGAAAAATATGTTTTATAACTATTTCGATGAATAGATGTCACGGCCCACGTTTCTTGGAAGCAGAGAATGCTAAAAGCCCGCGAGAAGGTAAGCCACTCATCGTAATTGACCTTTGATCGTTGGCCAGCTATGTTCCAAAAAACGATACTGAGTGGCGAGCCTCTCCCGGAATTTGCCTCCTGAAGGGGAAGAATAACAGAACCTCCTACTTGAAGTGGAGTAATGGTATCTGTACTAATACTAGGGTTTGAACATACATTGTTATTTGAGCCCGTAAGCTGTGGCAGGCCACTGTTACCGGGATTGACTAGGGGACATGTTACTTCCATGTCTGTAGAGGCCATGCGGGGTTTCAAATTAGAAATAGAATGAATTGGTGCCTGCTCCTCCACCATTTGGGAGAGACTAGAAGGATTTTCTAAATAAATCTGACTCTCACTCTGTATTTTGTTAGAGCTACACTTGTTACATGTAGAGGGAGTTGATTGTCAGTCCACTGCATCTAGGGGGATAATGCCTCGCGTTGTCCCTGTATTAATACTGGGGCCCAGTTAAAATCAATACGTAAGGGCAGGAGGCAGGCGGGAGATCTAGTGTGTATGGATTTTGTTGGACCGTTATCTTATTACAGTTGTCACATCTATCTTGCCGTGATCTACTCGTGTCTCCCTTCCTAATAGAATCCCTACGTTCGATATCCTCGGCTACATGTGGAGGGAAGATGGTGGTTTGTGGTTCCCTTGATCTACCACGTAATCGCACCCGATTAGTGGACTCAAGTCCCACCGTATTAGGGGAGATGGTTTCCTTTGTGCCATGGCGGGGTGTTATTTTATCCAAAGTATTACTAATTGTCCCTACGACCTCTTTCAGCTGCTCAATTTTTTCCTCCATGCGGCCAAATCTTTCTTCAAAGAGAATATTTATCTGAGTCATCATTGAACTAATCTTCGAATCTAGCATCCCTGTAAGGAAATCTTCAAAGGCAACCTGTGTGCCTGAGGGAAACTCATTGGATGTGGGAATAGGTACTTCTGCCGGAACACCAGTCAATTTTGGAATTGAATCTGTTTGTGTTTCTACTTCGACTAGGACTTGGGGACTACGATCCTTACCCCTCTTTATACCCTAGTGTCTAGATCCAACTAAATTCCCTTTGATTAGTTTAGTTTGATTCTGAGTTTGGGGTCTCATCCCTGAAGATGAATAATCAGCTGTCTCCCTTTCTTGATTCAACTGGGGTAGCGGTTGATTAACCCGGGGAGGATTAGTACCAGTACACTGGATGATAGTTTTAGACAGTAAAGGAATAGTGGATTCTGCTTCCCTTGTTAGTGGGAATAGAGTAGGGTCGAGTGAGAGCCGCCGTTCTGTTAGCTGGTTCTCGTGGGTGAGAAGTGACTCAGCTCTAATTAAAAAGGCATCTAAGGTGCCTGCTGTACTCTTTTGTTTCTCCATCTTTGGTATATGTTCTAGCAGTAATTCCAGCAATAGCAAAGACTAATGGGTTACAGTTAAAAACTGTTTGGCTCCAAGAAGTATGGAACAAGAGGAGCCTAAAATATAAGTACAATCTAAAGAATTAATGCTGTTCTTCTGTTCAAGACCTCTAAATGGCGAGAAGTAGACCAAAGACAATAGCTGTGAAAATATGTAACAGCAGGGTAATATTGAAGATGTTACAATGAAGAAACTGGTATCTCCATAGTAGCTTAATAGTATAATTGGACAATGATTGGGAAACACAGGTTACAAATGATCCAAGGGGGCTATGCTGTCAATCGGGGAATACAATAGTATTAAAGTCAGTGTAGGGCTTACCCGCACCTCAAAACAACCAAAGGGGATGGCCCTGCCCTGTCACTTCCTGGCCCTGACGGGCACGGACGGGCGCTGCGGGAGCCCTCGTGCAATTTATCCCCCGGTGATGGCAGGCTGACGGTGTTTCGCGCCGCTCCTCTCGAGGGACCGCACTGCCTGCTGGGCGATGTAGTTTCCTGGCAGTCTGCGGCCCACGTTCTGGAGGAGTGCGGCGGCTTCAGGGATTTCCACAGAAAAGTCCAGAGGGAGAAGGAAGGTAGGCAAGGAAAGTTAAAACTGATGGCCAGACTGTTGAAGGCCCAGTCTGCTTCTACCCGCGTCTGGTCCACTAGCGACATTAAAACTAGATTCCAGTAGGTGATGCACAATGTCTCTCAAGGCTGCAGTCTAGGTCCGAAGAGTCCGAAGAGTGTTTTCGCGGCTCCTGACGTACACGCTGGGAAATGTAGTCAGTGATTTGTGGGGACCACCTCCACGGTATGAGAAACAAACGGCGGCTCCGGTCGCACACCTGGGGGAACGTGAAATTAGAATAAGACCGTCACCGTGGTCTAGGTGCACCTGAGACAATGTCCAAGTTTATTTTAGAACCGTGTCCACGGTGTTACAAATAAAACGGTGCTCATGACTTACAATTGATGTCAAATAGCAATAATGTGGGTGCATTGACAATACATTTTTTCAAATCATTGAATTCTTGCTTGCAATCATTACTCCAAACAAACGTATGCCTTAATGTCAGTAAGTCTCTCATGTGTACAGTTTTGCCTAAAAAATTTGGAATGTGAACTCATTATTCTCAAGAATGGTTACAATCTTTACCAGTATCTCAGCATGTTCTTGTTTTGATTTTCCCCACACTAATATATCATATTGAAAATACATCACATTATCAATATCTTTGAACAATGTATTTATCATACGTTGAAATATCGCTAACGCCAACATTAAACCAAAAGGCATTCTCTTGTAGCGAAATGTGGAGTAATGAATGATTTATATGGCTAACTCTCAACATGTGTAGCAATTTGGTTATACGCATTTGAAAGGTATAGTTTTGTAAATACAGTAGCCTCCTTCAGTTTTGTAAACATTTCTCCAATATTTGGCAGAGGAAAACAATCCACCCACAGAAAGTGGTTTTAGTTTCTCAAATCTACACATAATCTAACCTACCCAGCAGATTTCCGTACAACAACCAATGGAGATAGCAATCCGAAGGTTCAATTTCTTCTTTAATGTCTAAATCACATAATCTGTCCAATTCTTCCTTCAAAGCATTTCTCACTGCTGTAGGCACATTCCGAACTTTATGAACTTTTCTGGAAGAGACAAATTTACATCAGGAAAAAATTGCAATAATCATCTCCGATTAAAGTGTGTCTGGCTCTAGAATGCGCCATAACTTTCACCTCTGCAACTCCTATATCTACTAGACAAAATGGTGCATCTTTCTTACTCTCCATTCCTTCATACACACCAAGCACATATTCCTCCAAATTGGTTATTTTTCTTGTCTAACCTCTCTAATTTGATATTGTTTACTATAGACACTATGAGCATTGCCGTTCTTATTTTTACAAACCTTAACAATATGACCTTTAACTTTGCAATTCCTACACATTTGGCCTGTAGCTGGACATGATCTGTCATTGGCATAATGACCCCATTGGCCACATTTAAAACATGCAATCTGCCTTCTCTCCTTGGTTGTATCATATTGTTCTATAAACTTAACTATTGTTTCTCCTACCTTGCCAGTCTTGAGTGTTCGCTTACTTGTTTTTTTACTAGTTGTACACCTCCTACAGCTCTACAAGCTAATTCGTACATCCCTAATTCTGTTTCTTCAAATGGAACAGTCATATCTATTGCTTTGCCTAAAGTCAAGTCATCTACCAATAATAAAATTTCTTGTAATATAATATCTGCTACTTGTGCACTAACTGATACCATAACATTTGATCTCAAATGCACCATAATCACACTTAGCAGCCAACACTCTTAGATCACTGAGAAATTGACTAATTAGGTAACTGACCTCTACCTATTAATCTATGTCTTGCAAGAAGAACTATGTTTTCTTTTTATATTGTAACTCTAATTGTTGAATAGCCATTTCATAAACATCAGAGTTATCTTCGTTTTCATCATCTGGAATAATTGTTGGTAAATGTAGTAAAACTCCTCTTTTAAAACAATATTTTAAAATTGCTAATGTTTATTTTTCAGTAAATATATCTCCTTCAATTTCTTCCAGGTAAGCTACAAATCCTTCTCTTCACTGTACCCACTCCAGAGTTGGTTCTCAAGGATCAAAGAAAAAAGGTGCAGGAGCACTGATTCCTACCATGGTTTTTAAATAATACAGACTTAGGGGTCCATTAGGATGTCGGGAGGATTGCCCCCACCAGGGTGGCGGTGGCCACCGCCACCCTGGCGGGGGCAATCCGCCCGACATCCGCATTCTAATTCCCCCCGCCATATTAGGATGGCGGGGGGGACCGCGGCGTACGAAAACACCTTCCGCCGCTTTTCCGCCCCGGTCGCATTGCGGCCGGGGCGGTAATGGAACCATATGGTGGCGGTGTCTATCAGACACCGCCATCCATATTAGGGTGCCTGTCTGCAGCTGCTTTTCCGCGGCGGCAATGCCGCCACGGAAAGGCAGGCGGGGATTGCTGCAGCGGGCCCCCTGCAGGGCCCCCAGGTTCACGACACTGTCAAGGGGCACATGGGGGGTACCTATGGTACCCCCCCACATTTGCATATGCAAAGCGGCAGGCACCGCGCGGTGCCTGCCGCTTTGCATATGCAAATGCAAAAAAGCATTTTTAGCATTGTGGCGGGCGGTGCAGAGTGCACCGCCCGCCACATTGCTAAAACTCCAGGATGTGCCCGCCACTGTGGCGGGCACATCCTAATGCCCCACACAGGACCCCCGCCCTTATGGCGGGCGGTCCCGTTTCCCACTATGGTGACGGGCGGACAAAGTCCGCCCGTCATCATAATGACCCCCATAGTGTATCCCACTGAATAAAAGAAATGTACTGCTAAATACTATATTAAGTAACACAATAATAATTCTGTTGTTAAAGTGTATAAATCATCGTGTTCACCAGTATTACTTGTAGTTTGTAGAATATTGAAATAGTCAAAAATACCTACATAGTAATCAATTTATTTTCATTCAAATAATTCCTTTGTAGACAGTGTGTGAATCACTGATGCTGACCCACTGATATTGCTAATATCCAGAATTACTAGAGATCTTGTCCAACGCTATAAAATGGTCACCACAGCATGGTGCTGCGTTGTTTTTTCAGAGGTGGTTGAGCATGTTCATGCCCAGCAGCGTTATACACGTTGAAATGCTACGGTGGTAGGTGCATCACTAAAACTGAATTTGCAATTAAATGGCTGACCCTCGTGCACAAACTTGCGGTGACGCATGTGTACCGTAATGCTCCCTAATCAAGGTGCTGCCAAAATCCCAAAATCACAAAATACAATGACCTATTGTCAGGTGCTATAATATAATCACCTTTCTATAATCAGCCACTTCCAACCAGATCTTTGTGCTGCCAGTGAAATGAACAAGTATGTGCCTTAAATAACCATGGTTTGTCTGTTTTCTAAATGTCTTCTGATTTGCTTTAAAAAAGAAAATTATTGGCCTAACAATGGTAATGCCCAGGATTGTCTACCTTACTGTACTCAGTAATGTTTGTGCACATTCTTATACATTTTTATTAGTACATTATGTTATCCTCTCTTACTCCCTCTACAATGTTCCCCTCTACCTTGTTCTTCCTTCCCATTATTGTGGAGCGCTCTGATACCCTACGGGGTTTTGCTCCCGCGACAAAAAACTTTTTAAATAAATAAATGCGACTTCTAAACAAGACTCCCGTATGGCACCAGGTATCCTCACAGGCTTCCCTTCTGCAGTCCCGCTCATCGCCAGTGCCATATTCACAAAGAAAGTTATTGCCGTCTCACTGTGAGTTGAACGTATGTTTCTTATTTCCAAGTTAATATTTTCATGAAGACTGGATCGCCTGGACCTGGCCCAACTGATTGATCTGGAATCTTGATATGTCCTTTCCTACGTTCTATGATCCGGAACACATGTCAAGATTCCACACCAGTCACAAAGATATTACAGTCTGGCTTGTATTTAATGCATGCACATAGAGGCACTCAGTATTTGTACACCCACTACACACACTGATAGATACAATCTTTTATTAAAGTCAGGAAAATTGAAGCACCTGTGAGCACAGATCAACAAACCTACCAGCATCACTGTGCAGCAAATGTCATCCTGTGTACCAGGGGAAATAGCAGTGGCGTAACAAAATCTGAAGGGACCCCCATGCAAGGTATATGGAGTAGCCACCCTCCAGACTCAATCAAGAGCTCTCAGGCCAGGGTACTGTGCTGAGAGGGCTGCCTACAGTTCTGGCCTGACCTTGAAACGTTGGCCTATGTTATGCCACTGGGAAATAGAGTGATAAGAAATAGGGCACAAGGTAAGGTAGGGTAACAAATTTAATGTATATCAGGGTAAGGCCCTTCAGTAGTATTGGTGAGCATCCCCGCTGCACTAGGTGTGTAGCATAGGGAAGCTCTAGTCAGCTCATGGAAGCACTGGGTGATGTGCATCTGGAGAATACTGGGAACACCCAGCATGAGGTGAACACTGTGTGATATTGTCATGGGAGCACTACCTGATGTGCTTAATGAGAGCACAGGGTAAAGTGCATATGGAGAATACTAGGTGTTGTGCATGAGGTGATTACTGACAGAATATCGAGGACAGACTTATTGTATGGATAGAATATCATGTTAACAATATCGAGGATTATATTGTTGAAAAGGTGAGTGCAAATTGGTGATGTCCGTGGCACCTGCTCCAACTCCGACGCAGCACTTGCTATGCCGCTGAAGAATCGATGCATCACGGTGGCCCAGAAGTACGTAACCTAGGCTGCGTGTCCGGTAATCAATGTTTCACCTCCCCTTACAGTAGGTAACCGACGCATCACCTCCCATGCATAGCAGTTTAGAACCAACGCAACACCTCCACTGGGAGTAAGGAACCGACGCAACACCTCTACTGCGGAGCAGTAAGGAACAGATGCATCACCTACCCTGTGTAGCCATAAGGAACTGACAAATTACCTCCCTTGGTAGTAAGGTACTGACCCATCAACTCTCCTGGAAGTAATGAACCGGTGCATCACTTTGATTTTCCAGCGCCTCAGCCTCCTGATCCTGTTTTGTCTTCGAATTTTGATACATCCAAGGTACTATGTGCTAAAAAAAAAGCATCCATAGATTTTTATGGACTATACTTACTTAATCTTTGAAAAGTGATATCTTTACTTTTATTCAGATAAATATTGACTATTTTTGTAAACTGGTGTGGACTCCTTTTGTAGTGGTTTTGCTGTGTTATTGTGAGCATGAATACAAATGCTTTATACATTGCCTCTGAGCCTGACTGCTCATGACAAGCTACAAAGAGGATGAGCAGGATTTTCTTGCCTGTTTGGATCCAAACACTGACTAGAGTGAGGGTTCCTACTTGGACAGGGTGCAAACTACTGGCAACTAAAGACCAGGGTCCATATTACCAAGATGTGCGTTAAAAAACGCACATCGCACATTTCCCTAACGCCGGCTATCGCCGGATTTCATCGCCGTGTTAGCGCGTCATTATCAACGCGCAACATGTAGGCGATATTAAATCCGACGATAGCCGGCGATAGGGAACATTAGCGCGTAAAAATAAGCCTTGTTGTCATGCGCTAATCTGTGCCTTGATAATATGGGGGGGTGGATTGAGCTTTATGAACCACACCCCCATGTTATCAATGCCTAACACCTGATCAGAGCAGGCGTTGGGAGACCTGCGATAAACGAGTTTATCGCAGGTCTCCTTCTCCCAACGCCTGCCTTGGTAATAGGATGTTACCACCTCCAACCACATTTTACATGTGGTTGGACGTGGGATCGCCAACTTTGCATGTCATTAGCGATGTTTATCGCTGACATGCAAAGTGGGCTTGAGGCAGGCGTTAGCATGCCCTTGTTAATAGGGCGCTAGAAGTATCGCCTCTTTCTTGGCACAATTCGCCGAAAAAGCGGCAATACTTCCCCTTGGTAATATGGCCCCATATTCTTAACAACATCCATTTCTCATGTGAGTTCAGAATTGTTCCTATTTCTCAGGCTAAGCTCATAATAAGATTCTAGGCCTCTGCCCCTCCCCCATTGAACTAAGTTAATTACTGTGCTGCAAAGCATTGTGAACAATTGTCTCCCTGCACAAAATGTCCAATTATCAGCGATTAACTCAATTCCTGGGAAAGAAAGCGGTGGGGAGGTAATCTCCATCTGATAATTAGATTGTCATACTACACCTGGGCAGGGTCTCACTAGAAAAAAGGAGGAGGGTCGGATCTCTGCAGCCAACACAGGAGGGGCTCACTTTTGAAGTTTTGGTGCCAGTGGATCAGGCAGTGATGTTAGCTAGGGGCAGAGCTAAGGTTCCCAGAGGAACCGTTTCCAGAGAAGCTGCCATTTTGGATTGTCTCAGAATTCTGTGCAGGAGGTTTGGGGCAGGGGTGCAGAGATGATGTGTCAGCATAGAATTGACCAGTGGTCAATTTAGTACTTTTTCACCCCACTTAAATACTCCTGCACGAGGGAGAGAGAGAGTTGAGAAGACTCTTGACCAGGGAGGCAATGGTGACGGAAAGGATACCCAGCTGGAAACAGAAGTTACCTGATGCCCTGCACGGATGTACTAAGGACTCTGACACCAGCTGACCTCCCGCAATAGGATGGGTCTCTAGAGGGCCAGTGGTGCTGGGCCCCTTATGCCACTGAGAACCAGTTGAGGAGAATACCTAGATCTCACAACCCCAATAGGTGCTTTGCAAGACAGCCAAGAGGCTCTGGAAGCTGGGTGTGCAGCAGCAATATGTTGTAATGCAACCTGGTAGAGGATTTTTAAAGATGTGCCCTTTTATAAAAGAAATGCAAGAAACCTGGGGGCATATTACCAAAGCTATAGCGATAATTATCGCTAAGCTTGGTTAGCGGCCAAAATTATATCGCCAAGCTTTGCCTATTTTTATCGCTTATGAGCCTTTGATATTATCAAGGTTTATCTCCTAAGCGATAAAAAATCGGCCAAAGTGCATGAATATCGCTGAAAAGTCAGCGATATGCATTACCGAGCAAATGCTCTTAGCCATGTTATCCACCTACCATTGGATAACATGGCTAAGAACTGCTCTGGGCAGGCGTTAGCTTTTGGAGATAATCGCGCTTAGTGCGATTATTTCCAAAAGTTGGTAATAGGGGATAGCGTTGTTAGCGACTGTTTCCAGTCACTAACATCTTGGCACGCCCACTTTGCATGTCATTAGCGATAATTATCGCTGACAAGCAAAGTGGGCCCCTAAATGCCCGCTATCGCCTATTAGCTGTCGCTAACTGGTGTTAGCGACAGCTAGGTAATAGGGCGATAAAATTATCGCCGCTTTAGCAGGAAAAATTCCCGCTAAAGCGGCGATAAGGCCCTTGGTAATATGCTCCCTGGTGCTTGGTACTCTGCTGATATTTCTATGAAATACCCCTGGAATGCACCAGGTTCAAGGGGTAGGTATATTTTCATTTAATGGGGGAGCAGGTGTTGGTGGAGACCCTTCCTCCCAAATCAGAATTACTCCTGGGACCCTCATATCCCCAGGGAAAAGCATAATAAAACAGAATGAAGATGAAACAGAGCAAAATTAGCACTTGCACCCAGGGACCAAACACCAACCTAGCCAGGTGCATTGGCTATCACTGAGTGCAAGGGACATTGCGTAACTCCCACCCACTGGCAGGAGCCGTAAGGAGCTGCTTGCACTACGGCAGAAAAATGAAGATAAACGCCGCCAGCAGCGCAACACAGGAGCTGCGCACAGGGAGCCAGTTGCATTCAGAATATTGGAGTCTGTGGGTGCGACCAAGGCACCTAAGCAAGAGCAAATCCCATGGCGCACGGCCAGCCGTGGCCAGTAGTGGGAGTACCGTCCGGGAGGTGACGTGGGGAGGGGGATAGGCATGGTGGGGGGTAGTAATGTATGCATTATGGAGTTTAACAGGTAAGTAAACATTAAAATAAATAAAACAAACTTTGTTGCGTGCATTGCATCACCAAATGCGATGAAGTACACGCAACGAAATTCGTTTTATTTACTTATATGTTTACTTACCTGTTAGACTCCGTAATCCATACATTACTACCCCCACCCTGTCCCTCCCCCTCCCCACGTCACCGCCTGGCCGGTACTCCCACTACCGGCCGCGGCTGCGCACGGCTGCTTGTAAAAGCGTAGAAAAGTAGCAGAGTCGCTCAATAAATAATCATTTTTACATGCACGTAACCCCTAATTTCCCGCAAGGGGACTTAAAACATACCCATTGTCTTCTGGGGTGCCCCAAGGAAGGACAGGGACACCACTAACCTTAGGAACAAGTATTGCGGGGTTGCATTAGTTGCAACAGCACCCCCCCTTGGAATGTTTCTCTTACTACAGCTCTAAGTCTGTCCTGTGGCCCTATGGACATGACCCTAGTAGAGGTTAAGCATGGGTTTATATACTTCAGAGAGCTGGAGCTTTTATTCTCAGGCTCGAGAGTGTGGGAATCTCTTGTATTTGGTCCTATGGCTGCATTATGTGTTCTGTAGCAAGTGAAGAAAGACTCAGCCACATGTGGTTTTGAATCCAAATGCTATAATGTCAACTTGAATATTGAACAATTTGTATTCATTGTTATAATAAATGTTAATGACTGGTAATACTGTTTTCAGTGATTTAAATGGTGGCATAAGTTTCAAACATGATGTGTATAATTTTATTAATGTGTAGAGACCCTTCTAAAGCTAAGAGGCATACCTTATATTTACTGACACCCCTTTAAATATGTTACATTGACTAAGTATGACATGTGGTTAATATTATTTATATAGTAACACCTTGACAAAGCCAGTAGGCCTACCTCATATAAAAAGATACTCCTTTATATTGTGATTTCCCATCTAGTATAGGTGGGGGCTGGGGGTGTTGTGACTACAGGGTTTAGGACCCATTAGCAGTGCGATGTGATATGAGGATGTCATCACCAAAGGTATCTACCTGCTGTATATATTTGTAATTTAATTTATAGTATTCAGTAGCGTGAATGTAATAAATGTACTTTTGCTTTTTAAAAGAAAAAACACTGACTGGACAATAATATATTGAGTGTTTTTGTTGCGTCCTAGCAAACCAGGATTGCTGGCCACGCCACATTCCCTGATTGGACTATGGACCGCTCCGCTTTGCTACCCTGCGAGAGTCAAGTGCTACAATGAGTACTTGATTACCAGTAACAAGACAATTGCGTACCTATTACTTGTGAAGGACTCACATCCTTCACAATTAACAACATGTTTTTGCACACAAGGGCTCTGATGGTAACTTCGTTACACCACTGACTTTCTAAATGCAATGCCCATCTGATCACAAGGAGTGTAAGTGTTGTCTGATGGTATAACTCTGGGAGGACCAAGGGACAATAGTGAAAAATCCTCGCGTCCAGGTGTAGAGCCAATAATCTCCCTAGGATGAAGCTAACCCCAAGGAATGTCAGACCACTGGATGCTGGAGTGCCTGCGAGCAGGAACCTCAGCGTCTCGCGTCAGTGTGTCAGTATGGAATTCTTTCTCCTCTGCCTGCCCTAGCAAAGATATGGTGTACATATACCCAAGAGGTACCCTCAGGGGTTCCTTCTGTGTAATATCGGCCGAGGATGCTAGGTACACTTAGGTACATCTTGTTTGGGTTGCAATGTATGAGCACGCATTACTATTGTCATGTATTTTTATACCTCTCTGTAGTCACTGTTTTAGCACTATGGCTGAAAACTACCATCCATTTACTCTGTTGGTGCTTATAATAATTTATATCTGTTTCGGTCTTATGGTTGTTTCAGCACACCTATTTTACACTAGAATGCGCTGGTTCAATATTACTTATTGAAAACCTCACCACCATTTATTCTATGTATCTCTCTGAGACAAAGTGAGCACGAGTGACTGAGCGAAAAGTACTGTACTTTTTCCACGATCCCTGATGAGACAGGGTTGTCATATTCGATAGTTGCCAGGAACTATTCTCTCCTTGCTAAGAGGAGTTTACAGTGGCACTGTGAGCTAGCTGGTGTACAGGTGAAAATATCCGAAGGGGGTGAGTGCAATCAGTATGGACTCTAATCCCACAGTTTATGTTGTCTAAATGTGCAGATCTAATATAGATTCATAGGAACTATACAACAGCACCTTGGGACCCTAAAGGGTGAGTAGTAGTGCTTTATAAACTCCTGATTGGTTGATGTTTCACCGAAACATGTCAGCGCACCAACCTTGAATGTAGAGCTGAATGAAGAGACTTTCCACGGTCCGTGATGGGATCCCACTCAGTACCAGTATTAGGACTAAAGCTAAGGTGTGCTGCGTCATCTGGTACAACAGCAACAAATACTCTTTATTTCTTTTACCTTGGCAGAGTATAAATCTCCTCTAAGTCCCAAAATCCTTTGGACTGATAAGCATGGTAAAGAAGAAAGCAAACACATTTCTCAGTGTGGCTGGGAGGGGGTCACCTGAAATAGGTAATTTGTTGCGCGTGCTTTACAAGAAAAGAATATAACATCTGTTGCAGATTTAAAAACTTTTGTAAGATAAATGGTTGGGTTCATGTGCCTACTGCAGGGATCTGTGGGTCTTATGGAGTTGAGTGCCACCCTGGAGGGAAGTTTCAGCCTTTCATCATTCGGAGGTCAATACAAGGAGTTCCACGTGTGTTGTCGTCGGTTAAAACGAGGTAAAGGGTCGAGAAACTCCATGTAGATTTTTTTGCTCTCAAATTAATGTGTTATTGTATTTTCTACTCTCATTCTAGAACGTCCATTGTTAGGGATAGGTGTGCAGGGGCCTGGAGGGCTCCTGGATGGCTCTTTAAAGTTTGACTGTTCATGTCCATCACTTTTGGTTTCCAAGCTGCTTCTCCCTGCAGACTCCTGCTCGGTGCTGCGCTCAGCGTGGGGACAGTAGCTGACATTCTCCGGCACAAAGTATGACTGAGGATTCCTCCGACAAGCCCGGGCACGTCCCGCGCGCCTGCTGTCTCCCTGCAGGCGGCTCTCGGGTACATGTTATGTCTTATTTTGGCAGTCACTGTCTTCTAAGCCCCAGCACAGCTAATTTCACAGATGCTTAGTAATGAGAACAGAGGAAACAAAAATGTTTTCAAATTCCATTGGATTGTAAGAGCTGTTCTGGACTGCGGCGGAGGAAACCACTTGATCAGTTTCTATTTACTCTTCCAGTGTCGTTCGATAGCCCAAGCTCTCTGCCGCCCATACGTTAAGCCCATTCCGTATAGGCCCCTCCACGTCACCCATGTCTGACTGATGGACCCCCGCTCCTTATTTCATCACCCCCCTGCTCTAGAGCGCCAGGGCAGGGGCGCAGCTCGAGACCTTTCTGCAGAAACCGCGGGCCCTTTCTAGGGTAAACTCGCTGTCACGTGGCAATGGGATGTGTTATCGGAGCCCCAGGTTTTTATTTTACAAACTATTGGAATTTAGGGGCATATTACCAACAACTAGCAATATTTATCTCTAAATGCGCTTAGCGACTTTTTTTTTATCTCTGACTATCGCTGGAGATTTTAGCAGAGAAAGCATGCTATTAGCAACGTCTTTCTCCATAGCGCTAAAATATCCAGCGATAGCGGCGTAATGTGAGAATATCGCTGAAAAAATAGCGATATTCTCGCATTAGCGACGAAATGATCTTAGCCATGTTATCCACCTCCCATTGGACAACATGGATAAGAACTAGTCAGAGCAGAGTTTTTGGCGATAGCGGGAATATTTCCATCGCTACGCCAGCCTTGTGATTAGGCGATAGCGACGTTATCGACTGCTTTCAGTCGCTAACGGGTTGGGTACGCCCACTTTGCATGTCACTAGCGATAAATATCGCTGACATGCAAAGCGGGCCCCAAACCGCTCGCTATCGCCTTCAAGCTGATGCTAACTGCTGTTAGAGACAGCTTGATGATAGGGCGATAGAATGTTCGCCGCTTAGCGGCCAAAACGGCTGCTAAACCGGCGAAAAGTGCCTATCGCTCCACTTGATAATATGCCCCTTAGCTCTTTAGCCCACCACAAAGTTACCAGTCCCATAGGTTATAGTCAGGATCACTGGAATTATGCGATTGTGCTGCATGGGCGTTTTATCATAATTATGAATCGCCCTCATTTGCCACATAATCGTTCAACTGCTGCATAATCTGATGATTTTACCTACAAAATAATGTTTCTAATTGAAACAGTTCAAAGGTTAATCAAAATGCAGCGACACATGTTGCCAGCCCCTGAAGGCCCTTTGCAAAGGTTGACTGGTCACTATTCTCTTGCTTATTGCTATGTTTGAGCATTAAACTAGTACTAATGAGGTGCAACCTATTCCCAGAGAAGGTAAATAAGTGTAAAAATAACAAAATAATAAACTAATACTATCAGAAAATGTGTTGGATTTTGTTGCTAATTTGCCTTTGCTTTCCGCATAATTTTGTCAACCCTGCCACATAATTTGGCACTCTCCATCCACATAATTTCAGTGACCCTGGCTATAGCTAGGTTGACATGAGCGTAACCACTATGAATCTATTAGACTGTTAAATGATAGCCCAGGGACAGCCCAGGGTCATTATGTCCTTGCTGACATGGAGTCCCCTTTAGCACCTCAAAGGAGATAGGTGAGATGCAGGGGTGCTCCTGTTAGGTCTTGGACTATTGAGTAGTGACTGGGAAACCAAAGATAACAAGACATACATATTCATAAATGCCTTCATTTGACGAGACTGAAGCCATGCCATATTTTCAGAATATTCACCCGAGATACATTTACATATTATGAACTTTAATGCCAATCACTTACATAGCGCTTAGGTATCCTGAAAGTATGGCATGGGGTACAGCTCTTGTGGATTAGCTTGGACACCCCTACAGGTAGTACTGCCACCTGACGTGTAATCCACACACAGCAGGTTTTTTTGCTGCAATTTTATACAGCGCCAACTCGACCCGAAGGTATTGGAGTTCTTTACACGAACCCCTGTTATGTTACACGTGGACAAAATAATTTTTGTTGGCGTGGAAAGAATACGTGATTTGCCCAGAATCACAAGATGTTAAGCCAACTCTGACACTCGAACCCGGTTCCTCAGCTCCAAAGTCGGCTGCTCTGTTTTTTACACCACATCCTAACCTGTCACATCACCCCAAATGTCCCACCAGTTCGCAGGATATTATAAAAACTGAATCGGATCAAGGAAGCTCACCAGTACAAAGCTGGTTCTTGCTCCATTGGTGGTTTAATGGGTGTACGTTCTTCCTCCTTTGTGTTTATCCTGCTGGTTAATTGAACCCCAAAACCTTATAAATAGGTCTCTCGGTTTTTGGTATATTTTTGACATTTCCGCCAATATTTATCCATATGTATTTTTTGCTAATTTGTTCTGTGTTGATCCATATTTATTTTGGCTTTTGTGAAATGGTTAGGTTGATACTGGTATATCTCACATTTATTTAACTGATAAATGCATGCTTATAATCCAGTGCCTGACAGGTTTCAATGCTAATAATACCCTTAGATGATAACGCAGAAACATGCTCCTTTTAGCATCACTCTTGTGTGCATCCATAGCTCTTCAGGCCTCATTAGGAAACATTCACTCTTTTTAACTTCCTTACCTGTCAATCTGCACAGCTGTGGGCCTGTCAGGCAGCATTTAGAATCACTCAAAAAACAACCTAATTTCAGTTCTTATCAATCTTTAAAAATAAATAGAGACAGGAATATAGATGGTTTTATGTCTGAATTTATCTGTAAAAATCAGTAAATATGGAACAGTAGGAGCCTTACTTACTTATAAACCATGCTTAAAGCGTCCAGTGCTCTGATGCCCAGGAGGGCCAGACATACATTTTATAAAACTGCAAAGAAGTAAAAAAAAAAAAAGTTACACATGTAGCACACATGTAACAACAATGGGCCCTATTTAGTGTTTTGCGGAGAGGGTACTCTGTTAAAAGGTGATGCGGTTCCCTCTCCACCAAACTGAAGGATCTTCCACCTCATTTAAAGTCAGGCCGACCTTCAGTATGTTGATGGCAGAAACTACTCCGTCTCCTCTATACACATACCCATCAATGGCCCAAGGGTCTAAAGACCTTTTTGTAATTGTCCGCCTGTCCTATTTAAGTAGCCAAATAAATGGCAAATGTACACTTTCCATTAACCCTAGAACTAGAGAGGTCTATGCTTTTTTTAATTTCAAATAAACAGAATCCACTCTAGGATTTTGTTTTTGAAAATAAATAAACATAAAGTTTGCTGTACTCAGAAATGCCCGCCAGAGTCTCAATGCAGAGACTAGTAGCAACGTTACGGTGGCTCCTGTCACTGCGACATATCTGCTGGGCCCGTGGACATCTCTAAAGTCAGCCGGTGGAATAACCTCGGCATCGCAATAGTAAAGTACTAGAAATGAGGCCCAACATCTTCACACGATTGTTGTCGCAAAGTATATTTTCAATAGTTTCATAGGTTGGCATAAAGTTGTGCCTTGATGCCAATGCCGAAGTAGACTCAGGTGTACGGGTACCACTGCACTAATGGTAAACCATTATATGAAGTACATTCATACAGAAGACGAGATCCAGTCAAGGACAGGTCATTTCCATCATCTCGGTACAGGACAAGGATGGTGTCATCACATTCGTGCTACACAAGAGTGAACCTAAGTAAATTCGATGCCTGGACACAATGAATACGGACTACACCCGCATGGAGGAATGGACATCATTGCTTTGAGAATCGCAGATGAATCCATTGTAGGACGTTGGATATTAACAAATAATATGTAATTCTTGCTCTCTATGAACAATTCGGTAAAAAAGTTCCTAGTCATCAGGTAGAGATTTTTTGATCTTACTTTGTCATCATGCTGTGTTAATAAAGTTTATGCTTACCTAAAAGGTAAAAAAATCCTGCAGCAATGTAATCCATTGATTGCTAGGATACATCCTTTATAGTTTTTGACAAGTCGCTTGGGTGCTGCTAGGTATGCACTCCCTCTCAATATGGCTGCCATGGTATATATTCAATTTCAATATGGCTGCCATGGAATGTACTCCCTTAGCTCTTGTTTTCTCATAATTCATCTAAAAACACTCTTTGACCTTTTGCAGTTACAAGCCTTTTTTTAATCATTGCTGGAATACAGCAAACTGATTATGCAAACTGACCGCTGTATGGAACACCCATTGTGGATGTCGCCAACTACAGGGTTACCAGGTCAGTTTGCCCCATAACCGGTGGCTTCTTGGATTTCCCTATTCCGTATTTCTCTTAGCCAACTCAGTGTTTTTGCTTCTTCTAGTTTGGAGCCTTTTGCGTGATACTGAGATACGCTGTAATTGCGATTGGTATAGTCCACCACACGCCTTGTGCGTAGGGGTAATTATTGGTAATCGGACCTTGACGCCTTCTTCACTTTCTTGTCCCTGCATTGGAGCTACAGAGGTGCTTCACGGTCCACCGTCTCCTGTGCAACATATTGTTTCCGGTTCAGTCCTTTTCCATAATTCTATCCATGTACTAAGTTCTAGGGGTGCTCCCCCCTCTACATTTCACTACTTTAGCGTAACATGATTGGTTGAATCACTTTTAGTTGAAATATCAGCAATATGATTGTATTTTTAACTTTATTTTTTACTCTGTTTGTTTTTATGCTTCATGTTGTCATTTTAATTTCATATTCATATGTCCTTTTCAGCTTGTTTAAACTAATTCAGCTCTGTCTCTGGCCATTGTAAAATACAATGAGTTTTATTTATGTTTTGGGTTTTTAAACAAATATAAAAGGCATTGTCATTTACTATACTAAGAGCTTAAACTCTCACAAATGCGAGACCTATTGCATTGCAATAAAGGGCCTTCTCGACCGCTTGTTAGATTGTAAATATCAGAGGAAGAGACCGGCCTGCGACGTCTTCAAAGTAGTGATAAATAGTGCAGTGAAAAAGATGTGTAAGTGTTGTAAATTACACAGACACAAAGTGTGAAGTGAGAGTTACATATGATCTGAGCTATAAAACCTAACAAAGCACTCCAACACCTTTCGCTCTGTGATTACACTGTTGCAGCTCATGAGGAAGCGTGGGTGGCTATTTCCATTGTGTAATGTCATTGCTATCTTTGGCCTAATAACAACTCTCCAGCTGTAGTAGGGTCCTGGCTTCACCTCGTGGTGCAGGGCTTGCTATGCTTTATGGCAGGCATAGAGGGAGGGAGGGATGGTTTCGGCTACAGCTCCGGCCTCGTACAGTGCCCCTGCTATTACTAGTGAGAAAGAGGCACTGAGGTGGTGGTAATGGTATTGGTGGTGGTGGTGATGGTATTGGTGGTGCTGGTATTGGTGATATTGGTGGTGCTGAAATTGGTGGTGGCATTGGTGGTGGTGGTGCTAGTTGTATTGGTCGTGGTAGTATTGGTCGAGGTAGTACTGGTGGCTGTATTGGTATTGGTGGTGGTGGTATTGGTACTGATGGCTGTATTGGTATTGGTGGTGGTGGTATTGGTGGTGGTGGTTGTGATAGTATTGGTATTGGTGGTGGTGGTACTGGTATTGGTGGTGGTATTGCTAGTATTGTTGGTATTGGTGGTTTTGGTGGTGGTGGTCTTGGTGGTGGTATAGATGGTGGTATTGGTATTGGTGGTGATGGTGGTACTGGTGATATTGGTGGTGGTGGTGTTGGTGGTGGTATTGGTGGTGGTGATGGTGGTATTGGTGGTGGTGGTATTGGTGATGGTATTGGTAGCGGTGGTATTGGTGGTGGTGGTATTGGTGGTGGTAGTGGTGGTTGTGGTATTGGTGGTGGTGGTGGTGTTAATAAAACAGGCATTTGAAAACAACCCGTCAGGTGGGCTAGTGCAGATGACACGTAACACAGATGTGCTGTTGTCAGCTCCAGCCCATTAGCACACGATTATGTGCTACCTGGAATACACATGACTTAATTCGCGAATCATTTCTAAATCCATTTTACTTCGGGGTATGGGAGAGGGTTGAAACAGACACAAGATAATACCGTGTTAAAATGTTAAAAAACGGACGCCCGTGTTATGGGGCGGCAGTGCTGCTTAAAAAAACACAAGCAGTTTCAGCTGTAGCAGCGCATGTCCGGCATTTCAGTGAGAGAAACTCAATAAAGTAAATAGTGCTTACAGACTAAATAACAGGTCCCGTGTAACAAGTAAAGTATAGGGACCAGTAGCCGTGGGAGAATACAAATTAAGACAACACCGTACTAAGGAGGGACTAACAAGCCTAATAACGAATCCAAAGGCATCATTTACGAAACACAATGACTCGAGTAATTAAAAATATGGGAGGAGAGTGGGCATGGCTTCTCTCCCATGCTCTACTAGAGCAGTCTCACAGAGTGAGCAGCGCATGCGCGCTGCCACTAGGCTCGACCTAAAAATGGGATTGTAACGGTGTTGACAAATGTACCATTTCGATCACCCTTTTTATATTGGCAATGTTTATAATTGATGCTATGCTTTGCCACCATTACAATACTTAGTGAGCACCGAGCACCTTTTCACCTTACTTTATATTAATTATTGGATTTGTTGTAATAAATTACAATGTACAATTCTGAATAATACCAAAACTCTGAAAAAGATTTGACTTTCTCCATAGGAAACAATGTTCCTAATAACATGTTGTACCCCAAGTCCCTAGGGAATCTGGGGTTCTCCTTCTCTGGTACAACACACTGATGCAGTGGCAGTCCGGTATCTCCTCGCTGGCTAGTTTTCTTAAACATGCGAGTCCAATATCTCAGGTGTGGGCACAAGAAAAAGGTGAAAGTAAATACCTCTCCCAGTTGGAAAGCACAAAAGCAGCCGTCTCGGTAGGAACTGCAACACACTCAGCCAGCCCTACTGCTTCTGCATGCATAATTAATCCGATTGTCCATATAATAGACAGCACCCATGATGCCGCTTTATGCCAATCTGCAACTTGACGTGGCTAACAGTACAGATGCAATTGGCACTAGCATAACGAAACTTGAAGGGGCCTCTCTGCAAACTATGTGGAGCCCCTCCAGACTCAGTCAGGGAATCTCTGGTCAGGATACTGTGCTGACCCCCCACCCTCCCTTGCCTGCAGGGGGACAATGTTACGCCACTGGCAGTTGCAGCTGCCTCAGAATCGTGGTGGGGCGGCGGGGGAGATGGATGAAAACAATAATATTAAACTTACCTTCTTCATCTTTGCCACCACACCTCTCTCTTCCTATCTCGCCAGCAACGAAAGCACCCAGGCCACCAGACTCTACCAGCCAATCATGCCCCTGCAGGAGCAGCTGCGTGATTGGTCTGCACAGACTGTTTGGCCACTCAGGCAGTACCTGGGAGGCTGGGCACATTTTCCACTGGGCTGTGCAACACAGCCCAGTGGAGAACATGCTAAGTGCGCATGACTGTTTGGCTGGCACAAGAGCACTTAGGGAGTACAAACCACTCCTGCTCCCTCTGGCGGCGGGTAGCTCAGCCCCGCCCTGCCCAACTTGGCTGGAGTCCCGCAAAGAAAAATCAAATGATAATAACTTCTTGTTATTATCATTTTATTTTTATTTTCCACTGTTCAACGAGCAGTGGGGCGACGCTTCTCTGACTTAGCGGAGGAGCTGCCACTGGCCGCTTGTCTTTGGTGGATTTGTACCAGCAACTGCCAAAGCATGTAGTCACGTCACTGATGACAAACAGAAGTTGGTCCAGCAGTTCGGGCTGGCCTTCCCATTTGGGGTGGGGTTGTGACTGATTGGTCTACGAATGGCTCTGGTCTGTATTGACACAGATGGGCTAAACACCGGGAGGGGGGGCTAAGGGTAACTCAAGAATTCCTTCCTCATTTTTTGTGCTCTGTAGTTCAGTCACTTCCCAGCGAGTCTGAAACCTACCTGCAATGGCTTGCTTTTGTGCTCAAAGCGGATAGTAAGGTACTGTAACATCTTTTTTGGGGTAGGCAAAGTTATTTGCATATAAACGGCCCTTGTCTATGATCAGCTAAAAACAATGGAATGGAATAATGTGGTTAGTGACTGAAGATCATCCAGCATTTTTTAAGTAGGTGGTAACTGCACTACCCTTATTTGAAAGTGGAGCCCTGGTGGCTAAAGCCCCCTCCTCTCTCACCCTAAGGCTTCCATGAGCTTGGGGTGGGTGTTGTTTACTGGCAGGCAATTCTCTTTGGGTAACAGGTCTGACCCCTTACAATGGCATCTGTCAGTGCACAGCTCTCTTGGATCAGGGGGGATTCATTCCTCCTCCCAAGCACTATTAATATTACTGGAACCCTCGCAGCCTGGTTTATGCCTGGACTGCTGCTCGCTGGATGGGAGGAGTTGGCTCTGGTCCATGTCTGGGATGCTGCTTGCCAGATGGGAGGCTGTGTCTTCTGGTCCATGTCTGGGCTGCTGCTCGCCGGATGGGAGGCAGTGGCTACTGGTACATGCCTGGGCTGCTGCCCGTCAGACAGGAGGCTGTGGCTTCTTGTACATGCCTGGGCTGCTGCTCACCAGATGGGAGGTGGTGGCTTCTGGTACATGCCTTGGTGTGCTGCTCACCTTACGGGAGGCTGTGGCTTCTGGTCCATGCCTGGGCTGCTGCTTGCTGGGTTGGAGGTGGTGGCTTCTGGTACATACCTGGACTGCTGCTCGCTGAATGGAAGACTGTGGCTTCTCTGGTGCATGCCTGGGCTGCTGCTCGCCAGATCGGATGCTGCAGCTTCAGGTATATGTCTGGACTGCTACTCACCGGACGGGTGGCCTTGGCGTCTGGTACATTCCTAGGCTGTTGTTCACCAAATGGGAGGTGGTGGCTTCTGGTACATGCCTGTGGGTGCTGCCCGCCGGACTGGGAGGCTGCAGCTTTTGGTCCATGCCTGGGCTGCTGCCCGCTGAACAGGAGGCTGTGGCTTCGGGTACATGCCTGGGCTGCTGCCCGCCGGACATGAGGCCGTGGCTTCTGGTACATACATGGGTTGCTCCTCGCCGGATGGGAGGCAGTGGCTGCTGGTACATGCCTGGGCTGCTGCTCGCCGGATGGGAAGCTGTGGCTTCTGGTCCATGCCTGGGCTGATGCTCGCTGGTTGGGAGCGGATGCTACTGGTACATGCCTGGGTTTCTGCTCGCCGGATGGGAGGCAGTGGCTTGTGGTACATGGCTGGGCTGCTGCTCGCCGTATGGGTGGCTGTGACATCTGGTACATGCTGTTGTATTTCTATCTAGGACCCTAATTAGATATTGACGATTTATGCCCTTGTATGGTTATAATAAATAATATCCCTATAAATGCATAAGAATCATATCCATATTTAGTAATAGCCCATGCAGTCCAAATACGGCAAGGCTACTCCCCTAGACTCCTAGAAAGTACAACGCGTTCTTTAAACAAACCAAGCCTCCAGCAGCCCGGGAAATTTCCCTGCTCTTGTTTTGATTTGCACAAGAACTCATAGAGTCCGGAAAGAACTGTTAGTTCTTAGTGATGTCTTATGTCCAACCTTACGTCAAACCCGGCACCTTTCAGGTATAAATATACCAATGTTGCCTTAAGCAAACACACGGTGATTTGGACAGAGCGGCTATCTACTTGCCCGGAAGCGCAGCTGATGCGAGAGCCGAAGGAAGCCGCCCCTCCCTTTTGACGCACTGAGAAAGACGCTGTCTTTTTCTCCAGCCAAGAAAATTCCAGCTCTGGTGTTTCCAGTCACCCTTGCGGGTTGCTGGGATATCGAGTCCTGAGAGAGAGATACAAGACCTCCTACATTCTATTACCAAGGTACGGAGCTGACTAAACCCTTAAGAAAATTCTTGATTCAGATTCCTTGGCAAAAACCAACTTAACTAACACTGCAACTTACTTACTCCTTCCCAAGTATTAGGCTTAGGTCAGGTACACCGGGGTAGGCGTATCTTAGAAGCACCAGTTGAGTACGTTAGTCAATGTTTTAATGTATGTATATATTTTATCCATTTTAAAGTATCATATGGCTAAGAAACCATATCAATGCTTTTACAGTATTATTTCATAATACTACTTTTACTGTACGCAATTTACTTTATGATAAGTATTGCAATTGTGGCAATTCATTTCTCTTGCATGAGAAAGAAGACTACTCAATAAATAACAACTTTTATTGAAAACGTCCGTCTCTCTATTTCTCTGCACTCTGGTGAAACTAAGTATGCATGATTGACTGAGTGAAATAACCGTCTACTGTTTTCACACGACTCTAGAGATATACTCTTTATTCTGAGGGAGCAAAGTTGTCATGTTTATGCAGTTGTCAGAAACTAATCCCTTCTTGTCTAAATCCGGAGAGTTAACTCTTTCCTGAACAATCGAGAAAGTATCTAGTGACCTCTGAGCTAGCTGGCAAAACTAATTAAGTCTAATATAGTCAGTAGAGACTTAGTCGACCACAGTCCTACGTCTACACTGCTGATTATATTTATTCCAATGCGCAGAGCCTATTAGGAATATAGGAACTACACTACATGGCGCCCAACGTTTGGTAAGGCGATAACCTAACGCAAGACATTAGAGTAACTCAGTCGTGCTTTTTCACACAGAACCCCCTTTTCCCGTAAAAACTCCAAAAGACGTCTGGAGTGGGTAAAAGGTTAATATCCGCCAGAACTTAGTAGGAAGAGATTCCTATGTATAGTTTTTGGTTTAGTCAACGTTGAAGGATACAGTTTTCCAAAATATTGTGCACCTAATCTTTGTTTCCTTGAAACTTGATCTGCAACAAAAACCTTTCAGTCAGTAAAATGCCAGAAGGTGATGAAGAAAGAGATGCTTTAGCGTCTCCACTATTGTTAGATGACACGACTCTCCAACAGAATGACCCGGATGCAATTATCATCCCGTCAAATGTAAGAAGAACTATAACTCTTAAACTTATAGAAAATGGAGTATCATCACGAGGTGGTACAGTCATATTCGTGGTAGAGGCCCATGAATATCGGCAGACAGAGGTATTCTATTCATGGATAAACTTTCCAGCAGCAAACGCTGTAACACAAGACTTCCACTATTATAAAATAGAGGAACCTCCGGATGAATACGCTCCTTTCGAGGAAGTTGAAATCCCACTAACATACCAAGAGCACCTGCTCTAGTTTAAAGGCGCCCTAAAACATCAAAATCACATCACCAGGCTCGGTCCACTAGGTAGACCAGAAGCCACGTGGCCGGTTCTAGCCAGCTACACACCACATCCAGACATTGATAAAATGTCAGACCGGGAACTTTTAGCTCAGCTAATACTACTAATAAAAATACATAGACAGTTGGTCCAATATGTAATGTGGACCTCAACAGTCCAACCTGCAATAAGAATTCCACAAACCACCCCTCACCAGGGGAACACAAATAAAATCACACCACAGAATATACAATCAGCCCATGGCAAAATACCCGCAAAACGGGAACAAATTCCATTCTGGTTAGCACAAAAAATCACTTAGATAGAGGCAGTATTTCCTGATACTACACCTCATGAGAAACACAGAATTCGGACTATCTTCCTTCCGATGGGGGTCGCACCACATGTGGAGGACTGTGACACTTGGGGCACAGTCTTTGCTTCAATATACACAAAAACACATGGTGTTCCGTCTATGGCGATAATACCAGATGTGCTACGACAGATTCAAAATTAATACGGTCCAGAACCTGCTTTAACTCTGGGTATGAAATTACTGAAAGACTTCAAGCAGGTCTCGGCTATATTATTAGCCAACATAAAAGGAGAAGCAGCATCTGTGGCGACAGGGCCGGCCCTAGGCATGTGCAAAGTGTGCACCTGCACAGGGCCGCCAAACCCCAGGGGCCGCCACGATGAGGATCGGATCGGAAGGATCACTGGCACTGGCGGCCCCCTGGCAGGATTTGGCAGCCTCCGGCTCCGACCCCGGTCCGCAATCTGCACTGTCACATAATAAATCAGCCAGGTTGAATTCCCGAAGCTGGCGGCCCGACCCAGTTATACCGCCAAGCAATGGCACTGCAGCGTTGTTGTTTTAATTAGGTACTTTCACTCTTGCCCAGCCAGCCAGCAGTTTGGATCCCAGGGCCGTCAATCTTAGCCCTACTACCAATGACGTGACGGCCCTGGGACAGTCAGCCCCCGCGCGCTGTACGCAGTGCGCAACTCTGACGCGTCACGGTGGTCACGCTCCCGCCAGGGAGAGTGCGTGAGTGAGCGGTGGTGCCACTGTGACTGTGCGTCGTCTTCGTCAGAGAACAATTAATTATACCAACGCCACCGTGACCGACGAAGGGGACGATCATCAGAGAACACCACACCTGTCCGACTCCGGCACTATCTCGACTCTTCCCGGGAGTCCACTAGGACAACTGCAAGTGAGTGAAACGAACACAAGACTTTGTAAGGTTTGCTGATTATCACACACGCTTCAAGGCTCTACCACTGTGGGGGCAGGTGGCTTGGAGAAAGTATTCGTCCAATAAGGGGCTGCTGGATTCCTGTGCCAGGGACCAGAGTTACAACCTCAACACAAAAAACGTCACAATAGATATGACACTCTAATTGAGGTTACAGCAACCACCCACAGGGCTATACTACTATTAGTTAACATGCAAAACCCCCACGAAGGTAGGAACCAAGGGGTTGGTTTTAGAGGCGCATGGACAGGGGATCGCCAAGTATGTGGCACAGAAACCGCCTTGAGGAAAACCCCGTAATTTTCTTACAGCAACATGTATAGCTCCGCATTCCCGGCTGGAATCATTCGCTACACTAGGGGTGTAAACAACATTTTCCAGGGCTGCTTTTGACTCCAAGTCCCACATTGGCCGACCTTCATACAAACACACACACTGAACAATATCTGAGACAACTACACCAGAGTCGGGGGGTGGGTGGGGGGGGCTCCATGTGAAGCGCTTAATCATAATTATGCATGTGTTATTCCACAAAGGCCGCAACTTCCTGCCTTTATGACAGGCATGCGATTATTATTATTATTATTATTATTATTATTATTAAATCGGTTTTGTATAGCGCCCGGTTACCCTAGAGCATCCCTGCGCTTTTGCCAACAGCCAGTATCAGAAATAGCAGAAAGGGAGAAGGATTAACAGAAGAGGAGAGTTTTAAGTTGTTTTCGGAAGCGCAGGAGACATGGTTCCGCGCGTAAACCTAGGGGGAGGGAATTCCAAAGGGTGGAAACATTGACTCAGCGATTCACTCTGAAGCCTCAAGATCCCATCAGCAAGGTGTGAACAGAACTACCTATAAGGACAAGCCGCAATCGGTTAGGGTTTAACAGCAGTCAGCCCTGACTGCCGGTAGTTCTAGGTGGGAGTTGGCTGAATTTTGTATTCCTTCAGGAATGAGGCTTATGATTGTAAAGAGGGAGAAAACCTATAACCAGTGTCACTGGAAATATGCAATTGTGCAGCCGCGGCAATTTTTAGCATTATAATAGATTTGCCACATTTGCCAAACAAATCATCACCTGTCGCATGATCCGCATATTTTAACAAAAATGTTGTTTGTAGCTCAAGCAGTTCAACATTTACAAAAAGTTCAGCAACATGTGTTGCCGTGCAGTGAAAGGTCGTTTGAAAAGGTTGACTGGTCACCTTTGTTGCTTATTGCTATTTTTGGGTGTCAAACTGGTACGAATGAGGTGCAACCAATTTCCAGACACTATTACCAAGTATAGCAATAACGAAATAATGAAGTACTATTATGCCGCATTATCTTCCTTTTCTTGCGGCATTATTCCAGTGGCCCTGCCTATAACTGGAATACTTAGTACTGAATACAAAGGTAACATCTAGGGCGATGCTAATGTGATAGATGTTTGTATGTGAGACAGATGTTCAAATTAGAAGTAGCCAAAGGATATAAAAGGCAAAGTGTGACAGTTCTGTTTGTGTGACTTGGTAAAGGTTCCGCGGGCCCGACCCTTCAATTTGGAACGGTGAGAGTCTGACTCTGAGACGAGACTGCTATAGAGTCTGAGAATTAATTAAATAGTATAATTTTAATTTATAATATATATACTGTATATATGATGATATGATATGATTATGTACACCTTCCTGAGCTCCGCCCCGTCCGGACCCCCTCTTCCGGGGCCCCCACCTACGCTCCCTGCACAGGGCCACCATGAGCCTAGAGCCGGCCCTGGTGGCGATCCGCCAGAAATTGAAAGAAACAGATATAGCAGAACAACCATTTGAACTTGCCAGAATCATAGAAAAATCCTATGAAGAACTTGGTAGAGATAGTTTGGGTAGGAAACCGGTAAAACCTCAACTAACTGAAAATCCTGAAAAAATCTTTATTAAAAATAATCTAAAAACTCCCCAAAAAAAGTGGGGATGGTAATAAACAATCCATCCCAGAGAACAACGATTCCAGTCCAGAGGTAGGTCTCCTCAACGGAGAGAAAGATCTCTGGACCGAGGAAACAAGTCTCCCCAGAGGGAGCCCTCTGAGAAAAGATACAAACTTAGAGATAGGAACACATTGATAAAAGCTGATAGATATCAAGATATTGATACACGTCCCTCTCGATCTTTTCAGACTTCCTCACAGAAATCAGAAAGAAGACGACGGTCAGAACACAAAGAAGAGCACGTCAAGTCCAAAGACAAGGAACCTGCTCATCAAAGTAAAAAATTACAATTTCCAAAAAAGAAGGTAGCAAGTATTAGAATAAAACATGCCGAGGATACTGAGGACACAACTGAAAAACAGAGAGTGGGCCCAGACAATGCTAGACAGCGCAGCAGAAGTGACAATAGCTTGCAAGATCCTGATGAATCTTCTGGAGACAGTGGCCACGAATGAATGCATTCAGGTGGGAACTGCAGACACCAGAGTTAGCAAACCCTATAAATTATACGAACAAACATTGCGTATAGAGGGGGACAAAACTAGGAAAGTAAGTGGTCTCTTTTGGGATAACCTTTCGAAAGGCTATGACATCCTGTTAGCTGAGAAAGACTGGCCACCAGAGTTTGTCAGGGAGTGCCGTCATGGCGAAGAAATGATTATGCCTACCTTCTCAAATCATATTTTAACTCATAAAAATCCATATATGCATGAAAATGGGCAGTGGCCAAGCCCCTGCATTATATAAAAATCATGTAGGATGGGATGAGGATTCTCCTCCTCACAAAATCCAGTTAAGAAATCAACCCACTGCACAAAGGCAGTACCCAGTTAAACAAGAAGCTAAAAAGCAAGTCAGGGAGATCTTAAATCAACTTCAATATCAGGGGGTGATTGAAACATGCACCTCACAAATGAACAATCCTTTGTTTCCTGTCTCCAAGCCAGACGATTCATATCGTCTAGTTTTGGACTACAGACACCTAAACTCCAGTTGCAAAACATTTGCAGTACAAAACTCACACAGTGCAGCACTAATGAATAACACTTTTGCGCAAAAAATATAAAACAACATTAGATATCTCTAATGGATTCTTTTGTCAAAACATTGCACCTGAAAGCAGGTATTTGACCGCTTTCTCAATAATGGGGTCACAAAAAATACTTCTGTCGCCTCCCACAGGGATTCAAGAATAGCCCAGGATTATTCTCAGCAAGGGTAACAGAGTTACTACAAATATATGATGATGAGGCATTATCTTATGTCGATGACATTTATCTCACAGATGAGGACCTAGAGACACACTTGAAAAGAGTGAACACCATAATACTTGGGTTCGCAGCTGAAGGGTACAAATTCAACTTTAAAAAGTCACGAATTGCCCATCTAACTGTCCTGTTTTTAGGATATGAATTATCAAGTGAAGGCAAAAGCCTAGCAGACAACTGCTTAGAGAAGTGTGCTGTACTCCAAGCTCCAAAAACGCTGAAGAATCAATACTAGGTTTCCTGAATTTCGGAAGAACATACATTCTAAATTATGCAGAGAGGGTTAAACCTCTCTATGAATTAATAAAACCTGATTTCAAACAAATCAATTGGACTCAGAAACACACAGAAATGTTAAGATCATTGCAAACAGACATGTGAGCTAAAACAAAATTGCAAACTCGCGAAAACGTACGCAACCTTGTAATTCGAGTCATCCCAGGAAGATGCGGATTCACGTACCTGACCTCTAATGAGGGAGAAACGGTACCTAAAGCTTACAAATCTCACTTGTACACACAAGCTCAAATGAAATTCAGTTCCACTGAAAAAATTCTAACTGCGGTTCAGACTGCTGTAGCAAAAGAAAGAGCCCTAGCACAAGGTAAACGAATAATAATCGTTACACCAGTACCTGCCCTAGAAGCAGTAACAAAAGCAAGCATTCCAAATGCTAAAGAATTACATCCGAGATGGATACAATGGGTTAATTCTCTTGCTGAAACAGACGTAGTATACGAATTTGATCCTAATTTAAAAACACAAGAATTTCTCAAATATGAATATGAATGTCCTCTGTCGACCGAAATCCTGCCTCTAGAACATTACGGCTGTATAATATATAAAGACGGATCAGCACTACCCGCAGTTGGGGGTAAACAAGCTTACAGTGCTGCGTGCGCTATTGTTAAAGGTCGTTGGCACGAAGGAAAATTTAGACCACTGGTCACTAAAACTCAATCTCTAGGAGATTGTACAGCTCAGCGAGCTGAACTACTAGCATTAAAGATGGCGCTTGAAAATGCCGATCGCGAATTCCCCACACTAATAGTGTGCGATTCGCATTTCTGCGTCAAATCTTACAATAATGACTTGCAGAACTGGGTTCAAAATGATTACAAAGATGACACTATAAAGCATAAAAACTTTGGGAACAGGTAGTTCTTTTGCAGAAAGAACTACGAAAGACTCACGTAATATATACACTGAGTCATCAACGTGATGGCGTTCACGTTGCAGGGAATTCATTGGCTAACAGAGCCACAGCGGAAGCGGTTCAACCGGCTACCGTAGCCACAAAAAAGGGTTCTAAAAAACACATAGCTGGAGAAACCATGCTGGCGGTAAAAGCCTAATTAAAAGGCGACTATGCAGCATTACCTCTCGACTATCCACTCAATAATACATACATAATTGATGCAAACTCCGTTCCTTTTGCTCAAATCCCTGAAGTGGGGGATAGAGTAATTCCAAACACGAACAGGAGAGTCTTATTGATAGCAGACGCACATATGGGAGAGGGTTTAAGGCACCAAGAGATCGTGAAATCTCTAAAAGAATTACATTCAGAATACTGGTGGTCGGGGATGCGCCTGCAACATTACAAATTTGCAAAGGATTGTCCGGACTGCAACAGAGATCGCAGTTGTGAACCAACCAGAGTATTGCCAGGACCCCTTTATTAGAAAGCATCAGGCTATCTATACGCAGAAATGCGTCCCCATAATATATAAGACTAGATTCACTTAAAATGTAGACACCAGCGCTCGGCTGACGCCAGTACTGTTATAAAAGATTTGCGAGTCTTTATCGGCACATACGCCATTGGCATGCTACATTCTGACCAGGGTCCTGCGTTTAGCTCTCGGGCTTACAAGGAGGCCATGGCCAGCATGGGCATTGCATTGCGGTACTCTTCTCCATTCCATCCTGAGGGAAATGCGGTAGTGGAAAGAAAAAAACGTGACATAAAGCAATCTATAACAGCGAGGGTATTAGGTTCGGGTGATGGGTGGTGTTAGATCTGGGGGTCTCTAGTTGGCAGAGGTAAGTACCTTAGACCAAATAGGGACCCTTGCTTCTAGTCAGGGTGAAGGAATAACCCTCTGAGATAACCCCTGCTCACCCTCTAGGTAGCTTGGCACGAGCAGTCTAGGCTAACCAAAGGCAATGTGGATAACATTTGCACTTAACACCACAGTAATCCCCAATCCACCACAAACTGAGACCACACAGGTAAGTATATTTTATAAAAATATATATCTTTATCTAGTTTCAGCAAGGTAAATACGATAGTTGCACAATAATCACTTTATCACTCAAAGGTTGCTCTTAATCTTAATGGTTGCAGTACTTGTAACTAGGAAGTTTCTTATCTAACACGATAGTCTCAAGTCTCTTTGGGGATCAGCACTCAGAATAAGCAATACTGATTTATTCAAGAAAAATGCGCTCCCAAAAACGAGCATTAGGAACAATGCCCACGTGCGTTTTTATATGCAGGCTTCAAGCGCTGCCAATGCGCTTCCTCGAGGGGTCCAGGGACTCTTCCTTTCCCCCGGTACCGCCTCGCTCTTTGTGAGGGCCCTAGGCGCCCCGCGCCAAGCAGAACCCACTCGTCCCTGCCCCGGCCGGTCCCCTTTCCTCTCCCGCCCGCTCTCGACAATCCAACGAGCGGCGGGGGAGGTGGTGCGGCTCACCTTGGGGGGACGGCAGGCCAGGGGTGCGGGACGCTCCTAGATTCCCTCGGCGAGGTCGGCTCTCACGGACGGGTCATCTCCTCTCCTCCTTCTCTCCTCTCCTGGACCAGCCAATCCCGTCGCGGCTCCTGCGACGAGCCCCTCTGGACGCGAGGCCGCCAACCAATGGCAGCGCGGCCTCGCCGATGACGCTACGCTCTACGGGCCAATCCCGTCGCGGCGTTAGTGAAGGGGCTCGGCTCCTTCAGCCAATGGGAGCGCGGCGGCTCCGATCTTCGCCGCTGCCGCTCCTGAACACCGAGGCAAGTTGCAGAGGGTGTTCCTGGCCCTGGGGCGCGACGGTGATTTGGAGGCAAGGGATCTTTGGGGCCGTAGATCGCGGCCAGCCGGTTTCCTCACCAGCAGAGTGGCAGGGGGGGTTCCTAGACTCAGGAAAACACCACAGCTTTTCCTCACCCCTGGATCTGTGCCGATGAGCACAGCGATCGTTCCACACAGCAGGCAAATAGCAAACACGCGTTTGGGCAGACCACCACACGGTTCCACGATCTCCTTGCCACACAGCAGCTGCAGGGGGCACAGCAGAGTCTTGTAGTCCTTGGGCAACCTTTATGTCCCTGGGTTGCAGACAGGGGGCCAGCTCCTCTCAGGCCCTTGGAGATACAAGTCTGTAGACACAGCACACAGCAAAGTCTTGCAGTTTCAAGTAGGTAGGGTCACAGCACACAGCAAAGTCCCTTTCTCCTCCTCTGCTTTCAGTTGTAGCAGCAGAACAGGTCAGCCCTTAGAGCACACAGCAAGGCAATCTTCCTTTAGTTCTCCAGCCGTCCTTCTTCCAGCAGAGGTTCCTTCTTGATTGTAGAATCTTAGAATCTAATCTTCTGTCGTCAGGGGTCCTTCCCTTATACCCCTAACAGTCTTTGAAGTTCTTTGAAGTCTCTTGTGCAAGGGGGCCCTGGGCCCGGTCTAAACCAGTTCTGGGGGTTGCGGAGCGCTGGGTGTTTCTGGTTTTCTTCTTCCTGACAGCATCAGGGTCAGAGGTGACAGTTTGGCCGGCAGGAGGGGGAGCCAGCATGGTGGTCAGGCAGGCACAGCCCGGCACTGTCAGGCGCTATCTCCTCCCGCCTCCCTGGCAGCAGATGTTGCCTTTCATCCACGGGTTGACTCTGACCCCCTCCCTCTGGGGGCTCTGCCGCCCCTGTCACCCTCAGACAAGACAGGCATTCCACAAACAGACCCAGGCACACAGAAAGGTTTTAGACAAGAGAACAGCCACTTTCTAAAAGTGCTATTTCCCAACACAGGATTTAAAAACAACCTTCACTAAAAGATGTGTTATCAAATTCTGAGTTCAGGGATATCTTTCACTTATGTCCCATCTTGTTCCTATGAGGAGATAGGCTGGTATCCATTGGGACCAGCCTCCCCCATGTTATTCTATGGAGCAAGATATCCTTACAGCAGTGAGCGCACAAAATGGCTGCTGCCCACTACCAGAGCATGTGACCTGCACTAGTACATGCTCTACCTTATCCATACACTGCACCCTGCCCAGGGGGGTACCTTGAGCCTTCCATAGGGGTGACTGATGTGCACAGACAGGGAAGGGTTAGGCCCAGCCAGTGGGGACACTGGCCAGGGGGACATGGCAGTCACTGACTGCACGCAGGCCCTGCGCTGGCAGGCCTGAGTCACCTTTTTAGGGCTACTCATGTGGGTGGCGCAATCTGCGCTGCAGGCCCACTAGTAGCATCTGTCATCACCAGCCTTGGCACACACAGTGCACTTTACTAGGGACTTCATGGTGATACAAATATGCCAATCAGGTATATTCAATGTTAAATGTTAAATGTTGTATACTTGTAAAGCACCACAGCTGCCCCAGCAAAGGGGCGTCCCAGCGCTGTACACCGCTGGGGAACCCATCCTGGCTTTCCCTGTGAGATGGTCCCTCCTGGGCATCTCCAAGGTGAAGACAAGCATCCCCGGCGCTGATGGGGCCGTAAGTGGAGATTAAGCAAGCTATTGCCCAGAGTTGCTGAGTGGGATCCATGGTTAGAGTAGGCACCGAGGCGAGAATTATCAAGTCCGCTGACCTTGGCCCAAGACCCTGCCGCGTCGGGAATCGAACCCTGGTCCCGGGCCAACCTCTGCTTCCGGGTCTGCCGCCTCTAACCAGTGAGCCACACCACTCCAATCAATATGACAATTTACAGAGGTAGCACTTACACTCTGGCACTGATCAGCAGTGGCAGAGTGTCCAAAACATCTAAACCAGCAAAAACGAAATCCAGCACAGCTTCAAAAATACATGAGTCAGAGGCAAAAAGATGGGGGAAAAACCACGCCAAAGGTGTCAGGTCTAACACGTGTCCCCTCCAGCTGAAAGTGGGGAGAACTACCCAACCTCTTGGGAGTCCTCATCACTAAGGCGGAAGAATCTGGACAGACCATCAGCATTGGCGTGTTCTGTACCAGGGCGGTGCTCCACCGTAAAGTCCATCCCCTGTAGGGAAATGGACCACCTCAGCAGTTTTGGATTCTCACCCCTCATCTGCATTAACCATCTGAGGGGCCTGTGGTCGGTCTGAACACGGAAGTGAGTCCCAAACAGGTAGGGCCTCAGCTTCTTCAGAGCCCAGACCACAGCGAAAGCTTCTCTTTCAATGGCACTCCATTTCTGTTCCATGGGGATTAGCCTCCTGCTAATGAAAGCCACTGGTTGGTCTCCGCCCTCATCATTGATCTGTGAGAGTACTGCTCCCACGCCTTGCTCTGAAGCTTCAGTTTGCACAATTAACTCGCTGGAAAAGTCAGGTGCCTTAAGCACCGGTGCTGTGCACATGGCAGCTTTGAGGGTGTCAAAAGCAGTTTGACAGGCCTCAGTCCAATTCACTTTCCTGGGCTGATTTCTAGACGTCAGCTCTGTCAAAGGGGCCACAATGGTGCCATAACCTTTGACAAACCGTCTGTAGTATCCGGTGAGACCTAGAAAGGCTCTCACCTCCGTCTGGGTCCTGGGGGGTTCCCAAGCCAGAATGGTATCAATCTTTGCCTGTAGGGGCGCCACCTGGCTGCTCCCCATCTGGTGTCCCAAGTACACCACCGATCCCTGCCCTATCTGGCACTTACTGGCCTTGATAGTGAGGCCTGTCTTCTGCAGAGCCTTCAACACTTCAGAGAGGTGTTGCAGGTGTTCCTCCCAAGTGGAACTGAACACAGCAATGTCATCCAGGTAGGCTGCGCTGAATTGCTCCAGCCCCGCCAGCACCTGGTTGACCAATCTCTGAAATGTGGCAGGGGCATTTTTCAACCCAAAGGGCATGACACGGAACTGGAAGTGCCCCCTCTGGCGTTGAAAATGCTGACCTCTCCTTGGCCCCCTCGGTTAAGGCAATCTGCCAGTACCCTGAAGTCAAATCAAAAGTGCTCAGGTACTGGGCAGCTCCCAACCGATCCACCAGCTCATCAGCTCTGGGGATGGGGTGCGTGTCAGTCTTGGTGACCGCATTGAGCCCACGGTAGTCCACGCAGAACCGAAGTTCTGGGGTGCCACCGGGGGTAGCAGCTTTCTTAGGCACTAAGACCACTGTGCTAGCCCAGGGGCTGCTGGAGGGCTCAATAACCCCTAGCGCCAACATCTTGGAAACTTCTTCCTTCATGCTGGCTCTGACCTTGTCAGCCACTCTGTAAAACTTCTGTTTCACAGGCAGACTGTCTCCAGTGTCCACATCGTGGACGCCCCACTTGGTGACACCTGGGGTCAGGGAGAACAGGGGGGCGAACTGACCCAAGACTTGGCGACAGTCCTTCTGCTGCTCTGGGGTCAGGGTGGGGGAGAGGACCACACCATCCACTGACCCATCTTGCTCCTTGACTGCCAGGAGGTCAGGGAGAGGATCACTATCCTCCTCCCCTCCAGCATCTGTAGCCATGAGCATAGTCACTTCGGACCTCTCAAAGTGGGGTATGAGGCGGTTCACATGTAGCACTCTCAGGGGCTGCCTGGGAGTCTTCAGGTTAACCAAGTAGGTAACCTCGCTCTTGCGCTCCACCACCTCATATGGCCCAGACCACTTGTCACGGAGCGCACAAGGCTCCACTGGCGCCATTACCCACAATTTCTGACCAGGGTGGAATTCAACCAGAGAAGTGTTCTGGTCGTACCATCTCTTCATTTCCTCCTGGCTAGCCTCCAGGTACTCTTGAGCGAGCTTCCTGAAGCTCTTGGTCTGGTTGCGAATGGCCAGCATATAGCTGAACACATCCTGAGGGGTTTTCCCACGGGATTTCTCCCACCCCTCCTTCACCAAAGTGAGAGGCCCTCTGACAGGGTGGCCATACAGCAACTCAAAGGGACTGAACCCTAATGATTTCTGAGGCACCTCCCTGTAGGCAAACAACAGGCATGGTAACAAGACGTCCCATTTCCGCCTCATGGGCTCTTCCAGGCCCATAATCATGCCCTTCAATGTGCGGTTGAATCTTTCAACCAACCCATTTCCTTGAGGGTGGTAAGGAGTGGTGAATTTGTATGTCACCCCACACTCACTCCACAGGGACTTCATATACCTAGAAATGAAGTTTGTCCCCCTGTCTGAGACCACCTCCCTGGGAAATCCCACCCGGGAAAAGATTCCCATCAGGGCACGGCCCACCACTGGGGCTGTGACCGTCCTGAGCGGGATGGCTTCCGGGTACCGAGTGGCATGGTCCACCAAGACCAGGATAAACCTGTTGCCTAGGGCTGTCTTGGGGTCCAGGGGCCCCACGATGTCAATGCCCACCTGCTCAAAAGGGGTGCTCACCACAGGAAAGGGTTGGAGGGGTGCCACGCACTTCCCTCCGCTCTTGCCACTGGCCTGACAAGTTTGGCAAGATTTACAAAAGGCAGCGATGTGCTACTTCATCTGGGGCCAGTAGAAATGGGTGACAAGCCGGTGATAGGTCTTGTCTTGCCCCAGATGTCCTGCGAGAGGCACGTCATGAGCAGACCCAGTAGGAAGTTCCTGAAGCGCTCGGGTACTACCAGCACACGGGCTGCACCGGGCTCAGCGAACTTAGGCTCACTATAAAGTAAGTTATCCTCCCAGTAGATCAAATGCTCCTTGGACCCCAGGCCTGCGGCCTGGTCTGCAGCCTGCTGCCACACACCAATGAGAGAAGGGCACTCCTTCTGAGCCTGGCAGAATTCCTCCCTGGAGGGACCACCCTCTTGCTGCCACTGGGACAGCTCAGGCAATTTCCCCAGTTCGGCCACCTGCTCCCCTGTGGGTTCCAGGGCATCCCCCTCAGGGTCTGCTTCCTCCTGGACCGTGGGAACAGTGGGGGCCGGTTTCCCGTGCCCTCTACCCCTTCCTCTCTTGGCAGGTTCCTGGGCTATTGTTCCAGGCTCCAGTTCTGCTAGACCGCCCTCTCTGGCTGTCATTGCACGGGTGGACACACAGATCCACGCAGGCAAACCCAACATCTCCAAGTGAGTCCTGTCCTCCACTTCTTTCTATGTGGAGCTCTCCAGGTCATTACCTAATAGACAATCTACAGGCAAGGCATCACTTACAACAATTTCCAAACTACCGGAGACTCCTCCCCATTCAAATGAAACATTTGCCAACTTGCAGTAGCGCACTGAACTGTCAGATGCCACCACAGGCCGGAATACCTTGGGAACAATTTGCTCTTCAGACACCCACCGACACCTGACAGATGTCACGCTGGCCCCTGTGTCTCTCAGAGCCTCTATTTCCTGTCCAGTGATGGTCACCTTCTGCCCGTATTTCTTAGTGTTTTGGGGCAGCAAGGTTTCCTGGACCATCTCTTGGTCTCCTAGAGAGACAAGGGTCATCAATGCTAACCCCTTCTCCCTACTAGAAATCAAATCCCCTCCCAAAGCTACACTGGCTAACGCCGGAGCTGGAGCTGGAGCACCAGTGGGTGCTGATTTCTTCTTTGGACATTTGGGGGCAATATGCCCCACCTCCCTACATGAATAGCAAGTAAGTGGGGCCCTTTTGTCCTGCGTGCCCTTATGGGGCCAGGACTTCTTAGGCTTGGGGGGTTGAGACACCTTCTCCTGGGAACCATTTTGGGGCCCTTTAGAAGACTCCTTTTGATTACCCGTGTCCCCCCCACTCTTCTGCTGGGGACCCTGTCCACCTTTGGCTGGGGTACTTACCACCCCCTGGGGTACTTACCACCCCCTTGTGGACCCTGGTGCTAGTCCAGCGGTCCGCCTCTTTAGCAAGCTCACTGGGATCAGTAAACTTGCTATCTAAAAGATGCTGGCGCAGCTGTGGAACACATAAACTACTTAAGTGCTCCCAACTAATCAAGTGACACAACCCCACATAATCAGTAACTTTGCTTCCCTTTATCCAACCTTCCAGTGCACACGTGTACATACTCACACACTCCAGCCAAGTACTTGAACCAAGCTTCTTGAAGTTCCTAAACTTCTGGCGGTACTGTTCTGAAGTGAGCCCATACCTGAGGCACAAAGCCTCCTTCATAGCGGGGTAGGATAAAGCATCTGCTGCTTCTAAGGGTGCCAAAACATCCCTCCCAGAGGCCTCAAAATGCTTCCACAATCCTGCCCCCCAATTCTTCTTAGGCACTTCATTCATCGTCAAGGCAAGTTCATACGCTCTGAACCACGCATAAATATCCTCACACCTCTGATAATTCTGTACCAGATCCTTTGGTACCTTACCCGCCTGTACTGGTTGTGCGCTGCCACCATTAGAACTGGACTCCTCCTTTTTGGCTTTAATGTTCAGCTCCCTCATGCTCAACTCATGAGCCAATTGGAGTTTCTTCTCCTCCAAAGCGAGAGCGTTTCTTCTCTCCTGCGCCTCTTTCTCAGTTTCCAGGCGCAGTCTCCGCTCATCGGCTTCTGCTTTGAGCTTAAAAAGCTCAATCTCATGGGCCCTAGCTCTCTGATTCTCCTCCACCTCCTCTGGAGAAATAATCCTACCGGAGTGGTTGCTGCCAGTCCTAGACCCTGGCTTCCTCACTGGCAATTCACTGGACAAAAAAGCATTCTCCTGTGTGCCTCCCTCTCTAATAGCAGCTTCTGGATCACCATGTTTGGCCTCCCACCAGGCCCTGAGAGCTTTCTGTAGCTCTTCCTTGTTTGCGCTGCTCTTCGCTGGGCATCCAAGCTGTTTGCAGAATTGCTTCAGTTGCTCCTTACTGTACTTGAGCAACTCCTGAATTTCAAATTCAAGCACCAATTCTACTCTCACACTTGCCGCTTTCAGAGACATGATGCTTCCTCACCTTTTCAACTAAAAGGTTTCACCAAAAAGAAAAAATCTTGCGCAACCAGTGCTGCTAAACTAGACTAGTGATGTACAAGAAATCACTGTAGGTCAAGTGCAATTATTAGTTCAAAATCCGCACCACTGTCCAACAATGTTAGATCTGGGGGTCTCTAGTTGGCAGAGGTAAGTACCTTGACCAAATAGGGACCCTTGCTTCTAGTCAGGGTGAAGGAATAACCCTCTGAGATAACCCCTGCTCACCCTCTAGGTAGCTTGGCACGAGCAGTCTAGGCTAACCAAAGGCAATGTGGATAACATTTGCACTTAACACCACAGTAATCCCCAATCCACCACAAACTGAGACCACACAGGTAAGTATATTTTATAAAAATATATATCTTTATCTAGTTTCAGCAAGGTAAATACGATAGTTGCACAATAATCACTTTATCACTCAAAGGTTGCTCTTAATCTTAATGGTTGCAGTACTTGTAACTAGGAAGTTTCTTATCTAACACGATAGTCTCAAGTCTCTTTGGGGATCAGCACTCAGAATAAGCAATACTGATTTATTCAAGAAAAATGCGCTCCCAAAAACGAGCATTAGGAACAATGCCCACGTGCGTGTTTATATGCAGGCTTCAAGCGCTGCCAATGCGCTTCCTCGAGGGGTCCAGGGACTCTTCCTTTCCCCTGGTACCGCCTCGCTCTTTGTGAGGGCCCTAGGCACCCCGCGCCAAGCAGAACCCACTCGTCCCCGCCCCGGCCGGTCCCCTTTCCTCTCCCGCCCGCTCTCGACAATCCAACGAGCGGCGGGGGAGGTGGTGAGGCTCACCTTGGGGGGACGGCAGGCCAGGGGCGCGGGACGCTCCTAGATTCCCTCGGCGAGGTCAGCTCTCGCGGACGGGTCGTCTCCTCTCCTCCTTCTCTCCTCTCCTGGACCAGCCAATCCCGTCGCGGCTCCTGCGACGAGCCCCTCTGGACGCGAGGCCGCCAACCAATGGCAGCGCGGCCTCGCCGATGACGCTACGCTCTACGGGCCAATCCCGTCGCGGCGTTAGTGAAGGGGCTCGGCTCCTTCAGCCAATGGGAGCACGGCGACTCCGATCTTCGCCGCTGCCGCTCCTGAACACCGAGGCAAGTTGCAGAGGGTGTTCCTGGCCCCGGGGCGCGACGGTCATTTGGAGCAAGGGATCTTTGGGGCCGTAGATTGCGGCCAGCCGGTTTCCTCACCAGCAGAGTGGCAGGGGGGGGGTTCCTAGACTCAGGAAAACACCACGGCTTTTCCTCACCCCTGGATCTGTGCCGATGAGCACAGCGATCGTTCCACACAGCAGGCAAATAGCAAACACGCGTTTGGGCAGACCACCACACGGTTCCACGATCTCCTCGCCACACAGCAGCTGCAGGGGGCACAGCAGAGTCTTGTAGTCCTTGGGCAACCTTTATGTCCCTGGGTTGCAGACAGGGGGCCAGCTCCTCTCAGGCCCTTGGATATTCAAGTTTGTAGACACAGCACACAGCAAAGTCTTGCAGTTTCAAATAGGTAGGGTCACAGCACACAGCAAAGTCCCTTTCTCCTCCTCAGCTTTCAGTTGCAGCAGCAGAACAGGTCAGCCCTTAGAGCACACAGCAAGGCAATCTTCCTTTAGTTCTCCATACCGTCCTTCTTCCAGCAGAGGTTCCTTCTTGATTGTAGAATCTTAGAATCTAATCTTCTGTCGTCAGGGGTCCTTCCCTTATACCCCTAACAGTCTTTGAAGTTCTTTGAAGTCTCTTGTGCAAGGGGGCCCTGGGCCCGGTCTAAACCAGTTCTGGGGGTTGCGGAGCGCTGGGTGTTTCTGGTTTTCTTCTTCCTGACAGCATCAGGGTCAGAGGTGACAGTTTGGCCGGCAGGAGGGGGAGCCAGCATGGTGGTCAGGCAGGCACAGCCCGGCACTGTCAGGCGCTATCTCCTCCCGCCTCCCTGGCAGCAGATGTTGCCTTTCATCCACGGGTTGACTTCGACCCCCTCCCTCTGGGGGCTCTGCCGCCCCTGTCACCCTCAGACAAGACAGGCATTCCACAAACAGACCCAGGCACACAGAAAGGTTTTAGACAAGAGAACAGCCACTTTCTAAAAGTACTATTTCCCAACACAGGATTTAAAAACAACCTTCACTAAAAGATGTGTTATCAAATTCTGAGTTCAGGGATATCTTTCACTTATGTCCCATCTTGTTCCTATGAGGAGATAGGCTGGTATCCATTGGGACCAGCCTCCCCCATGTTATTCTATGGAGCAAATATCCTTACAGCAGTGAGCGCACAAAATGGCTGCTGCCCACTACCAGAGCATGTGACCTGCACTAGTACATGCTCTACCTTATCCATACACTGCACCCTGCCCAGGGGGTACCTTGAGCCTTCCATAGGGGTGACTGATGTGCACAGACAGGGAAGGGTTAGGCCCAGCCAGTGGGGACACTGGCCAGGGGGACATGGCAGTCACTGACTGCACGCAGGCCCTGCGCTTGCAGGCCTGAGTCACCTTTTTAGGGCTACTCATGTGGGTGGCGCAAAGTGCGCTGCAGGCCCACTAGTAGCATCTGTCATCACCAGCCTTGGCACACACAGTGCACTTTACTAGGGACTTCATGGTGATACAAATATGCCAATCAGGTATATTCAATCAATATGACAATTTACAGAGGTAGCACATACACTCTGGCACTGATCAGCAGTGGCAGAGTGTCCAAAACATCTAAACCAGCAAAAACGAAATCCAGCACAGCATCAAAAATACATGAGTGAGAGGCAAAAAGATGGGGGAAAAACCACGCCAAAGGTGTCAGGTCTAACAGGTGGGTCAAACATTTAACAAGTGTACAACGTAGTCTTAACAATCTGCCAAGAAATTCTATAAAAGGTTTCACTCCCTGCGAACTATTGTTCGGTACTAGAATGCACATTCAGGACTTAGATAGTCACACTTTAGTGGTAGAAGAAAAAGCCTTTGATATCAAAGACCGTTTGGCTGTTTTACAGGACTTAAATGAAACAAGAAGAAGTCTGAGTAATAGAAAGTTAAAGCCAACAGCCACTGAAGAAAAACCACCTATCCCGGCAAGACCTGTCTGGATTCCAAAGATTGGGGATATGGTCAGAGAGAAGATCGCGGTGAAGAAGGAATTTGGGCCTTCTTACAGAAAAGCAGTACCTGTCTTAGCTGTCAGCGGAACAAGATCAGTAATACTACAGCCCCTTGCTGGTAAAAAGGAGAACCGAGTTGTATCCATCGACCTGGTAAAACCACAATCATGTGGCCAATAATAAGCAGTAGGCCTAGTGGACTCCCAAGAAATAGCAGAAGACCAAATGTTGCTACAATCCAAGAGGTTCAAACTGAAAGACTAATCACATTTGATAAACCTGCAGTGAATAAAAAAGGACTATGCAACAAAGCCATGGAACTTGTGCCACTTGAAACCCAAATTGCAACAGTACATCAAGAAACACCTGTCTACAACGATGTAGACTCAGACTCTGCTAATGAAACAAAGAAAGATCCAAAGGCAAATGAAAATCCGGAAGCAATTCCAACAATTGACAGAACTGCATCTGGCTACTTCATCAATTTCGATGACTTTTCTGAAGATCCAAGCGAGCATGAAGAAACGCCAGCAACAAAAACTTTCAAAGACAAAGTGACTGAACTTTTTCACCAACTAAAAGAAACATATCTGATTTCACCATGGATTGAATTTTGGATTGTGTTAGGTGTACTTTTCCTCCTGCTTTGGCTCATCATGGTTCTATGTTTGGGTAGATTTATTGATGGAAAATATAGTACAATGGACACAGCAAATCAGAACATCAACTTGGTCCTAACGCCTCACACATCCTCTCACATTGAGAAAAGAGAACTGTCATCAGTGAACATCACAGCCAATCCAATACCCAATGGGTTAGCATGGAACAGAACGGATTATGAAATTTTCGTCCCGATTGAGCTCTTGAAATATCCACACCAGTTTAAGCTTTCCTTGTTAGAAAGGCGACCCGGGGGAGGCAGAGGATGTCTGACTGACCACCCCTAGGTCAACCCCTCTGTCGAGAAGTAGCCGAGCGTTGCCGAGAGGCCTCCTGACGGAGGGCCCCTCCTAGGATCGTACAGCAGAGTAATCACAACACTACAAACGGACACCACACAGGAGGTCAAGTTCTCAAGCTTTTATAAGTAATAACGGTGGAGGGTTCTTGGCAGTATATACAGCTGGATCGAGGGATCCGTAAAGTCTCGGACAAGGAGGGTAAGGTAGCGGGACAGTCTTACTCTGGGTGGAGGAAGGGATACCCTACGCACAGCTCTCAATCCTCGAGCTGGGGGGTTCCGAGAGGTTCGAGCCGCGGCAGCGCCAGCAGGCTAACAGGATGGTTCAGCAAGGTAGGCCGCGGCTGCGCCAGCAGGCTCTCAGATGATTCAGCAAGGTAGGCCGCGGCAGCGCCAGCAGGCTCTCAGATGGTTCAGCAAGGTAGGCCGCGGCAGCGCCAGCAGGCTCTCAGATGGTTCAGCAAGGTAGGCCGCGGCAGCGCCAGCAGGCTCTCAGATGGTTCAGCAAGGTAGGCCGCGGCAGCGCCAGCAGGCTCTCAGATGGTTCAGCAAGGTAGGCCGCGGCAGCGCCAGCAGGCTCTCAGATGGTTCAGGTTACAGGAAGGATGAGTTCGTCTGGTGTCGGCCGTGACAGCGTCAGCAGGGCTTCCAGTCCAGGATACAACTGGCGTCCTACTCCGGGGCTGGCCCAGATATAGGACGGAGGTCCTTTGATGTCCGGACCCTCGCGCCTGGGGGCCAGAGGGGCCGGGATGATGGTGTCCAGACACCCAACAGGGGGGTGGAGCCAGCGCCCAGGGAGGCCGGAGGGCGATCGATACCAGGCGTCCGGGGACGGCTGGAGGGCCATCGAACTCCTCTCCCTCCGGGATCTGTCGAGTGGCCACTCGACCACCTGGGTGGATCTTGGTGCCTCGAGGTCTGGGCTTCGCTGGGGCCGAGGCTTGGGCCGAGGCCACGTGGTCGTGACGTGGTGGGCCCAAGATGGAGTCGGGCACGGCCTCGTGCTTCGGTCGTGATGGGCCTACGCTGGGGTCAGGCCGATGATGGGGATCCGGGATGGTAGCCGGATCTGTGGTGTTGGGGCGTGCAGGGTCGGGCAGAAGAGGCCGCCCGAGGTCCGGAGGAGGGCTGATGTTGTCCGGGGCCCGCCATGCGGGAGGGGTAGGACCACGCCATGAGGCCGGGTCCAACACGCGTCCCCCCCAGCTGAAGGCAGGGGAGAGTCACCCACTTTCTTGGGGATTCTCCTCGCCGAGGCGGAAGAATCTGGACAGGCCGTCGGCATTGGCGTGGTCGTTGCCGGGGCGATGCTCCACAGTGAAATCCATCCCCTGTAGAGAGATGGACCAGCGCAGCAGTTTCGGGTTTTCTCCCCGCATCTGCATCAACCAACGCAGGGGCTGGTGGTCGGTCTGGACTCGGAAGTGGGTGCCGAAGAGGTAAGGCCGGAGCTTCTTGAGTGCCCACACCACGGCAAAGGCTTCCCTCTCGATGGTGCTCCACCGCTGTTCTCTTGCCAGGAGGCGTCGGCTGATGAAGGCCACAGGCAGGTCGATTCCTTCGGGGTTAACTTGTGACAGGACCGCCCCGATGCCGTGCTCCGAGGCGTCGGTTTGGACTACCAACTCTCTGCTGTAGTCGGGGGCCTGGAGCACAGGGGCGGTGCACATGGCAGTCTTTAAAGTCTCAAATGCTGTCTGGCACGCAGGGGTCCAGTGCACCTTCTGGGGTAATCTCTTTGAGGTCAGTTCGGTGAGGGGCCCCACAATGCTCCCGTAGTCTTTTATAAATCGCCGATAGTATCCGGTGAGCCCCAGGAAGGCTCGGACGGCGGTCTGGGTGACCGGGGGCTCCCAGGCCCGGATGGCGTCTACCTTTGGTTGGAGGGGAGCTACTTGACCGCTCCCCACTTGGTGTCCTAGGTAGGTCACGGACCCTTGGCCTATCTGGCATTTGCTGGCTTTGATTGTCAGTCCGGCCCGCCGGAGGGCCGTCAGGACTTCCCAGAGGTGGGACAGGTGCGCATCCCAGTGAAGGCTGTACACCGCAATGTCATCTAGGTAGGCGGCGCTGTATTCCTCTAGTCCGGCCAGCACCTGGTTCACTAGTCTCTGGAAGGTGGCCGGCGCATTTTTCATGCCGAAGGGCATCACTTTGAAGTGATAGTGGCCATCTGGCGTCGAGAAGGCCGATCGCTCTTGTGCGCCAGGGGTAAGGCCGATCTGCCAATACCCCGCCGTGAGATCGAAGGTGCTGAGGTATCTGGCGGCCCCTAGGCGATCGATCAGTTCATCCGCCCTGGGGATGGGATGTGCGTCGGTCCTGGTGACTGCATTCAGTCCTCGGTAGTCAACAAAGAACCGGAGCTCGGGCGCTGTTCCGGGGGAAGCGGCTTTCGGGACCAGAACAACGGGACTGGCCCAGGGACTGTTAGAGGGTTCGACTACCCCCAGGGCCAACATCTTGGCCACCTCGGATTGGATGCAGGCCCGAACCCGGTCGGGCACTCGAAAAGCTCGTTGTTTCACAGGGGGGCTGTCTCCGGTGTCCACATCGTGGACACACCACCGGGTGACCCCCGGCGTGAGGGAAAACAGATCCGCAAACTGCCCCAGCAGCTTCCGGCAGTCTTGTTGCTGCTCTGGGGTCAGGGTAGAGGAGAGCCGGACCCCTTCGAAGGAGTCGTCTTTCTCGGTGGTGCTGAGGAGATCTGGTAGTGGCTCGGAGTCGTCTTCAGCTCCGTCATCGGTCGCCAGCAGCAGACTCAGTTCAGTGCGTGCAAAGTGCGGCTTGAGCCGGTTAGCGTGTAGAACCCGGAGGGGGTTCCGGGGGGACTCCATGTCTACCAGGTAGGTGACGGGGCTCTTGCGCTCCACCACCTTGAAGGGCCCCGTCCATTTGTCCTGGAGGGCACACGGTTGAACCGGGGACATGACCCAGACTTGCTGGCCCGGCTCGAACTCGATGGACGAGGCGTTCTGGTCATACCAGCGTTTCATTTCCTCCTGACTGGCCTCCAGGTTGGCCTCGGCAAGTTCCCTGAACTTCCGAGTCTGGTTGCGGAGTGTCAGGAGGTACCGGTAGACATCCGGTGGGGCATCTCGAACTGCTGTCTCCCAGCCTTCCTTGACCAGGCTAAGGGGGCCTCGAACCGGGTGTCCGTACAAGAGTTCGAACGGGCTGAACCCCAGGGATTTCTGGGGTACCTCTCGGTAGGCGAACAGGAGGCAGGGCAGCAGGACATCCCATTTGCGCCGGAGGGGCTCTTCTAGGCCCTTGATCATTCCCTTCAGTGTCCTGTTAAAGCGTTCCACTAGTCCATTTCCCTGGGGATGATACAGGGTGGTGAACTTATATGCGACCCCGCACTGTTGCCATAGGGACCGCATATGCTTCGAGATGAAGTTGGACCCCCGATCACTCACGACTTCTCGGGGGAAGCCGACTCGGGAGAAGATGCTCATGAGGGCTCGGCCCACCACGGGGGCCGTGATGGTTCGGAGGGGGATGGCCTCAGGATAGCGGGTGGCATGGTCCACCAGGACGAGGATGAAGCGGTGCCCCTGCGAGGTGCGAGGGTCCAGGGGCCCTACGATGTCTATTCCTACTCGCTCGAAGGGGGTGGTTACCACAGGGAACGGCTGGAGCGGGGCTTTGACTTTCCCCCCGCTCTTCCCGCTGGCTTGACAGGTCGGGCAGGTCCTGCAGTGGTTCTGTACATCAGTGCGCATTTTTGGCCAGTAGAAATGGGTCACCAGGCGGCTGTAAGTTTTGTCCTGCCCCAGGTGCCCGGCGAGGGGCACATCATGTGCTAAGTTCAGGAGGAAGTCTCTGAACCGGAGGGGTACAACCAGCACCCGGCCGGCCCCTAGCTCGGCAATCTTCTGCTCACTGTAAAGGAGGTTGTTGTCCCAGTAGACCCAGTGGGACCCCGCGGGGTCTCCAGCGGCTTGCGTAGCGGCTTGCGGTCGCATCCCCTCGAGGGAGGGGCAGATTTTCTGTTCCTGCCGGAACTGTTCGCGGGTGGGGCCACCTTCTTGGCGCCATTGAGCGAGTTCCGGGAGGTGGTTGAGCTCGGTGAGACCTTCTTGGTCGGGCCCTTGGGGGCCGGGCTCGGTGTCGCCGTCCTCGGGGACGACGGGTGGTGGAGGTGCGGGCCATTCTGGCTCCTCTGTTGGAGCCTCCAACGCCGGGGCGGAGGCTCGGGCGGACATGGAGCGGGTGGTCGCACAGACCCACTCGGGAAGGCCTAGCATCCCCAGGTGCTCTCTTCGTTCGACGCCAGCCCATGGGGAACTTTCCAGGTCGTTCCCAAGGAGGCAGTCCACGGGGGCATCGTCGCGGACAGTCACTTTCAGCACGCCCGACACTCCCCCCCACTCGAAGGGGATGCGGGCCATCTGACACATAGTTTCGGAGTTATCTGCGGATCGGACTGGGCACAGGACGTTAGGAAGGATCTGTTCCGGGGTCACCAGATGGCAGCGGACCGCTGTCACGCTGGCCCCAGTGTCACGGAGGGCTTCGGTCCGGCGACCATTGATGGTGACCCACTGGCGGTACTTCTGGGTGTTGCCGGGGATCTGCCCTCGGGGGATCATGTCGTGAGTACCCAGGCAGGCTAAGGTCATGGCGGCGGGCTCCCACTCGGCCTGCTCGTGGTCGTTGTCCTCTTCCTCACCTCTTTCTTCACCTAGGGCAGCTGCCGCGATCTGGCGGGCTGGAGGCCCGGTGGTGCCGGGTCGCTGGTTCATCGGGCAGAGGGGGTCATTCGCATAATGACCCTGTCGCTGGCATCTGTGGCACGTAACGTTCGGGCGGGGCCCCGGCCTGGCTGGGGGGGGCCCTCTCCGGCCCAGGGTTGGCGACGTGGAGGTAGGGGATGACCCCTGGGGGGCGTCTCGACCCCGGCTCTGGCCTACTCCGCCACCTCGTGGTCGGTGGTTCCCCGGGGACCCCCGGCCGTAATCTCCCATCGTGTTCCGGGGAACTCGGGTGCTTGCCCATCGGTCTGCCTCGACAGCGAGTTTTCGGGGCTCAGTCAATTTGCTGTCGAGGAGATGCTGCCGGAGTTCGACGAAACAGTTATTGGACAGGTGTTCCCATAGAATGAGGTCGACTAACTGCTGGTAGGTGGTGACCTGGCAGCCCCGAGTCCACCCCTCGAAGGCTCGACTGTAATAGTTCACGTATTCCACCCATGTGGTACCGGGGATTTTTTTACAGTCTCGGAATCGCTGCCGGTACATCTCGGGGGTGAGTCCGTAGCGAGTGAGGAGGGCGGTCTTCATGTGCTCGTATGAGGTCCTCTCGGTATCAGGGAGCTCCAGCAGGGCGTCTCTTCCTTCGTTGATAAACTTCCCCCACAGGCCGGCACCCGAGTCCCTGAGGGGTACTCGATGGGCGGCCATGGCGACCTCGTAAGCTCTGAACCACTGCTGGATGTCGTCGTTCTTATAGTACTCTTTGACGACTTCCTTGGGTATGTGCACCTTTGTGTCTACCGGGGGAGGTGAGGTCTTACCCCCGGAGGTGGCAGTCTCGTTTGCCTTGGCTTTAAATTCTAGTTCTTTGAGGACGCGCTCGTGCTCGAGCAGGAGTTTCTTCTCCTCGAGGTCTCTTTGTCTTCGCTTTTCTTCTAGGTCTCCTTCTAGCCGTAGCTGCTAGAGGGCTAGCTTCCTTTCTGCCAGTTGGATCTCTCCTTCTTGTCTGAGTCGCGCAAGCTCCAGCTCGTGGAGCCGGTTCTTCTCTCGTTCTCGGGCGTCTTCGTGGGAGAGGCCCGTGTTTGGGTTTGCGGGTCTCTCTCCCGCTGGGTTCAGCTGAGCCTCCGGGCCTCCGTCCGGGCCCGGGTTATCTTCACTCGGAGGTGGTGCCTCACCGGCGTCCACCCAGGCCTGCAGGGCCGATTTGAAATCTTCTTTGGTGCTTAAGCCAGTGGTAGCGATGCCTAGATCTTTGCAGAATTGCTTCAGCTCCTTGTGACTGTAGTCTTCCATTTTCTCCTTCTGGAATTCTGTGCTCATGGTCGCAGTGGGTTTTTCTGGGTAGCGAGTGAATCACTCTCTGTATGATCTGCGTGGGCTCGGATCCCGGCGCCTGCCACCAATGTTAGAAAGGCGACCCGGGGGAGGCAGAGGATGTCTGACTGACCACCCCTAGGTCAACCCCTCTGTCGAGAAGTAGCCGAGCGTTGCCGAGAGGCCTCCTGACTGAGGGCCCCTCCTAGGATCGTACAGCAGAGTAATCACAACACTACAAACGGACACCACACAGGAGGTCAAGTTCTCAAGCTTTTATAAGTAATAACGGTGGAGGGTTCTTGGCAGTATATACAGCTGGATCGAGGGATCCGTAAAGTCTCGGACAAGGAGGGTAAGGTAGCGGGACAGTCTTACTCTGGGTGGAGGAAGGGATACCCTACGCACAGCTCTCAATCCTCGAGCTGGGCGGTTCCGAGAGGTTCGAGCCGCGGCAGCGCCAGCAGGCTAACAGGATGGTTCAGCAAGGTAGGCCGCGGCAGCGCCAGCAGGCTCTCAGATGATTCAGCAAGGTAGGCCGCGGCAGCGCCAGCAGGCTCTCAGATGGTTCAGCAAGGTAGGCTGCGGCAGCGCCAGCAGACTCTCAGATGGTCCAGCAAGGTAGGCCGCGGCAGCGCCAGCAGGCTCTCAGATGGTTCAGCAAGGTAGGCCGCGGCAGCGCCAGCAGGCTCTCAGATGGTTCAGCAAGGTAGGCCGCGGCAGCGCCAGCAGGCTCTCAGATGGTTCAGGTTACAGGAAGGATGAGTTCGTCTGGTGTCGGCCGTGACAGCGTCAGCAGGGCTTCCAGTCCAGGATACAACTGGCGTCCTACTCCGGGGCTGGCCCAGATATAGGACGGAGGTCCTTTGATGTCCGGACCCTCGCGCCTGGGGGCCAGAGGGGCCGGGATGATGGTGTCCAGACACCCAACAGGGGGGTGGAGCCAGCGCCCAGGGAGGCCGGAGGGCGATCGATACCAGGCGTCCGGGGACGGCTGGAGGGCCATCGAACTCCTCTCCCTCCGGGATCTGTCGAGTGGCCACTCGACCACCTGGGTGGATCTTGGTGCCTCGATGTCTGGGCTTCGCTGGGGCCGAGGCTTGGGCCGAGGCCACGTGGTCGTGACGTGGTGGGCCCAAGATGGAGTCGGGCACGGCCTCGTGCTTCGGTCGTGATGGGCCTACGCTGGGGTCAGGCCGATGATGGGGATCCGGGATGGTAGCCGGATCTGTGGTGTTGGGGCGTGCAGGGTCGGGCAGAAGAGGCCGCCCGAGGTCCGGAGGAGGGCTGATGTTGTCCGGGGCCCGCCATGCGGGAGGGGTAGGACCACGCCATGAGGCCGGGTCCAACATTCCTTAAGTGACTTTGTGACACCAAGTACTTTCTCTGATGATTGGGACTTTGAAAACATTAATAATATAATGTCAGATTCAGTAATGTCAGCTAAATTCACAGAGCATGATTATTTGCAGGGTTCATCATATTATGAAGAGTTATATTGTTATAATCATTTTGGTGATCGCTATTTCCATAAAACTGCTCAGCCTAGAAATGTTTTAACTTATAACCAATGGGAACATTGTCCAACTCCACCAAAAGGCAGCTCGAAAACAATTTATGAGAAATTCCAATACTTCTCAGGGTTTAACAACAGTGATCCAGAAACGTTTTATTTCAAAATGTTAAATAAGACAGGAATGAAAACAATGTTGACAAATACTAAATTGATTTATTCTGAAAAGTTTTATGACAAAATGTCTACATTTGGTTTTGAATTTTGGAAAAACAATATTGAAACAAAAACCATCTGGGGTTCAAAAGACTGGCAGGTACAAGGCCTAGAAGCATTATTTAGGGCCTGCATGATCCCAGAGCAAATAATATTTCTGAATGACACAATTCAACAAACTACTAGTCTTGGCCTAGCTAAGATAAAAGACTTAAATAAACCGCCTATTCCGAAGCCCATACCTGATAGTAATAGCACTACAGATGTGGAGATAGACGTATCCCATATTTTACACCAAAACAGAACAAATCCTGATTGGAAAAAAATGTTGATCTGGCCCACAGACACTAATAACTGTCAAGATAGATTCCTGAACAAAACACAGGGATTCAAACAGAACAGGCCAGACCCAAGATACTCCCAGAGACACCATCCAGGGATAGTTACAACATACAGTGTAGGGAGACTATGCCTCGAATGGCTACAAAGATCCACACTGGCTGAAATTATGCAACACTTGACTTTACTTAAAGACGGTGCAGACTTGCGAGATTTCATACTGGGACCTCGCAAACAGCGTCAAAAACGTTTCATAGCGGCCGGTATATACGCTGCATACAACGAAGCTTGGAAAGAAACACAAATTGAAACAGCAGAAAAAATACGAGAAATTGATCGTATTAATTTGGAAAAATCACTTTCTGTAGTGGACAATGGGTTAATGACTCTGTCCTCCAGAATATATTCACTGGACAGCATTGTATCATCTGCTATTGATATAATAGAGCAGGACTTGCTAATGTTACAACATGGTCAGTCCTAATTGCGTTCTATTGTACAGCTTGGCTGGACGTTGCAAAATCTGCGTTCAGGCTACGTGCCATGGCGTTTAATCAACACAACGTCATTATGCACTATCTTTAACCTTACTGATAAACAAATCAGTTTGGCACAAAAAGGAGCAGACTATATGATTCTGAGCATTGAAAAACTTGAGAGATTACCATTGACAATGTCAGAAAGACCTGTCATTGAATGGATAATACACGGAACAATTACAATTCCGATAACAACTTTCCAGTTTAAATATTGCCAAGAGTATATACCAGCAGGCCAATATGAAAGGTTGGGTAAAGGATACATCAAATCAACCTGGGATTTACCTTACACACACAAATGTTATAGTGAAGGAAAAAAAGGAGGTATTCCTTAGTGGTAACAATTGTAAAAAATCACTAAGTGGTACACTTCTGTGTCACGGTATTAACTTGCATGGAGCCTGCGAAGGGTCTTCAAACAACCTTTCATGTCACCTGCATGGCACTCCTGCAAAACAGATAGAGCCATTTCTCAGACAGCTTTCCAACGGTAGTTTTGTTCTAATAAGTGACCACAGCTGTTGTGGCATGGTGCCAGGAAAACCCTATCTCGTAACCGTCACTTCCAGGGTCATTTGCTGTATGCAAGTATTGTATCCACACAGCAATCAGACATGGAGGCTGTGTTATGGCCTTCTTTGAATATCTCTTCTATACAAACTGATACTTTAAGCAGAATGTAGTCTATTCTTTTACAGACAACTGTGCCTTTAACCTCGTCCAAAAAGACGTATGATCTGCAAGTTGCAAGGACAGCGGCAGAGATACATTCCCTATTATCAACAAATTGCCCCGTCCATTTCGTAGAAATGTTAAGTCAAATCTTAAACATGTCTGATACCAGTAGCATCGCACATGTATTTAAGACAGTTTTTTCGGGACTGTAAGTACCCTTTGAACCAGTTCTGGGCATTTTCCCAAATTTTGTTCATTCGTTATTTGGCGGCCTGCCTCTTACTTTGGGACTTGTAGCAGGAATTTTATTTTTGATCCTTCTGCTCCGATATGGCAAGCCAAGCCACAGACAAGACTCCAGCAACGATGGGAGAAACGATCCTAGCTATACGCTACCGGGACCGCATCACTAAAGTCCTCGGATTAGCCTGGCTAAGAGATCTAAGTACAACGTGGTTTCTTTCATTCAGACCAATCTGGCAAGATTGCATCTTACCTGTGCTTCGATGTATGCTATGCGGAGAAGAATGTGTGTTGGACGTCTGTCTTACACTACCATCAGCAGTACCAATGGATATAGATACCTTGCTAGGTCCGGTAACGACTCATGCATCGTGTTGTCCCCAGCGGCTACCTATTCTGATGACGGCATTCGTTGAGACTTCACCACTACGAGTAGGTGGCGGTGGAGTACGAGATGAAAGCAGCACCACACAGGTACAACCTTCTGTGAGCAATGCTGATCCTGACATCGTGATAGCAATCATTCTCACATATGCACAATTTCGGCATTTTCGAACTTGGCCAAACTTTCACCTGATGTAGTAGACCTAGTTTTTGCAAGCCTGTCTGATATGTAGTTCTCCCCTGAACAACGAGAATAACTTTTAAATACAACGAGCACTCAGCGTTCCCTGAACTCTGAATTCGGCCTTCAGTTTTGATAAACAAAAGCTACTGCAAAACATTTGGAACTATTTTTTCCCCTGAGAGCGAAATTTTTTTTTTTTTCACTTCCAAAATATTTACTCTTTTTCTGGCACAAGGTACTCTGCTTAAAGTAGAACTATTCTTAGAGAACAGAGCTACTATTGTAGGAACTCTAGAGACAATATTTTACCTCAGCCTCTAGCACATGTACAGCATTTGTATAAATATGTGATGAAATGGTCTCGACCTTCTTTTCTGTATTCAGAGCCATTTCATTTGTAATTTTCGCAATTCATTCAGCTGATATATATATGCATTTAATTGAATGATACCACTGCTTGAAAAGCGTACAGTACCAATACTCATTTTCGTGTATTTACCATATACCATTTCAAATGCGAATTATGTATTTTGGGGTGGGTTGGAAAACAAACAAGCATCGTTATATGTTTAATATTGCTTAGTTTTTAGTGATGATGGACATTAGTACGTGGAGTGGGTGTTGTGTTTCTATCTAGGACCCTAATTAGATATTCCCGATTTATGCCCTTGTTTAGTTATAATAAATAATATCCCTATAAAGGCATAAGAATCATATCCATATTTAGTAATAGCCCATGCAGTCCAAATACGGCAAGGCTACTCCCCTAGACTCCTAGAAAGTACAACGCGTTCCTTAAACAAACCAAGCCTCCAGCAGTCCGGGAAATCCCCCTGCTCTTGTTTTGATTTGCACAAGAACTCCTAGAGTCCAGAAGGAATGTTAGTACTTAGTGACGTCTTATGTCCAACCTTACGTCAAACCCGGCATCTTTCAGGTATAAATATACCAACATTGCCTTAAGCAAACACACGGTGGTTTGGAGCAGAGCGGCTATCTACTAGCCCGGAAGCCCAGCTGATGCGAGAGCCGAAGGAAGCCGCCCCTCCCTTTTGACGCACTGAGAAAGACGCTGTCTTTTTCTCCAGCTGAAAAAATTCAAGGTCCGGTGTTTCCGGTCATCCTTGCGGGTTGCTGGGATATCGATTCCTGAGAGAGAGATACAAGACCTCCTACATTCTATTACCAAGGTACGGAGCTGACTAAACCCTTAAGAGAATTCTTGATTCAGATTCCTTGGCAAAAAGCAACTTAACTTAAACTGCAACTTACGTACTCCTTCCCACGTATTAGGCTTAGGTCAGGTACACCGGGGTAGGCGTATCTTAGAAGCACCAGTTGAGTACGTTAGTCAATGTTTTTATGTATGTATATATTTTATCCATTTTAAAGTATCATATGGCTAAGAAACCATATCAATGCTTTTACAGTATTATTTCATAATACTACTTTTACTGTACGCACTTTACTTTATGATAAGTATTGCAATTGTGGCAATTCATTTCTCTTGCATGAGAAAGAACACTGCTCAATAAATAACAACTTTTATTGAAAACGCCCGTCTCTCTATTTCTCTGCACTGTGGTGAAACTAAGTATGCACGATTGACTGAGTGAAATAACCGTCTATTGTTTTCACACAACTCTAGAGATATACTCTTTATTCTGAGGGAGCAAAGTTGTCATGTTTATGCGGTTGTCAGAAACTAATCCCTTCTTGTCTAAATCCGGAGAGTTAACTCTTTCCTGAACATTTGTGAAAGTTTCTAGTGACCTCTGAGCTAGCTGGCAAAACTAATTAAGTCTAATATAGTCAGTAGAGACTTAGTCGACCTCAGTCCTACGTCTACACTGCTGATTATATTATTCCAATGCGCAGAGCCTATTGGGAATATAGGAACTACGCTACAATGCCTGGGCTGCCGTTCATGGATGAGATATATTAAACAGAACAATTGCCAGTTCTGCTCGATGACTCAGAAACTCTTCAGAAAAATGAGCACCAAATCTCTCATTTACATAGACCACTCTTTCAGTCCAGAATTGAATCACAGAACAATCTTTTTATTTTATTTCCACCATTAGTTGGAATTGTTTCAATTTTTTTTGAAATTTTTAAGAAAAAAGGAAAAAGATTTTGACGTTATTACTCAGTGAAAAAATGTCTTACATAAATACATAGAAAAGAGAGGAAGACTCCTAACACTAAAATCTCTATATGTTCTGTGATTCAATTCTGGACTGAAAGAGTGGTCTATGTAAATGAGAGATTTGGTGCTCATTTTTCTAAAGAGTTTCTGAGTCATCGAGCAGTACTGGCAATTGTTCTGTTTAATATATATCTGGCGTAGCCTTACTGCGCTTAAGCCAAACCCTGGTTGCTACTTACTAGTTTTGCGGGCACTAGCTCGCGAGGTCTTTCGACTTAGACGCTTTGTTGCGTCACTGCCATGGCAAGTGTTATCTGAGGAATCACTTTTTGCCGTTACATTTCGTTTAACGTTTGATGTTTGTTCTCTTCTCTTTCCTGACTTTAAGTTTGTGAAAATTGATTTTATATTTTGTTTGTGAATCTATAGCGAATAATTGGGAGTTTATGTATGTTATGCGGAAAGGGTAAATTCTTCAATTCTGTTATATCACTCTATCATGTCAGAAGATCAAACATTCGCTAATAGCGAAGATCATATTCAAAAACTATTGAGCAACCCTCCTTTGTTCGGTTCAGCGACGCTCAGTAGTACCGCACAAATTAATAACGTATCAGACAAACTCATCCGTCTAAAGAAAAAGCAAATACGTACCGACTTACATGGCCACAACCTCATCCAGCACCTTAGGGCAGGCACCATTCCGTCTGGATTGATTGTTAAAAATATACCAGTCATCTTTACCGAGGACGCGATCTATAAAAAAGGTTTCAGTTTCATCGAAACTAAATGCAGCCGCGACCTTATGGTCTTGACCATTGAAACAGCCTAACGTCTATCAAAAACACAATTGGAAGAAATTGTAGCACTTGAAGGAGAAATAAGATCTAACCCGCTTATTACAGGCTCTAAAATTCTACTTGATAAAGTAGAAAGAGAAATAATAGAGTTCAAAGATTATACAGTACAACAAAAAGAAAATAACTTCGAGAGAGACAAACGCAACTTCTCTTTGGACAAAGCATACCCTTATCTTCAGCAGGACTTCTATTCACGTCCAGAGGCTAAACGATTTCTCCCAGATAATCAAGGGAGATCACGGACTAAGTACTAAACTTTCTCAGATACCTCATCATCAGGAGGCAGCGGCTCAGATCAAGGCAATTATCGACCATCTTTCGCACGACGTGGCGGATATCAAACTAATTATCCACAAAACTACCAACAAAATTATCAACAAAACAACCCCCAACAACAACAGCCTTTTTTAGCACAGGGCCAGTCAAAGGCCCGAGGAAAAACGCAATATCAACAACCATGGGAAATGTCCACGAGGAGACAACATTACAAAAGTTAGAAAAGTCATCCATCTATAATCTTTCAAGCAAACTCCTCACAACAACAGAAATAAGTGTTCTGGAAAAAGGGTTAACTTTTGTTCCCACAAAATCAACGGATTTCGTTAGTTTGAAATCGGAAGTCATAGAATTCTGTAGAAAGGTTAGTTTAATAACGTTCTTTTCAGATAAAGAAATGATGCCACTAACGGAAACCACAGGACTTCGGAAAAAATCAAACTTCTGTCCACCGGCCTGTAAAGTGCCTAAAGAGGTCACAACCTTCGAAAAAACAATACTATCTGCGATCGCAGCCCAAGAAAAGAAAAAAACGGGCTTTGTCAAACCTAATTTGACTAAAGCGCAAAGAGAAGCATTGTGTTTACTTAAAAACGATGATAACATTATAATGAAACAAGCCGATAAAGGCGGTTCCATGGTGGTCTGGGGAACAACTGAATACATAGCGGAGGCTAACAGACAGCTAATGGACGAAGAGTGCTATCGGAAAATTGAAAAAGATCCAACGTTGGAACTCCAAATTGAATTATTTACCTTATTGAACAAGGGATTTGAACAAGGCTTCCCTGGCAAAAAGGAGTTCGACTACCTACAAAACAAACATCCTCGAACGCCATTGTTCTATGTACTGCCCAAAGTACATAAAGATGAAAAAGCACCTCCAGGCAGGCCAATTCTTTCGCGCTGCCAATCATTATTTGAACCAATTTCAAAGTTCATCGATTTTTTTCTTAAAACCATTTAGGACAAAGGTAAAATCATTCCTTCAGGATACCACCGATTTTCTAAATAAGCTTCAAACTCTGCCATTCACTGAGAACTAATATCTTCTCGTTAGTATGGACATAGTGTCATTATATATACAAATTCCTCAAGACTAGGCACTAGAGGTCGTAGAAATCTTTTTGAATTTGAGAGATCGACCATTTAAAATTCCAACAGAATTCATCTTAGATCTAGCCAAAATGGCCCTAAAAAGAATTATTTTAAATTTGAGGACGATTTCTTTTTTCAGATCAAAGGAGTCGCTATGGGCTGTCCATTTGCCCCAGAATTGGCAATATTGTTCATGAGCCAATATGAAGACACATTCATCTACAATAACAACCCATTTGATCAATGGATTGGCGGATGAATCCGCTTCATAGATGATATATTTTTTACCTGGACAGGTACTCAAGAACAACTTTCAATGTTTCATGAATGGTTAAACAACCGGACTAATGATATAAAGATTAGCGTGCAGTCTTCAAAAACTAGGCTATCCTTTTTAGACGTTGAGGTATATTGCTCCAATGGAGAATTAGTGACAACTCTCTACAAGAAAAAATCTGATCTCAATAAAGCTGTACATTATTCGAGCAATCACCCTAGAAGCCTGAAACAGAACTTACCCATGGGACAATTCCTCCGTATCCGAAGGAACTGCTCCTTTAAGGATGAATATATGAACCATGCAAATGCCTTAAAAGAGAGACTATTGGACCGAGGTTATCCTGCAAGACTCCTTAAGAAAGCCATTAAAAGAGCGTGGTGGACACCACGAGAGGACCTATTGAAAGAGAAAGAAAAAAAAGATCAAACTCGTACAGTTTGCGTATCGACGTATTGTCCCTCATCGAATTGGTAGAAGAAAATTCACCAAAATTGGCATCTACTTAAAGAACTATCAGCCTGATTCATGTACGGGCCGTTTTGCGTGTCCCTAATAGCGATCAATAGCGACTCGCTATTGAGGAAACGCAAAACGGCATTCATGTACTTTTCGGAGAAAAAATAGCGACTCGCATGCGGGCGCTAAAGCTGTTAGCGACCCACAAAAAACGCAGAATAATCGCTATTTCCGGCTACCTGCGATCGGGATTGCGACTCGCAATCCCGATCGCACGAGATTGCGCTCGCAATCCCGATTGCACGGGATTGCGAGTCGCATTCTCGCGGGATCAGGAAAACGGGAAGACGCATTCCGAGCACCGTGATGACATCACAACCAGGAAGCAGCCAAATCCCACCCCCAAACACCACAGTGACGCTATCAGTCGACTGTCCACGACGGAAAGCTGCCACCAACCCGCCGTTTGCGCATCCCGACCCCGCCGAAATAGCGACCGCTATGTCAGACGACCCGCAGCCCGGACCCAGCAACAGCGCTGGCCGAAAGCGCAAATTGAAATTTTCTGAACAGGAGCTGGAGAACCTCATAGAGGGTGTGGTGGCCAACCACGACCAGCTGTTTGGTGCAAACTCCCGGAGGGTCCCAGAGCAGGAGAAGAGGAGGATCTGGGTGGGGATTGTCGCAAGCGTGAACTCTGTGGGAGTTGCGGACAGGTCCCTGGAGGAATTAAAAAAGCGGTGGTACGACCTCCGAGGGCGTGCCAAGGAGAGGGTTGCGGAGCGCCTTGGTGAGGCATCAGGCACCGGAGGTGGTGGCCCGACTGTCCCACCCAACACCCCCCTGGAGGACCGGGTAGAGGACACGTTGGAGAGGGAGGCGTGTGTTGGCGTCACCCCTCTGGACTCCTCCCGCCCCACCCAAGACACCCAAGGTAAGTGGCATGCGACTGCGACCCTGTCCCTATGACCGCCCATGACCAAATAGGCTCACTCATTGGCCCTTAGTCATGCCGTGCATCAGGAAATGCCCTGAAGCATTGTGGGAGACGTAGTATGTCCACAATGTAGTACTACCACAATGCGGCCCGAAAAGTTCCAAAGTGCGCAAATACACAGCCACCCAGGGAATGACACCCAGCATGCATGTAACATCTGCACGTCTGACAGTCACATGCACCTAATGAGTATCCACTTACCCTCACAGGTGCAGGAGATAGCAGCGACAGTGAGAGGCTGCTGATCGACGAGGAGGCCCAGGAGGAGGAATCCCTACCTGCTACCCAGCCACCAGCCCCTGCGCCAGCGCCAACACCAGCAGCCAGGCCACCCACCTTGCCTGCTGCATCCGCCTCAGGCCCACCGGCTGCCAAGGCCAGGCCACCCACCTTGCCTGCTGCATCCGCCTCAGGCCCACCGGCTGCCAAGGCCAGGCCACCCACCTTGCCTGCTGCATCCGCCTCAGGCCCACCGGCTGCCAAGGCCAGGCCACCCACCACACCTGCCGCACCTGCAACACCAGCTGCTGCAAGACCTGCAGCTCGTCCACCACCATCTGGGCCAGCCACATCCGCTACACAGCGGCCGACCACCAGGAGGGGCAATGGCCACTTCCACGCATGCATGAGTGTGGAGCGGCGCATGCTGCGTTTACACCAGCGCCAGTCGCAGCAGCAAGGAGCCATCCAGCTCCAGCTGCAGAAGATCGGCCGCAATGTGGCGGGAGTGGGCGAGAGGGTGGACCGCATGACGGCGGCCATTGACCGCATGACGACGGCTATGGAACACAACACTGCAGCGCTGGTGAAGCACCGAAGTGTTGCTAGCAGGCGCCACCACCAGTTGCTGAGCCGGCTGTCCACCTACAGCCGCTCCAATTATGCCTCGGCAAATGCCACCACCCTGCTTGCGCGCCGCTCCTTAACCCAGCAGCACCAACTCGTCCAGTGCTGCGAGGATATTACCCGGGTGCTGGAGCATTTGACAACCGCGGTCACCGCACTGCACGCACCTGTGATTCCGGCAATTGTGGGGGGTGATGATGCTAGTGAGGGTGCCTCTAGTGTCAGCAGCCACTCTGCCACGCCGGCCCCCCCACCTAGGCGCAGCGCAAGGGCTGCCCCACCTCCAGCTGCCCAGGAAGAGGAAGAGGCTCCCAGGCGCCTGGGAATTGTGCGCCGGAGGCGCCAATGACATTGTGTCAGGGACACAGGCGCAGGCTGAACTTAAGCCTGCCATGGAGCGTCTCATGCAGTATGCATGAATACTGCTTTTTGTATATAGTTGTTACGGAGACCCATTTAATTTTTTGGTGATTCAAACAAATACATTTATTTTGGTGCACACATACGCCTTGTGTAATCATTACAGTTTGCATGCAATTGTGATATGTGGGGTGGGGGAAGGGGGTGGGCTAGAAATTGTTAGCTGTGATGTGGTTGCGACGTCTGTGGCCTTCAGCTGGGTTCTCCCCGCGTGCATGGTGCGCATGTGCTGGTGGCCGGTCGTCCCCCTCAGATTCACTGCCTGAGATGTCAACTGGTATCCGGCGCTTGGTTGCAATGTTATGAAGCATTGCACAGACAGCCACAATGCGGCAGCACGCTGCAGGACTGTAATACATGGCCCCACCTGTCTTGTGCAGTATACGGAACCTGCTCTTGAGCAGGCCAAATGTCCTTTCAATACAGTTCCTTGTCCGGATGTGCGCAACATTGTAGCGGCGTTGCTGAGGTGTGGCAGGGTTGAGGTAAGGGGTCAGGAGGTATTCCCGTAGGGCGTAGCCACTGTCACCTGAATGAGAGGAGCAGATGTTGATTGCCTGTGCAGCGCAGTTACTTCATAGCAATGTGACATTGTCGACAAAGTGTACTTACCAAGTAGGTGTCCTTCCCCAAACTCTCCCCTGATCAGTCGTGTGTGGAGTCCGCTGTGCCTGAAGATAAAGGAGTCATGGGTACTCCCTGGGTACTGGGCCACAATGTCAGTGATGATGGTCTTGGCATTGCAGACCATCTGTATGTTGAGGGAGTGGTACGACTTCCTGTTGCGGTACATATACTCCGTGGCAGCTGGTGGGCAGATGGCGACGTGGGTACAGTCTATGCAGCCAAGGACATGGGGAAAATGGGCAACATTATAAAATTGTAGTTTTGTGAGGTCAAAATCCTGTTGGCTCGTGGGAAATGTGATGTGCCGGTGGAGCTGGGTGAGCATGGCGTCAACAAAAGTGTGGAGGCAGCGTGACATGGTGGGCTGGGAAATCCCCCCAGCAGCGGCTACTATGCCCTGGAAACTGCCGGATGCCAGGAGGTGCAGGCTGCACAATACCTGCACATGTGTGGGCACAGAATTGTTTCGCCTTGTTGGGTGCTGCATGATGGGGTCGAGTTCTTGTATCAGCCAGGTGATCATTTCCCCATTCAGCCTGTATTTAGCATAAATCTGTTCTCTGGTTTGCCCCAGCAAGGTGACCCGCTGCCGGTAAATCCGTGCCTGCCTCATGCGTCTCCTCCGTGCTGCTCGCTGTAGCCTTCGCCGCCTCACCACCATGTACATCCCAGGCATTGTGGAACGCCTATTGCTGCTGCTGAATGTCCTTATGTGTGATTGGTCAGGCCTGGACCTTTTGGTGATTGGCTAACAGTTTTTCAAATTTTGGTTAATCATGGCTTTTATGGTTACCACCTGCTTTGAGTTGTCCTTAAATTGCGCCGCGCTAATGTGCGATTTAGCGATTTTTCGCTAATGTATTTCTTTCATGAATGCCGATTGAGACAATATTGCGTTTCGCTATTCAATTCGCAGATTCCGTGGTTGGTCGCTATTTCATTATCGCTAATGCTCGACTTCCCGGAGTCTGCGACTTTTACAGCGTAATCGCTATTCCGCTCGCTATTATTTTTTAGCGATTTCGCTATTTCGTACTTGAATGCCGATTCCGTGTTTTGCACCCGCAATTGCGTTTTCGCAGCCATTGCGGGCGCTATTTCGCTTCATGAATCAGGCTGTAAATGCCCAGTTCACTGAATTGCCACTTTTTGCTTTCAGAAAGGATAAGAGCATTGCTAATCAGATAGTGCGAGCAGCAGTACCCAAAACAAAGATCCCCACAATGCGAGACTATGTACATTTACCTCCAATCACTGGTCATCATAAATGCGGGACGTGCCTTTGCTGCACCTCTACTATTGAAGGAACCTTGTTCCAACATGAAGGAATATCGTGGAAACACGATCATTTCACGAATTGCAAAACACGGAATTTAATCTATGGAATTTTATGTCCGTGCAACAAACTTTATATCGGAAAACCAATCAGGAAGCCCGACAACGCATCTAACAACACAAATCCAGGATCAGGAAAAAAGTCCTTACAGCCCCCCTAGTCCAACATTGGATAGAGGAAGCACATGCCGAAAGCGATCTCAGATGGACAGTAATCTCCAAGGTGGAACCTGACCCAAGGGGTGGTGACTTAGAGGCCAAATTACGACAGAGAGTAGCAATGCTTATCTTAAAATGTAATTCCGCAACAAGAGGCCTCAATGAGATGTCTATAACCTATAAATATGTGGGATTTACATTTGACCACAATAAGTATTTGCTTTTTTCATGTTTTTTCATGGTTAAAATAAAGCATTGTGACCAGGTTGTGAATATGAACATTCACCAAATCAACTCAACCTGTGTTTCCATGATACGACGGACATTGACTCAACATATATGCCCAGCCAGTTCAACCTATCAACCCCGAGGACTCTGCAGTCCTTTTAAAATATACTACTGATCATAGCAGACACACCTTGAGTCGGTACACGCTTTTTTACAAATAACTTTATTAGGAGAGGTAATGCTTTTCCACGCTATGGTAAGAATAAATCACATTCCTCCAAAAAAAACCTTGAGAACGGCACGCCGCTCTTCATCATACATGCCTAGTCGGTTCATTTTATCTCGGCGACTCTTCTGTCCTTATAAGTTTTATTATTGTGTAAACTGGAACGATCCGTCACACCTCTAGTTCGGTGCATAGTTTCCATCATTCACTGCACAATAACTTTATTAACATAGTTAATGTTCTTGAACCGCTGCATAAAGAACTATTTCTTCTGCCTTATCAAAACCACATTTCCCAGAAACCTTTCAGAACTGCACGCCGCTCTTCATTGACACGCTGACCAGAAGAGCTCCATGGCGCCACGTTATACTAAGACAACGCCACTGGGAGACTCCATATCCGCAATTCAAGGTATTTCATCTGATTTTTAACCTGCTGGGCGTCTTAAAAATCGTCTTAAAAAGCTTAACAACATGGCACAGAACGACTGCTTTGATTTATTAAAAATGCCACACTCGCAATACGGATTCGGTCTGCTAGCCGATCCCCTCGGCGTCTACCATTTAAAATATGGTTTCCTTTCTTTTAGAAACGGATACCAAGGCTTCGACCGCCATAAGAAAAGTGCATTGCACAATTAAATGACATTTGCCCGTGGAGGCTATGCAAGAAGTCATCTCACAGAATTAGTGAGTACCAGTGCGTCTCATCGCATTATAAATTTACTTTTTTACCAATACATGATGTTGACAATCCGTTGTCCTTTCCCTACAGTTTCCCACTACACAAGACATCAGAAGTGGTCCAGGTACGATCTGAGTGTGAGTTGGACCGAAAGTTAAGTCGAGTGTTGCCCGAGTACATAATTGATTGAATGGTGTACTTGTTTATGTTTTTCAGATTTGTGTCATAGATGGTCCTGAGGAGAATCCCACGATTCTTTGGGATTCGAAACGCGCCGACCCTTATTTCTATTTTAAGCCAATCATTTATAATATTGAGAAAATTGAGAATTCGTTCGATGGCTTAGTAGTTGAATGTTACAAAAAGATATTTCTGTTGTTTTGGTCATCACCTGCTAGAACTAATTAATATTAGTGCAGCATCCTTATTTCCACACATTACACTTTTCTTTCTCCTTCCAATTCTTTTCACCCACGTATGAATGAATGTTATTCTGGATGAAGTCTGCTTTGAGCCGAATATCACGTGCACTTGTTCTTTATTTGCTGTCCTCACTCTTACACCACGCATTTGTAAATATTCAGATCGAGATTTTAGTGTTAGGAGTCTTCCTCTCTTTTCTATGTATTTATGTAAGACATTTTTTGACTGAGTAATAACGTCAAAATCTTTTTCCTTTTTTTCTTAAAAATTTCAAAAAATGTTCAAACAATTCCAGCTAATGGTGGATATAAAATAAAAAGATTGTTCTGTGATTCAATTCTGGACTGAAAGAGTGGTCTATGTAAATGAGAGATTTGGTGCTCATTTTTCTAAAGTGTTTCTGAGTCATCGAGCAGTACTGGCAATTGTTCTGTTTAATATATATCTAGCGTAGCCTTACTGCGCTTAAGCCAAACCCTTGTTGCTACTTACTAGTTCATGGATGAGAGGCAGTGGCTTCTGGTAAATGCCTGGGCTGCCACTCCCCGGATGGGTAGTAGGAACTAAACAGGGTCTTGGCTCCTCAACAGTAAGGCTAAACCAAACTTAAACTATACAAATGCCAGTACTGGGGAAAGATTTCATTTCTTTTCTAAGGAACAACTATGAGTTAAACATAGCAGTCTCTTCTTATTTTTAAATTCTTATTTATTATAATCCTTTTTTTTTTATTCAGAAAGCTTTTTCATTTTTTTCAAAAGACATTTCTGCGCACAAACACATTTGAATATACAAAATATACAACTTTATACAAAATTTACAAACTCACATAAACAAGACAAATTTTAAATTATGGAACACAGCCACACAAAACTTTCGCCCTTCAGTCACTCAATTCGCAATAACAAACACGAAAAAATTAAACACGAACAGGACAATGAACACAATTGTACATATGAAATATTGGTCAATGTCAACAACAAATTATTTACATTTGAAAACTTTTTGAAGACAAGAAATCAATTCCAAATTCACAAAAGTTCAAATAATTAGAATATTTAAATTCAGTATTAATCCAATTATTAACCATCTAATACTTCGGTTGACATTGGCCTTGAATGATCTGGATCTGAACTCCCCGGATGGGTGGCTGTGGCATGTGGTACATGCCTGGGCGGCTGCCAGCCGGATGGGTGGCTGTGGTACATGCCTGGGCTGCTGCCTGCCAAATTGGAGGCCGTGGTTTTTGGTACATGTCTGGGCTGCTGCTCGCCAGATGGGAGGTGGTGGCTTCTGGCACATGCCTGGGTGTGCTGCTCGCCGGACGGGAGGTGGTTGCTTCTGGTACAGGCCTGGGCTGTTGCTCGCCGGATGGGAGGCTGTAGCTTCTGGTCCTTGCCTGGGCTGTTGCCCTAAGGACCGAAGGCTGTGGCTTCTGGTCCATGCCTGGGCTGCTGCTAGCCGGAAGGGAGCCGTGGCTCCTGGTACATGCCTGGGCCGCTGCTCACCAGACGGGAGGCAGATGCTTCTGGTCCATGCCTGGGCTGCTGCTCACCGGACGGGAGGTGGTGGCTACAGGTACATGCCTGGGCTGCTGATCGCCGGATGGGAGGCGGTGGCTTCTGGTACGTGCCTGGGCTACTGCTCAGAGTATGGGAGTCTGTGGCTTCTGGTCCATGCCTGGGCTGCTGCCTGCCGGACTGAAGGCTATGGCTTCTGGTCCTTGCCTGGGCTGTTGCTCGCCGGATGGAAGGCGGTGGCTGCTGGTACATGCCTGGGCCGCTGCTCGCCGGTTGGGAGCGGATGCTTCTGGTACATGCCTGGGTTTCTGCTTGCCGGATGGGAGACTGTGGCTTCTGGTAAATGCCTGGGGTGCTGCCCGCTGGACGGGAGGCTGTGGCTTCTGGTACATGCCTGGGCTGCTGTTCGCCGGAAGGGAGGCTGTGGCTTCTGGTACATGCCTGGGTGTGCTGCTCTTCAGACGTGAGGCGTGGCTACAGGTGCATGCCTGGACTGCTGCTTGCCGGATGGGAGGCAGTGGCTGCTGGTCCATGGCTGGGCTGCTGCTCACCGGATGGGAGGCTGTAGCATCTGGTACATGCCTGGGCTGCTGCTCATGGATGAGAGGCAGTGGCTTCTGGTAAAGGCCTGGGCTGCCGCTCTCCGGATGGGAGATGGTGTCTACTGGTACATACCCTGGCTGCTGCTCGCCGGTTGGGTGGCTGTGGCTTATGGTATATACCAGGGCTGCTGTCGCCAGATGAGAGGCAATGGCTTCTGTACATGTCTGGGCTGCTGCTCGCCGTATGGGAGACTATGGCTGATGGTACAAGCCTAGGCTGCTGCTCGCCAAATGGGAGGCTGTGGCTTCTGGTACATGTCTGGGCTGCTGCTCGCCAGATGGGAGGTGGTGGCTTCTGGTGCATGCCTGGGTGTGATGCTCGCCGGACGAGAGGTGGTTGCTTCTGGTACAGGCCTGAGCTGCTGCTCGCCGGATGGGAGTGTAGTGTACAAGTAAGTGTTTGTTTACTTATGTTTCCCGCACGCTCAGGCACGCTCTATGTTTTTATCTCATTACGTTTGTGTGTTCCGTGGCGTGCACTTTTGAAGAGAATGTTTCTCTTCAAAAGTGCATCGCTCGTGGAACAACTTGCCAATGTATGTTTAACTGTGTTGTTCACGGCATTCATCTGTTGGACATCAATCTGTTTGGACGTGCTCCTGTATTATGCTGCCAATCTTGAATTAAACTAATTTCATAGTTTCAAAGCCTATTTAGCCATCATTCCTACATTACATTTTGGCGACAAGGAACATTACTTTGGCAGCATTTTACCATTTTTTGCACAATTATCTTCAATTACCTTCTTTCACATCAGAACCTCGCATTCAAGCTACTCATCTTCACGTCGAAAACCTGCTTTCTTCAAACTCAAGCTCGACCTTCTGACCCATTTTTCTTGGTTTTCCTAACTTCTGCAACGGAGCTAATGATTCGTTGAGTCTCCCATGAAGTGTATGACATTGTCAATACGATGACTCATGCTGACGTCACCACGTTTATTCATGCCCCGGCGGCCATCTTGCTTTTACTTTTAGAGCTGTTTCCATGGTGATGCTTCACACCAAGTGTTTCCGAGTGTGATTTCTTCATTTCCTACAGTGAGCGTTTTGCTCGTTTTAAAAGGTATTTTCTACAAGACAGTTGACTTATTTATTTATTACAAACAAATACTATTTTTGGGGAAAACTCTATTATATTAATTTTTAAAAAAGAAGCTTTGACAAAGGATTTGAATTTTATTTATTTATAATTACCACTAATCAACAGATCGTTTATTTAAATCATTTCCTGCCTAGTCCAGGTAAACCAAAAGAGGCATGGAAATTATGGTACAAAAGTTTTGAGAATTATCTAGTGGCAATTGGAGCAGATGAGTATTCTGCAAAAAGGAAATTGGCAATCTTATACAGTCATTTTGGAACTGCTGGGAAAGAGATTTTTAACAATCTTCCAATTTCTGAACCACCACCTGGTAATGGAGATGGATGGAATGTTTTTACAGACGCTATTTTAAGATTAAATAAAAATTCCTAGAACAGCCCAGTGTCATGATGGAACGTTTTAACTTCATGAGAAAGAGACAACAACAAGATGAATCTGTTAAGGATTTTATCTCTGTTTTAAGAAATTTGGCTGCAGAGTGTAATTTTGGGGCATATCTGGATACTGTCCTCAGAGATCAATTTGTGTACAATTGTTTTCACAAAAAATACAGGAAAGAATATTAAGTTGTCGCGATCCAACTTTAAATGAAGTTTTAGAAATGGCAAAGAGTGTTGAAAGGTCGATTGTCTCCTCAAGATGCATCACTGATGGAAGTATGCTTCAACCTGAAAAAGACATTCAGATTACTGCTGTTCTGCAAAGTAATTCTTCATTTAAACCTTTTTATAGAAAGGTTAACTCATACTGGTTTAGATGTGGCTCAAAAAGTCATCTTAGCAACAGTCCTACCTGTCCTGCATTAGGAAAAAAGTGTACTTTTTGTAATAAAACTGGTCACTTCAATATAGTTTGTAGGAACAGGAAAACAGTTAGAATTAATAATCTTTCCTCTATTTCCTCAGTTGAAAATGCTCATGCAAATGTTTCTAATGTTGATATTTCTTCCCTACAATCCTCTTTTGAAGATGTTCACATTAATTCTGTTGAAGATGTGAAATATTGCCATAATTCATCTGAAAGGAAAATTTTATCTATTGATTTAGTTGAAGTTGCTCATCACACTGAACGTGTTAAAGACCCTACTTGCGTTGTAATTGTTGACAATGTAAAATTGGACTTGATGGCAGATTCTGGAGCACCAGTTACCATCATCTCCAATGTTTTATTTAACGAACGTTGGAGAATAGAGTGACTTTGTTGCCTCTAGATATCATTCCTAAAGCTTATAATGGGAATAGTATTGATATGTTGGGGTATTTTGTAACTAAGATTGAATGTTTAGGTAGGTCCACTACAACAAAAGTTTATGTGGCAGTCAATGGCAAGTTCATTGTTGGATGGCAGGACCTGGCTAAAATATGATTGAAATTAGTACCAGGATCAGATTTGCCGGTTCAAGTCAATGAGACATCAATTTTTAATGTAGCTGATGAAGAAAATATAGAAATTCATGGTTTAATATCTGAATTTCCAGAGGTATTTAAGGAATCTGTTGGCTACATTAAGGATTTTGAGCATCTGATCAGACTTAAACCTAATGCCATTCCTGTTTGTCATAAGTTAAGGAATATTCCTTTGAATGTGAGGGATGAACTTACAAAAGTTTTAGACAAATTAGTTTTAGAAGGCATCATTGTTCCAACTAATTCTTCTCTATGGGTTAGTCCCCTTGTCGTTGTTAAGAAGAAAGATTCATCCAATTCGTTTGTGTGCAGACTTACGTTCTCTTAATCAGAATATTATTGTGGATTGCCATCCATTGCCCAAAATTCAGGAGTTGTTAACGGGTATTTCAGAATCAAAAATGTTTACACTTTTGGACCTCAGGAGTGCGTATCATCAGATTCCTCTCTCGAAGTCCTCTTCTGAACTTACAACATTCATAACTCCTTTTGGAGCATTCAAGTACCTACGACTTCCCTTTGGCCTGGCGTCTGCCGCCAGCGTGTTCCAAAGATTTATGGACACAATTTTACATGATATCCCAAATGTACAAGCGTATCAGGATGACGTTCTGATACATTCGAAGGATAAAGCAGAACACATCAAAATTTTAAGAAAAGTTTTATCTCGCTTCAAGGAAGTTGGGATATCTTTAGGTGTTAAAAAATTTATATTTATGGTTAAAGAATAGGACTACCTTGGTCACAGTATTTCTGCTCATGGTATCAAACCAAAAGTTTGTTTAACAAAAGCAATTTCTAATGTTGTCATTCCAAAGGATAAGGACGCCCTTAGGTCGTTCCTGGGTCTTGCTGAATACTATTCACGTTTTATTCAGAATTATTCTCAATTTGTTCAGCCTCTTCGCACCTTACTAAAAAAAGACGTGAAGTTTACTTGGTCTGAGGAAGCTAACAACGCTTTTGACATGATAAAAAAAGTTATAGTAGAGGCACCTGCTTTATCATCTTTCAATCCTAACTTACAATGCACCATTGCAGTTGACGCTAGTCAAAAAGGCTTAGGTGCGGTACTTACTCAAAGGAGCACCTATAAAGAGAATACTGTAGGTTTTGCTTCAAGGGCTTTGAATGTGGCTGAGTCACATTATAGTACCATCGAAAGAGAAGCCCTTGCCTGTTCCTGGCCTATTGAAAAGTTTTAAACATTCATCTGGGGTTCACATTTTACGCTGCATAGTGATCATAAGCCTTTGCTACATCTGCTCAATGGTAACGGAACAGGCAAGGCTTCTTCCAGACTTGTACGAATATTATCAAAGTTACATGAATACAATTTCACCAACAAACACATATCTGGTGGTAATAATTTAAGGGCTGATGCTCTTTCGAGACTGAGAGTAGAGACAGATGATGAGGAAAATGATATTGTTGATTATGTTGAATGCGTTGTAGCATCTATAGAGGAATTAGTGCTTTCACCTTTTTGCATTTCAGAGGCTGATTGGTTGAAGAGTTGCTCTGAAGATTCGGTTCTGGTTGGTGTTAAAAACTTGATTGTTTCAGGTTGGCCCAAAATTCGTTCACTCCCTGCTTCATTGAAAGTCTTTGCACAGGTTTCTGAAGAACTTACAATTGTAAATGATGTCATGTCATGGGTGATTTATGTGTTCCACCTGTGAGCATTCGCAAAAGACTTTTTCACTCTGCTCATCAAGGACACCTAGGTATTGGTGGTACCTCCAGGAAGTTAAAGGGGCATTTTTGGTGGCCTGGCTTATACAGGGATGTCACCAATTGGATTGATTCTTGTTCCACATGCTTGATTTCGGACAAGCATTGGAAGATACCCCTGTTACCTTTACATACAGTTCCATTTCCTGAGGAGGCGTGGCAAAAGTTAGCCATTGATTTTTCTGGTCCTTGGGAAATTTTGCCTAGTTATAAATGCTACATAATATCTTTGATTGATTACCAATCGAAGTGGTGTGTTTTTGAGTTCTGTGAGAACCCTACTTCTGCAGTGGTTGTTACATTTTTGAGTAAAATATTTCTTTCTGAAGGTCCTCCTAGGGAATTAGTTGGTGATAATGGCTCTCATTTTTGTTCTTCTTCTTCTTTTGAATCATTTTTTAAATCATATGACATTAAACACCTTAGAATAGCACTATATTCGCCTTCCTCTAATGGTTTAATAGAAAGAATGAATACGTTTTTTTTAAGGAAGGAATCCAGACTGCTGTTGCTTCTAATATGGATGTGGAAAAATTTCTAAGAGGCAAATTGTGGTCTTATTTGGTTACCCCTCATAGTACCACTGGAATTTCCCCTTTTAGGCTTTTGAGGAAAAGGAATCCAAATTGCAATATTTGCCCGTCTTGGATAAAAGACTTGCAGTCTAAAGATAAATCTTGTTTGGCTTGTCGTGACAGGGAAGTTGTTAAAGGAAATGTTGCCTCCAAACAAGTTACTCAAGAAAAGTACTTCAATTAAAAAATCAGTTTTTCAGATCAACTTTTTAATATTGGAGATTGGGTTATGGTGAAGTTTAATAGCAGAGTTAAGAAAGGTTTATCAACCTTTTCTTTGCCCACTCAAGTTCTAAAAGTTTCTAAGGGATCTCTTTTTCTTGACCGAAAAGGGTGGTGGAGTAAGCGTGTTATTGTAAAGCTTACTCCAGAACAGGCAAAAAAGATTTCGATTTCTAAATATGTCAATGATTCTTCTTCTTGCTCTTTTTTCCCTTCAGGTACAGCTACTGATGAACACTCTCTTGTTAATACTGCATGTGTTCACTTTGCAAATCACAATTCCAATTTTGTTGAAGAATCAAATGTTGTTGAACCTCACTTTGATGCTACTGTCGATTCTCATGTTGGTGCTAGCACTTCTAATGTTTCCACAAATAGGAGTCACAGGAATTGTTCCCTTCCTACTCGTTTTAAAGACTATTTTCTTTCTTAACTTCATTAGAATATTTTCTTTTTATTTTTCATTTTTATGTTTGTAAAAAGGGAGAAGATGTAGTGTACAAGTAAGTGTTTGTTTACTTATTTTCCCGCACGCTCAGGCACGCTCTATGTCTTTATCTCATTACGTTTGTGTGTTCCGTGGCGTGCACTTTTGAAGAGAATGTTTCTCTTCAAAAGTGCATCGCTCGTGGAACAACTTGCCAATGTATGTTTAACTGTGTTGTTCACGGCATTCATCTGTTGGACATCAATCTGTTTGGACGTGCTCCTGTATTATGCTGCCAATCTTGGATTAAACTAATTTCATAGTTTCAAAGCCTATTTTGCCATCATTCCTACTTTACAGGGAGGCTGTGGCTACTGGTCCATGCCTGAGCATCTGCCCGCAGGACTGAACGCTGGTACATGCCTGGGACGCTGCTAGCCAGTAGGAAGGCGGTGGCTTCTGGTACATGCCTGGGCCGCTGCTCGCCGGATGGGTGGCGGATGCTCTGGTACATGCCTGTGCTGCTGATCCCCGGATGGGAGGCGGTGGCTTCTGGTGCAAGTCTGGGCTGCTGCTCGCCGGATGGGAGGCCGTGGCTTCTGGTACATGTCTGGGTTGCTGCTCGCCAGATGGGAGGCGGTGGCTACTGGTACATGCCTGGGTGTGCTGCTCGCCGGACGGGAGGCGGTTGTTTCTGGTATAGGCCTGGGCTACTGCTCGGAGTATGGGAGACTGTGGCTTCTGGTCCATGCCTGGGCTGCTGATCGCCGGATGAGAGGCGGTGGCTTCCGGTACATGCCTGGGTTGCTGCTCGCCGGACGGGTAGGGGATGCTTCTAGTACATGCCTGGGCCTCTGCTTACTGGTACATACAAATCAATGTCAACGGTAAGGGTTAAAGTCAAGTATGCAACGAGGGAAATTCTACAAGTTCTGCTGCCAACCTTATGATTCCGGCGCTCTTCTTCAATGGCCTACCGTCAAGGCCACTCAGTTTTCTGTAAAAATGAAAATAGATAATGTTTCTTGCAGTCCAAAAATTCACAAACAGAGAGAAATGTCCAATCCAATGTGTGTTATGGAAAACCAAACAAATGTATTCCATCCGGTTCACTGTCTCAATGTCCATGAAAAAAATTACAACTCGACTCAGCCCACACATTGGATTGTACATTTCTCTCTGTTTGTGAAGAAACATTAGAATAAAAATCTTGTACTACAGTCTTGGACTGAAAATTTTGTTTAAACGTGACGCTCCTCTCATCTGCTTCTGTTACATGCCTGGGCTGCTGCTCGCCGCCTGGGAGGCTGTGGTTTCCTGGCGAGCTGTTGTTATTCACCGCTGCAAGGCTAAAGATCAGGGTTGTGTAAATTGTGTTTTTACTTCTTTAGAGACAGAGGATTCGTTCCTTCCCGGTTGTTTTGCTGGGCTCTGGGGTGGAAGTGGGTTAATAGCCTGTGCTGTGTGGATACCTTGTGAGATAGGCCTGCTAGGAATTTCTGGTGCATGCGATAATCACTGGTTCTTACACAGACACTTGTTTAAAGGCCTCCCAGCTTCACAACATCTCTGGCCTGGGCCAGCCCTGGTAAGGAAACACCTAGCGCAGTATTCTTTAATTGTATTCATATTGTTTTGAGTTATATAGCTCCCTTACTGCTTTTCGCTGCCTCGGAGCGCTTTAACCCCTTCGCTGCGGGGGTTATTCCCCCACTGTGCTGGGGGGCAGGGGGGCGCGCACAGCGCCCGCATGTTCATGACGAGCTCAGCTCTTCACAGGTGCATTGGCTCCCATGGAACACTCAGCACAGCGGGGGAATTCTCCCCGCACCTGAGCGTTCCACGGCTGAGCTCGTCATGAGCACCGGAGAGCTTGGCTCATGACGAAGGTGTTAAGGCACAGGGCTAGAGGTTGAGTAGCGGGTTAGGTGGACTGGTATAAATCATTGTGGAACGAATGTGGCAATTCACTGCCGTACAAAGAGGCAGAGCTCAGGTGTGTCTAAAGTGGGGTGTCTTCAGTACCTGGGCCGTCTGTGCCCCCCGGGTAGGCTTCTGGTAGGTGCTTCAATCAGGGCTTGCTGGATGGTCTGCCCAGAATCTGCTCTGAAGTCCCGAAGGCGGCGGCCATCTACTTACCGCAGCCGCCTGCCTACACCTGGCTGCGCTGCTTTTCTGCTCCTGTGACTTTGAGCGACACCTACAGGTGTTCTGTTATTATGTGATGTGATGTGGTGTGGTTTTGTTGTGTGGTGATGTTGTATTAGTATTTGTTGCGCACATCAGGCGCGCAACGCCCATTGGGCTCAAATGGCTTGACCCCCCCCCCCCTCTCCAACATCCGAAGCCTGAAATTAAGAAAATTAATTAAAAAAAAAATGTTAATTTTTTCTCCTAAAAAATTGAGAATTTACATGCAGCTAACATGAACCATATTGTATTCTTTGGCTGTGGCACCGACACTGTTCTGTCCCCAAATAAAGTTCTTTTTGTTTTGAGGATTTCAACAAAAAAAAGGTCGGGGAAAACAATGTCAGCTGTGGTACGGTGTGGTCCGGGCTCAATTCCTAAAAAAGGAGTGAGGGGACTCACCAAGTACGGTAGAATAAGTGTGACATCACTGCGCATAACATCACCATGTGACTTCACAGCGCATGCCATCGCATGTGGCATCACAGGTAGTAGCATCACAACCCATGAACTCAGAGGTAGTGACATCGGATCTTAAGACCTCACATATGTTTTACAGGTCTATCTTGAGTACATTTGAGCACATTACTATATTTAAGAAAATCGTTTTTACATTGGGGTTGCCCAGCATATTATCGCAACCCAGACGCAAAATCTGAGCCTCTACTTATACATTTGTTTTTTTAAAACCCTGCCACAAAGAAATTGGCAACAAGGAGAAATATGGCAGAAAATCTGTGCTGTCTAATTGGTTGTAATGTCTATATTTTAAAATATCTTATGGGGTTAAGGCACCTGATGCAGAGAACTTTGTATGCCAGCTAAATCTCAAGGAATACTAATAATAGTAAGATAACTCTGGAGGATAAAGTAGTTGCTGGAGAGATCTGTGTTTTGCCTAGTCCTAGTTTTGAATTAAAGTAGCATAGATGGTTAATATGTCTCATGAAAAGCACATTAGGAGGCCAATTCCGATTCAGGAAAAACCACTCCGAAAAGCTGTATGGAGCGTTTTCCCCGTACCAATCATACCCTGCAATCTCCCCGTATGTTCGATGTAGTACGATTCGTACCAGGAGCAGGACTCCGTACAAATCGTACAAAGACCGTACGACTCTAATCTCCGCACGATTCTCCCTCGGAACCCGCTGTACGTGACATCGTACAGTTCGAAGCAGGTTTTCCCGACCCAGCAAGTACGATTCGTGTCGGGTACGCAACGTACAATGCTGTTTTTATGGGAGTCCTAAACGTCCTGTGATGCAGTGTACGCCTCTAAACAGGTACGGAATTGCCCCACCGGGTACGGTGCGTACACTCCATGTCTGCAGTGTACGGTGCGTACCCCTGTGATCATGGGGTGTACGCACCATACCACACGGTCATGGGGTGTACGCACCGTACCCCATGATCCCAGGGTGTGCGGTGGCAGGATAGTTATTGTGCAGAAGGCCATTGAGGCATTTTCCTTTTTCTTTTTGTGCTGCAGAATGTATAGTCCAGCAGTCTAGCTCCTCCTGAGGGCGCTAAAGAATTGGCAGCACCCGGACCTCGTAGTCTGCCGTGGACGGCCGGCTGGGTGCCGAAGGCTCTTTCGGCCTCAAGGCTGTTTTTGACAGCAAGCATTGTCTCAGCTACGAGGTGCCCTACAGAGCTAACGTCAAACCCCTAGAGGTCGTCGTTGGCGCTGTCTGGATCAATGTGGTCCAAGTCCTGTGCAGCTTGCTCAGCGCTAGGGTCATAGTTGTAGTCAACTCAGAATCTTTATATCAGTGTCAGGTATGGCTAGGTAGCAGTGATGACCCTGAAGTTTGTGTCCCTGCTAGCAGGTTGCATTTCTGGTCCCGGCCCCCACAGGGGCACTGAGTGGCTTGATATGAACCACTACTCACAAAAATAGACTTTTGGTACTAGCGCAGCACGGGCTGTGGGTCTTGGACCTCGAAGTTTGAGGGCAAATCAGTTCCGGGCTGAGGGATGTGATCTGTTCTATGTTGACTCCCTCCTTCCACTTCTTCCTCCTCAACATCTTCCCCGAAGATATTGGGGTCATTTTCGTCTCAATGTTGCTCTATGGCGTACAGAGGGAGTTGACAATTGTGACCAATCCTGATGGTATTTATGGAGCAGAAGGTGTAGTAGGTTAATCTGCTCACGAGTACTTAGAATGGCACTGTGGACAGTAACGAAAAGGTTATTTTCCAGTAGGGTACACACATCCTCAAGTGCGAGACTCGATGAAGGAGGATCAAGAGTGGACCATTGGAGGAGTCACTATACCTCATGACTCCAAGGAATTATTCAAAGATAAACAAGCTATACATGTCCCAGCCCAACACTAGCTGCCAGGTGTATGCAGAGCATGTGTATGTACAAGTACACATGCCACAAACAAATTGTTCTGGGAACACTGAAGGATCTTCAAGTATATATATATTTCATAGTTTCTTTATGAAACTGACCATAGATGATATGTTGTTTAGGGTTGTATGACGTTACAACGCATACTTTTACAACGATTACCTTTACATCGCATTTTTTACAACGCAACATCCATTACAACGCATTCCATTACAACGCATGCCATTACAACAAATTTTTAAAAACTACCTTTACAACGCATTCCATTACAACGCATACTACCTTTACAACGCATGCCATTACAACGCATAACATTACATTGCTTGTATGGTAAATATTGGATAGTGTAGGGGTAAAAATTACTATTCTAACTCCAGGGGTTGCAACAGTAGGGTAAGTGTTGGATAGTGTAGGGGTAAAAATTACTATTCTAACTCCAGGGGGTGCAAATATAGGGTAAGTGTTGATAGAGTAGGGGTAAATATTACTATTCTAACTCCAGGGGGTGCAACAGTAGGGTAAGTGTTGGATGGTAATGGTATGCGTTGTAATGGTAGGCATTGTAATAACATGCGTTGCAGTGGTATGCGTTGTAGGGTCATGCGTTGTAATAGCTGCGTTGTAATGGCATGCGATGTAATGGATGTTGCGTTGTAAAAGTAGCGTTGTAATGGTAGTGCGTTGTAAAAGTTGCTGTAAAGGTTGTTTCCTGTTGTTTAGATAATATATTTAAAAATATGCCACAAAATGCACCTTTGTGCAACCTTTTAGTTCTTGCTATACACAGCCACATGGCAGCTCCCATGTAATCAATTCCACAAAAAAGAAGTATAGCAAAAAAGCGGGCTCTGGGTCGCCCCATCAGTAAGTGATTTTCATGTGTTTTCCATAGTTTGCCATTGCCTAGATGGCCTGTCTAACAAGGCCATAGCATTTTGAAGGATATATTGTGACTTTTGTGTCCCCATTAGGTTTTAGTATTTGACTCAAGTAGCGGGCTCAAGTAGTGTGTCTTTGATATATTTCCTGACACAACAACATTTGAATTGCTGATTTATGGCTTTTTTTTGGCTAGGAAATGCTTTCTCATTGAATGCTGTAGCCTGTTTTAGAGACAGAGCTATTCACTAATCCCCCTTGCATGTTCATTTGTTTACCTTGCTTACAAGATGTTGTTGGATTTACTTTTTTTTGGTTATAAAGAAAAGCAGCGAGTAACATTTTTTGGTGCCATCAGCAGTGTGTGGCTCAGAAACTACCTGTTGAGGACCTTGTGGCTGGCTTATAAATCCTTCCTGAACCTTTCTAGGCCACCATGGTTTGCTCTATTGATTCCACTTCTAAAAGGATCTGTGCTGAGTGGAAAAAACACTCACATGCGTTATAGCATGGTGTGAAACTGTGGGCTAGATTCACAACACTGCACAGCACCCGAAGAGGATGCGCTGTGTTGCGTGACAGGGAGAGACTAGGAGAGCGCCATATTCACAGAGATATGGCACTATCCTCCCTCTCTCTAGCACTGGTGCTAATTTGTGCTGTTGTGAGCCAGGCACACACTTTTGCGCCATAGTGCGAGGTGCGTGCCTAGTCTACCATGGATCTTGTACAGGAAGGGCCCCCTTCCTGTACAAAATACTATGGCTAGACAATTTTAAAACCTTTTCCTCAGTAGTAAATCTATAGCTTGGTTTGACAAAACATCAAAGATACAAAGTATACATTTAAAACACATCGAACAAATAAATAAGAAGGATTTACATACAGTACAATATATAAAATAATTATCCGTTAAAGGTACATCTGATGTTAATACCATAATGTCAATTCAATCCATACTAATATAATAAAGAGAGAGCCCAAACCTTTGAGGTGGGTAATCTCAGGAACCACAGCACCAATCACAACACCCAATACAGCGTTGGAAAGGGCAGTTGCAGTAGACGGACATAGGCTATGCAGACGCCCACCATATACATTAAAAAGGTAAAAGAACCATGCCAGCACAGAAGTCCCTTGTGGGCGTGTCTACGTTGTGCTGTGGGCCTGTGCTGGGGGCGTGACAAACGCTGGGGGCGTGTGGTACGTTCCACCCTTAATGCCATGTCTCATATCGTGTGCTAATCCCACCCTGCTCTCTTTAAATACCCCTGCAGCCTATAATCACAACCCACCCTTACTCCTTAAAATACCCCAACACCCTTAAACACTAACCCATCTTAACCATACAAATTTACCCTGTACCCCAAAACCCAAACATATCCCTAAACCCTAAAAATACCCCTGTACCCCAAAACTCAAACCTAGCCCTGAACCCTATAAATACTCCTGTACCTCAAAACCCAAACCTACCCCTGAACCCTAAAAATACCCCTGTACCCCAAAACCCAGACCTAGCCCTGAACCCTAAAAATACCACTGTACCCCAAACCCCAAACCTACCCCTGAACCCTACAATACCCCTGTACCCCAAAACCCAAACCTAGCCCTGAACCCTTAAAATACCCCTGTACCCCAAAACCCAAACCTACCCCTGAACCCTAAAAATACCCCTGTACCCCAAAACCCAAACCTAGCCCTGAACCCTAAAAATAGCCCTGTACCCCAAAACCCAAACCTACCCCTGAACCCTAAAATATCACTGTATCCCAAAACCCAAACCTAGCCCTGAACCCTAAAAATAACCCTGTACCCCAAAACCCAAACATAGCACTGTACCCTTAAAATACCCCTGTACCCCAAAACCCAAGCCTAGCCCTAAACTCTAAAAATACCCCTGTACCCCAAACCTATCCCTATACCCTAAAACTACCCCTGTACTCCATAACCCAAAACTATATCTGAACCCTTAAAATACCCAAACACCCCAAAACATATACCTCAGTACCCCAAAACAGATACCCCTATACCCATACTTACCTTATCCAAACATTAAAAAAAACATGCTTTTACCGTTCATGCATTGACAACGAATTTTGTTGTAAATGTATGCGTGGTAAAAGCATATAAAATGTAATGCCATGCGTTATAATGGCATTGCTAAGTCCTGGTACTTTCGTAATGAAAGTATGCGGAGTGATGGTATGCGGAAAGAAAGTTGCGGAATAATGGGTGTTTACCATCCCCCGGTAAGTACATTGGTGGCACGGCGGCCCACATCTCCAGCAACATACACCTATTTTTTCACCACCCATTTGAAAAATGCACAGGTCTCTCTCATTGATGGCCTGCACTGACATACACTTTTAGACACACCTCCCGCCACAAGTTCTAGAATTGCGAACTTTAGAGCTGGGGAGCTACGTTCGAATCTCGGCATCAGCTCAACATCCTGTGATTCCAGGCAAATCGCTTTGTCTCCCCGTGCCTACCACAAATGAATGTATTCTTCTGTAATGTAAATTGTGCTCATGCCATGTTGTCGAGTTCGCGCTATATAATATTGCAAGGAAAAATAAAGTATGGAAACACGAGTGCACACAATACTGAACGCTCATTGAGTGCATCAGCAGTGCACTGTGAATCGGAGCGTTTCACAGGCCTGTCACAGATAAGAAATGCTATCAAAACGAAATCCTACAAAACAATATACTACTGGCCGGCAGCAATTCATACCCGGACAACGTCGGGACGGGCTGCTAGTTATCTATAAAGTGCTAGTTCGAGGCATATAATTAAAAAATGCAGGTGTGGCCACCGCAATATTTGCTTTCTGTCATGACGGATGCATATTCAATTAATAAAAAATCAAAGTGCAAGTGTGACAAACAAAATATAATGCTAACATTTAATTAAAAATAATAGGTAAAAACTAAGCAGAGTACCCTAACATTTCAAGCCCCTTCCCTTACGTACTAGGCTTACAGAAAATATATATCAACTTAAACTAAAAGTTATTCCCTGTGATGTGTCACTCTTTAAAATTCTTAAAGCTTCTAAATGTACCCTAATACCTATGTTACGACAGATTGGTTTAATCCATTTTTTCTGGAAACGGCATATGCAGGGCGAAAAAATATATGAGAATCATTTTTGACAGCATCAACAAAACATAAAGTGCAGAAAACCTATCTATAATTGTTATTGCTGCCCATCGACTTGGATGTATTGTATTTTATCTGTAGGACATCAAAATGGAACTTCATGTAAAGTAACTTGGCCAATGAGAGTTGTATTTCATCTAGGTATACCACAAAGGCAAGAGATGGGTTTATGCACAAGTACTGCAAAGTCAGCCTTCCTATTGTTGGAGAGTGGGGCATACTATTTTCTATGTACATCCAATAAGTATTCTTAAGCACTGATTTTGAAAAGTTAGATAATAGATGGGGAGCGACCCAAAAACTACTGAAGCCTAATTCATAAAACCAAGGGGCATATTACCAAGCAATAGCGATAATTATTGCTATTGCTTGGTTAGAGACAAAAATTTACCGCTGAGCTGGGGCGATTTTTATCGCAGATAAACCTTGGTATTACCAAGGTTTATCGCAAATGTGATAAAAAACGGCCGCAATGCATGAATATCGCTGAAAAGTCAGCGATATTCATGCATTACCGAGCTAATGCTCTTAGCCATGTTATCCACCTACCATTGGATAACATGGCTAAGAACTGCTCAGGGGCAGGTGTTAGCTTTTGGAGATATTCGCGCTTAGCGCGAATATCTCCAAAAGTTGGTAATAGGAGATAGCGATGTTAGCGACTGTTTCCAGTCGCTAACATCTTGGCACGCCCACTTTGCATGTCTTTAGTGATAAATATCACTGACATGCAAAGTGGGGCCCAAGATGGTTGCTATCTCCTACTAGCTGTCGCTAACTGGTGTTAGCGACAGCTAGGTAATAGGGAGATAATTTTATCTCCGCTTTCTTGGCTTTTAAAGCCAAAAAAGCAGAGATAAACCCCCTTGATAATATGCCCCCAAGTTCGAACATATCGGACCCACGGTAGTGTGTTAGAATAATCCAGTTTTAATAGCTATCGGTCCCTTTTTATATGTTTTGAGTTCCTGATTAATTCAAAACCAGACCCAAAACAACAAGGGTCTTGTTGCAGCTTGATGTTCAATTCGCCTAACATTTATGTCTTTTAAAAATGGGGGTCATGGGTGTGCGTACTGGTAGTTGTAATAACATTCCTATAAATGTATTCTCATCCTTTGTAGTATGTTCTGGCTGCTGGCCCCCCAAAGTCCCGCACCATAAAGGGTCGCAGAATGAGCCATGTACTTATAGACTTCCATGGCAGGTGACACTACTTTTTACGTACTGTTCCATTGTTTTATCGCAATTGCCATGTGTTAGAAACAGGGTTTCTGGTTGGGCAGGGTTTGCACCTGACCAGGCAGAACCCACCACTCTACTCGGGGCAAGGCAGTTACTTGCTGAAGGTAACCCCTGCTCACCCCCTTGGTGGCTTGGCAGAGCAGTCAGACTTATCCCAGAGGCAATGTATAAACACACTCACACAGCAGCGACATACTAGGCATGCTACAAAAGAAACTCCATACAAGGTTACATAAAAATAGCCTTTGTATTATCTCTAAAAACACATTAGAACACCATCACATATATACACTGTGCCACCAGGCACTTGTCATGACTTCAAAGGGATTACATATATCGCTTGGCCAATCGGACCCTTGTCAATCATGACATTTAACTACTGGTGATATTACACTGAGCGCCACACACTATGCAGAACATAATTAGCAAAAGTGTACTCCAAGGATATCCAGCCCCAACATCAGTAGTGCACTACAAAACACTTGCAGCAGTGTACTCATTGGCAAAAAAAATCACATCATCAGTGTCCTATCATGAACACTTATATAGTGCACACATCACATAATTACATCATGCCCACTGTTGTAGAACAAATGTAGTCCAGATGTAGGCAATATGTAAGTTATAGCAACGAACACAGTGAGGGCAGACACCCGGGCTGCACGGATTGCAATGCGGTATGGCTGGCAACCCAACTACTAAAGCCCAGCTGGGGAATGTCAGCTCTCCCTCTCACCCTGGGCCTCCTACTCAGGACCGGCGAGCCTCAGGAGGAAGGGTGTCCCTAACAAAAAGCATTCGTACTGTTTAGGGTGCCCGAGCTCCAGAGTACGAATCCTCTGCCTTGGAGCGCTGCCGCTGACTGTGGCGTCCTGGCTTGGCCTGGTTCCTTGGGCAGGGAGTGGGGACAGGCCACCGCCAGGAATCCCGCAGGTCTGTAGTATGAGGTGCGCTGGGCTCCAGTGCACCTGGGAGGGAGTACCAGAGTAGGTGCCGACTTGTGCCCCGGGGGCACTACTGAGTGCACGCTCGGATGGAAGCACTCCAGTAGGTCCCAGCTGGTGTCCTAGGGGCAGTGTAGAGGAAACACTCCCCGGAAAGGCCAAGTATGATCCGGCTGGCACCTACAGTATGGTGAGAGCAATCAGTGCCTCAGCGCAACCGCGCAAAGCATGTGTGACAGGGTAGAAAGCGCAACACCCTTTAGAGCTGGGTCTAAGAAAAGGCAGGGAGCAGCCCTCCCTGCGCTCTCCTGCCAGAAAACCAGTCATAGCGCTCAACACGCGCTTTATGGCACCACAGTGAAAAGAGTTCACCATGCGCTCTAGGGTACCAAGACAAGGGGCACACCAGCCAGGTGAAGTTAGCAGGCCAGCACAAGGTTTTAACACGGCAGTGCTGCATCCTGCTTTTAGACTTATAGGCAGCAGACCAGCAGTCCAAAGGAGTAAAGTCAACTAGCGGGTTTTTTAGAAACATCAGGTGCTTACCATGCCTCTCAGCACGGCTTCAGGCCAGGGTATAGCACTGAGTCGGCACTAATTGAGATGGCAGTTGCAGTACGCTGGAGGATGGACGAGGGATCAAGAGCGGTGTTGATGCTGCTGGACTTGTCAGCAGCATTCGACACCGTCTCCCACCCCCTCCTCCTAGATCGTCTCCAATCCAAAGGTATTCAGGGTACGGCCTTAAAGTGGATTGCTTCTTTTTTGTCCAATCACACGCAGGCAGTGTTCACTCCCCCATTCACCTCAGACAGCCGTCCTCTTCGGTGGGGAGTCCCCCAGGGCTCCTCGCTGAGTCCCCTCCTATTTAATGTTTATTTTTCACCCCTCTTTGATATCATCGCCCAAACTGGCATAAAGGCCACCTCTTATGCCGATGATATCCAACTTTTGTTTTCATTTAACAGCATTACCCCAACAACCTTTGATCCTCTAAAAAACTGCCTCCGTACAATCGCCTGGTGGATGGACAACAACTGTTTAAGGCTAAACGCAGGGAAAACGGAGGTACTTTTCTTTCACCAGCCGTCTCCTCTTGATCCTAACATCTGGTGGCCTCTTGATTTGAGTGCTCCACCTCTGCCCAAAGACTCTGTGAAAAATTTAGGGGTAAGATGGGATTCCAATCTCACACTACATCATCAAGTCCACACAGTCTCCGCTGCATGCTTTGCCAAGATCAGAATGGTAAGAAAGTTTATAAACTTCTTGCCCAGTAACACCAGGAAGATGATAGTCCAGGCGTTGATTACCTCGCACCTGGACTACGCCAACGGCTTGTATACTGGCCTGTCTGCGGGTCTTTGTCATCACCTCCAGACAGTCCAGAATGCTGCAGTCTGACTGGTTGGTGGTATTCCCTTACGCGAGCATATCTCGTCCCACCGTCGTAGACTTCATTGGCTACCGATACAAAAAAGGGCAGCATTCAAGGCACTGGCTCACCGTGCATTGAGAGGCAAGGGTTCCGCCTATTCTTTCACCTGTCTGATCCCTTACAACAATACCAGGACTCTTCGCTCCTCTTCAAAAAATCTCCTCACTATTCCCAGATTTAGGAAAACTCGCTCAGGTGGAAAAACCTTCCAAGTGTTAACCTCGGCCCTCTGGAACAAGTTACCAAATTCCATCCGGTTGATTCAGGAAGAACAATCCTTCCGGAGAGCCCTAAAAACGTATCTGTTCTGTTAACCATCTCTCTTCTAAATAACACCTAAGCCAGCATAAGATCACACATAAGCGCCGGGACACCCTGTTGGGGTATCTGTGCGCTATATCAAAATACACTAAAATAAAATAAATAAATATAGTCCCAAGGTGTTTCCTCCTGGCATAGAGCACTATACACAGTGTTTTCTTCACCAAGCCCACTCACATGGGGTCACAGCACCAGTATATACTGCATATGTCTTTGTTCTCCCCCCCCTCTCCCCCAGGGACTGGCTGAAGTGAATGCACCTCCCCTCTCCCTGTCAGTCAGAACTAGGCGGTCAATACACATCAGGCAGGCACAAAGACACACAGCAGTGAGAAACCAGATTGGCTGTTTGTCACTACCAGGACATGCCACATAGTTAAGGCACATGTCCTAACTCTGACCTACACCACACCCTCCCCAGAGGGCTAGCTAGGGCCTACCTTAGTGGTGACTGATGTGTAGTAAAAGGGTCATCACAAACGTGGCTACCACTTTATGTGCCATGTCGCAGCGGCAGGAAACGGCATGCGCAGGCCCTGCAGTGGTAGAGTCCTGAGACAGGTGTGAAAGGCCACTTTGGTGGGTGGCACAAGCAGCACTGCAAGCCCACCAGTAGCACTTAATTTACTGGCACTGGGTAAATGGGATACAACTGTAGAAGAGACTGATAGGTAAAATAAATATGACAAACAGGTGTAGACCAATCTTACCAAGTCTACCATAGAGAGCACATGCACTTTAGCACTGAACAGCAGTAATACAGTGCCCAAAAACCACCAACAGGTCAGAAAAAATACCGGAGGAAAGCACAAAGTTCTTGGCTAACCCTGTACAAAGGGCCAAGTCCAACACCATGGTGATTTGGAGCAAAGTAACGTTAGCTTTTTGGATAAGTTGTCTCCGTACACCATCTATTTAGTTTTATTAGAGTTTATTTCAAACCCTTTTGCAATATAGAGGTCATTAAAACGGTCTAAGAGGTTTTACAGACACTTAGGTGTTAGTGATATTAGATGGTGTCAACAAAAAAATGGAACTCTCGTACTGGCACCCCTCCCAGCTTTGGTGAGTGATGATTACAGCCCCAGAGATGTTGCACAATGTCGTTTACATATAAGGAGAAGAGGGTAGGTGCCAGTACGCAACCCTGCCTTACTCCTCTTTTTATCAGGATTGCTTCTGTGATTTCACCCCTTGGTCCCCATCTAACTTTTGTATAATTAGCTGTGTAAAGCTGTACAATCTGTGTCAAGAGATCATGGGGAACTCCCTGGGTTTTTAGACAATCCCTCAGGGAATTTCTAAGGAAAAAATCAAAAGGTGCTTTCAGACCCATAAGAGCTATTTACAGGTGTCCTCCCTTTAGTTTGGTGTACTTCCAGGATGTGCAAAACAATCTAAAAACATGGTAAATTCTGCTGGTTTTTTCTCTATATTCTGCTATATATTGTGAGAGAATATTATTTTTCTCCAACCAATTGTGATCAAATCTATTGTGCATACAATTTTTGTATGGTGTCTATTAGACCTGACAGTTACCCTTAATAATAGGAATTGTTTCTGCCCCTTTTCATGAGTCTGGTATTGGTGCCCTTACTTACTAAGTAAGTTTACATTAGGTGCCCATACTGCTTTATAGTATTTAAAAAGATCACCTGGAATCTTATTGAGTCCTGGGGCTTTCCCTAACTTGCCTCTAACGCTGCCACTGTTGTGTCATCTATTTCAAAATAAAAAGGTAGCATTTGGGCCATGCCAGGCAATTTCCGGGGAAATCATTCCCTCAATAAAATGGTTATAAGCTACTGGTACTACAACATGTCAATATAAAATGGAAAAATGTCTGCTCCAAGTGCCCGGATCCAAATAATGGTCCAAGCTGGAGTTACCCGCCTTTTTTCCTTGAACTAATTTATTCCAGAACCCAAAGTGATCATTCTTTTTTGCTGCTTCAATCAAGTCATTCCAAATCCGATCAAACCAATCTTTTTTTGATTGTACTAATAATTTCTTGTACTTTATCCTACTATCTCTTATTTTCATGATATAATTCGAACTTATAGCCTTCAGCAATTGGTGCTTTGCTTCCCGACAAATTTATTTTACCAAGGATTGTAGTGGAGATTTACAGTAGTGTTTGATGGTTCATGCTTTTGTGAAGTTTTACTCAGGAGCATTTTCAGTTTCTCTACCATGGTGCAATGTAGCTGCATAACTTGAATTTTAGATGGAGCAATGTTTATATTTGGCTATAGAGCATCTGAAAAAGTGTTATAGATTTTCTCCATGATTTCAGTACTGCCTACTATAGATGGCCATTTTAGTGTTCTACGATTGTTACTAACCAACGGTTGTGGTAAATTCCTATTATTGGAGTTGTTCCCCAGTTCCCGAGTTTCGATAAAGGTTCCTGCCAGTGTTAGACGTAGTGTGTAATAATCACTTTCTTTTCTTGGCTCTACTTTTAGGTCTATTAGACTACCCGATATATTAACACTAGCCATTATATAACCGATTTTGATCTTGGCAGGGCCTCTCTTGAAGGTATATGCCCTAGGGCTGTCCGACGACAGCCTACCATTGCAGGCCCTTAGTCCTTGTCCAGAGACAAAACGAACCACTTGGATAACTGCAGTTGTGCAGGGGACTGGAGTTGCAGCTTCTAAGGGTGGAATTCCTCTCTACATATTCTCTTCCTATAGAATGATATCCAACCCCACTACTGGCTCAAATTTATGATTGAAGTCCCCACATATAATTATTGATATGTTAGGGTCGATGGTACTAAAGAAGGTAACCAAAAGCTCTATCACTGTAGATTCTACATTAGCTACTCTTAATCTATTATAAATATTGTTGGGACGGGAAGTTTCCTGCATGTCTCTGGAGAGAGTGCTTCCCCGTATGCTAATCTCCAGGCAAGTCGCTCAAAAGCTACTGTATGGTTTCTAGATCCCTACCTCAGTGAGCATGACAATCATGCATGTCCACTGAGGGTCTCCCTGTTTACATGGATTGAGACCCTAGAGCTTGGCTCTGAGGTTGAGGGGGCATGCCTAGTGCACCCCTATTTTTCAGAGAGTGGCTACTGCCCTCTCTATTAAGGCTGTGGAAGACTGACAGTGGTGGCAGCAATAAATCTATAGTCAGGAGGGGTGAGTCCCTAGGCACCCTCCTGACCAAGTCTGTGGAGTATTCCATGCCCGTGGGCCTGTTGCCTTTGTCTGACTGATTTATGTTTGAGAGCCCGTGGGTGTACAGGGAAAGAATGGTGATTTGAGCCAGTGTGAGGAATGCGAGCTGTTCTGCTGGGTATCCCAGCTCCCCCGTGCCCCTCTCTATTTCCTTGGAAAGGCCTGGTGGGCTGGGGTAGACACTCAGCTCTTATCTGGGTTTAGCTGCACTAACTTTGTAGAGAGGACCCTCCCCCACTGGTCAGGGCCTCCTGGGCTGGAGTTAATTAAAATTCCTCTCTAGGGAGTTGCACAGCCTGATACCAGGAAGGGACCTGGTGCATGCTTTACCCATGCATTGAACACACGGTGAATGGTTTGTGATTGAAGGTGTATTCAGGATGCAAACGTACCAGACTCTCTGATTGGATGAGCCTATCAATCAGAGGTGATAAAAGTCTGACCTGAGTGGTCAGCTGCTGTTCAAGACTGGTCTATGACTGATGAGGCGGCCACACCAGAGCCCTCTGAAGATAGCCAGGCGCGACCCGCAGTGGGAAGGCAGGAGATAAGACTGTTCACTGCATCTGGAAGGAAGGCATCAGCAACATTAAGGACCAGCTGTTCTGTGAGACTTTGGGGAGCCTGCGCTTTGGACCAAGGAATTTACAGACAGCTGCCCAAGGTGTGGAAAGGAAGCTTGCGGCACATCACCCAAGGTGTGTAAAGAAGCTTGCGGCACATCAAGAAAAGCTGGTGGTAAGAAGCTAGCAGCACATGATGAGAGCCAGAGAGGAGGAAGCTTGATTCTAGTCTTTGAAGGTGAGATCAAATCCCCTCTAGGCTCCTCCCTTGCGCTGTGGGAGCCTGTACAAGCAGTAACTTGGAATAGAGACCAGTAAAGCAGACCCCCACCTTTCTTTTTGTGATCTCTGAGGGTATCAGGGTGTACTGGCACTCTGTCCAGCCACTACCCTCCTACAGCTAGCCAGTGGCTACTGGACTAGTGGGACTCCAGTAAACTGTACCAAGGCATCAGGGACCTGTGATCAGATTCCTGACACCACTAGAGCGGTGTCCTCACTCACAACGGGAGGGCACTTCTGTTGCTTTGGGTGGGGGCTGATCAAGAACATTTGACTTCATATCATATGCTGAAACTATATCCTTTCAATCCAAAGTTTGGTATCAAGGCTCTAGGGAATGAGAGAAACCTTGTGTAAAATGATCTGTAATATGCAATGCTTACTGTGTGTTTTCAAGTTAACTGTGATTTTATAGCGCTTGTCTAGGCGCTATAATACTATTTGGGGTCAGACCTCTGTCCCAGAGGGTTGTAGAGACATCTGGTTTTCACTGTTTATCCTAATTTTATGTGTAGTATAATTCTCTTGTGTGTATTAAAGTATTTTTCTTTAATAAAAAGTAAAGCACTGACTGGACATTGAGTTTATCAGCTGGTGGTAGTGTTTACACTGTATTCTGAATGTCTAACCCCACCTCACCTCCTTTAGTAAGCCTTGGACTGCTCTGTCTCGCTACCCTGAGAGAGTCAAGTGCTGGAGAGGAGTACTTGGTTATCCAGTTTTGGATCTACTAGTACTGTGGCCCCAGGACACCAGTGAGGGAACCCCCCAGTTGATGCGATTGGAGCACAGTTACCCCTGAGTGCCCTGGTGCCCAGGAAGCCGGGTCTAACAAATATTAAATAGATAGATCGAGGATACTAAAGGGGGGGGGGGTTACTGTTAAGACAGCGTTGTTACGGGAAGGTGGCAAATATTGGTATACAATTCAACTTCTGATTCACCGAATATGTATTGCACTACTGTGAGAAGTTGGCCTGGTAGGGGATGTTTCCAATTCTGGAACCACCTACTACCTGACCAAACAATCCCCTTATGGTGTCTGGTTGTAAGTCAACCTTATTAGACAAGCTATCCTAGGGGTAGCATGGACTAAGCAGCCTAAAGGCTTAACTTAAGAGGTCGTGTTAAGCGAGCTGTTTTACCACATACAATCCTGTAATACCAAATGAAAGGACACCACACAAGTATATATTATAAAAATATATGTGTTTATTACTAAAAACAATCCCCAGTATTCTTTATGAATAAAGGGGCACAAGCGTTAAATCAAAAGCACTGTTTAAACATACAAAGTTGCACAATTATGGATGAGGGCAGGGGGCCACTCAAACCATATACTAAACAAGTGGTATAAGAGAGGCCACTCGAACAGTGGTTAGGCCTAGGGCCTAGGGAATCGCTGGGAGCAGTCAGGACAAGCAATGCTGAAGTCGGGAATGGCCCTCGGGATTCGGGAGATGTGCGGAAAGCGCACGCATGCACCAATGTTAACCAATGGTGCGTAAAAGTCAAATAGTTAAAGTCTAAGGACACTTCCGCTGAACCTAGAGGAACAAAACTTAACACACAGACCCTAGAGGTGTGCACCAGTGTGGGAACACCGGCGGAGCAAAGTTACCTCACCCACAGGAAGTGGGTGCACAGGGTCGAAGTGGCGTCGGGTTTTGACACGCAGGCTCTTGGTGCTTGAAGCTGAAAGGGCTGCAGGCAGGGTGAAGACGAAGTGTCCGGTGGAGTCCAAGGGTGGACTCAAGTTGTAGAGTACCTGAAAGCAGAGGGGACAGAGTCTGGGTCACTCAGCAGTGACCAGGGTGGAACCAGGACGGAACCAGGCAATGTCGGGCGCAATCAGGTGGTCGTCGAGGCGCTTCTCTTCGCTGTCACGTGGGCTCTGGGGCATCTGCGACGTCCAGGAGCAGGTCACGATCTGTCCCACGCAGGCTCTCACCGTCGGTGCAGTCGGCTTCCGGTTTGGAGCAAACAAGCCTTGGTAAGAGCAATCCATGCGGGATTGGAAGATGGCGTCTCACTCGGACCAGGAAGGTCAGAGTCGGGGCTCCCTTTCAGGGGAGCTGGTGTGGATCTGGAGCAACCAGAATCACGAGTCTTCTTTTGTAGTTCGTCGGCACAGGGACCACAAGCCAGCTGGCAAGTGACCGGGCCAACGCGTTGAGCCAAATCGTGCCAAAGGGCCCCACGCAGCACTCGTCGAGTGTGGAGGGCTGAACTTCGGCTCAGGAGTAGCTCAGGGTGGGGGCTTCTCAAACCCCGGTGTACAGCTTCGAGGGTCACTCGTGGGCTGCACGGTCAGCGTCTCGTGGTCACTTCAAGATGGCGTGCCCCACGCTTCCGGTCGCCTCCACGGGTCTCAGCTTTGCAGGGACTGTGGATCGGGCTGTTAGAAGCTGGGCAGGCTTGATCTCGTCGATTTCAGTCGCTCGAGTTCCGGCGGGAACTGCAACCAAGTAGACGTCGAGGGCTGGATGGTGCCTGCTGCTGCAGGGTGGTCACTCCTTGACCACAAGGGAGATTCTTCGGGCTTCCACGTTGAGATGGAGGGCGAAGGGTCCAGAATATCGTTTCAAATGTTTCTTCCAGGAAATCTGATGTGCATTGGCACTGCTCCCACTCTTATTCGAATCTGGTGGGCGTGATTACCTGCTAGGTCCCCTCCTATGGGTGGGACCCAGGAAGTGGGTGGATACACCCCCTTCCTTTGATCCAGGCCGCCCTGGCACGAGGGCTGGAGTGCCCCAGAACCGGTTTGGCCGGATTATGCAAGGGGCAGCCTTGTGCGCCCCAGGCAGTGTCTGGTTTCTTTCAAACCTCCCTGCTACAATACACTATCTCCTGTCTGGAGGGCGGTGACACCCTCCTGTGACAGGAAACCCTTTGTCCAGGACCCCCTTGACTGGGTTTCGGTCAGCTCCAGGGGTCCAGACATTTGTCTGTGGCAGAGGCATCCATTTTGTGGATCTTAAGGCCTTTGGAGAAATCAACCGCATTAAAGTGAAGTAACATGTCTTACCCCTCTAGAGGGGTGGAATGCCATCCCCGTCGCCAGAACTGGCGAGGGGATGGTATTCCAAAGCGTATGACACCTTACACGACATGTTTTGATAAAGCCAAACCAGAGTTGCTAAATAACCGCGAGGATTATAAGGCACTTAATAGTATATGGTATGGCATTATCCTGAAACAGCTTAGGGATTTGTTCCCGACGGCTGCAGACAGGCTCAGCTCATGCTAGAGCTCCATCTCACATAAAAACCATGCACCCAGCCTCCAGGATTGGTGAGGCCCGTCTATAGGAGTGGCTCACAGGTTTACATGTGTCCAGATATAGGTTTAGACATAGGTATACTATATCTAAGCAAGGGGTGTGTACACCACCTTACCCCAGCTGAGTGATCAGCCAGTTGTGTCAATTTAAGAACCAGCCAGGGGTGGCAAAAGATATGCTGCAGCCCCTGGTAGGCCTTAGTGGCTCCTGTGCCCTGTGCACCTATAGTGCATTCTACAGGGGCTGACAAGGAGTCCATTTCCAATTGGTATGTACCTAGGGTACATGGAATCCATTTTACAGAGAGAGCAGATGGCCTGGGGCCCTGATTAGCAGGGAACCAGGTCAACTAAGTCAAAAAACCAGCTAAACACCGGCAAAAAATCTGGGGTAACCATAGTCAGGTAGCCACCTTCCTACATAACCCCCCCCCAAACGAAAGGAGATAAGGCTATCCTTGGCCAGGTAAGCCTATATTGCCTGAGTGGCCATATAAGGAAGTACCTGCACTAGCATGGGTACCCCCTGTCTCATGGTCCACTAAGCAGTCCCTCACCCTTTGGGTATTAGAGGGTCTCCACCATAGGGAATCACTACCTTGGGTGTGTTTATGCAAAGTTAAAGGCTGGTTTGGATATGGAGTATTGAAGTGAGGCTCTACTAATTTAGGGCTTAGCTTCCTCCAATTATCTTCCACCATGTGTGCCTTTCTTTCTTTAACTGAGTTGCACTGTGCTCTCAGGGTCAACCTCTGGCTACCTAAAGCTGGAGGCTGGGTCCCTCTGTTTGGCTTGCTGGAGGGACAGTTCAGGTTTGGGCCCTTTGGGTCCCAGGTTTGGCTGTGCCCAACAGAATCCATCTGGGGGAGGTCCCTAACTGTTTTTAAGGGGGCTCCCTCAGGAGTTTTTAAAGTTTTCACCTTACTAGGGCTACTAGTTTTGGTGCACCTAATCTTTTGATGGGGGTGCTTTATTTGACAGGGGGCCCTCTGGGTCTCACTGTCCTTCTTGTCCTCTGCAGCCCTGGGCTGGCTAAGGCAAGGGAGAGAGGGGCAGGTTACCTGCTCCAGACTGGGTCCCACCTGAGAAGGGTCCACTGACATCAGAGGTTCTGTCAGGCTAGGCCCAACCACCTCTGGGGCAGTTCCTTCATCAGGGGTAAGATCAGTTCCCTGAGGAGGCTGATCCTGTCCTAAAGTCTGGTGAGGGGGAGATTTCTCTTCCTCCTCCATGCTCTCAGTTTGTGTGGAGTTATCCATCATTTCAGGTTTCACAACACACGTGTCAGTTTGAGTTTGGGCTGTGGCCATCACAGCCCCACCAACCTTTTCAGGAGGAGACTCAGTTTGGGTTTCTGCTGTTACCATAACAGCTTTGCTATTCTGTTCAGGAAGAGCTTTTGCTAAAGATGGGGCAGAGAGTTTCTCAGCCCTACCAACCTTTTCAGGAAGGACATCTTGAATTGGGGCTGTAGCCATTACAGCCCCACTAACCTTTCCATTGGAATTCACCATTCTAGAATGGGTTTCCTGTTCAACCTCAGCCCAGGCTGAGATCTCCAAATCATTACCAAGTAGGCAGTCTACAGGCAAGTTTGGTGACACTGCCACTCTCTTTGGGCCAATGACACCTCCCCAGCTGAGACTTACTACTGCCATGGGATGATTTGTTTGGATTCCATCAATGTTTGTAACCTGGTATGTGGCCCCAGGTAAAAGTTGCTTAGAGGGGACTAGGCCATCAGCCACCATGGTGATGCTAGCCCCTGTGTCTCTAAAAGCCTCAACTTTCAAACCATTGATGATGGGTTCTTGTCTATACTTGCTCAAAGTATTTGGGCAAGCAGAGAAGTTGGCAAACCCCATGCCAACCTCATAAACAAGATCATTGGGTGATGGGGACCTGGATAGGCCAGGGTCCACCTGATTTCCAAAAGTAAACCCACCCAGATTCCTGGGTGTGCTTCCACTTCCTGGGGGATTACTGCTGACAGTAACAGGAGGTGTTGAAGCTGGCTTTGGAGGTATATTTTCTTTATTGTTATTCTTGGGACAACAGTTGTCTGTTTTGTAATGCCCCACCTGTTTACAGGCATAACAATAAGGCTTTTTCTCAGTTGAAGAAGTGTCTTGGGACCCACCCCCATCCTTGGAGTTTTGGGGCCCTGGGGAAGTCTTTTCTTTATTTTTATCCCCACCCTTATCTTGAGGCTTGGTAGACTCCTTCTTCTGGTTACTGTCCTGATTCTTAGGCCTAATCCTGGTTCTGACCCATTTGTCTGCCTTCTTTCCCAATTCTTGGGGAGAGGTCAGATCAGAGTCTACCAGGTGCTGGTGTAAGAGCTGGTTCTGACAATTACTTAGGATCTGCTCCCTCATAATCAAATTATACAATCCTGTAAAGTCATGTACTTTGCTGCCATGTAGCCAACCCTCCAGAGCCTTAGTAGCACAATCTACAAAATCAGTCCAGTCCTGAGTCTGTGTCTTCTGGGTGTCTCTGAACTTGAACCTGTACTGTTCAGTGGTTAAGCCAAACCCATCTATCAGAACACTCTTCAGGACTTTGTAATTGTTTGCATCCTCATGTCTAACAGTGAGGAGCTTATCTCTCCCTTTCTCTGAAAAGGAGTACCATAAGATTGCTGCCCACTGTTCCTCAGGAACCTGCTGTACCATGCAGGCTCTCTCAAGAGCAGTTATCCACTTGTGGATGTCATCCCCTTCCTTGTAGGGGGGCACAATCTTTGTCAGGTTTCTACTATCATAGGACCTGGGTTTCTCTTTAGGAATATTGCTGCCACCAGTGGCATCTAAGCCACACAATTTCTGCTCTCTTGCCAAGGCAAGTTTAGCTTGAGCTAAGGTAAGCTTAGCTTGACTCAGGGCTACCTCCTCTCTCTCTATCTGGAGTCTGACAGCCCTCATTCTAGCCCTATGCTCAGCTTTCTGAGAAGCACTCATGCCTCTCTCTGATTCTCTGGAGGCACTAGAAAGATGAGAGTCCCCTGAGGGAGATCTCACTCTTCTGTTGCCTGGGAGAATCACATGTTGGGTTCTGGGGAGGTGCTGGCCCTCTCCATTCCCCAGTAGGTCCAAGTTGGCCTGGCTAAGCCTACCAACTGGAACCTGGCTACCCTGATCCTGTACTTGTGAGTCCCCACCATCTGAGTCCTCATCCAAGTCATCATCATCCTCCTCTTCAGGGGGATCAACTACAGGGGGGTTCCCTCCAGTTCCTGTATCTAGGGAAGCTGCTTTTGCCTTCTCTAAGTCATCCTGTTCTAGGATTTCTACCAGGATTAGGCAGGTGGGGCTTCTGCCCCTTTTTAACCCTCTTGCTTTGCACAAGGCAATCAAGTCTCTGCGGGTTAGTTTGTCATATCCAAAAGTTGCCTGGGTAGGGTCAACTGTCACAGGAGTAGACCCTGAGGCTTTTCCTGTGTCAGACATGGTTACTAGTGAGGTGTAAGTGGTGCACTTACCTACACTAAGTGTTTTCCTACTGGACCTTGCTAGTGAGTTGTAGTCAGGGGTGTGCTACTCCCTTCAACCTACAACTACTAAGTTCAGTAGAACTTAATATGCTAAGCTTTTGATTTTATATGTACCTAGAGGTACTTGATGTGATCTTTCAATTTGATATAAAGATTGCAATGGTAAAACAACAGCAAGCTCAAATCCGCACCGCTGCTCACCAATGTGAGAAGTTGGCCTGGTAGGGGATGTTTCCAATTCTGGAACCACCTACTACCTGACCAAACAATCCCCTTATGGTGTCTGGTTGTAAGTCAACCTTATTAGACAAGCTATCCTAGGGGTAGCATGGACTAAGCAGCCTAAAGGCTTAACTTAAGAGGTCGTGTTAAGCGAGCTGTTTTACCACATACAATCCTGTAATACCAAATGAAAGGACACCACACAAGTATATATTATAAAAATATATGTGTTTATTACTAAAAACAATCCCCAGTATTCTTTATGAATAAAGGGGCACAAGCGTTAAATCAAAAGCACTGTTTAAACATACAAAGTTGCACAATTATGGATGAGGGCAGGGGGCCACTCAAACCATATACTAAACAAGTGGTATAAGAGAGGCCACTCGAACAGTGGTTAGGCCTAGGGCCTAGGGAATCGCTGGGAGCAGTCAGGACAAGCAATGCTGAAGTCGGGAATGGCCCTCGGGATTCGGGAGATGTGCGGAAAGCGCACGCATGCACCAATGTTAACCAATGGTGCGTAAAAGTCAAATAGTTAAAGTCTAAGGACACTTCCGCTGAACCTAGAGGAACAAAACTTAACACACAGACCCTAGAGGTGTGCACCAGTGTGGGAACACCGGCGGAGCAAAGTTACCTCACCCACAGGAAGTGGGTGCACAGGGTCGAAGTGGCGTCGGGTTTTGACACGCAGGCTCTTGGTGCTTGAAGCTGAAAGGGCTGCAGGCAGGGTGAAGACGAAGTGTCCGGTGGAGTCCAAGGGTGGACTCAAGTTGTAGAGTACCTGAAAGCAGAGGGGACAGAGTCTGGGTCACTCAGCAGTGACCAGGGTGGAACCAGGACGGAACCAGGCAATGTTGGGCGCAATCAGGGGGTCGTCGAGGCGCTTCTCTTCGCTGTCACGTGGGCTCTGGGGCATCTGCGACGTCCAGGAGCAGGTCACGATCTGTCCCACGCAGGCTCTCACCGTCGGTGCAGTCGGCTTCCGGTTTGGAGCAAACAAGCCTTGGTAAGAGCAATCCACGCGGGATTGGAAGATGGCGTCTCACTCGGACCAGGAAGGTCAGAGTCGGGGCTCCCTTTCAGGGGAGCTGGTGTGGATCTGGAGCAACCAGAATCACGAGTCTTCTTTTGTAGTTCGTCGGCACAGGGACCACAAGCCAGCTGGCAAGTGACCGGGCCAACGCGTTGAGCCAAATCGTGCCAAAGGGCCCCACGCAGCACTCGTCGAGTGTGGAGGGCTGAACTTCGGCTCAGGAGTAGCTCAGGGTGGGGGCTTCTCAAACCCCGGTGTACAGCTTCGAGGGTCACTCGTGGGCTGCACGGTCAGCGTCTCGTGGTCACTTCAAGATGGCGTGCCCCACGCTTCCGGTCGCCTCCACGGGTCTCAGCTTTGCAGGGACTGTGGATCGGGCTGTTAGAAGCTGGGCAGGCTTGATCTCGTCGATTTCAGTCGCTCGAGTTCCGGCGGGAACTGCAACCAAGTAGACGTCGAGGGCTGGATGGTGCCTGCTGCTGCAGGGTGGTCACTCCTTGACCACAAGGGAGATTCTTCGGGCTTCCACGTTGAGATGGAGGGCGAAGGGTCCAGAATATCGTTTCAAATGTTTCTTCCAGGAAATCTGATGTGCATTGGCACTGCTCCCACTCTTATTCGAATCTGGTGGGCGTGATTACCTGCTAGGTCCCCTCCTATGGGTGGGACCCAGGAAGTGGGTGGATACACCCCCTTCCTTTGATCCAGGCCGCCCTGGCACGAGGGCTGGAGTGCCCCAGAACCGGTTTGGCCGGATTATGCAAGGGGCAGCCTTGTGCGCCCCAGGCAGTGTCTGGTTTCTTTCAAACCTCCCTGCTACAATACACTATCTCCTGTCTGGAGGGCGGTGACACCCTCCTGTGACAGGAAACCCTTTGTCCAGGACCCCCTTGACTGGGTTTCGGTCAGCTCCAGGGGTCCAGACATTTGTCTGTGGCAGAGGCATCCATTTTGTGGATCTTAAGGCCTTTGGAGAAATCAACCGCATTAAAGTGAAGTAACATGTCTTACCCCTCTAGAGGGGTGGAATGCCATCCCCGTCGCCAGAACTGGCGAGGGGATGGTATTCCAAAGCGTATGACACCTTACACGACATGTTTTGATAAAGCCAAACCAGAGTTGCTAAATAACCGCGAGGATTATAAGGCACTTAATAGTATATGGTATGGCATTATCCTGAAACAGCTTAGGGATTTGTTCCCGACGGCTGCAGACAGGCTCAGCTCATGCTAGAGCTCCATCTCACATAAAAACCATGCACCCAGCCTCCAGGATTGGTGAGGCCCGTCTATAGGAGTGGCTCACAGGTTTACATGTGTCCAGATATAGGTTTAGACATAGGTATACTATATCTAAGCAAGGGGTGTGTACACCACCTTACCCCAGCTGAGTGATCAGCCAGTTGTGTCAATTTAAGAACCAGCCAGGGGTGGCAAAAGATATGCTGCAGCCCCTGGTAGGCCTTAGTGGCTCCTGTGCCCTGTGCACCTATAGTGCATTCTACAGGGGCTGACAAGGAGTCCATTTCCAATTGGTATGTACCTAGGGTACATGGAATCCATTTTACAGAGAGAGCAGATGGCCTGGGGCCCTGATTAGCAGGGAACCAGGTCAACTAAGTCAAAAAACCAGCTAAACACCGGCAAAAAATCTGGGGTAACCATAGTCAGGTAGCCACCTTCCTACAACTACTGTACAGTAAAATGATTCAATAAAGGTTTTGGAAATTGAAAATATATATATATATATTAAATAGATAGATATCTGCTTTATTTTGTGTTATTATTTTTATCCCAATAATCACGAGATGATAGCTCCAATTGGTTGATTTCTATCTTTTGGGAAATTTTAGACTATATGACTAGGCCACCTGATGGCCGGCCTCTAGTTGTGGGGACTGCATTAGCACTAAATGTCCTATAGCCCATCTTTTGCGGGGATACAAAAGCCCTAGTTTCTTGTAGTAGGCAAAGGTCATATTGTTTGTATACTTTTTCCAACCAGGATCTATAAATTTGTATTTCAGCCCTGCTATGTTCCATGATATTAGATGAATCATATCTCACTAGGGCTCTTCAACAGTGCATGGTAAACTAGCATGAACAGCAGCTATTAATATAGCCTCAAGCCTTACCTCAGATGCTTCTTGAGGCTGTGGATTGTTACTTTCTAACAATGAATTCCTTTCAACATTTCCCATCGGCTGTATCAGAATGTTTGGGAGTATATCGCAATGAGTGTATGTGATTCCTGCACCTCAAGTCACTCAACTGTCTACAGGTCATTTTGGGTCTGAATTGATTTGTGTGGCTTTTCAAAAGCTGCAGAGGTTGTCATTTTCTTTCCTCAATAGTAGATCTCTTTAACTAACATCTCACCAATGAACTTGAATTAACGGAAACTCTTAAATTCAGTGCAATCAGGTCATCAATTCAGCTCTGTGTTTTAAGGACAACAAATATGGTGTCTAGAGGTTCTCTTTTGCACGATAGACGTCTACCGTCTTATTATGTCTGAGTGGTTTACTGAACAGCATCCATGTTTGCACCTTATCCAGTGTATTACCTTATTTTTTAGTGAGTCTTCGACTACCCTGTGAGAGAAAAGTGTTAGTTTAGGGATATTAATCATAAAGACTATCCGATCCTCTGATCTAAATCTGTTCTGCCTAAAATCTACCCATCAGTTAAGTGGACAACATAACGTCTGCATTGTTTGTTGATCTTTTTCCCTACTTCCTATGGATATAGCTCCTGTAGTAATATTAAAATGCCCCCCCCCCATTAAAATTGTGAATCAATTTGTTATTACCAATATGTTTTGTCCCACATTCCACCTTGTCCTTTGCATATACCCTCTCTCTAGTTTTGGTCCTGAGATACTTAATTTCTCCCCCTTCCAGCTATTGCAAATAGTACTACCTCATTCTTGTAAATCCTCCCTAGTATTCACTGCCGGGTTCCTGATTGTGGCTTTTGCTTTATATCTATAGAACCATGAGGGCCATCCTGTGGCAACCTATTATGGCCTTGCCCCTCCCTCCCTGGGATCCTGCCTTGTGGTTCTGAAAATCTGGACCCTATTGTTATCCCCATATCGAGGTCCAATACCCGTGTCACAAAATATCAACGTACCATGACGAATTTAGTGTCCAAGAACCGATAATGATTAGGACATCGTTCCTATGTATTTGCGTGACAATCGAGGGTTGCCAACACCCCTAAATCGTAATTTCCATCCCAATCCCTTAGACTCCATTTTGTGAACGGCATCCATCTTACGTCTTGCCCTCATGTTAAGTCAATTAAAGGTCGAGCTTGATCCAAAAGGACACGTCCACCTTCCCCTGACTTCCCCCTGACCTGTTCAAACTGACTTCATTGCCTTAAGCCAAACCTGTTTGGGCGGCTCCCCGCCCAGTGGCCGAATACGATAACATCGACACATAACATTCCACAAACCATTTACCCCATACAGAACATGTTTTCTACAAACATGCACCTGTCCATACTCCTTCTTTATGGCCAGTTTTATGACTGGGTGGTACCTGCCTTTATTGGTGTTTCATCGATATCTGATGGGAGTCCCGGATCTTGCTGGGTAATCCGTCACGAACGGGACATCTAAAATGTGGGCTTGCTTACGTGACGCCGCACTTTGTATTATTGCAGAAATATGTTTACAGCCATATCATAAACTCAAGAATTCTTGCTTGAAGCCATTATTTCTGTATAAATGGAGAAGACTGGTTCTGTAAAAACGAACACGTACAGTCTCCTGAGAATACATGACCCGTGTTTGTCATGCTTCTAGGACACGTGTTACTTGGTAGCTACCAATAAAACTTGATCTCTGACTGCGACTAGAAGACTCATTGTTTCTGTGGTCCGGAACAAGGGAGAACTCAGAGGTCATCGGGTGTTATCCCCTGGCACCACCGGGTTCCTAAAAACCCGGCACCTCAGTTGGCGCCCTACTCGGGGCGATATCAAGCGGCGACGGTCCAAGCCAGATGTTCGTGAGGAGCTTCGTGTGAAAATTCCGGAGGACGGCCAGCCACTTCAGCGACCCCTGTATGTCGACGTGGTTCCGAAGGTCTTTGCTGCGAGGTTCCCCGCGTCCCGACGGCTACGAAGGACTGCTGCCCTGACTATCGCCTTGTTTTGGACCCAGTGATCCTTGGTAGAGCGAAACGATAGACGAGTCTTCTAGCGACGTCACCGATCTTCAAATACTTCAGTTAAGTATAAGTGGAGCGTCTCCCAGTCCTTAGTTTGTCCTTAGTTTTTTGGTATCCTTGAGATACGACTAGATTTGGCACTTGCAAGCCCCAAAGCCGAAGGACTCGTGTTTTCACGAGAAATATCGTAATAGATAAACCTTTGTAGTTTGAAGCTAGACTAGTGAGCGAAGATGCCTGGTTTTAGCAGACTTGGAAACTTGTTTTGTCTTGGTTATAATAAGGATTCCCGATTAGAGGATTCCTGTCCGGTTCCTCCAATTGGAACTCCAACGTATGAGCTCTATGTAAAACATGGCGTAGGTCCTATCACATATAATGAAGTATGGATAAAATACACCCGTAAGGATGGTGTTTTAAAATGGCCCCAATATGGTAGTTTCGACTCAGAAATTCTAGATAACCTAGAGGTCAAACTGTTCAAAAAGAAAGCCCGACCGGCGATGTTTGACTCTTTCCGCTTATGGCGCAAAGAGGCCAAACAAAAGGAAATTAAATTAGAAAAGAAGAATAAGAGGGAAAGGGGTATTTCAGTAATACAAGCCGCGATAAAATTTAAAGACAACGAAGAGGATCGAATAAGTGAGCAGTTGCACAGGCAACGTAAAATGGCAATAGATAAATGCTATCCTGTTTTACCATCTCTTCAGCAAGAGACAGTAAAAGAGCGTGAGAAAGATCCATTAATGACGCATTTGCTGAATTCGCCACCACCCTATGCGCAAAATGCCACAGCACCTCCGCAACCTTTAGTTGCACCTCTGGTAGCTGTTATACCAGCTCCTCTACAGCACTCACCAGCTACTCTTCGGCTGGCTTCTATTTCTCTAGTGCAGCCTCCTCAAGGCTCACCAGTCACATCTACTTTTCCTACTGTTCCTTCTACAACTTCGCCTAGCGCACCTTCTATTTCTACCGATACTAGTTCTGCGAACGCTTCTGTTTCTGCTTTGCGTGACTCTGTTCTGACACCAGTTATTCATCCACTTTCACTTTCCGTCTGGCATAAAACGGCCAGCATTGCGACCGAAAAAGTGGTGAAGGAATGTTAATTCCTTCATCACTTTTTCGGTCGCCTAAAACAACCCTAATACGGGACTAAGACAGTTACGAAGCCAAATGCCTGATTATCGAGAGAGGGAATGCCTGAATAAGTTAGCACGGAAGTGCTCCGGCCGTTGTAGTCACGGCGGATTCAACTATCCTTGCTAACTGGCGAATATTCCTGCTGTTCACCATAGGCCCCCAAAATGGCAGAAAACCTTTTGCGAAGTCAGCGAATTCCTGACCCGCGGTGTCGTCTTTACTCACGACACCTCTAGCTGTCCTTGTCCGATGGTAATCTGCTCGGGCCGTGTAGGTAGGAGGCAGCAGAAATTAGATGAAGCACGTGCCTGAGAAGTCAGGGGGTAACCATGTATAGGCTTGGTCGTGGCAGACGAAATACGTGCCTTTGGCTGCTAAGAGTATAGGGGAAGTTCGGGAGGCGAGCACATATGTTTCCGTGCAAATGCTCTTTCCTAACTGTGCTGTAGGATCCCTACCAATACCTTGTAGACATAGGTGACCTCGGTGGGGTACTATCCAAACTGGGCGGGATTTCTTTGCTGCCTGGCTCTTGATCAGGTAAATGCCATGTTTGGTTACGTTCCAACGAGTGTATGGGGTCAGTTCATCTTTGGGGATAGTCAGATATGTGTCGATATCCCTACTCATATTTCTTATCCCTGCTATTAGTGCCTTGTTACTGGAATCGCTCTCAGCGGAACGGGTCGGGTATGGTTCTAGGGTGAATAGGAACATGGTCTGAAAAGCCCACAGAGAACCATAATAACTAAATGGCAGGATGAAGTACGGGATACCCTTATCAGTCGTGTGCGGCATGAGTCCGCATATCCAACAGTTTGATGTGTTCATTATAGACTGGTGTTGGTGCAGGAGTTGGATGAAAGAGTTATTTACAAATTCGAGCCTTCTGGCAGACTCGAGTTCAGGTAGAGGGTGAAAAGAGTGTGGGGAGAGAGTGGGAGGAGGCGTTGGCAGAGTGTCATTTGCCTATGTGTCCAGTGCGCTCCTGCACTCTGTGGCCTCTGTGCTACTTCATGTGTACGGAAGCCTGCGTCAAGGGACGAACTGAGCAACAGAATGATGTTACAGCAGCATCTCCACGAATTCCTTCATACAGATTTAGACTCAGATTAACGAGTTATTGCCTTCCATAAGGCCATAATCATCCATATCATAAACTCAAGAATTCTTGCTTGAAGCCATTATTTCTGTATAATAGGAGAAGACTGGTTCTGTAAAAACGAACACGTACAGTCTCCTGAGAATACATGACCCGTGTTTGTCGTGCTTCTTGGACACGTGTTACTTGGTAGCTACCAATAAAACTTGATCTCTGACTGCGACTAGAAGACTCATTGTTTCTGTGGTCCGGAACAAGAGAGAACTCAGAGGTCATCGGGTGTTATCCCCTGGCACCACCGGGTTCCTAAAAACCCGGCACCTCAGCCTCCCCACATTATCTCTAAGTGTAAGGTTCTCAATTAATGTTTTTAAGTTGGCAACGTCTTCTGTTAATGCATCTAGCCTCTTCACTAGCACTGCTACCAGCTGTACATTGTTATTTTGCAGTTCTACCCAATCTGCCGTTGCACTATTTACCAGCCGCACATTATTGTTATATTGTTGTTGCACCCCTTCTGTGGAAAAGCAGCTATTCCGAGTAACCTTTCTAAAACACTGCTTTGGCGTTAGACGCCTCTAAACCACTTCGACGATTATCAAATGAAGAGGCAGGCGCTGGAAATTGGAAAGCAGGAAACAGAGTTTAATTCGCTCCGGAGCAGAACACGTCAGATCGGACAATCAGAGTATCTTCTCGAGGTGCTCTCTAGCAACATCTCTGAGGCCTGGCCTCTTATACACAGGTTTATTGTTTTATTACATACAGCACATTCTTGGTAATGCTTTGATGTACAGAAAGACATCCCCAGAATCCCCGCTTCAGGCCCGTTCCCACACATATCTACAGTAGAAGTCCCCACCCTGATCTCAGCATGATAGCTATCGCGCAGCTGGACATTCCGCTGGGACCAGGAGTATGTGTGATCGGTCGGATCTGATGGTGTGAAGACATTGATTAATCTCGGCCCCCTTTGAAGAGAGGCGAGTTCCTACTGTAGGGGGCAATAAACCGCATCCCCAGGGCTAGGTGACGGCCTGGGATCGGCTCGGTCAATCGGGCACAGGGGAAGAGGGTTATCAGAAGCCCATCTGCGTGAAAGAGATGAAAGGGTATGTGGGTTCCGCATGGGATGTGGCTCCGGGGCTGGGTCGTGCTGAGGCTGTTTTATGGTTTCGACAGATGCTTGGGGGTTGCCAGCGCGCGTGGGATGATGGCAAAGCCAGGGAGACGTGCAGGCAATCGGCAAAGTTACGAGAGTGGCCATGGTTTCAAAATAGCTGCCGCTTACGCGCTCGTAAGAGGCCTAAAATGGGACAAGATGGCGCTGGTAATGTTCACTCTGTAATCTAAAATTTAACAGTGTACCCTTTGAACATACCCCGACATCTTGCTAGTTTATGTCAATGTTCATTATGTGGTGGATCTCTGTTTCGTACAACACTTTCATGTGTTCAAACTTTTTGTCCAAAGTCTTAGGGCATATTGAATTTGCAAACAGAGAGCACAAGGGCGGTATGCATTGTATCCCCAGGCAACACCCACATAATACAAGAATTGGCACCAATATAATTATCAATAATTTCCAGCCCCAGTCTTTCAAAGTGGTCCAAAACCAGCCTCCGAGTGTCCAGTCGTCTTGTTCCTGGTGGATTTCTGAAGATAGTCTGTGGAGGTGTTCTATTGCTTTATAGACAGAAGGTAAATAGTCTGGGACAAAAGTGCAGCAGCTGGCACCGATGATGCGGCATGCTCCTCCGCGGTCTGCCAATACTACGTCGAGCACAAGGGTAGTTTCCTTTGTAGGGTTCCCTTCCTATCGTCACTCCCTGCAACTGTGCAATCATAACTCTTTCTTTTTGGTCTTTCTTCTTCTTTTCGGATGCTCTGTCATTTTCCTTCTTTTGATGCTCATAGTACTGGGCTATCTGAAGGATAGCCGCGGGTTTGGAGGCCGCCCAACTACTCTCGCTTGTCTGTTATTTCTGTGAGACTTCCTGTAACAGACCTTTAAAGTAGTTCTGGACAAACAGGTGATGTCCAGTTGCAGTGGTCATGTCCTGACCACTATAGTCAGAGAACACCGTCTAGAATCGGGAAAAGTATTCGGAGACATCTTGGGGTTTCTGACGGAAAGCCGTTACAATTGACCAGTCTACCTTTTTCTCGGGGATCAGTGTCTTTAGTTTTTGAACAATTTTGTCGGGGAGTTCTAAAATAGCCTTTAAGGGTTTCTGTCCGGGGTCTCGTTGCCTATCTATGTCATCAAGTTGTTTCCAGGTATGTCCGAACAGCTCAAGGTGGTCGACTTTCCGGATTTGCTTCCACACATCAGCTGGTAGACATAACCCGAAAAACAAGTCGATATCCGCTAAAGTCATGATTGTAGAACCTAGGGCCGTACCTAGTTCTGTATAAAAGGTAGTGGGGTTCTTTCGTAAGTCCGGTAAGGTTTTTCGTAATGTCAGGATGTCCTGTCGATCCCTGGGTTGGTATACCCAGTTATAAACTACCCTTTCCTTTGCGTCCTGATGGTTAATGTCGTCGTGAGTTCCCTGACCTCGTGGGGGGACCCAGTAGGGGGCGGCCTCCTTTATCGGCATCATGGTATCAACTCTTCCTACCGGGGGTTCGGTCACTACAGGAGTCGTGTTTTTAGCTGTCGGTCTTTGTTCAGTGAGATGGCGGAAGACTTCTAGCGTACGCGAGAAGAGTTCTGTCACGTCACACTCGCTCTCATCTCCTACATCTACCTTTCGATATAAGTTCGCAAGACGTTCAGGTCCCTTATCCTGATATCTCTCCTCATAGGCTGTGAGGGTATGGTAGCAAAATCGTACAATAAAGTGTCGTTTATGGCTGCTAGTATACGTGCCACATATATCTGAAATATATTCTTCCGTCTCTTTTCGGTCTATTAGCGTTTTCACAATTTTGTCAATGCCCGCCCGTTCATGGCTGTTCAGGCGGCTTGCTCTCGTAGTTTCCTTTCCTACAGTTTCAGACTGGTTTGAAGCTTCAGTTGATGTGGGGTTTAGTACGAGAGTCTCGGTCGGCGCAGAGGCCGTGGGTACCGAGGCCCTGGTACTACCTTCGTTGGTGGTCGGAGGTTGTTGGTGCTGAGCTATAGGATGGGAGGGAGCATATGGATGGGGCATATAGATGATTGGGGGACCTAGGAGTAAATCATCGTTCGCCTTTTGCTTCGGTGGTAGCACAGGGTAAAGTGCGGAGGGTGTTCTAATGGGGCATTGTTCCGATGTTTCGGACTCCCGTTCTTTCTTTATCCTCTCTCTTTCCTTAATCTCTTCTTCTAGTCTTTGACCAGCCAGGTGGGCTGCTTTTTGCATTTCTTTTTCTACCTTTGCTTCATCTCTCTTTTTACGCTGCATTGCTTCTTTCCGCCACATGCCGATACTATCGAGCATGGTTGGCGTGGTTTTCTGTTTAAGAAGGGCTGTCTCTAGTGCTTCTATTTTATTTATATCAAAAGATCCCATCAGTGGCCACTGACTATCTCGATCTTTCTTGGTATTTTTATGCCATAGCTTACTGTAGGCTACGGCGACTAATCCATACTTTGTAAACATGTTCTTATTAGGGGTTCCCTCCTGTGGAGCTGGATGATCTACCTCTAATAAACGGTCCGGGCTGAACCAACTACCAATCAGTGGGGAGAAGATAGGCATGACGTATAACGGTCAAAAAACTACAAACAATGGTGGACAAAGGTCCGCACTACCTATCCTTCGCTATTTGCAAAGACTAGACAGAATATTCCTATTCTTCGTTATTTGCAAACAGGGAATATCTCAAGAGAACCAATAGAACCAAACAATCAGTGGGGAGAAGATAGGCGCGGCGTATTATCAGCCCTTACCGATATGGACAAAAAGTCCGCGCTACCTATCCTTCACTATCCGCAAAGGGAGAAAGAATATTCTTATTCTTCACCGTTTGTAGACAGAGAATGTCTCAAGAAGAACCAATGTCACTTAACAACCGAGGTTAAGTGATTCAATCAATAAATATTAACTAGTATTTTCAAACAAACAAAGAGAGTTGTGCTGCACGACCTTACCCGGACCGTATGGACAGTTTCTCGTCTTCCACTTCCAGTGCCCGATCGTCCTCTATTCTCCGTTGTTGCCCCGGCACTCCTGAGGGTCCCCAGTCAGGACCGTAGATCACTCGAGAGAGGTCTGTTCGGAACCAGTGAAGTTCGGATGATCGGCCACCAGACGAGGGTCTATCGGGCGGGAGCTCTTCCCGATCGTTGCAGTCGTTCACTCTGTCGTCAGGACCTCTCCCACTGGATCCACGTGTCGCTGATGGGCCCCACGTTTGGGTCGCCAATTGTGGAAAAGCAGCTATTCCGAGTAACCTTTCTAAAACACTGCTTTGGCGTTAGTCGCCTCTAAACCACTTCGACGATTATCAAATGAAGAGGCAGGCGCTGGAATTGGAAAGCAGGAAACAGAGTTTAATTCACTCCGGAGCAGAACACGTCAGATTGGACAATCAGAGTCTCTTCTCGAGGTGCTCTCTAGCAACATCTCTGAGGCCTGGCCTCTTATACACAGGTTTATTGTTTTATTACATACAACACATTCTTGGTAATGCTTTGATGTACGGAAAGACATCCCCGGAATCCCCGCATCAGGCCCGTTCCCACACATATCCACAGTAGAAGTCCCCACCCTGATCTCACCATGATAGCTATCGCGCAGCTGGGCATTCCGCTGGGAACAGGAGTATGTGTGATCGGTCGGATCTGATGGTGTGAAGACATTGATTAATCTCGGCCCCCTTTGAAGAGAGGCGAGAACCTACTGTAGGGGGCAATAAACCGCATCCGCAGGACTAGGTGATGGCTTGGGATTGGCTAGGACAATTGGACGCAGGGGTAGGGGGTTATCAGAAGCCCATCTGCGTGAAAGAGATGAAAGGGTATGTGGGTTCCGCATGGGATGTGGCTGGGTCGCGCTGAGCCTGTTTTATTGTTTCGACAGATGCTTGGGGGTTGCCGGCGCGCGTGGGATGATCGCAAAGCCTGGGAGACGTGCAGGCAATCGGCAAAGTTACGAGAGTGGCCATGGTTTCAAAATGGCTGCCGCTTACGCGCTCGTAAGAGGCCTAAAATGGGACAAGATGGCGCTGGTAATGTTTACTCTGTAATCTAATATTCAACACTTCTGCTAGTACACTAGTTACCAGCTGAACATTATTGTTATTTTGTAGTTTTACCACTTCTGCCAGTACACTAGTTACCATCCGAACATTATTGTTATTTTGTAGTTGTACCCCTCCTGCCAGTACACTAGTTACCAGCTGAACATTATTGTTATTTTGTAGTTTTACCACTTCTGCCAGTACACAAGTTACCAGCCAACATTATTGTTATTTTGTAGTTGTACCCCTCCTGCCAGTATACTAGTTACCAGCTGAACATTATTGTTATTTTGTAGTTTTACCACTTCTGCCAGTACACTAGTTACCAGCCGAACATTGTTATTTTGTTGTTGTACCCCTCCTGCCAGTACACTAGTTACCAGCCGAACATTATTGTTATTTTGTTGTTGTACCCCTCCTGCCAGTACACTAGATACCAGCTGAACAATATTGTTATTTTGTAGTTTTACCACTCCTGCCAGTACACTAGTTACCAGCCGAACATTATTGTTATTTTGTTGTTGTACCCCTCCTGCCAGTACACTAGTTACCAGCCGAACATTATTGTTATGTTGTTGTTGTACCCCTCCTGCCAGTACACTAGTTACCGGCCTACCATTATTGTTATTTTGTTGATGCACCACTTCTGCCAGTACACCTGTTACCACCAAACATTATTATTATTGTGTTGTGCCCCTTCAACCGGTGGTACAAACTCACTCAAGGGACTGGGATTTGATTCTATTCATGCTTCCTGGGTAATATAGTGTGTACACATAGTTTGGATAGCGTCTTGAGATAAAATGTGAGTGCTTTCATCATCTAACGATGATACAGAGGCTATTAGAATCCAATATAATGTTCCTTATTTACACAGCTTAATCACTCTCTGAAAATTACCACCAGATGAATTTGTCTATTGCCAACTGTATGATTTTTTAATGTTTTTTACAGCTGTTTTCAAGTTTATGATGCTAACCATTTTAAGTTTCTAAATATCCAAAGGTGATTTAATGACCTATCTATAACAGAGCCTACCTTATTTCTTTATACGGTCTATCTAAATCTTGAAATAATTACCACCAGACGAATACAAATGCTCTTAGTGGTATAACTCTTAAACAGATTTGTGCTAAAGTAATCTTAAAAACCTATGATGAATGTATTTAACATCATAAATGTTTAAAGTGATGATATGAGTTCTATGTTAAATGTTTTCAAATAGTGCGGTATATTTGCTGACCTTATTCGAGGTCTATATCAAATTAAAAGGAACTTAAATTTGAAAATTTGAAACAGAGGCAAGTGGTGAATAACTGTTTCAACACACTATTGCTGGCGTACCCTCTTTTCCCTAGATTTTTCCTTATTGACTGTTTTCTGCTTGTTATTCAATAGCGACTCGACTTCCTCTATTAGGTCGTCAATATTTTCTAAACAAACCTTGGTCATACATAGATCGGGGTCAGCAGTTAAAGTGCAAAGTTTTACCACAGTCTCACTAACTACAAAGGGGCAAATTTATAAGCCCCCTGCACCGCCAGTGCATCATGTTGCGTGACGCACCAGTACACATTTTAACCTGTGCTAATAAATATCGCCCCTGTTCACGCAACACTTTGCTTGTTAGGGGCGGGACATGGGTGTTGCTGTGGGTGTTCCCATGCAACACCAATGTCCACTGACGCATTTTCAGATTAACGAGAAAACGTAATCCTGGAAATTAGTCCATTTGCTGCGCCACCATAGCCAAGCGAAACGTGGAGAAATTTTTTCATTTCTCCTAGTTTTTTCCTCTTTCAATGCGTGCTGCATTCTACAGCATGCATTGAAAGAGGAAAATGCCTGCAGTGATTGCTTTTGGGCAGGAAGGGGCCCCTTCCTTCACAAAAGCAATCTCCCCATGGCGCATGCATCCTTGCACCATGGTGCAAGGGTGCCTGCATCAGCGCATGGCAGCTGTTTCTGCACCAGCGCAGGGGAGAGCACAGGAATTTGACATATCATTGTAGATATGTTTCATTCCTGTGCTCTGAAAGTGCCGCAGCGTGGCGCAGCCAATGGCTTGCGGTGCAGCGCTGCGGCACTTTCTTGTAGATCTGCTCCAAAAAGTTCCAATACAGGCTTATGCCGCAGAAGAATTCCCAAAGAGTCCCGGAGAGTTTGCCCAACTACATTGTCTTTTTAGATCCACGCTTATCTACAATGTGTTTTTAAAAGGCAGGTAGAGTACACCTTTTAGGTAGACAGGCTCGGCGCATTGGTTAATGTTCGTCTTCGGCCGTGGATAACAAAAGACAAAGTCAATGTAACTAGAGATAGGCAGAGGCGTCTTACCGGCAAACAGATGCCACTGTTGGACGCCAAGGGGGTGGCCCTGCCTCTTCCTAGGGCTGACGGGTGCAGGACAGGCCCGCCCTTGGCCCAGGCTATGCCTGGGCATTGCCCGCGCACGCCCCGCACCACAGGGAAAATCCTGCACTCTTCTAGTGTGGCATCAGAGTTGGTGACCGCAAGCCCTGGGTAACATTAGGCAGTTCAGCGTCTGCAGCCCAAATAAAGAAGCGTACTGTGGTGTGAGATAAGTCCTGCGTTTTTCAAGCACGGCCCAATGGCTTCAGTATTGGTGACCCCCCGGTCACGTTACCCAGTGCAGCGTTTTCAGGCTAATATTTGTCCATCAAGTGATTGGCCTGGACACCCTGGCAGCCCAGAGCCTGAGTGGTGCTTCAGCGCGCTTCCTATATTTCCTGCAGCGCAGCAAACATGAGTAGATAGAAAAGAAAGGATAAATTGAAAGATTTCTCCTTTTAACGCCTGCTTTTCAGTGGTGTTAACTTTTAACTCTAAGCCCTGTATCTAATACTAGCAGCCCGTCCCGACCTTGTCCAGGAGCATTCAGGCTTCCCCTACCCCTGCCTCCCCCGACATTGCCCAGCAGCCCGTGCCCCCGCCCGCCCTGTCCCCCGTCTGCCCCGACCCCCGCCTGCCTTGTAGACTGTTGTGTTGTAACTCCCCGTCCACCGCCTGGCCCGACACCCGCCTGCCCTGACATTAACTCCCTGTCCCCCGCCTGGCCCGACACCCGCCTGCCCCAACATTGTCCCCGGAGCCTTACCTCATCCGCCGCTCCTCAGTTCACCGCTCCTGGCCGCTCTGTGTTGTAACTCCCCGTCCCCCGCCTGGCCCGACACCCTCCTGCCCCGACATTAACTCCCCGTCCCCCGCCTGGCCCGACACCCGCTTGCCCCGACATTGTCCCTGGAACCTTACCTCATCCGCTGCTCCTCAGTTCACCGCTCCTGGCCGCTCTGCTCCTCACCGCCTGCCGCCGCCGCTCGTCCCCCGCGCCATGTCCGCAGCTCCTCATGTCACCGCTCCTCCCCCGTGCCATGTCCGCCGCTCCTAGGACGCCGCTCCTCCCCGTGCTCCTGACGTGAGCAGGCACGTCGCGGCCGGCGCTACTTTGGAGGGACTACTTTTTTTTTAATATACATTTTTTAAATAACGTTTATTTTTTATATTTATATATCCTATAACCATCTACACACCCTGACGATTTCAATGGTGGATCTGGTGTGTAGATTGGCGCCGTGGTTCCCGAGTTTACCCGCCTCAAAGCCTGAAAGTTCTCACTTTATTATAGTAGTATAGATTAGTAGATAGGGTTTTGCATCAAAAAGCATGGGTGGTTCATGGGAACACTTATGTACCACCCACGTAACACCCCCTTGATGTAAAGTAATGCAGAGCAGAGTTTCACAGTGCTTTGGGTTACTTTTCCATACATTCCAACGCAAATACCAATTAGCATTGGTTTGTTTCTCCCCAAAAAGGTTCAGTGTCAGATTTGCATAAAAAAAGTAACGCTAACTCGATGCTAACCCTTTCAGTATCTTGGTGCCAGTCTGGGGGTTATATCACTTCATCTACAAGGAAGACGAGGATATGATCCCTGAACAGCAACCTGCTATTAAACTCAGTCAGGCAGAGAACCACTGTCACTGCCAATTCCTTGCCTTGTTTGATATTTCTACGCAGTCAATGTAGACGTATAGGAGAGGGCTTACAAACCACAACCCTAAATGAACACACACAATGCTTCTTAATGTGCTTATACCAAACAAGGTGTGTTACCATGGCGACAAACATTGGTAAGTCATTATTTACAACACTTTGAGCGTTTGCAGCGCGTGGCGCCTTTATCCGCAGCACCGCACACCTTTGTTGCTCTGCAATTACTGTAGCCTTGTAGCGGGGAGTCGATTCACCCTCAGGAGCATTAAGGGGTGAAGCAGCTGAATGGGGTGCGATACAGCATTACCCCGACTCTGATCAATAGGACACATCTTACAGTGCAGTGTTCAAAGCTTTAAGTAATCACTCTCCCCAGAGGAATCAGCCTAGCCGCGCTCCAGAGGGAAGCAGTAAGTTGATCCTTAGAGGGAAATTTAACAGAGTCTAATAAAGTAATTTGCCCAGGTTTACACAATGCATTTAAATTGTGTAGCCGGGATTAGAGGTCAAGGCTCCTTGAGCTAGACTTCGAAATGTACCCCTAGACCACAACCACTCTCAAAACTACCATCATCGACTGTTGTTTGCAGGTATGTACATAATGAATTTGAAAATAATTGTTTTAAATAGTATCTGTGATATTTCTGTTTTCTAATTTCACTTCTTCAGCATCATTTTGATAAGTGTAGTAAGGAGGGTGCCAGGGCCTTAGTGCAAGCATTGAAAATGGTTTCTTTGACCCACAGATTGGGTAGTAAGCAGTAACCTCCCGTCCTTAGGTGCGGAGGAATTCCCACCCCCACTTTTTTGCAAACATTAAGGGCCCGATGTAGGTAATCCCAGATTACCGATTCTTAAATACCAAATCATACTGATTCGGTATTTAAGAACAGGCAAATGGGATGTAGGTAATTTTACCGAAAAAATTACCGAATCGGTAAGTTTCGGTAATTACCATTTATGGGCCTGGAGGCCCATAGGAATGAATGCCAATTACCGAATCCTTATTTACCGATTCGGTTAAAGGGGTAAACATTGAAGTGTGGCAGGGTGTCACTTTGACACCCTGTTGCACCCCTCAATTGTGTATGGGTGCACATGTTGCAGACATACATGCCCTATGGGCATGTATGTCTGCAACATGGCACTGTTGGAAAAGCAAAAAAAATGCTTTTTCCAAGGTTTTCATTATTTACCACCAACTTGTAGTTGGTGGTAAATAACGAATCCTAAAAGGGCAAAATCACTTATTTGAGTGCTCCCTACATATCAAAATCGGTAATTTACTGATTCGGTATTGTAAGGAATCGGTAAGTTACTGATTCCTTAAAATACCGATTCGGTAAATTACCGAATCAGTGAAATGCCCACCTACATCTCATTTTCCAAATACCGGTCGGTAACGGCCGAAATTACCAAATTTCAGCCGTTACCGACCGGTATTTGCCTACCTACATCTGCCACAAAGTGTCTGTTCATGTTAAGCAAAGGTCAGACAGACAGACACTCTTTACGTGCAGGTCAGGCTGCTGGGAGCTAAACATGTGCTAAATACGCCGGCACCTGGCTCGCTGAGCTGGACTATGCCAGTCTGAGGATTTCACAGCCCTGTGGATGTGACCTCCTCCACCCTGCAAAGTTGCTTGAGATCCTCCCCTCAATATGAGGGGGATCATCACTGATAGGCACAGACCTGGGCGCTTCGGTTTTTAGCCCTGTAGAGCCCAGGGACGAGTGTCAATCAGTGACACCTCGTCACAGAGTGGAGGTGGGAGTGGAGTCAGCCAGTCTCATTGACTCCATCCCACTGTATGATGAGTAAAGAAATGCCGCCTCTACTCAGTGTCTGAGACTGAAGTCGCACCCCCCCCCCAGGCACCTCAGAGAATTCACCGCTGCAGCCTTGTAAGTTTTTTGTTTTTGTAATGTTTAGTATGTATGTGCATGTATATGTGTTACTGCGTGCATGCTGTGAATGGGTGAGTGTATGTGCTTGTGTATGGTAGTATTTGCATGAACGCTTGTAAATGTATGGGTGTGAGTGAGTGAGTGAGTGTGCATGTTGTTGTAGTGTGAGTATGATGTGCATAATTATTGGGCTCGCCCGTTCCTCTCACAACCCTGCGGCGGCTGGCATAGAACATGGGTGGGAGGGCGTAGAGTGAGGAGGGTAGACGGGGTAAAGAAAAAAAGTACCTCCTCGCTGCTACTTGCTGCTCTCTCCACCATCGTCTCACCCGGAACAGAAACTGAGCACACTCAGGAAGCTCCCAGGTTTCCAGGAGCCAATCACAATGCTACAATGCATTTGTTGTTGTGGTTGGTCTCATCACCGTGGTTGAGTGCTCAGACTGGTACTAGGGTCATGGGCATGTTCTCTACCAAGACTGTATTGCAGCCTGGGTAGAGAACATGCAAAGTGCGCAAGACTGTTTGGCCCGCCCTAGATGGCCGGCCAAACATTCATGCGCACTTACGGAGTGCAGATCACTTTATCTCTGCTCTGTCAGCAGAGCAGCCTGACGCAAAGCTGCTGCAACAAGAAATGACTAAAATGATAATAACTTAGAGTAATTATCATTTTATTTTTCATTTATTTATATTGCTTAAAAGCAGTGGGGTGACACTCCTCCGCCTTAACGGTGGAGCCTCCACTGCTCACAACTTCTCAAATTACCAGCTACCACTGGTAGTAAGAGACAGCCATATTTGGAAGGTATTGGACCCTTCACACTCTTTGATGTCTAGTGCAACCTTCCTTATTACAGAAATCTTACCTATGCCTCTGACCGCATAAACTCAAATAAATAGTAGTCATTGTTCAAACAAGTCACAAAAAAGTGGCTTTTTTTATACATTACAAATATGTATTCCCTACAAAATAAGGAACTAAATGGTTCATAAAAAATGCCTCATTATAGAGACTTTTAAGAATGGGGGTGGTTGGGCCCTGTGGGAAAGAGGGTAGGTTGGGCCACTGTATACTGCAAAAAACGGATTTTTTTACCTATGCCTCTACTATTTATTTCAAACAATTAATGCATTCACAAGAATAAACACAACTTTGTTAGTTTATCCTGACATTTTATTTATGTCGTTTTGTTTTTAATTATTTGATACTCTTAATTTATAGTTTGCCAGAGAAAGAACGTCATCAACTCAACGTCTTGCCATACTATGAGTTCCAAAACATAAATCATACAGAAAAACACATAAATTAAAGTGTAAATCAACCAAAATGCAAAAACATGAATTGTAACAATTCATACAAACATTACTAAACAGTTGCCAATGGACAATAAGAAAGACAAACAGATATGTATTTCAATTCCCGGGGGATGAGAAAAACTTTTTGTAAACACCCCACAAAGACCCGATCTAATGTCACATTTAATCTTTTATATTAGATCAGGGAACAAATCTTTTTGTCAATCAAATGCCATTAACATTATTAACGGATGAAAATGCCGTAGCCGACGCGTTTCGAGTCCAGCTGTATAAGTCACAGGACTCTCATCAGGGCTGAGTGAATCGTTTCCGTATGGAACTGTTTAAGATAAACAAAACTAGGAAACATTTATAGCAATCGTTCCTCCATCCATTGTGAATTAGTTGAACATGGGTTGCATCAACAGATGCAGCATACCTTCTATATAGCCAAGGTTGCGCTGATCTTTAGAATGTCGTCAATACTGTGGGTGTCACGCTGCAACAGAGTGGAAAACACGGGTCAGAGGGAAATTATACCCAGTGTGTATGGCACCCTAATTTGAATTTGAATTTAAAAACATTTATTAAGCGCGCTTATACCACGCGGTTTCATGGCGCTTTTCAGATTGCGAAACAACAGCAGTAGCAGAGGGTGTTTAGACAGCAAAGGCTCGGGAGAAGAGCAGGGTTTTGAGACTTTTCCGGAACTCTGTGTAAGAGGGTGAAATACGGAGTTCTACAGGGAGGGAGTTCCAGAAAGCAGGGGCGAGGACCGCAAATTTTGTTCCACCAGTGTGAGAAGTTGGCCTGATGTGCAGTGTTCACTATTCTAGTGATCACTATATATCAGTCCAAACAACCCTTATTGATGATTGGTTGTAAGTCAACCTTATAGACCAGCTATCCTAGTAGCATGGATACGAGCAGTCTAAGGCTAAGACTCTAGAGGGCGTGTTAAGCCAGCTGTTTTACCATCACATTACCCCTTGAACACCCAGTGAAAGGACACCCCACAAGTGTTATGAAAATAAACAATGTATTTATTAGAATCACAACAACCCTGTACTCTTTATGAGGACAGGGTGCTAAGCACACAACAAAGCTCTTATAAAAATACTTAAGTTAGCACGTTATACACAAATGCCCGAGGGGCACGAAAAACCATATACTCTAAAAGTGGAATGCGAATTACTAGTAGGTAAGTAACGATTCTCAGAGGCTTTGGGATCGCTAGGACTGGACTACTGAACCTTTAGATTACTAGCAGGAGGCCTAGGGAACTCGGGTGCATAGTGTGCACTCTCACGCGGGATGCGGGACAAAGTCTATGGAAGCTAGAATTCACAAAGTTAGTGTTTACGGGCGAACCCGACCTGGTAGGGAGAAAACGACAGTGGATCCTGACCCTTGGATAGTGAGGCTATGCTGGGGCACCGAAATGCCGAAGTTACCTAGCCCAGGGGCTGCAGCTGCATAGGTCTGAAAAGACGTCGGGAATCCTCGTGCCGGACCAGGAGCCTGGAAGAAGGAAGTTGCTGGCAGGCGACCAGTGAAGAAAAGTTCGATGGATCCAAGCCTGGATCAAGGAAGAAGAAAACCTGAAAGCAGAGGGGACCAAGTTCTTGAATCACTAGCCAGTGATTAAGTGGGCACCAGGATGGCACCGGGCGAAGTCACCGCAGTCAGGTGAGTGGGCGCTGCTGGGCTCTGCAGTCTCTCGGACCAGGAGGCGTTGTCGGCGACCAGGATGGAGGTGCGAGCTGTCCCACGAAGGTTCTTGCTGTCGACGTCGCTGGACCCAGGATTGGGCAACAAGTCTTGGCAAATGCAAGGCCCACGCGGTGGACCTAAAATGGCGTCTTAGCCGGACCAGGAGGGTCCAGGGTACTTCTCCGATGGAGGGAAGCAAGGGCCAGTCTGGAGCAACCAGACTAGCAGCAGTGTTGTCGTCGGGCGTCGTTCAGAAGGCCACAAGCCAGCGGGCCAGTAGCCAAACAACGCGGTGAGCAGCAAAAAGCAGAAGGGCCCCACGCCGATCGTGGAGATGCTGGGGGGCTGCTCTTCAGTGCTGGAGCTGCTCAGGGTGGGGGCTTCTCGGACCCCAAAGCACTCACCAGGAATTTACTCGGTGGGCTTGCTGTGCAGAAGTCGTGCAGTCTTGGCGATGGCCGGTCCCTCGAGGTCTCGTCGCACCCACGGTTCTCAGCTGTGCTGTAGAGGTGGGTAGAGGTCAGAGGTGCCAGGGAAGCCGGGTCTCGTCGAGCTGGGCAGTCGGATTCCGGAGGAAGGACGTGCAGCAGACCGCAGTGTTCTTGGATGGTGCCTGCGGATGCAGGGTGACTACTCCTTAGCCACAAGGGAGAATCTTGAGGAAGAAATCGTGAAGTCCTTTCGTGGAAAGTGGTATCTTGATTCCAAAGATGATCTGATTTGGAAGGGGGCCAGTCTCTACCTTTATCTGGGAAAAAGGGGCTGGCACGCGACTAAGTCCTGCCCTAGGGGTGGGACCAGGAGGGGGGTGGTTACACCCACTTCCTTGGCGGGCTTTTCCCCAGCACAGGGTCTGGAGTGACCCTGGAACTGGTTCAAGCCAGCCTATGCACAGTGAGCACCGGGGTGCCACGTGCAGTCACCTTCCTCTGAAGCCCTGCCTACCTACAATACACAAAATCCTGTCTGGGACGGTGTTGGCACCGCCCCTGGCAGGAAACCCTTTGTCCTTATCTCCTGCTCTGGGAGGACTCCCAGCAGCAGGAGGGCAGACTTGTGTCTCGGTGGCAGCATCCATTTTGTGGAGCTGAGGCTCTGTTTGACGTTAACCGGGGTTAGGGGTTACATACATGTCGTGTCCCTCTAGAAGGGTGGAATGCTAACCCCGTCGCCAGAATTGGCGAGGGGTTAGTATTCCAATTCGTATGACACCTTACTCGACATGTTTTGATAAAGTGATACCAGAGTTGGCATATAACCGCGAGGATTATAATGCACTTAAGAGTATATGGTATGCGATATCATGGAAACGGCTAAGGGATGGATCCCGAAAGCCGCAGACAGGCTCAGCTCATGCCAGAGCACCATCTCACATGATTCCAAGCACTCTGCCTTCAGGATTGTTAAGGCCTGCCATAGGAGTGACTGATAGGAGATCTGTGTGTCCATTTTAGGGTTAGATATAGGTATACTATATCTACAGCAAAGGGTGATTACACCACCTTGCCCCAGCCGTCAAGCAGCCAGTTGTGTCAGTTTAGTTAGCCATCCCAGGGGTGGCATAATACATGCTTCATCCCCTGGGAGACTTCTGGGTACACCTCAGCCCTGGGTACAGGGACTTGGAGAGGGCCCAGTGCCAATTCAGTACTTGAGTACAATTTGGATAGAGAGAACAGCTAGGCTGTGGGTCTGATTAGCAGGCCCACAGCCAGTGAAAGTCGTAAACCAGTGCAGCAAAAAGCAAAAATCTGGGTGATCATAGGATTGCAGACCCTACTCTCCTACATGACCCCCCCCCCCAAACTTTGGGACAATAAACTAACCTTGACCAGGTGAGTCTTCTTGCTCTAAGTGGAAATACCTGGAGAGCCCATCAGCATTGCAGTGATCAGTACCAGGTCTATGCTCCACTGTAAAATCCATCCCCTGTAGGGAAATGGACCACCTAAGCAGTTTGGGGTTTTCACCCTTCATCTGATTTAGCCACAAGAGGGGCTTATGGTCTGTCTGAATGGTGAAGTGAGTGCCAAACAAGTAGGCCCTCAGCTTCTTCAGGGCCCAGACCACAGCAAAGGCCTCCCTCTCAATAGCTGACCAATTTTTCTCTCTGGGATGATTGGTTGTAAGTCAACCTTATAGACCAGCTATCCTAGTAGCATGGATACGAGCAGTCTAAGGCTAAGACTCTAGAGGGCGTGTTAAGCCAGCTGTTTTACCATCACATTACCCCTTGAACACCCAGTGAAAGGACACCCCACAAGTGTTATGAAAATAAACAATGTATTTATTAGAATCACAACAACCCTGTACTCTTTATGAGGACAGGGTGCTAAGCACACAACAAAGCTCTTATAAAAATACTTAAGTTAGCACGTTATACACAAATGCCCGAGGGGCACGAAAAACCATATACTCTAAAAGTGGAATGCGAATTACTAGTAGGTAAGTAACGATTCTCAGAGGCTTTGGGATCGCTAGGACTGGACTACTGAACCTTTAGATTACTAGCAGGAGGCCTAGGGAACTCGGGTGCAGAGTGTGCACTCTCACGCGGGATGCGGGACAAAGTCTATGGAAGCTAGAATTCACAAAGTTAGTGTTTACGGGCGAACCCGACCTGGTAGGGAGAAAACGACAGTGGATCCTGACCCTTGGATAGTGAGGCTATGCTGGGGCACCGAAATGCCGAAGTTACCTAGCCCAGGGGCTGCAGCTGCATAGGTCTGAAAAGACGTCGGGAATCCTCGTGCCGGACCAGGAGCCTGGAAGAAGGAAGTTGCTGGCAGGCGACCAGTGAAGAAAAGTTCGATGGATCCAAGCCTGGATCAAGGAAGAAGAAAACCTGAAAGCAGAGGGGACCAAGTTCTTGAATCACTAGCCAGTGATTAAGTGGGCACCAGGATGGCACCGGGCGAAGTCACCGCAGTCAGGTGAGTGGGCGCTGCTGGGCTCTGCAGTCTCTCGGACCAGGAGGCGTTGTCGGCGACCAGGATGGAGGTGCGAGCTGTCCCACGAAGGTTCTTGCTGTCGACGTCGCTCGACCCAGGATTGGGCAACAAGTCTTGGCAAATGCAAGGCCCACGCGGTGAACCTAAAATGGCGTCTTAGCCGGACCAGGAGGGTCCAGGGTACTTCTCCGATGGAGGGAAGCAAGGGCCAGTCTGGAGCAACCAGACTAGCAGCAGTGTTGTCGTCGGGCGTCGTTCAGAAGGCCACAAGCCAGCGGGCTAGTAGCCAAACAACGCAGTGAGCAGCAAAAAGCAGAAGGGCCCCACGCCGATCGTGGAGATGCTGGGGGGCTGCTCTTCGGTGCTGGAGCTGCTCAGGGTGGGGGCTTCTCGGACCCCAAAGCACTCACCAGGAATTTAGTCGGTGGGCTTGCTGTGCAGAAGTCGTGCAGTCTTGGCGATGGCCGGTCCCTCGAGGTCTCGTCGCACCCACGGTTCTCAGCTGTGCTGTAGAGGTGGGTAGAGGTCAGAGGTGCCAGGGAAGCCGGGTCTCGTCGAGCTGGGCAGTCGGATTCCGGAGGAAGGACGTGCAGCAGACCGCAGTGTTCTTGGATGGTGCCTGCGGATGCAGGGTGACTACTCCTTAGCCACAAGGGAGAATCTTGAGGAAGAAATCGTGAAGTCCTTTCGTGGAAAGTGGTATCTTGATTCCAAAGATGATCTGATTTGGAAGGGGGCCAGTCTCTACCTTTATCTGGGAAAAAGGGGCTGGCACGCGACTAAGTCCTGCCCTAGGGGTGGGACCAGGAGGGGGGTGGTTACACCCACTTCCTTGGCGGGCTTTTCCCCAGCACAGGGTCTGGAGTGACCCTGGAACTGGTTCAAGCCAGCCTATGCACAGTGAGCACCGGGGTGCCACGTGCAGTCACCTTCCTCTGAAGCCCTGCCTACCTACAATACACAAAATCCTGTCTGGGACGGTGTTGGCACCGCCCCTGGCAGGAAACCCTTTGTCCTTATCTCCTGCTCTGGGAGGACTCCCAGCAGCAGGAGGGCAGACTTATGTCTCGGTGGCAGCATCCATTTTGTGGAGCTGAGGCTCTGTTTGACGTTAACCGGGGTTAGGGGTTACATACATGTCGTGTCCCTCTAGAAGGGTGGAATGCTAACCCCGTCGCCAGAATTGGCGAGGGGTTAGTATTCCAATTCGTATGACACCTTACTCGACATGTTTTGATAAAGCGATACCAGAGTTGGCATATAACCGCGAGGATTATAATGCACTTAAGAGTATATGGTATGCGATATCATGGAAACGGCTAAGGGATGGATCCCGAAAGCCGCAGACAGGCTCAGCTCATGCCAGAGCACCATCTCACACGATTCCAAGCACTCTGCCTTCAGGATTGTTAAGGCCTGCCATAGGAGTGACTGATAGGAGATCTGTGTGTCCATTTTAGGGTTAGATATAGGTATACTATATCTACAGAAAAGGGTGATTACACCACCTTGCCCCAGCCGTCAAGCAGCCAGTTGTGTCAGTTTAGTTAGCCAGCCCAGGGGTGGCATAATACATGCTTCAGCCCCTGGGAGACTTCTGGGTACACCTCAGCCCTGGGTACAGGGACTTGGAGAGGGCCCAGTGCCAATTCAGTACTTGAGTACAATTTGGATAGAGAGAACAGCTAGGCTGTGGGTCTGATTAGCAGGCCCACAGCCAGGGAAAGTCGTAAACCAGTGCAGCAAAAAGCAAAAATCTGGGTGATCATAGGATTGCAGACCCTACTCTCCTACAACCAGCCTTCTTCTTTTTGAATCGGGGGATGGTCAGGAGTGCCATGTGGGTGGAGCGGAGCTCTCTTCCCGGTATGTAAGGCTTAATGGCAGAGCATATGAACTCCGGAGCGGTGCCCATTTTGGCCTGGAAGGTAAGGCAGCCAAGCTTGAATAGGGCTCGCTCTTTCACAGGCAGCCAGTGTAGTGCCTGCAATAGGGGGGTGGCACGATGAAATTTGGGCAGGCCGTGGATCAGGCGGGCAGCCTGGTTCTGCACTAATTGCAGACGGTGAATCGCATAGGCCGGCGCGCCATTATAGATTATGTTGCCATAATCAAGGCGGGAGAGCACCATTGCCATCACTATGATTTTTAGAGCCGGAAGGGAAAAGAAGCGGGAGATCTTCCTAATTGTTCTAAGGGAGAAAAAACAAGAAGACACAACAGCACTAACCTGGGGGTGAACAGAAAGTTGGGGATTAAGGAGGATACCAAGGGTTTTAACTTTGGGAACAGGGAGTGGGGGTACACCGAGTGGGAGGGGCCAGTGGGACGGGGACCAGGGGCTGCAACCACCTCCGGTCAGGACTAGCTCCGTCTTGTCCGGATTGAGTTTGAGGTGGTTGCAGTTCATCCAATCCTGGATGAGCAGCATAACTGATTGGACATTCTGGGCGGATGAGGGGGAGTGGGAAAGGTTAAAGATTAGCTGGAGGTCATCGGCGTAGTTGAACACCCTGACCTCCAGCTGCTGCAACATAAAAATGAGGGGGTAGATGTATAAATTAAACAAAAGAGGGGAAAGTGAAGAGCCCTGGGGAACACCACACACTACCCTGCGGGAGGCGGCAGCGAAACCAGCAAGGTGGACCGCCTGAGCCCTCTCACTCAGGAAGGACTCAAGCCACGCGAAGGCTAGGCCCTCTATGCCCGCCGCCCAGACACGGGTGAGGAGGATGGAGTGTTCCACCGTGTCAAAAGCGGCGGACAGATCTAGTAGGATGAGGGCCTGCGAACGGTTGGTGTCAATGCCCTCGCGTAGGCTGTCCATCACTGAGATGACCACCTTCTCCGTAGAGTGGAGGGGCCGAAAGCCCGCCTGGCAAGGGGAGAGGCAGTGATTAGTCTCCACGTGGGTGCTCAGGGTGCTGGTCACATGAGTTTCTAAGACCTTGCCCAAGTAGGGCAGGAGGGAGATGGGACGGTAGTTAGAAGGGGATGAAGGGTCGGCGCCAGCTTTTTTTAAGATGGGAATGACGACTGCAGATTTATGGGGGATGGGGACAACCCCATTACTGAGTGAGTCATTAAGAAGTGTGAGGGGCGGAGTGGGGCAAGCTAGAAAGATTTCTCTCAGGATGTGGGCAGGGGCAAAGTCCAGGGGAGAACCCGACTTCACCCTTTGAAGCAAAGGGAAAAGTGTGGCTGTAGTCAAGAGAGGAATGAAAGTTAATTTAGAAATAGTGGGGGGGGGAAGGATTAGTGAATGTGGCGGATGGAAGAGGAATATTGATTTTGATCCTTGCGACCTTTTCAACGAAGACATCGTTGAGCGAGTCGCAAAGGGATTGGGAGGGAGGGATCATGGCCGTAGCTCTATCGGATGAAGCCAGTTCATGCACCGTGGCAAAGATTTCTTTTGATTGAGACTCCGCTGCCAATATCCTGTTAGAGTAGAATATGGTCTTTGCATCAAGAATGCCTTGCTTGTATATCTTAAGAACAGATAGGTAGATAATTTTAAGGGCAGGGCAGTACGCTCTTCTCCAGGCTCGCTCGGCTCTCCGTGCGGCCAACTTCTTCTCCTTGAGATCTATAGTGAACCAGCGGTTAGCAGCGTGAGCTTAACCGTGATCCGCCTCAAGGGAGCGAATTTGTCACCCGCTTGGGACAACCAATTATTAATGGTGGCCAGTTGGGCAGGGGCGGCGAGGCCGGAAAGATCAGGACTGGAATTGGCCAAGGACGAGCAAAGAGATGGCATGTCGGCTTTGCCCCATTTTCTGACCCAGGTGTTCCTAGGAAGCGGAGGCTTAATCGCTGGGGCTAAGGCAAGGGAAAAGGAAATTAAAAAGTGGTCAGACCAGGAGCAAGAAGAAATAAGGGGGGGGATGTGATGGGTATATTCAAGGTCCAGACCTGGTCGAGCGAATGGCCCTGTGTGTGAGTGGGGCTGTGTATTTGGGGGGGTGAAGTTGAGACTGGTCATGAGGTCGGTGAACTCTTTAGAACGGGAACTTTCAGCGGGGTCATTAGGCCAGTAGTTGAGGTCGCCTAAAACTAACACTGACGAGTTATTTACTACCAGTGTAGCTAGGAGATCTTGGAGGCTGGAAACAAAAGAAGGGGTGGGGGGAGGGGGACGGTAGATGAGAACAGAGCTCAGGGGAGCCAGATGAGAGTTCGATCGGATTATCAGACAATCTACTTCAGGAATGGAGGGGGAGGAAATGAAAGTCCGTGCGAGCTATCAAAGCCACTCCGCCGCCTCTTCTGCCCTCCGGTCGGTCCGCTCGGATGATAGAGTATGAGGGGGGCAGTGCAGCTAGAAGGTTGGGCAGGGAGTCGGCTTTGAGCCAGGTCTCCGTTAGAAACAGGAGATCTGGCTCGTGAGTATCGATGTAATCGAATAGCTCGTACTGGTGGTTAACCGCCGATCTAGTGTTTAGGAGCGTGACCGCGGTGTTGAATATCGGAGTGTAAGGGGCGGAGGGGGGGGGGGAATAGGCGGGACGATGGAAGGCACGGGGGTCAGTCGTGATATGATAACGGGGGGGTACAGGATGGGAGAGAGAGTAGACCAAGGTGAGTCAGGAGGTCGGCGACAGGTGATCCAATGGATCCAGGAATCCAATATGACAGAAGATGGGAAGGAGAATATGTGAGCGAGGGGACATAATGAGATGCCCCGTGCCCCGGCCTGCCGTGGACGGGCGCAGACGGGCGCAGACGGGCTGGACTCTGGCGTGACTCCGACGCGCCTACGGCGCGCCCTCTGCGCTCGTCCGCTGCGCTGACACATAAGGGCCGTTTAAATGGAGGAGTAGCGTGGGGGGAGTGGCGTGGGTGGGGTTGGGCGATCCAGCCCAAGCCAAGATGGCTTGGGCTGGATCGCTTGGGCTTGGGCTAATCAGCTGACAGGCTTGGGCTAATCAGCTGACAGGCAGCCACGCACAGCCCCTAGAAAGCAAGGTAAGGATTAGTAACCTGTTAATTTTCAGTACAGGTTAGTGCACAATTAAAACAATGACAATTCCGGCAAGAGTAAAAGCATGTCACCGCTCGCAATCAGCGTGACAAACGCGCAAGTTTAAAAATAGGAACGCAACCATCCAGCTCCTGCCAGCAAGCCCACTGCCACCGGGCTGCTCGCAATCGCTGGGGTGGCGTCAAAGACACTCCTAAATGGAGGAGTAGCGTGGGGGGAGTGGCGTGGGTGGGGTTGGGCGATCCAGCCCAAGCCAAGATGGCGGCCGCGGCCGCTGAAAGCCCGCGATGTAATCAGCTGACAGGCAGCCACGCACAGCCCCTAGAAAGCAAGGTAAGGATTAGTAACCTGTTAATTTTCAGTACAGGTTAGTGCACAATTAAAACAATGACAATTCCGGCAAGAGTAAAAGCGTGTCACCGCTCGCAATCAGCGTGACAAACGCGCAAGTTTAAAAATAGGAACGCAACCATCCAGCTCCTGCCAGCAAGCTCACTGCCACCGGGCTGCTCGCAATCGCTGGGATGGTGTCAAAGACACTCCTAAATGGAGGAGTAGCGTGGGGGGAGTGGCGTGGGTGGGGTAATGCACTTTGAAAACCAAGGTAGTTGTGTTACCTGAATATTGTTGAGCTTGGCGACGTGCTGGGTGGTCGTCATCAATTTCAATGGGCTTGGAATGCCGTTTTTTAAATTACATCTCTAGAAAGAATTACAGAGCCTAGCATGAGAGTCATTCGGGGGGCTGACAGAACTTCTATGTTGGTAAAGTAAATGAAGACTTACTCGTTTGTGGGTGGAGGGAGCGCGGGAATGAATGCCGCTTTTTTTCAATTCCTAACATTCGTATTGCCTGTGAATAACAACAGGAGAATTACTTAGCCGCTCGGTCAAGCCGTAAATCAGAAAGGCGGCGGGTACCGTTCGCGAGTCTCACTTTGAAATTATCGAGCTCTCAGTCTTCACAATGTCATGTCACTCGCGGGTGTGTGCAAGCAGCCTGGCACGTTCATGCGGGGTGGAGTTCAACGGTCAGGTATTAATCACATGATGTCACTCTAACCAATAAGGACACTATTGCTGGTTGTGGTGCATTATGGGAATTGTAGTATCAGCTTAGTGTTTCGGTAAATCATACCTCACTGAGGGCTGCTTGCACACATTCATTCCCACGCTCCCTCCACCCACAAACGAGTAAGTCTTCATTTACTTTACCAACATAGAAGTTCTGTCAGCCCCCCGAATGACTCTCATGCTAGGCTCTGTAATTCTTTCTAGAGATGTAATTTAAAAATAGGCATTCCGAGCCCATTGAAATTGATGACGACCACGCAGCACGTCGCCAAGCTAAACAATATTCAGCTAACACAACTACCTTGGTTTTCCAAGTGCATTAGGGCGCCGTACACACTGGGTATAATTGCCCTCTGACCCGTGTTTTCCACTCTGTTGCAGCGTGACACCCACAGTATTTACGACATTCTAAAGATCAGCGCAACCTTGGCTATATAGAAGGTATGCTGCATCTGTTGATGCAACCCATGTTCAACTAATTCACAATGGATGGAGGAACGATTGCTAAAAAAAAAATCTCTTTTTTTATCTTAAACAGTTCCATATGGAAACGATTCACTCAGCCCTGATGAGAGTCCTGTGACTTATACAGCTGGACTCAGAACGCGTCGGCTATGGCATTTTCATCTGTTAATAATGTTAATAATGGCATTTGATTGCCAAAAAGATTCGTTCCCTGATCTAATATAAAAGATTAAATGTGACATTAGATCGGGTCTTTGTGGGGTGTTTACAAAAAGTTTTTCTCATCCCCGGGAATTGAAATACATATCTGTTTGTCTTTCTTATTGTCCATTGGCAACTGTTTAGTAATGTTTGTATAAATTGTTACAATTCATGTTTTTGCATTTTGGTTGATTTACACTTTAATTTATGTGTTTTTCTGTATGATTTATGTTTTGGAACTCATAGTATGGCAAAACGTTGCGTTGATGACGTTCTTTCTCTGGCAAACTATAAATTAAGAGTATCAAATAATTAAAAACAAAACGACATAAAAAAATGTCAGGATAAACTAACAAAGTTGTGTTTAATCTTGTGAATGCATTAATCATTATAGAGACAGCACTAAAATGAGAAGGGGTATCTGCCACAAATGAAAGCAACTCAGTAAGTGATATCATATGGACATTGGCTCTCAGGACAATGCTAGTAGTGATCATTGACTTCCAATGCAATTCTAGAAGTGATATCATATAGACATTGACTTCCATTACAAGTCTAGAGGTGATATCATATGAACATGGACTCCCAGGACAATGCTAGAAGTGATATCATAGGGACATTGACTCACAGGACAATGCTAGAAGGGATATTATAGGGTCATTGACTCCTAGGACAATGTTATACATGAAATCATATGAACATTGGTTCCCAGGACAATGCTATAAGTGATATCATATGGATATTGACTTGCAGTACCATTCTAGAGGTGATATCATAGGGACATTGACTCACAGGACAATGCTAAAAGGGATATTATAGGGCCATTGACTCCAAGGACAATGTTATAAATGATATCATATGAACATTGGTTACCAGGACAAAGCTAGAAGTGATACCTTATTGACACGGGCTCCCAGGACAATGCTAGAAGTGATATCATATGGACATTGACTCACAGGACAATGTAGGAAGGGATATTATAGCGTTATTGACTCCTGGGGCAATGTTAGAAATTATATCATATGAACATTGGTTCCCAGGACAATGCTAGAAGTGATATCATATGGATATTGACTTCCAGGACAGTGGTGGTAGGGATACAATATGACCAATGTCTCCAAGTACAATGCTCAAAGTTATGTCATATGGACATTGGCTCCCAGTACACTGCTAGAAGATTTACCTCGTGGACATTGACTCCTAGAACAATGGTAGAAGTAATATTGTAGTGGTCATTGGTTCTCAGTACAATTCTAGAAGTGATATCAAATGAACATTGACTTCCAGAACCATGCTAGAAGTGATATCATAGGGACACTGACTCACAGGACAATGTAGGAAGTGATATATGGACATTGACTCTCAGGGCAATGCTAGTAGTGATATCAAAGGGACACTGACTCATAGGACAATGTAGAAAGTGATATCTTATGGACATTGACTCTCAGGGCAATACTAGAAGTGACGTCATAGACACATTGGCTCCCAGGGCATTGCTAGAAGTAATACTATTCGGACAGTGACTCCCAGCGAAATGTTAGTAGTTATATCATAGTGACATTGGCTTCCAGGATAATGCTTGTAGTAATGTCATAGGGACATTGGCTTCCAGTACACTGCTAGAAGATATACCTCGTGGACATTGACTCCTAGAACAACGTGACTTGCTAGATGCGTCACATTGTAAATCTGTCGCATTGTGACGCATTGTTTACGATGACGCTGCATAACAGTAGTGACACAACGGTGTCATAAAGATGTTTCATGGGGCTTGTAAATCTGCCCAATGTTCCATCGCAAGGAAGCCTTGTAAAAGTGACACAGTGAAACCGACAAGATTTCACTGAGGCACTTTTATGTCCCCCGCTGTGTCAAAACCTTTAGCCTGGTTGTAGCAGGCGTAAGGGGTGACGCAGAATGTTAGGTATAGGCTACCCCTGAGCATTGCTGGGGTTGTGTCGCGCTTGCGACACGACTCCAGTCATGCCCCGCCCTTTTGACAGAAGATGCAACACAAATCTGACTATCCTTGCGCCACGGTGCGCCGCAATGTATACCAAACAAGTTACCTCAATTTTAAGTGTTAGGGTCAATGTGCAACATTGCACAGCGGGCGCGTAGCTGGAGCACCAAAGGCAAGCCTGTCTGGCTCGTCCGCAACCTGACCAGCACCAGGAACCTTGGTCCTCTGACCCCCTGCTGCTACGACCCTAGCACTCACCACACACTCAACACCGGACTCAACAACAACTGCCAGCTCTCGACGCCAAGCAACACCCAAGGCCCGATCTCCTGTCGACACTGCTGCTGCTCCTTCACCAACCTCCGGACCAAGGCAGCTACCCCCCATCCCCTGGATGCCATCGCACAGAAGCCACTGACCTGCATCCTCCTCAACGTACGCCCCTACAGAGACACGCAGTAGAAATCTAGAACATGCTCAACACTCACACCCCCAACGTCGCCTTCCTGACACCTGCACCAACCCCAGCTCTGCACCTGACATCGCAACCGCCATCCTCTACAGATACAAGATCCTGAGTAAAAACCACCTTAACACCCAGGAGGAGGCCTCACCATCATCCACAAAAGCTCCCTCCAACTCAGGGAGCCAGCTCAGACGACGCCTCACCCCCTATGGAACACATCCACTTCCAGATCCAGCCCAACCTCAAAACGACTCTCCTTGGAACACTCACCTAGAGACCCCCTGGATGCCGCACACCCTTTATCTACTTTACCGCCAACCACAAAACATGCCTTTACGGACTACATACTACTCGGAGGCCTGAACTTCCACCTGAACAACCACAGTGACCCCAACACCACCGCCCTCCTGGAGAACCTCTGTAACAAAGGACTGAAGCAACTTGTCTCTACCCCACCCACACTACAGGACACACACTAGACCCCATCTTCACCGGAGGCAATGACATTTACTTTAGCCACACCACGGGACTGGTCTGGACAGACCACCGCTGCATCCACTTCTCCTTTACGAACCCCACCGCACACTAGCACATGCGCTGCCTCCCACTCAGAAACAGAACCAAAGTCTCTGAAGAGCACCTCACCTACGCGCTCACCTGCATTCCTCTCCCAATTCCGACAAACGCCAAGACAGCAGCAAGCAACCTCCACCAATGGATCGCCAATTGCGCCAACACTATTGCCCCCCTCTAGAACACCAGTGGAGTAGTGTGGCTCACTGGTTAGAGGCAGCAGGCCTGAGAGCAGAAGTCAGCCCGGGACCAGGGTTCAATTCCCGACGCGGCAGGGTCGTGGACCTTGGTCAGCGGACTTGATAATTCTCGCTTCGGTGCTTACTCTAATCAGGGGTTCCACTCGGCAACTCTGGGCATTAGCTTGCCTAATCTCCACAACGGCCCCACCAATTCCGGGGATGCCTGGCTCCACCTTGGGGACTCCCAGCAAGGGACCATCCCACAGGGAAAGCCAGGACGGGTTCCCCAGAGTTATACAGCGCCGGGACGCCCCGTTGCTGGGGCAGCTGTGCGCTTTACAAGTATACAAAAAAAAAAAGATACAACAAGAGAGCCTAATGTTTCACCACGGATCTCCGAGAGTCCTAGCGATCTTGCCCATGACTAGAGAAGACGTGGAGAAACAGCAAAACCAGAAAAACTTAAGCCAAGACAGAATCCTCTCCAATCCCCACAAACCCAAGGGACTCTTTGCCATCATACAGGAATTCGCCAAATCTAACAGTGAAACATCCAACGTCCCTACCTTCCAAGACGTTTGCGACAAACTCAGCCCCTTCTTTCACCTCAAGATCAAGACGCTCTACGACAACTCTGATGACCTAGACCACCTCACCACCTCAACTCCCACCTCAATGTTGCCATCCTACAGACTCTTCATGCCTGAATCCCTCTCACCAGAGGAGACACCTTAAAGACAAAGAAGAGCATCCACTCTGAAGCACCTTCTGACCCCTTCCCGCTGCACATCTTCCACAGGTCTGCCACTGCCATCACACCCGTGCTACGCCGAACTATCCACCGCTCCCTCAAGACCGCCACATTCCCCGACAACAGGAAGGTAGCTAAAGTCCACCCCCTCCTAAAGAAGCCCTCCCGAGAGCAGACGGACCTCAAGTACTTTAGGTCTATCTCACTGCTACCTGTTGCCACCAAAGTCATCGAAAAGGCCATCAACACCTATCTAGCACACTACATAGTAACCAACCTAGAAACCTCGTGATCCTGATGCTGCAATAACCACAGCACGAGAATGCCCTCCTCGCCACCACTGACAACTACCATGCCCTCCTTGACCAAGGCCACATGGCAACCCTCATCCTCCTGGGCCTATCGGCAGGCTTCAACACCGTCTACCACCACACAGTAGCCACCAGACTCCACAACAGAAATCCTTAGACTGGATTCGTTCTTTCCTCTCAGGTAAAACTCAGAGAATAAGACTCCCACCCTTCTACTCAGAACAACAGAGATCAGATGCGGAGTACCCCAAGGATTCTCCCTCAGCCCCACACTCTTCAATGTTTACATGGCCCCCTCACTACCATCGTCAGAAACCACAGGCTCTACATCGTCTCCTGCGCCGATGACACCCAGCTCATCCTCTCCCTCTCCACGGAACCCAACATCACCAGACGCAACTTCCAAGAAGGGATGAAAGCCAAGGCGTACTGGTAGAGCAACAGCTGCCTGAAGCTCAACTCGGAGAAAACAGAAGTCCTCCTCAGCTGCTCCAAACCATCCACATGGTACAATACATTGTGGCCACCCACTGTCGGAAACCCACCCACCCAAACGGACCATGTACGCTATTTTGACTACATACTCTACTCTTCACTCAACATGAATCACCACATCAATGCTGTATCCTCCGCATGCTTCAATACCCTGTGCATACTTCGCAAGATGTTCAGGGGGATACCCCCAGACTCCACAACAACTGTCACTGATGCACTCATCACCAGCAGACAACAATACAGCTACACTCTCTAGGCTATAATCATCACAAAAACACCTCTGAAAACTCCAGACCTTCAAGAGTGCCGCAGCTAAACTCATCCTCGACATTCCACGAAACGACCCCATCACCCAACCCTTCTGCAACCCCCACTGGCTCCCCGTCGAAAAAAGAAAAACTTTCAAGCTGCTCACATATGCCAACACCAGAAACCCAATACCTCGCCAACCGAATCTCCTTCCACAACCCCAAGCCCCCAAGATAAACCTCCGCTCAGCCGACCTTGACTCAGCCACCATCTCTCGTTTCTACAGATCCTTCTCTTACCTCGCAGCCAAGACCTGGAACATACTCCCCCTTATCCTACGATGAAGCCCAACATTGAACCAATTCAGAAAATAACTCCAGACCTGGCTCTTCGAATGACCCCAATGGAGCGGCTCAAACCTCCCCACAGCGCCATGAGGCCCTCACAGGTAAGTGGTGCGTTCTACTAAAACCCTGATTGAGTGATGTGCATCTGTTTCAAGAAAGCTGCTCTTTTCACACAACAAAGTGTCAGTTATATGTGCTGCGCCCTTCTCGCCCAAGTAGGTGTCTATCATATATAAAATGTAGATTTTGACTGAATAATTCACTAAATTTGGTCAATGAATGGAGATATAGCTGTTGTCCTAATTTAGGTTAATAAACTTACATTATAAAATTAAATAAAAATGAGTTTTAGTGCTTTTTGGTACAAATGTTTTCTCTCCTTTATCTTATTTTTAACTAGCACAACATACATATTTAAAGCCAGAATATATATAGCAGGTAACCTGCAGGCAACAGTTTGCAGTTCATTTTTAAAAGGGCAATTTCTGCATTAAAAAGATTTGTTGGAGTAGTTTGAATTTGGCCTCGTCGGTACTTCTCGGCACGAGGCCACACACTCTCCTCATACTGTGAGACTGTTCTTCAAGTTGGCAGGAATTAACCATTGTTGTTTGCTCTTGTGTTACATTCCCGGGTTCCATATTGGAATAGGGTTCCATTTTTTTTTTGCAGAGTTTTATATAGCGCGAACTAGACCCAAACCGAATCAGGTATCAGAGCACTTTACATAGCACCAGTTACGTTACATGAGGACGGACACACATTCATTTTAGGCACGGGGAGATTAAGTGATTTGCCCAGAATCACAGGAGGTTTTTTGTTGTTCATATGTATTTAGAAATGTGTAGTTAGCCTCGCCCCTGCCCAGGAAAGCTGCCTTGAACGATTGAATAAAAACTTATTAAGCGCTGGAGTCCACCTGAAAAAGGCATCTTTAGATCAAGTTCTTTTTGTACTAATATCTTTATTAGTTTGAGAGAAGAAATATAAACAATTAAAATACCATAATAAGCAATACAACCAAAAAGAGAGTTACACAATAAATAAATAGATAAATAAGCATTCATCAGTATAGATATAATCAATGTCATATATATCACCAACATATCAATTAATATGGTGAAAAAAGCAATAAAGAAGCAATACGAGAGAATCAGTTGTATCACTTGTATAAATCAATCAGCAAGATAAAGAGAAAAAGGAAGAAAAAAAAGATAGAAGAAAGTATAGGGCATATTACGAAGCAATAGCGATAATTATCGCTATTGCTTGGTTAGCGAGAAAAATTTAACGCCGAGCTTTGACGATTTTTATCGCAGATAAACCTTGCTATTAGTAAGGTTTATCTCAGAAACGATAAAAATCGGCCGAAGTGCATGAATATCGCTGAAAAGTCAGCGATATTCATGCATTACCGAGCGAATGCTCTTAGCCATGTTATCCACCTCTCATTGGATAACATGGGTAAGAACTGCTCAGGGCAGGTGTTAGCTTTTGGAGATATTCGCGCTTAGCGCAAATATCTCCAAAAGTTGGTAATAGGAGATAGCGATGTTAGCGACTGTTTCCAGTCGCTAACATCTTGGCACGCCCACTTTGCATGTCATTAGTGATACATTTCTATGACATGCAAAGCGGAGCCCAAGATGGTCGCTATCTCCTACTAGCTGTCGCTAACTGGTGTTAGCGACAGCTAGATAATAGGGAGATAATTTTATCTCCGCTTTCTTGGCTTTTAAAGCCAAAAAAGCGGAGATAAATCCCTTGATAATATGCCCCTATGTTCTAAAAACAGACAGAATCTTATATCAGAAAGTGTTCCCGTATCTTAGTCTGACCTGTTTGCTCTGAACGTGCCTTGGCGCTCTGCATTACCCTTCCCGCCAAGAATACTCCAGGGAGAAGCCTGCTTCTGCCGCCTTATATCCAATTTTCATACAAAAACCTGTTATTTACTGATTGTGAATTCATTCTTTCACCCTCCCTCAATCACCTACCGCTGTGGCATTCTCAGCAGTAGTTGAAAAGACACATTGAAATGTATTGACGTCTGTTTTTTCTATCTCTTAGTTCGTTTCCCCAAGAGATTTATAAAAAAAAAAAAAGGGCTTCACATTTCTCTCTTGGACGACAAGGATGCCCAAGGGTAACCAGGCGCGTTATAAAACTCAGTAATAACGACAGCTTAATTTTAATGGTATATTCTTGAAGAACTAAGAACTGATTTGAAGACATTTCACCAGGTGGCAAACACCCACAACACCAGTGTTTGCCCCCCTCCCCCCCCCCCCCCCCCCCCGTGATTGACGCTTTCTTTCAAGGATGGGTGCCCCCACCGTACGTACCCCTGTCCCCTTCCCAACCTGCGGACAGGTATTTCCCCATCTACAACTGTAGCGCTATTTAATTAGGTGCTGCTGTACAGGCGGTGAAATGTCATTCGGCAGGTACAACGCATCCTAAAATCGCAGACTTAAGCACTTAGGTAAGATGTACAATGCAAGTCTGCATTTCAACAATAGGGGAGTGTATCTGTTGAGGAATACAGGGGAAGAGACCTCCACAGGACCTCGAGTAAAATCTTAGTTGAGGACCCAATAAGAGAGAAAGAATGTGTAGGACAAAAATTGTTCCTGAAAAAGAGAATATGTAAATACGTGTATATGTTTCAGATGCTAACAAAATTGTATGTTTTTGTGTTTTTTTGATCTGTTTGTACTGTATATATGTAAGTATTGTAATGATAGCTACATTTGCTACAGAATTCTATGGGTATGTTCAAAATATATTAGGTTTAAGGAACCCGAAAACAAACAAAAAAAAATGAGAAATTGTTTAAAGCCCATAGTTAATAAAAAGTACTAATGAGGCTAAAGTATGGTCTGATTTATGTTTTCAGGGGTATTCTGTTTATATTCAATGCAAGTTTGCAGTCATAGGGCTTGAAATTTGCAAGATCACAGGCCTTGTGACTATAAAATGGCTATTATAATGTAATAAACCCATTTTACAATTTGAAAATATGTTACTGAATAGCAAACTGGGTTTAGAAAGGCGAAATGAACTAGAATTTGCAAGGGCCATGTTTAACTCCTTGGCCGCGGCGGTAATTCTGCTGCGGCGCTGGGGGCAGGGGGGTCGTGCGGCGCTGCCAGGCTTGTGACGGAATCACTCCATCATGTGCCACGGGCGGGCTGCACTTATGACTTAGTGGTTCCGTCACGACTCTGCCCACTCGCGAATTCGCCCACACAGGCGGGGAATCAGTACCGCGTGGGCGGAGCGGCCGCGGCATGACGGACCTACTCCGTCATGAGCACACGCCACCCGTGGCTCGTGACGGAGTGGTACCGTCACAAGCATAGAAGGGGTTAAATCATCCCTTCTAAATCGGTATTTGTTATGGTATGTATTGATGTTTTGTGATTGAAATCCAGTTGCAAAACATTGAAAAGTTACAGACACCTGAGTCGAAATGTTATCACATTTGGAAAAGGGAAGGGACCCCCTTGGAATCCCTTCTGCTTTGTGAATGTAGAAAAAGTTTGTTGAGGAGAAGGCAGCAGTCTACTGGCAACTTTCAAGCAAACTTAAAACAAAATCCTTTTTTCTATTAAAATACAGCCAGATTACTTTTGAGGAAAATAGGCTGCATTTTAAAAAACAAAATTATTTAAAAGCTATCACATACATGGCAATAAGCTGACCCCAGAAGGCCCTCATCCCTAGGATGGCAACCAGTGGTAGCGAGTTGTGACCTACCTCTTGAATATTGATCAGGTGGGTGAGCTGGGACCCACTACGATTCAGGGTTTTATGAACCAACCTATTAGGTCATAGGTCAAGTCACAAAATTATTTTCAATTCGCAATACGTCATTGCACTTCTGGCCCATGATCCTTACCACGTCATCTGCATTCCATCGGAACTTTGTGTCCATTGAAAGTGTCACACTTCAGTATATTGTGTGTGTCACCAATAGAAAGCTATGCATCTTTTTCTATGAAAGTTTTGAAAGAGAATGTGACACAATGAAATGGTTCAAACGCAGCTGCAGACATAGAAAGAGTAGGTAATAATAGCACAGACCGCAGCTGCAGGGGAGCAAGGAGTACGCATTCCTGGAATGTTTTATTTATTTGCAACATTGTTATTACACGTAATACTACTACACATGTATGGAAACCAGCTGTGCATAATGTGATACACTGTGATATGCATTACCAGCAGATAATGGACACTACTGCAAACTTTTTCTGTGCATTTATAATTGTGTGCATTATTAACAACATGCAAAATATGGGTGAAATCTCCAATTAACATGTACACACTGACATTGGTGCTATGATATTTGAAACAAATTTGATAAGACTTGTTAAAGTGTGTTTTCCTCGCTTATGCTAAGTAGGACTCATTTAGGCCTCAAAGCGATCTTGTTCAGCAATGGGTCTCCCCGCCTGCCTGTACACTCTTCATTATTTCTGCAGCACACAGTTCAGCAGTCATGTTTTTTATTTCTATTGAAGTTGTTCTTGCTGTTCTTGAAGTAAACTTTCCAAAATATACACAGCTCCTTGTACTGCAATTACTCACAATAGTTTGCTGCTGGTTTTGTAACTGATGTGGCCTGCCGTCACCAGATGACATTAGCACAGAGTGGGCAGACTCAATATTCATGCAGTGGGATAGTGCTTAGAAGGTGAGGCAATATGACATTTAATAGGACCATGTTCTCATGTGCTCAAAGTACAACTCTTTTGCAGAAATGAGTGGTTTCCTATGCAAGAAACCCGCATAGTTAGGTGTGAGAGTGAGAGCTTTCCTGAAGACTTTTCAATGATGCTGTAGTTGCTGCTCGATTTACTAATTCATTTGCTGCTCACTTGAGATTTGGAATTTGTCTGTTTCTGCACCTTATCCTGCATTGCTCTATTTACTGAAAGAACTCAGGGGCATATTACCAACAACTAGCGATAATTATCGCTATGTTGGCTTAGCGGCAATAATTTTATCGCCGTGTTGCGGCGATTTTTATCGCTTAGGAGCCTCGCTATTATCAAGGTTTATCTCCTAAGCGATAAAAATCGGCCGAAATGCATGAATATCGCTGTAAAGTCAGCGATATTCATGCATTACCGAGCTAATGCTCTTAGCCATGTTATCCACCTCCCATTGGATAACATGGCTAAGAACTGCTCAGGGCAGGTGTTAGCTTTTGGAGATATTCGCGCTTAGCGCGAATATCTCCAAAAGTTGATAATAGGAGATAGCGATGTTAGCGACTGTTTCCAGTCGCTAACATCTTGGCACGCCCACTTTACATGTCATTAGTGAAAAATAACTCTGACATGCAAAGCGGGGCCCAAGATGGTCGCTATCTCCTACTAGCTGTCGCTAACTTGTGTTAGCGACAGCTAGGTAATAGGGAGATAATTTTATCTCCGCTTTCTTGGCTTTTAAAGCCAAAAAAGCGGAGATAAATCCCTTGATAATATGGCCCTCAGTTATTGAGCCGGCCCGTACTTTATTGAGCGTATGTTTAATATGCTATATGGTGCCTTATATATGGGACAAATTACGACATGAAACTGAGGTGTAACACCGTCTCTGATGCATCCGACTGTGGTCGTGCTGCAAGGTCTCAATTTTAGACTGTATTCTCAAGAGGGTCAATTTCATGTCTGCTGCGACACAACAGAATCACCTATTGTCTCCAGCCCAGTCATTTCCATTACAATAAACTGCTGTGACTCTTAATAGATTCTTTTTGCCATTAAAATTATAACACTACTCTGGTCAGCAGTGTTACTAAGACATACAATATATATTCCTTATTTCTGACCTATGCAAGCAATTGCAACTGTGCTCCTTGAAAATAACACACTTACAAAATCAAAACCGTACACATAAAAAACAGAAATATAGACATTGCCAGTACATGCTATTCAAAAGTTGTTTTCCATTTTATTTCAACTTTCTAGCAAGTACTGATGCCAAGCGGTAACCAGTGCCAGGCACCAGGCTAGTAAGTGGTATTCAGCACAAACACAGTTGGAAGGACAATCTAATATTTGGGGATTCATTGTGCTCAAATCATCCCTCCTTTCAAACTAGGATCCAGATTCACAAAGGTGTGACCGCACATTAGCGAGGGGTATGTCAATTCAAATCCCATAGGTCCCGATTCACTATCAGTTCCTCCTGGCGGGAGTCAGTCTCAGCAACTGCAGCGGATGCTGTGCTTGCATTTCTGTCTCTCCTTTCATGCATAAGAAAAGAATAGCATCTGTTACTACCCATGCCAAAACTACGTGTGACTTAACACCGCAGTCAATACCACAACTGTGGTGTTACCATGAGTTTCATTACAACGAGTTGCTTTAGGTAAGCGCAAGACTTTGGAAACCTTTTAATTACTATTCCAACTCCAGTCGGTGTATCTGTAGGGATGGTGTTGACCTGAAAATTCAACACAAGTCCAACACCGCATTCCCTAAAGCAAGTTGTAGTAATGACTTGCGTTGTAATGGAACTTGTGGTAAGATCGCAGTCGTGATACTGACTGCGTTGTAAAGGCACTACGATATAATGCCTGCATTGTAAAAGATGTTTCCCATAAGAACGGTGCAGTGCAATACCGTTATGCAACAGAGCACAAGCAACAAAAGGCGATATGGGCATAGGGACAGAGACCTGCTAACACATGCCCACATACATATGGAACAGCACTGCCATGTTTGGGCCTACTTGTTAGCACTTCGATCTACATTCCCGCCTCCAGTAAGGGACTGGTAATGTACATAAGCACTACATCCAGTCATGATTTCTATGAACAGTAAGGGTCTGGAATAGCAAGAATCCCCAAGTTGGCTTCCACTGCAGAAATCCTCTGCAGTATAGTACTACACTATCAAGCTCTAAATTAGTGCTACAAAAATAATATAGAAAGAATGTTAACTACCAAAATATTGTGACAGTAATGACATATAAGTAAGTGTATATATATATATATATATATATATTACATGGGACCCTTCAGTGTGTGTATAAAATCCTGTCCCTAATTTCGTTATTGCAGCTGAGTTCTCTCGTTAAGTCGCCTGCACTAATAAAATGACGTAGCTGCTCAGTTTTAACAATGTACTACAGCTGCATTGTTACATCATAATTAGGGCTCATGGTTTTATAGTATTTATGTGTTTTACCATTTCAATCTGTATTTTTCCATATTTATTTTTTGCTAATTTTAACTTTATTCATCTATATTTATGTTGTTCTTTTTTTTTAATATTAAACTGAAATTAGTATATTTCCATATTTATTTTAACCGATAAATATGCACTCATGCTTGAATGGCCAGATTTTTGTGCTGTGTACACACACAGAAGATAAATCAGTGCACATATATGAAAATATTCAAATGTCAGTATCAATTTTGTGCATATCTACCGCTGTTAAAGCCTCTTTACCAGAATTCCTTTCTTTTTTAACCCCTTATTTAGCAATCCACACAGTTATTGGCCTGGCAGTTATGGCAGATAGTATTTTGAATTACTCCAAAACAACCCAATTTACGTTTTTATCCACATTTAAAAATAAATACAGACAAGAAAATGAATGTTTTCTGTCTGTATTAATCTGTGAAATTCAGTAAAAAAAGAAAACAGAGAGCCTTATTCATAATGTATCCTGCGAGCTGCTGCAGCCACGCTGAACAGCAGGTTGGGGCACAATACAGCTGCAGTTAAAAAAATTAAAAGGAGAATTTTCCATCTTCTGATCTGCTTTCTGAAAATGAACCCTGATCTTCAGAAAGGAGATGAACATGTCAACTTGTTATTTTGCACCCTATTGATCATTACAGGAGAGGTATAATCTCTGATGCATGCATTTTGTTAAAATGACATACATTAAACTGATACTAATAAGGCACTGTACCACAGGGCCGAAACGCGTTGCACCTCCAATTTCTCCAAATAAACAATTTAAATCGTGTTGAAGTGGTTTGTAACGGTGCGGTGCAGTGCAGTGCTTTGATGGGTAATAGGGTTTTGGATCACCCATATACCAGCCCCTGATAATGTATATCCAGCATTTTGTTGCTTGGTATTCTGACATACAACTGTCTGTGCTGTGTCAGTAACCTTTTCTTACCACATCCCACGGCGCACCTCAGAATGCACAACTTACAAAGAGGAAAATGCATGTGTGGAAGCCATTCTGTGTTCATACAAGTTACTGTACACATGCTTGGTCCTTTGTTTTAAAAGGGAAGTTTGTTGATCTGTACATCATAAAAACCCCAAAAGAGTAAATGTGCACACAGACATATATCACTCCACCAGCAGCCCTACCAGCTGCCCAGCCACGACCTCTCGCTATTCAGCGCCGTGATATCCCTAGGGATGAATGATGCGCTCTATAAATAAATAAATAAAAATGAGTCCATCAGCCTTTTTTGCCTGAATTGACTGTGCACAGAATAGGAAAAAGGCTTCATGGTTCGGCCATGGTGAGTAGCCGGTAGGATAGTCCACCCTCATGTGCACCCTGCTGCAGGGACAGATTTGAGAAGTGTATTCTGGTCTGACAGCTAAGGCTGGGATTTAGGGGCAGTCAGAATGTTGAAATAACACTACTTATATAGGCGGAGAAACAAAATTCCTGCCTTTACCTGTCTCGGGATTCTAGGGCCTAGATTTTCCCATCTCTTTACATATATTTTACTATTTGTATCTCTTTTAAGTTGATTGTACTTCAGCCCTTTCTTGTGAGCTCAGGGCCAGTTTAGTTGCACAAGATATCCCTCTGTTGGTCCTTGTAATATTGAGGGCTGTACTACTCTCAAAGGGATGCGGAAGTCCACGAGTGCCGCTTGTCCCTCAGATCCACAGTCTCCTCTTCTCCTCTTAAGGAAGCTGTGCTTTCTCTGGCAGGGGATCCTCACTCTGGAATACCTCCCGCTCTCCTTGTAGACTGTACTGAACACAAGCAAAATCAGAGTTCTGCGTAAGACTTGTTCTGCTACAACAAGGTGTTCTTTGCACTACTGGCTTTGTTGGGCACCAGAGTACCTACAGTTATGTGATTTGTGGCACAGGCTCGTAGTGTGTTCATCCACTCACTCCGTCATGTATCAGTGAGGTAGGCGCTTGAGAGAGCGCAAATCGAGAAAAAATTAGAAGTGCACCATATTTACAAGCACGTTGCATTAGTTTAGTAAAGATTACATAAGAGTGTCGATTTTATAGAGTGAAAATACATAAGAGTGTTTAATTAAAATAGAATGCATATATCTGTGTGAAAAGCTAATGTAGAAGTGTGTAAAGATGTTAGAACGATGTTGAAATCCCATGTTATGTGGCTGTTGTAGAGGAGAATGTAATACTGATAAACGTAGAAATGTGTAGGCCACATGGCAGTTCACAGAGAATGAAAGGTGATGTTATACTTTCACATGATATGGATTTTAATGTTGTTGTAATTCAAAGTATTATTGATCATAGAACTGAAATATATGTTTTATAGAAGTGTTTCATATAACCATTGTGTGTAATGAGTTAGAATACTGTTTAGACTAAGAAATTAAAGGTTTACAGAGTGCACAGGCCCGTTTCATGTAATTCTAATAGGCCTGAATAGATAAGTTCATTTCGTTTGATCTGCATGTGTTAGTTAGAGGAATGTCATGTTAAGCTTAAATTGCAGAGACTGCTCGATGGTTTACGACTTAGAAGATATGGTGGAGGCCGGAATTTGGGGCCCACTGTACAAGTGTCTGTTTGCAGGTGCGAGGAGGTTCCAATCAAGAGAGTGATGAATAGGGTTTTGTTCAGAGAGCCAGGCACAGGCCTGGAGGAGGCTTCAGGAATTTCCTGGGGGGTACCGTCCTGCCGGAGAAGAGCCTGAGAAGCAAGGTCAACGCTAACGATGGGCCCAGAGGAGTATCAGCATGGAAAATGCCAGAACGGACACCACGTGAGGGGCGTCTCTAAAGGGCGTTTCTATTGTAAATGTGATTTTTGTATTAGGGACAGCACCCCTGGGTGGAGTTAGGGCAGATGGTCTGAGGAACCTAAGAGAGCGGATGGGTAGGCAGATAGGATAACTGTGAGACACCGTTTTACAACGAAGACTAAGGGAAGTGAGTGATCTTCTTTGGAAGTCACCACGGCTGACACCTTTTTAGGTTAAGATTTTACTAAGTAGGGATGTCACTTAGTCTAGTGTAGGGACAGTCTAATCTGGATTTTCTTCCTTTCTGTAAATGACTCATAAGCTACAGCTTGTGTCTATTCTTGCAACTCTGATGATTTTTGAATTGGTTTTGGTGATATTCTTCTGCCGACTAAGAGCATTTAGAAAATGTATGTTTGTATTGATACCAGTATATCTTTTGAACCTTATTTTGAGATGTTTGTATCTCCAGTTAACTTTGGCTTTATAATAAACTTTTAAAACGTATTCGTAGTAAGTGGTTCTTTAGAGTGGTGTAAGTCCTTAACTGATTGACCTAGTAGTGGATTGCCTTTTACTCTATGACAGGTATCAACGGTTCAGTCGACCTGAGTTGGGATCTAGACCTATAGAAATAGATCAGAAATCCTGCCGTACCAGTTGGTAGCAGACAAGGATGGTTACCTTCTAGAGGAAGGTGATCTAGACTAGGTTAAGATTACCCCAAGGTCCCTAGAGATCGAGAGATGAGCAGCGGAAGAATTGCCTGCCGAAGAAGGTGCTGACGGTGCGAGAGAAAAGCAGCAGGGTCGGACGAGAGTGAGTATAACAAGGGTCATGCGTTGACAGATTGCGGTGTTTTGTGTTGTATCTGTATTGTAATGTCATGCGGAGTTGAATGCCTGTATTATGAGTGAGAGAGGGTTGTGAGCGCGCGCAACCTGGCTGGGGGAAAATCTTAAGTTCGGGGAAGAGCTTAAGTGGTTCGGGTGTATCGAACATCCAGAGTAGTTGTCGACCAGAGTAAAGGGGGTCATGAGGTACCATTGATCGCCCGCAGGACCGAGATAGGGGGAACGCAAGAGTGAGTGTGTGGGTAACGGACGCAGGCCGAAAGTTACCGTGTGTAAGTAACCTATCAGTTAAGGCGATTGTCTGGACGTACACGGAAAGACATTTCGTCAGTTAAGGTGACAATTACAGTTAGACTGTGGGCGTAGAGTCAAGGAAAGTGATCGCTTGGTCGGAAGTAATCATTTTTCAGAGTATGAATGGGACGCATGCATGACCGGGAGACGAGCGGAGAAAGGAGGGGAACTGCTGCGAAGGGGGACGAGGGACGTCAGCGAGAGCCGCGCTGAGATAGGCCAGTTGGTGTGAAGCCGCGCTGAGATAGGCCGGTTGGTGTGACGTCAGCGAAAGCCGCGCTGTGATAGGCCAGTTAGCGAGAACCGCGCTGGGATTGGTGGATTGTCATCAGGAAGTAAACGAACGCGGAGAAAATAGAAATTTTGTAGATTTTGAACATGAAGTGTTTTAAATGTTTGAGAGCGATCTTTAAGAGAAAAAGAAGAGGGTACGCCAGAGGGTACACCAGCTCACTATATGGCAACGAATGTTGGGTTGCATACTATACTGTGGCTTGGTACTTGGAGTAAGATTACAGAAGGGAATGAGGAACTGACTTTTCCGAAATACGGAACGTTTAGACTAGAAGTGTTGCATCAGCTGAAAGCAGTTATGTCCTCATTGAGACCTTTGCCTAGACCAACACAGTTTGAGGCGCTTAATGCGTGGATTAGGGCGGCGCACGACAGGAATCAGAACAGGCGCCAGGAAAGGGTAAGGCGATCAGTAAGGGCAGTGCAAGATGCCAAATGGGATGCGGAAGCCAAGAAATGGAGGGTACAGACGATTGAAGTGGATAATTTGTACCCAGTGAGAGAGGTTACAGGAGAAAAGAGACCTATAGAAGAGGATGACGAGAGCGAGTCGGAGGATGGCCTAATAAATAGGTTGTTGATAGATAGACCGCCTCCGGACAATAGGGAGATAGAAGGTACTGAACTCCCAAGGGAAGACAGGGTTGACATAGAAGAGAACAGGCCACTCCCTATAACGAATTGGGTACCTACCTAAGGTGAGGAGACACCTCAACATAGTACGGTACAGAGAGTAGTCGGAAGGGTTGTGGTGCAGAAGATGCCAGCAACAGAGAGTGTTGAGTCTTATGGATTGCCAGATGCTCTTCAAGTACCCGTTACCATAGGTCCTATAGTGTCGGTTTATCACCCAGAGAAAGGGAGAGAGGAAGAACAGGTATGGCTAGACAGAGAAAGAGTTGAGATGGACAGGAGGAATAACGCGACAAATGCCTGGAGGAAATTGCCAGGACCGATAACGTGGAGCACCATTGGATTCAGCAGTGGATCCCGTAGCAGAGCAGGGGGGTCAGAGAGGACCGATGGACCTGAGGGGACCACGGCCGAAATCCTATAAAGAGTTGAGGGCTGACTTGAAGGAATGGGATAGGTCCACAGAAGCACAGAGCAACAGGTTAAGAGCAGAAGCTGGATGGGGAAGTCGAGGCAACGGGACATTATCTCACTGCGGGGCTAGCGAAAGCAGTCAGGAGTGGGACGGTAAAAGTCAGGAGAGTAGAGGAGTTACACGTCATATTGACGGTGGAAATGGGCAGGAGCAAAAAGGTAGAAGTGCGGAGTGTGGAGAGACGTCTCGTCTCATTCAAAGTGAGGGAGACCAAAGGACACAAGAGTACAGGGATAGGTTTAAGTGCACTCTCCACGCACCTGATGATAACGTACAGTACTGGAATTGTGGGAACATGGGGAACCGCGAAGGATCTTGCCATGCGACGAGTGATCAGAGATCACAGGCAAATTGCGAAGGCATGGGGAATAATGGAATGTCTTACCATGCACCGAGAGAAACCAGGCAGAATGGGAAATGTGGGACTATGGGAAATAGATAAGTATTTCACTATACACCCAGAGAGGATGGAACTGCATGGGACCTGGAGAGATGGGAGCATGGGAGGACTCCCCATAACATGCCTGAGCTCAGCTGTAGGACTCAGAGCTGTGATGGGAGAGATGTAAATGGACTCTCTAGAGATAGCATACTGAAAGCTGTGATAAAAGCCAAAAGACTCGATGTGACCAGCTTAAAATCTGACCTGGACGAGATAATTGATGGTGTGTTGCCTTTAGAAAGGATTGACATGTACGAACAAGATGAGCTGCTGTTTATAGCAAAGGTTGTTACTCGGAAGGCAAGAACAACTCATGAGAAACTGTCTGAACTGGCAGACAAGTATATGGTAGATTTGTCCAGAACAAAGGCATTGCAGGGTAACCATAGGTTGCATTATTCAGATCAGGACTTAGAAGAGAGGAGGACAACTAGATTAAAAACACACATAAGGGAACTGATCACAGGAATAAGAGCATGGAGAGATCTGGACAAATGGGAAGAGAGGTGGTCCAAAAAGGGAACTGTCAGGCGGAGCGCGAATGTGATGTCTCCGGAGGAAAGGCTACTGCAGATGGAGGCATTCCCTTTGCGAGAAATAGCGAATGGGAGTTATGTACACGTGCCCTGGAGTAGGGGAGATTTGGCTGCATTTACCAACTCATTTCCGAAGTTAAGGGAAAATCCCGTAGAGTGGTACAAGCAGGTAGAGAGGTTTGTCAAGATTTCAGAAGTATTGTGGATTGATTTGAACACCTTATTTGACATTGTGGTCCCAGGAGACTTGTGGATAGCATGCAAGGTTAGTGTCGAATGGCCAACTGCAGAACCAGAGAGGGATGCTCGTACTAATGGACCGTCAGAAACCGTAATGTTAAAATATGACATGGCTGAAGGAGAAGGTGCCACCACAAGATATAGATTGGGTAAAAATAGACCGAACAAGACAGGAACCCAAGGAGACAGTTCATGAGTTTTATGAGCGATTGCTGAAAACGTTCAAACAATACAGTGGATTAGATGTAATGGATCCCAAGGATATAGGACAGTTTGTATCGAAGTTCGTTTTGGGGTTGAGACCTGATATTTGTTTGATGATTCAGCAACATTTAATTTGTTGGCAAAACAAACCATTGGATGAAATTTTGAGATACGCAAGGTATTGCAGTGATGAAATAGATTCCAAAGCAAAGAAACTAAAGGAGAAACTGATGATGGTGCAGATGCAGTCGGCTGGAAAGGGTGGACAGCAGCAACAGGGAACAGGGACAATGGGACGGAAACCAAATAGTCAGAATAAGGACAGCGAGGAAAACTCGAGACCTAGAATAGACATTGCTACATTGAAAAAAACGACAAAGTGTCACCAGTGTCACCAGGTGGGACATTGGAAACGCGAGTGTCCCTATAACCTTGAAAACGGAGAGCTAGAAGTAGAGGAGGAGGAAGTTCAAGAAGTTCCAGTTCAAAGGGTGACAGTGCCAAAGAGTAAGGTGGCCAAAGGGGGGACTTCGGCTCCACGAGCCCAGTTCCCGCAGCCACCAAAGATTACGACAAGGGGAAAGATCTATAGACAAATGCCTCTTTTTATAGACAAAGAAGAGTGATCGCTCCCTAAACACGCGACGCAGATTAACCACCTCATAGAAGACCAGGAGATTGACATCCTCTTCCTCACGGAAACATGGCTCGCCCCACATTCGGAGTCAGACATGGTGCTAGCTACCCCACCGGGCTTCCTCATTCAGTCCCTACCCCGCCCCTTAGGCCGAGGGGGTGGTGTTGCCATCATTCATCGGGACTACCTTCATTGCAAATCCGGCGATGCGCAGATCCCTGACTCTGAAAGCCTGCAATTTGCAATCAAGCTAGACCCGACCAACTCACTGACAGGAGTCCTTGTTTACCGCCCTCCCGGTCATCCAGGCCCTTTCGCTAGCTCTCTCCTGGACACTGTAGCGACCCAGGCACACTCCTTATCAAATTTCCTGATCATAGGGGATCTAAACATCCATCTGGATGACCCTACCGACCCGGCAGCAGCTGACCTGATCTCCGATCTGGCAGCACTTGACATCCACCTCCTTAATTCTGGAGCCACTCATACTAAGGGTCACCTGCTGGATCCAGTGTTCACCAACACCCCTGCGATGCAAGTGAAGGAGGCCTCTCCCTTACCCTGGACAGACCATTTCTTAGTCTCCTTCCTACTACCAGGATCTTTCAGGACACCTCAAAAACCGCCTACCTACATCAGAGACAGGACCTGGTCCAGACTTCCCACCGAACAATGGGCCGGGAATCTTAAAAACACCATCCCTGTACACGCAGAAGACCCGGTTGTCGCAGACAGTAATTTCAGAGAGTGGATCACCACCTCCCTGGACTCCGTACTCCCACTAAGAACCAGGGAGGATAAAAACGGTAAACCCGGGACCGCCCCGTGGTACACTTCGGACCTCCGACTACTCCGCAAAAACTGTAAAAGAGCCGAACTGCTCTGGAGGAAAGACTGGCAGCACACCAACAAGGAAGCATACTATAATACAGTCAGACTCTACAAAGATGCCATTAGGCACGCCAAAGCTTCCCATTATGACACGCGGATAACAGAATCCTCCAATTCGGCCAGGGAATCCTTCCTAATTGTTAAGGAGCTACTTAAAGTACCTAACTCTCCTTCCTCCAGTTCCCCCCCGGTGGACAGAAGTAATGATCTAGCCACCTATTTCGACGACAAAATCGCCCGTATTCTAGCTTCCCTCCCATCTCCTGGTCCCGCCAGCCATTTGGACAATCCTCCACCTCCCAGCCAGACCGAAAATAATCCCCGCCCTCAACTTGCGACATTCAGGCCAGTAACATACGTAGAGGTAGAACGAACCATGACCAAAATGAGAAGCGGATCACCTCTGGATCCGGCTCCCATTAGATTCCTCAAAACCGTGGCCCCTGTCATCGTCCCCACGGTCATGGAGCTTATTAATAGCTCACTTGCCCAGGGATCTGTTCCTGCCAGCTGGAAGAGCGCCGTGGTGAAAGCACTCCTTAAAAAACCCCAGCTCGATCCAGCAGATATGGCAAACTACCGACCAATATCACTCCTTCCGGCAATCAGCAAGGTAGCTGAGAAACTGGTCAACGGACAATTGTCCCAGTTCTTTGAAACAAACAACGTCCTACGGGAATCCCAAACTGGATTTCGCCCGGGTCATGGCACAGATACTGCCCTCCTCGCCGTCATCGAGGAGGCAAGGCGCATACTGGATTCAGGAGGGTCAGTGGCAGTGATCCTCCTGGATCTCAGTGCAGCCTTCGACACAGTTAACCATCGTGTCCTTCTCCACCGACTCGCGGCAGCAGGGATCACCGGGACGGCACTCAGCTGGATAGAATCCTTCCTCACCGGACGCACGTTCCAGGTATGGGACGGCAATTACCACTCATCCACCCTCCCCCTCACAAGCGGGGTCCCTCAGGGATCTTCCCTGAGCCCGACGCTTTTTAATGCATATATGGCCCCTCTTGAAGACGTGGTGACACCATTTGACATAAAAATGGTAAGCTACGCTGATGACACTCAACTGGTCGTCTCCTTATCCCAACTAGTCGACCACCCAGAGAACCTGGCCAACTGTCTCACACAAATCCACAGCTGGATGAGTGATTCATCATTAAAATTAAATGGGTCTAAGACGGAAGTGATGCTCCTGGGAAAACAATGGGCGACCATCCCCCCAACAGTCTGGCCTGACGTGTACAGAGAAATCCCTCCTCCGAAGCGTGAAATCAAAACCCTTGGAGTGTGGCTAGAACCTGAGCTCACCATGAAGACGCAAGCGGCCAAAACTGCGGGGACCTGTTTTGGGCTCATGCGTATTACCCGTAAGATTCTCCCCTTATTACCACCTGCTTCCAGGAAACTCCTTATCCAGGGACTAGTATTGTCCCGTCTGGATTATAGCAACATGGTCTACCTCGGAGCCCCAGAGGCCACATTGACGAGACTGCAGCGGACACAGAACGCTGCGGCACGTCTGCTCATGAACCTTCCCTCGAGAGTGTCAGCAAAACCAGCCCTCAAGGCCCTGCACTGGCTCCCTGTGCGCCAAAGGGTGGAATTCAAAGCCATGTGCACGACACACAAACTAATCAACGGATCTGGCCCTGCGATCCTCAGCAGCTTGGTCACCCCCTACAAAGCATCCAGATCCCTCCGTTCGGAGAATGAGCACTTAGCCAACATCCCCAAATCCAAAAGGACACGCACAGGAGGACGACGATTCTCGGTTCAAGCGGCCATGGGATGGAACTCCCTCCCACGCACCCTCAGACTGGAATCCAGTTACCTGGTTTTTCGCAAAAAACTGAAAACGCACCTATTCCCGAAATAAATGTCCCTCCTCCCTTCCCTTCCCTCAATGGATATCAGCCTTTTTACAGCGCGGGGATGCCCTTGGGTCACCAGGCGCTATACAAATCGCTAAATAAAATAAAATAAATACTACGTTGATCCATTGACGGGACGACGTGTAAGTAGAGAGGAGGACTGTACCCTCGGGGCAGTTCTAGAGGTGGATCAAAGAGGACCGTTTGTTGAGGCTGAAGTGGCAGGATGTCCTACAACATTCTTAGTAGATACCGGAGCTACTCGATCAACTTTGAGATCGGCAGTGGTTCCAGATCTACCAATGTCGGGGGAAACAATTCAAGTGGTAGGAGTCGCGAATAGGAGAATGACTAACCCTTTGACGGAACCAGTGCTAGTGAGAATAGGAAACCACAACTATGAACATCGGTTTGTAGTATGTGATTCTAGTCCTGTGTGTCTGTTAGGAAGAGACTTATTGTGCAAACTGAACTGCACAATATACTGCACACCTCAGGGAGTGGAGGTACAGACTACAGACGATGATGCTACCTTTAAAGTAGCAAATTCAGGAGTATGCGTAGAACTGTATCCTACCCTGACTGTGGAGGACCTTCCTCGGGACTTACGAGATACAGTGTCATCAGAGGTATGGGATTATACTGGAGAAGAGATAGGATTGATCAAAGGAGTAGAACCAGTGAAGATCATGGTAAAGCCAAATGTTGAATATCCAAGAACGCCTCAATGCAAATTGACCCCGGAGACGATTGCAGGAATAGAACCCGTAATCGACTCTATGATTCAACAGGGAATACTGAAGGAAATCGTGGGTAGTCCATGCAACTCCCCGATTATGGGTTTGCAGAAACCTAGTGGGAAATTTAGAATAGTGCAAGATCTTCGAAAGATTAATAACATAGTTGTTTCATGTTGTCCAGTGGTACCGAATCCATCAGTGATATTGTTTCAGATACCATTCCAAGCTGAGTGGTTCACCGTGATAGATCTTTGTCAGGCTTTCTTTTCAATTCCATTAGATGAGGAAAGCCAGTATCTTTTCGCTTTTAAGCTGGAAATCGTGTCCTAACATGGTGTCGTATCCCACAAGGGTATACAGAAAGCCCATCAATTTTCAACCAGCTATTGAAGAAAAACCTTGAAAGTCTAGTACTGCCACAGAATTCGGTTCTGGTCCAGTACATAGACGACCTACTTGTTGCATCAGGAACGGAAGAAGCTTGTAAGATTGATACCATCGCCTTGCTGAACCATTTAGCTGAAAATGGGCATAAAGTATCTCCGAGCAAATTGCAGTACTGTCTGACAGAAGTACAGTACTTGGGTCACCGGATAGAAAAGGGAAAGCGCAAGGTGTCACCAGAAACGATAGAGGCGATAATGAAGATGAACACGCCTACGACACAGAGAGAAGTCAGGATGTTCCTAGGAATGGTTGGTTATTGCCGACAGTGGATAGCTAACTTTTCCCTGAAAGCAAAACCCTTACAAAAACTGACGCACAAGGAGGTGAGTGATCCGGTACCATGGGACAAGGATTGTTTGATGTCGTTCCTACAGCTGAGGGAGGACTTGTGCCGTGCCCCAGCTTTGGGGATGCCTGATTATGAAAAACCATTTTCACTTTACTGCTGTGAAAGAAAGGGTTGTGCTTTGTCAGTTTTAGTACAAACTCATGGAAATGCCCGTAGACCAGTTGCATACTTTTCGGCTACTTTAGATCAGGTAGCCGCAGCGTTGCACGAATGTCTCAAATCCGTTGCTGCAACAGGTGTCAGCATTGAACGGTGTGAAAATATTGTTATGGGACACCAATTAGTGGTGTATGTACCTCATTCTGTAGAACTGTTAATGACCAGGACCAAGACCCAGCACTTAACCAGTAATAGGCTCACGCGCTACGAGCAAGTTATTCTTGCTGCGGAGAACGTGACCATTAAGAGGTGCTCTGTTTTGAATCCTGCTACATTGATGCCACTTCCTAATGATATAGAAGGCGAAGAATGTGAAGATCACGATTGCCTTGATGTGACTGAACTATGCACCAAGCCAAGACCAGATATTGTGGATGAGCCGTTGACTGACCCTGACGAAATTTTCTTTGTTGATGGCTCATGTTTAAGAGACGATACTGGTCGGTTGAGAGCAGCTTATGCTGTTTGCACCATTACTGGAGTTGTGGAAGCCGCTTGCCTGGAAGGAGTACACTCCGCTCAGGTAGCCGAAATCATTGCATTGACACGTGCCTGTATAGCAGGTAGCAAAATTAGAGTCACCATTTATACCGATAGCCAATATGGTTTCGGTGTGGTTCATGATTATGGGCAATTGTGGTCTCAGAGAGGTTACATGACCTCCTCTGGTTCGCCTATTTGAAATGGGGAATTTGTGCGACTGTTGTTAGAAGCATTACAAGGTCCAGCAGCAATTGCGATTGTTAAATGTGTAGCCCACACCAAAAATACAGATTTTGTGTCGCAAGGTAATCGATATGCAGACGAAGTGGCTCGCTACTGTGCGGAGCAAGGATATTCTTTCACGGAAGTGGAAGTAGGTGGGACTCAGGAAAAGACAGAGTTAAACATGATGCTAGAAACAGTAGATACTTGGGATGATTTAAAAGACATGCAAGAAAAAGCACCTGATTCTGAGAAAAAGGTATGGGAAACAGCAGGTTGTGTGAAAAGTGAAATGGATTTGTGGGTTTCAGCAGATGGAAGGGCAGTATTACCTGATGAACTTGTGGAAAATGATATTTTGCCTGACCAAATAATGTCCACTACATATACCCTATGTTACATTCATGTGCATGTCACCCATGCATATTTCTCGTAGTGGCCTGAATCACTAGGCCTCTGCAGACATGTCCTGCAAGTCAAGTCATCAAAGTCTCCCAAACGTTAAGCTAAAATAAAGGCCCATGTATTTTGCATTTTGCATTGTGCATTTTAAATAAATATCGTACTGAGCCCTTTATTTTATTGTGGTTGAACCACTTTCTGAACTTCTGCCAAGACAGTGTTATGAATAACAGTTATCTGGTTTGCTGTACAGAGTGGCATCCTTGCCCGGTGAGGAAATGTAAACAGAACCCGTTCGCGACAGATAAGGCCTAGCTCTCTGTCTCAGCCCCCATGCAATGAACGGAGAAATATATGCTTTTTCTTTATTTCTAGCGATGAACCTTTATTTCAGATAAAACATCCCCTGACTCCAGACATCAGTTGTACCAGACGTGCTCAAGTCGCCCTGACACAAGAGATTACTCTGCTAAGCCAAAAGTCAGCTTCATCCCATTTACACGTCAATTGCACCCCATGCTCAAAGTTGCACAATTAGGGCAGAGTTCCAGCTGGTCATGCAAACACCTCCCCTAAGTACCCACCCACCTATGACATCTACCTATCATCTACCTATGACTCATAAAGTGTACGCCCACATGCTCTTATCTCTTTCTTTTTTGCTCGGCCTGGAGCGCTCCTTCCTATGTACAAGGAGAAAATTGTATATATGCTGTTCATTGTTATTGAATGTTAGATTACTCTTCCTGAACCTCAGTGGTGATGGAACATATTCTCCCTTTGACTCGAGTTATTGGAATAAAGCCCATTTTAACTTGGACACCACGGATCCTGTCTCTCATTTGATGCATGATATTTAGTTAATGCCTAGAAATTCTGCCAGGGTAATATTTTATTTACCACATTAATTGGCGCCCTTGAACAGGGACATGTCCCTTTCCCCACTCGCCGGAGTTTGTAGGTCTAGTCTTTGCCCCCTTCCACAGCCGTGACGGACTTTAAAATGTACACGCCATTGGGATTACCCGCTACTCCCTCAGGCCCAGGAGGAGGACGAACTGCGACCAGGCATCCATGTGAGGCGGTGAGGAAAGCGGATCGTCTCAACCCAGAGCCCAGCCATGAGAGAGCAAGGTCCGAGGTCTCCAGAGGTCCACCTGTTCCAAGGCGCATGCGTAGAAGTCCGAGGCCTTCAAGTTTCAAGATTCTGCTTCCCGGTGAGTACCACTGTGGGGAATGCATCAAGATTAAAGACGTGTCTCATTCACGTGAGACCGGTAAAGACGTGCCTCTTGGTAAACGTGGGTGCGGTAAAGACGTGTCTCATTCACGTGAGACCAGTAAAGACGTGCCCATGGTAAACGTGGGCGCGGTCAAGACGTGTCTCATTTTTGAGACCGGTATGGTTGTACTGTATTTCAGTGCATAAAGTTTTTCAAGTACATGTTTAGCTCTCTGTATCAGTTTAGGTTGTAACTGTTTTAGTGTTTAATATTTGTTTGTGTGTGAATGATTGTTGATTGTTTCAGTCTATTTTTGTGAATATTGGTTTCAAACATGCCACTGTTTTCAAAGTTACGTCAGATAGGGACCAGAAAAGGTATACTAGAAGAACCAGTTAACATCCCGCCTAGAGACACACCTGGTCATTATATGTATAATAAGCATGGGCTAGACGCCATTTTGTTTTTAGATTTATGGGTAGACTACACCAAGGACCTGGAGGAAAAGTATAGATGGCCAATCTCGGGAACATGGGATCCTGAATGTATTATGAGGGTGGAGGAAGCGCTATGGAAAAAGAAGTCAAGACCCTCTCAGAAAGATGCCATCGAATTGTGGCGCAAAGAGTCACATAGGAGAACAGAGAAAGAATTGAATAAAGCAGATAGAACTAGACAAGCTGGGAAAAAAGCCAGAGAAAAGGAACTGCGGGAGGAGGGGGAACGTGTCAAAACAGAACAGACTGATAGGGAAAGAAACGCCGTTATTAATGGTATTTATCCCGTTCTGTCAGAAGAACTAGCTAAAGTGAACACCTCAGAGAGACCCAGTAGGTCTCGAACGCCACCACCTGTACCATATAGAGTACATAGAATAAAGACGACAGCATCTGAAGCATTCATTTCCTCGTATCTAGACGAGTCCCTTCCAGACTACGTTAATGCAGGTTTTCCTCCACCCCCAGCAGCAGATCAGCTCCAGCAACTTCAGCAGCAGCTAGCAAAAGATGACGTAGGTCCAGGGGCAGTGGGAGGGGTGCCTACTGTAGATGAAGCCATTCCATTTTGTGTATATGATACAGAACCAGGAACGGGTTCAATGGTCGTGATTTCACGTAGACTAAGACAAGCTGTTACATATCTAGAGACATTACCAGACATGAAAGATCACCTAGATAGCATGTATCGTTTTATTAGAACGGGGGAGGGACCAGATAGTATAGCACAAGCCATGGCACAGAGAAAAGTAGGGGTTAAGAACCATGTCTTACGTTTTATTATTAACTGCCTGATCAGGGAACAGGACGAAGGGGACGGAGATGTAAAAGCAGGATTGATAGAATGGAGTGATCACATAGATGCCGGTAGACATGAGAAACAGGGACAGATAGATGCCATGTACAAGAAAATACGAAAGGAAATAATAGAAAGGCACAGAAAAGAGTCTGAGGAAAATGGTGAGTTATCAACAGAAGAAGTAGATGAACCAAAAGACAAGATTAATTATGTAGGAAAAGCGCGACAGTTTGACAGACCCAAGTGCCTTGATTACCGTAAACAAGGGTCAGCTATAAAGGAAAGGTATTCCCTTGAAGCATTATTCCAGGCTACTGAAAAAGCACTGAAACAATGGATAGGGAGTGAGAGACCTCCCACACAACACGAAATAGAGTTGGCCCGGTCAGCCACCCAGTGGGTGTCCAATGCCAATATATATAGCAGTGATATAGTGGCTCAGACTTTCTTAAGCCTTCCACCGAACGAACAGCGTTTGGCTGGTATTTACATGGTTCAACACTTGATAACGTTGTATAAAAGTCAGCATTCTGATCCTGGTCACTTGCATAAAATACTTGACGACATTTTACTAGATAGATGGACAGGTTTAGGTACTGAATTAATTAATGTAATCCTGGATCAACGACATAAGTACATAGATTCTCTGACTACATACATGCCTCCAGTTTTACACCATGACAGACATAACGTACACATAGACAGACAGAACCCCCTACGAGAGGTTCATCCCGTTAAGAATGCGGCCAATGAGTTACAACGAGTGTATGTTTACACCCCCTTAACGAAATTAGAGATTCTTGAAATGAAAAAGATGTTGCCTTGTCATGATAAAGACCCAGGGGGATTTCACCGTGAATTAAAAGACATCCTCCGCATAGGAGATTATACGTATGCTGACATTCTGAAGCTATTAAAAGTACTGTTACCTGCAGGGATTTATGAAAAGCTTAAGGAAAAAGACTGGGAAGTGGGTGAGAAAAAGTTAAGTTGGGATGCATTGGAAACAGAAGAGAAGGGCAGGGCCCCAGGAGTTGGTCTTGGAGATAGAGCTAGAGAACTACCTGAACTCCTGATACAAGTTTTGCCAAGATTATTGATTACTAAAAAGGAAGATTGGGATGCTATTTCAGCATGTAAACAAAAGCAAGACGAGGACACTAGTGATTTCTATTCTAGATTTGAGAAATGTTTTACTATTAATAGTGGCCTTAAGCCTGGTAGCGAGTCATTTCCACATCTTTTTGTGAGCAAATTAGTAGAGAATTCCTTACCCCAGATCAAGAATAGAGTACTGAAGGTTGAGAGTACTTGGCAAGCAAACAGCCCTTCACAAATGTTACAGATGCTACAGTATCATCAGAATAGGATTAGAGAAGAGCAGGATCATGAAAAGAGACGCATGAAAGAGACAAAAATGAAGGTGCTGGTTGCCCAGACGGTACCGGCGACTTCAAACAAACATAACACGACACCTGTCAAAGGGAACTGTAATTATTGCAAACAACCAGGTCACTTTGTAAAGGACTGCACTGTTCTGAAACACAACATTGCTACAGGCAAGACAAAAGAGCGACAGTACACTCCTAGACAGAATAACACGCAACAGAACACGCAACAGACAGTAGCGAATTATCCTCCACCACCGCATGTTCATGCCACACCACAAATGTATCAGCACACACAGTCTGACTATCCAGAATATCAACAGTTCTCATGAAACAGCCTCGAGAGGGAAGTAGGCTTGCCCCTTATTGAGGTTCCTGTAGATCAAGAGGGTCCGTATGTACATAGTCGTGTTCTAGGTCAGGATCGAAAGTTTCTGATTGACACAGGGGCGAGCAGAACTACCATCAGTCATGACGAGGTTCCAGGGGCACCTCTCTCAGGCTCACAGAATGTTTCCCTGGGATTTTCAGGAAAGCCTATTGTTAATGAAGTATCAAAACCAGTCTCCCTAGGGGTTGGTCCACTGTCACGTACCACTGACTTGCTACTTACTAAGTCATGTCCAGAAAACTTACTTGGTATGAAGACATTAAAAGATCTAGGAGCAGTTATCTGCTGTTCTCCAGAGGGAGTACGCCTGTTCTTACGTGATTTTAAGGGACATTATGTACTGACTGATTTTGACCACAGACTCAAGAATGTACCACAGATCCTGTGGGCACAAGGACCGACTGATGTAGGTGACATGGACATTACGCCTCACCATGTCACACTCAAAGCAGGAGTAGTACTTCCACGTATTAGACAATACAAGTTACCACCTGACGCCGAAACAGCATTACTGAAAATAGTTGACGAATTTATTGCACGGGGGGTAGTGGTAGAGACAGTCTCAAATGTATGTAACTCGCCTGTCATTCCTATCCTTAAAAGATCTGATCCTAGTGTATTGCCAGTGTACCGATTGATTATTGACCTGCGAGAATTGAACAAATGTGTAGTACCACAATATCCAGTGGTGCCAGACATTTCTTCATTGTTGACTGCTATTGATTCAGAGGCTACTTACTTTACTGTTATCGACTTGAAGAACGCTTTCTTTAGTGTTCCCATTCACCCAGACAGCCAGTACCTGTTTGGATTTTCATTAAAGGGTCGTAGCTTTGTCTTTACAAGAGCTCCTCAAGGTTTTACAGAAAGCCCTAGTATTTACAGTCAGGCTCTGAAGAGACAGCTAGACAGCATTCACATGCCTTCCAACACTGCGTTACTACAGTATGTGGACGATATCCTGATTACAGCACGTTCAGAAAAAGAATGTGAAAATGCATCACTGACAGTCTTACATTTTCTGGCTGACAAGGGGCACAAGGTGTCCCCTTCGAAGTTGCAATTCTGTGAAAAGCAAGTAGTGTACCTAGGACACTTGCTTTCCAAGGAGGGGAGGCAGCTAACACAAGCACGTATACAGCTCATTGCTAACCTTTCACAGCCCAAGACACAAAAGGAAGTACGTGCCTTTATTGGCCTCACTTCATACTGTAGGCAATGGATTCCCCAGTATGCCTTTCTAGCCAAACCACTCATACAGTTAACTACACAGGAGGCAGGGGGGACTGTCCTCCCTTGGACACAAGAACACACCTTGGCATTCGAGGAATTAAAAAGAGCTTTATGTCAAGCGCCAGTGTTAGCAACTCCATGTTACAGCAAACCTTTCATGCTTTTTGTAACTGAAAGAGAAGGAACAGCGTTATCTGTTCTCACACAAGATCAAGCAGGAAAACACAAGCCTTGTGCTTATTTTTCTAGCACACTAGACCCAGTGGCCCAGGCTCTGCCTGCATGCCTGAAGTCAGTTGCAGCGACAGCCCTAGCCATAAGACAGAGTGATTCAATAGTATTGGGCCACCCTCTGACAGTACAAGTTCCACATGCAGTGGAGGTTCTCTTAAACAGAACACAAACACAACACTTGACTGTAGCAATACTGACAGGATATGAACTGACATTATTTCAACCACACATAGAGATCAGACGTTGTAATATTCTGAATCCTGCAACACTTTTGCCCTCAAGTACAGTAAATGCACCATCACATGACTGTGTGGAAGTAATGAATATAGTGACGAAACCAAGACAAGACCTTACAGATATTGCACTTTCAGACCCAGACTTAACGCTCTATGTAGATGGATCATGCATGATAACAAGTGCAGGAGAGTTAGTAGCGGCCTATGCTGTGACCACTGCTACTAAAGTCATAGAGACACAGAAAATAGACACACTATCAGCACAAGCAGCAGAGCTCATCACTCTGACACAAGCCTGCATAAGAGCTAAGCACTTGAAAGTAAACATTTATACTGATTCGCAATATGCCTTTGGCGTTGTTCATGATTTCGGGGTACTATGGAGGGAGAGAGGTTTCCTGACCTCCCATGGGACCAAGATTCAGCATGGCCAGCTTATTCAAGCCCTGTTAGAAGCCATACATTTACCTACAGCCATTGCTATCCTGAAGTGCAAAGCTCACACCAAAGTTACAGACACCATTTCCCAGGGTAATGACCTGGCAGATCGAACAGCTAGACTTACAGCCCAGACACCAACAGACACGACAAGGACAGAGGTACCATTACTGACAACATGTATGACAGTCAGGGATCCCACTCAAGACGTACTCGACATACAGACACATGCCACTGCAGATGAGATAAAGAAATGGACTGAACAAGGAGGGGTCCAGACTGACCAAGGTTGGATGACTAAGGGAAAAGGCACATGGTTTCTCCCAGATTCCATGGTACAAGTAATCATTAACACAGCCCATAGTCCAGCACACTTAGGAGAAAAAGCAATGTTAGACAGCTTACAGAACATCTGGTTTAACAAGCACATGCGTGCCGCAGCGAAGCAGAAAGTACGAACATGTATGATCTGTTGTCAGTTCAATCCAGGTAAAGGCATCCCGGTGGAACAAGGCGGATTTCATCCTCCTGACCACCCTTTTGAGGTTCTCCAGATGGATTATATCCAAATGGACAGATGTAGAGGTAACAAGTATGTCTTGGTGGTAGTGTGTGCACTGTCTAGATGGACAGAAGCTTATCCAGTTCCAGATTATACTGCTGTAACAACAGCCAGACAGTTAGTGCGCGAGTATTTCCCCAGGTATGGATTACCTCGGGTGATCTATTCAGATAACGGCCAGCCATTCTCCTCTGAATTAATGAAACAAGTGTCCCTTCTGTTAGGTTACAAATGGAAGTTCCATTGTGTCAGACACCCGGAACCAGCAGGCCTTGTAGAGAGACATAATCAAACCCTCAAGACAAAATTAGCAAAGGTCTGTGCAGAGAAAGGCGTGGATTGGATGGTAGCCCTGCCGGTTGCCCTTTTTTACATGCGTATGGTAGCACATTCCAGAACAGGCCTATCTCCGTATGAAGTGGTCTTTGGTAGACCGCCAAATATGTGGGGTACGCCTATGCCCAGAAAGATAACTGATGTTGACAGTAACATGCTGACAGATTACCTGGCTTCCTTGATGTCTGCACTACTCTCTTGTCGTTCACAGGTTGCTGCCGCCTTCCCTGACAACACACAGGTCAAGGAACACGCCATAGTCCCAGGGGACTTTGTGTGCATCCGGAATTTTGATCGTACCAGCCCCCTTGAGCCGCGCTGGAAGACCCCGAAGTTGGTGCTTCTTACCACGAGGACCGCACTGAAAGTGGAGGGACGCAAGGGCTGGATCCATGCCCATCACGTTAAGCGCTATTTTGGACAATGTGGAACATTCGAAAAGATCAGTGACTTTGATAACAAAACAGACTTTGCGCCGCCTTTGCTTGAAAAGACCCCTCAGCAAGAGTATAGGTCCAAACTTAGATCTAGTAAGTCAGACGTAGTTTAATTGTTTAAGCCCACCCGGTGGTGAATCGGTTAGACCAGTTTCTGACATGTATAAGATCACATATGAGAATAGCAAGATGAGAGATTGCAAGACACTGCAAGACACTGCAGATACTACAAGACATTACGCAGCAGATGGATTGTTACCCTGATCATTATTTTATTCTGTGCATTGTTATAATCGGTGTTAGTTTATTGCTACATGTTTTCTTTTTTATTTCCTCACATATACATTCATCCAGTATGCATACGTGACCAGCCAGACCAGCAATGCAACTAATTGCTGGGTATGTGGCAAACTACCCCCTTATCAGAAAACAAAGGGAGTTCTGCCAAAATAGATTCTAAAAGATAATTTTTAGAAAAAAAAACGCCCATTGGATAACATGGCAAATCGCACCTCCGCACAAGACATGCTTTTTCACCCACTTCCACAGCTCAGATCCTTTTCAAATTTGGCATCACAGTAGTCCAAGCAATGCCCTACATCCTCACCAAAAAGCAGCCGAATCCCTCCACTGGAACGGGTACGAATTTCCGCTCAAAAACACGCCCCCCCGAAAACGCCAAACAACGCCAAAATCCCTCAACACCTTGTTAAGCAGCATGTTAAAGCAAAACATCTTCAAAACGTTACCTCCAAGCACTTGTAAGTGATCCAGCTCTCTCCTGCCTAACGTAATGACAACATACTCTGCACAAACCATGACCACATGGCGCTATTCACAAGCCATATTTACAAGAAACTCAGCAAGTTATAATAATGACATGCTCTTCATAAACCATATTTTCAAGGAGCTATTTATAGGGAACTTCACTCTCATCTGCCCCTAGACTAGGGTGGAACTTGTTATATAGCAGACAGAAACAGCATGTGAGCAATATACAGATTTCAACAAAGGTTTCTTTTTCTTGAAGCAGTAGTGAATGTGACTGCATCTGCCCTGGCGACTTGATCCAGGAGCAGTTTGCCATGATACTATCACTGTCTGCAATGTGGCCTGGCGATTTGCAGCCTTTTTGCCACTGCTTGCGTTCCCCATCCATATGTACAAAGGATAAAGATAAGGAAATGATTCTGTATGATCAGCTATACGGTCTCATGAATATAGATGTATCCTGAAGGGTTATGTAGTTGACAAGGAGGGAATGTGGAAAATGATATTTTGCCTGACCAAATAATGTCCACTACATATACCCTATGTTACATTCATGTGCATGTCACCCATGCATATTTCTCGTAGTGGCCTGAATCACTAGGCCTCTGCAGACATGTCCTGCAAGTCAAGTCATCAAAGTCTCCCAAACGTTAAGCTAAAATAAAGGCCCATGTATTTTGCATTTTGCATTGTGCATTTTAAATAAATATCGTACTGAGCCCTTTATTTTATTGTGGTTGAACCACTTTCTGAACTTCTGCCAAGACAGTGTTATGAATAACAGTTATCTGTTTTGCTGTACAGAGTGGCATCCTTGCCCGGTGAGGAAAAGTAAACAGAACCCGTTCGCGACAGATAAGGCCTAGCTTTCTGTCTCAGCCCCCATGCAATGAACGGAGAAATATATGCTTTTTCTTTATTTCTAGCGATGAACCTTTATTTCAGATAAAACATCCCCTGACTCCAGACATCAGTTGTACCAGACGTGCTCAAGTCGCCCTGACACAAGAGATTACTCTGCTAAGCCAAAAGTCAGCTTCATCCCATTTACACGTCAATTGCACCCCATGCTCAAAGTTGCACAATTAGGGCAGAGTTCCAGCTGGTCATGCAAACACCTCCCCTAAGTACCCACCCACCTATGACATCTACCTATCATCTACCTATGACTCATAAAGTGTACGCCCACATGCTCTTATCTCTTTCTTTTTTTGCTCGGCCTGGAGCGCTCCTTCCTATGTACAAGGAGAAAATTGTATATATGCTGTTCATTGTTATTGAATGTTAGATTACTCTTCCTGAACCTCAGTGGTGATGGAACATATTCTCCCTTTGACTCGAGTTATTGGAATAAAGCCCATTTTAACTTGGACACCACGGATCCTGTCTCTCATTTGATGCATGATATTTAGTTAATGCCTAGAAATTCTGCCAGGGTAATATTTTATTTACCACAAACTAGTGAGTCCAATGGCACGACAGATACATGGTCCAGTACACTTAGGAAGAGATGCCATGCTGAGGTTATTTAGGCAGACTTGGTATAATCCTAGGTTTAGGATTGCAGCAGAAGCAGTGTGTCAGAGATGTGTCACCTGACAGCAATTGAACGTAGGGAAAAGAACACCAGTTACCATGAGTCACATTGGGAGGTCTGGGGGGCCTTTCAACAGAATGCAATTAGATTTTATTGAGATGCCAAAAATCAACCGCCTCAGGTATGTTCTGGTGGTTGTATGCATATTTTCCAGATGGGTTGAAGCATACCCTACACGCAGGTGCGACACACTCACAGTAGCAAAGTTGTTGCTTAGAGAGTTGATCCCGCGCTTTGGGGTGCCGACCTCTTTGGAATCAGACAGAGGAACTCATTTCAACAGCGAAGTTGTGAAGATGCTTTGCTCTGCATTAAACATTGATCAGAAGTTGCACTGTAGCTATCGACCAGAGGCTTCAGGTATTGTGGCGCAGATAAACGGAACTCTAAAGTCCCGAATAGCCAAAGTATGTTCATCGACGTCCTTAAGCTGGCCTGATGCTCTGCCCTTGGTACTCATGAGTATGCGTAGCACACCAGACAGGAGGACAGGTCTCTCTCCACATGAGGTTTTAATGGGGAGGGCCATGAGACTTCTGTCTGTTCTAACTACAGCTTTGTTGAATATTACAGATGATCTGATCCTGGATTATTGCAAGGGACTTTCTGATGTCATTCATTCTGTGTCTCTTCAGGTGCAGGCTGCTGAAGTTCCATCTTCAAGAGACCTATGTCACGACTTGTGCCCTGGTGACTGGGTCCTTGTGAAGAAACACGTCCTGAAGAACTGCCTAGACGTGCGTTGGAAGGGGCCCTACCAAATAATCCTGACAACGAATACTGCTGTAAAGTGTGGAGGGCTGCCAAACTGGATTCATACTTCCCATGCTCGAAGAGTTCCAGCACCCTTAGAAGAAACAACTCCTCTCACAGATGAAAATCCAGCTGTGGACGGCGAACCACTAGAGGGGATCAGTCAAGCTGTGGGGGTGTCGGAAGAAGTTGGGAGTGCTACAGATCCAGAAGAAGAAAGACAGGACGACAGTAAAACTGAAGTTGCCACCGAAGGAGAAAGTTGCTGTGAATACGGCTCAGACACAGATCAAGACAAGAGTGATCAAGAACCGAGTGTGAGGACAAGAAATAGGAGAACAAGGCGTGGAGAAGCTAGTTGGCCTGAAAGAAAGACGAGGCCGAGCTTGAAGCCAACTCCAGAGAGAACTCTTGCTCCTACATCTGAAGACTGGGATCTGGACGAAGGTGCACAAAGACAGGAACAGGAAGGTCCGAGAAGATCGAGGAGGGTGCGAGTGCCCTGCAGAAGATACGCTACTCCTGAGTGGACCTACCTAGCAGCAGATGTCCAGTGCACGGAGATCCGGGAGGGTGAGGGAAGTGACATTGACCAGTACTGACCCAATCATAACATTGGAAGTAGTGTTGTTGATACCCGGAGTAGAGGTCGAAGGGTTTCTGACACTCACTATTCCTAATCCTCCTTATCTGAGCAGGATAAGAGAACTGGTTTTAAACAGAATAGAATTTCCGACTATTTGTTCAATGAGGCCAACACCCGAGGAGATCATTCTTCGTTTGGAAATATTAGAATACGTGATTAGAGCCGCTGGAACACGTATCATTCCAGATTGTTAAAGACTTTGTAAATAAACAAATTGAAAGATGACCTAGCGCCAAGTGGTAGAAGAAGAAATTTAGGGACTTCCCATTTAGTGGACGGAGAAGGGCTAGGGTTGTCTGTTGCTATAGAACTCAAAGACTGATCTTGCGGAAGGGATTATCAGCTTCCAGGTGTGGTTCGGAAGGCTGAATAAACAAAGAAAAGAGACTTTGTGTTGTGAAAGAAAATCAGAACTACACTGTCTTGAGATCATGGAGGCCGGCAACCCAAACCGCAGGACAAAATGCATAGTAGGCACACTTTTAGAGGGAGTAATTTTTCTTATAGTTTTAGTAGTTACTATATCATATGTAGTGGGACATGAAAATGAAGAAAAGGCTACAAAGGAAGCAAAAATTGTATCGATACAGAAACCTACTACTGCTGGTCAAAGGGGGGACAATACAGAGAAAGATAAAGCTTTACTAGCAGCAGAGACTCGTAGGTTGCATATGGATGAATCACAGGGAAATTTCAAGTCAAATGCATATGCTAAATTGCTTTATGAATATATTGATGCTATGGAGGCAAAAGATTGCTACGTGTGCATGCAATTGCCAGCCTCTGTAGACGAAGGTATTAGATATCATCATCTTCCACTGACTTATGGAATCACATGTAGTTTGTTGCTCAGTATATTTTATGAACGTGATGGTTTTGAATATTATTTTTCAAATTTTGATGCTGTTTTACCAGAAGTTCCAAACTACAAGCACATGAACAAGTGGGATTATTATAAGAGTGAAGATAGACTAAAGAAATTTTTCATTCCTTGGAAAACGTTAGATACTTCACATGCCCGAAGAAATAATTTGACTTGTAAAGTGTCAGAAATTGAGAAAAGGTTTATAGGGCAGGTGGATGATCGGTACAGGAGACAGAAGATCTTAAAAGCTTCAGGCCAATGGAAAACAGATTGGACAGAGGAAGAAAGGTCACACCAAAGAAAGGGTAGTAATGGTCCAATAGCTTTAGATCGAGAGAAAAAAGGGAAACTGTGTATATATAGGGGTAAAACCTATGATGAGAATGTGTTTGTGGGAGAAGTAAATTGTGAACATGCTTTCCAATTAGAATATTATACCAGGGATTTCTTGAAGGGAATGCAGGTGATCCCGAATGTATATTTTGTTTGTGGAAGAAATGCATACGTGAAACTACCAGATAATTGGTATGGATCATGTTACTTAGCAATTGTCTTCCCCAAAATATACCATGCTAAGGATTTAGAAATTATACAGGGAAGAACTCAAGCTAGAGGAAGAAGGGATGTAAGCGATGTGGAGGTAGTTGGAGACGTATTTGGTGCTATGTTTCCTCTTTTAGGGATAGTACTGAATGATGTCAAGATCAGAAGATTGGCAACAGTTGTGGATAGGTTGTCCGCCAGTACTGCTAGATCATTAATGCTGGTGGAGGGAGAGATGCAATCGATAAGGGCAATGGTTCTTCAGAACCGACTTGCTCTAGACGTTCTGTTAGCCAAAGAGGGAGGAGTCTGTAAGGCTTTGAAGGTTCAGGAATGTTGTACTTACATTCCAGACAATTCAAAACCTCTAGAAAAGTATATACGGAACATCACTGAAATTCATCATGAGATTGAGGATTTGACACAGGTAAATGTGTGGGAAAAAGTAGGTCATGGAATGGGTAAAGTTGGAGGTTGGTTTGCCAACCTAGGAAAGGGTTTCATTTGGTACATACTGAAACCTATCATCATAATAGTGATTTGTATAATCACTTTGTGGGGATTGGTGCGGCTGTACCAATGGTATAGATCAAATAGGTTGCAGAGATCCATGAGAGAGCAGGAGAGGAGATTAGCTGCGATGCAGGATAATCAGTACAGGAGTCTGAGGGCTCTAGAGATGATGAAACGAGAGAGTACTACAACGAGTGCTGTTTGATTTAGTTCATACCTCAGGGATGGTGTTGTGATGGTGATGACTACTAAAAGTCATCAAAGGAGGGAACTGAGAGAGCGCAAATCGAGAAAAAATTAGAAGTGCACCATATTTACAAGCACGTTGCATTAGTTTAGTAAAGATTACATAAGAGTGTCGATTTTATAGAGTGAAAATACATAAGAGTGTTTAATTAAAATAGAATGCATATATCTGTGTGAAAAGCTAATGTAGAAGTGTGTAAAGATGTTAGAACGATGTTGAAATCCCATGTTATGTGGCTGTTGTAGAGGAGAATGTAATACTGATAAACGTAGAAATGTGTAGGCCACATGGCAGTTCACAGAGAATGAAAGGTGATGTTATACTTTCACATGATATGGATTTTAATGTTGTTGTAATTCAAAGTATTATTGATCATAGAACTGAAATATATGTTTTATAGAAGTGTTTCATATAACCATTGTGTGTAATGAGTTAGAATACTGTTTAGACTAAGAAATTAAAGGTTTACCGAGTGCACAGGCCCGTTTCATGTAATTCTAATAGGCCTGAATAGATAAGTTCATTTCGTTTGATCTGCATGTGTTAGTTAGAGGAATGTCATGTTAAGCTTAAATTGCAGAGACTGCTCGATGGTTTACGACTTAGAAGATATGGTGGAGGCCGGAATTTGGGGCCCACTGTACAAGTGTCTGTTTGCAGGTGCGAGGAGGTTCCAATCAAGAGAGTGATGAAAAGGGTTTTGTTCAGAGAGCCAGGCACAGGCCTGGAGGAGGCTTCAGGAATTTCCTGGGGAGTACCGTCCTGCCGGAGAAGAGCCTGAGAAGCAAGGTCAACGCTAACGATGGGCCCAGAGGAGTATAAGCATGGAAAATGCCAGAACGGACACCACGTGAGGGGCGTCTCTAAAGGGCGTTTCTATTGTAAATGTGATTTTTGTATTAGGGACAGCACCCCTGGGTGGAGTTAGGGCAGATGGTCTGAGGAACCTAAGAGAGCGGATGGGTAGGCAGATAGGATAACTGCGAGACACCGTTTTACAACGAAGACTAAGGGAAGTGAGTGATCTTCTTTGGAAGTCACCACGGCTGACACCTTTTTAGGTTAAGATTTTACTAAGTAGGGATGTCACTTAGTCTAGTGTAGGGACAGTCTAATCTGGATTTTCTTCCTTTCTGTAAATGACTCATAAGCTACAGCTTGTGTCTATTCTTGCAACTCTGATTATTTTTGAATTGGTTTTGGTGATATTCTTCTGCCGACTAAGAGCATTTAGAAAATGTATGTTTGTATTGATACCAGTATATCTTTTGAACCTTATTTTGAGATGTTTGTATCTCCAGTTAACTTTGGCTTTATAATAAACTTTTAAAACTTATTCGTAGTAAGTGGTTCTTTAGAGTGGTGTAAGTCCTTAACTGATTGACCTAGTAGTGGATTGCCTTTTACTCTATGACAGGTATCAACGGTTCAGTCGACCTGAGTTGGGATCTAGACCTATAGAAATAGATCAGAAATCCCGCCGTAACACGCTTGCTTTCAAGCCTTTTTACTAAAGACAAACTCACAGATCTACAAAGCACTGTGGTCGTGAGGCTAAAAGACAGGTAGAACGTAGTAGCGGCCCATGGAGGGAGAGCCGTGGGGCGGTGGCGCAGGGCAGGAGAGGGGTACGGTGGGGGGTAGTAAACTACGGCCCATGGCCGACCGGAGTAATGTCAGAATGCGTTACGGCGCGCGCAATGAAATTCGTTTTAATGATTTTCTAATCATTAAAACGAATTTCATTGCGCGCGCCATAACGCATTTGGCGTTTCAGCCCCTACCCAGCCATGCCCCAGCGGCACTCCCTCCATGGGCCGCTACTGGTAGAACGAGTAAATCCAAGCATTTAATTACACTCTGAACTGTGTGGTCTTTACTACACCTCTAAACTCCCTGCAGCAGACCTACTTTATGTGTAAAAAACTAAGGTCCTAATTTAAGGGCAGCGTAGCAATTTACCCTGCTGCACTCGCCTACGCGAAAGTGAAAGGGCAGGAATGTTACGTATTTATGCAATATAGTGCATTTCTGTCCTTTTCTCCCTGTCCTGGCAACATTTTTACAGCCTACTGCTGCAATGTAGGCACCCTTGCACGTTGTGCAAGGGTGCCTCTCTTGCATTCAGTATTGTTTTTGTGCACCTTCCTGCACAAAAACAATCTTAGGAGGTGTTTCCTCTTTCCATGTGTGCTGCAGAATGGCAGAATGCAGCACACATGGAAAGAGGAAAAAACAAAGAAATTAAAGATATTTCTCCTTGTTATGCCTCTCCTCGGGAGGCGTAAGTATTTGTTGTTTTTCTCAATTTACGTGATTTGGTAAATCTGGGGCAGTATCAAAATCCACTGGTGTTGTGTGGAAACACCCACTGCAACGCCCATAGAAAGTCTCTCGAGCACAGAGTAAGGCGACGCAGTGATTTGCGGTGCATCTCCTTGCTTAAGAATTATGAGGCCAAAGCCATACAGGGTGGCTTTGCGTTGATTCATAAATCTGATTCTGAGCCCTGCATCACACATGTGCCACTTTAAAAAGTGACCCGGAAACACCCACTGCAAAGCCCGCAGAATACTTCCCGAGCACAGAGTATGGCGACGCAGCAATTTGCGCTGAGTCCCTTTGATCAAGATATATGAGGCGACTCAAAGACACACAAGGTGGCTTTGCGTGGCTACATAAATCTGATTCCGTGCCCTGCATCACACATGTACCACTTGCCGCGGTGCAAAAGTGACGTAAGGCTCTCATAAATAACCCCCTGCATGTGCTACAAAATAGGGTTCTACGATAACAACGGGACTTTTCCATTCACTTTCTGTAATTGTTGCTGTGGCGCGTTATTACATTGGGCAAACATAAAGAGCCTTTCTGTGGAGATGCTGGCTGTAAAGGGCAGCTGCAATAGCTGATTATCCGAGAGTGGAAGAGCGGGATGGATAATAGGCGGCGCAGGCTCCAGGGTTTCAGAGATTAATTTAACACAAAGCGTCTTCGTGCAGACTTTTACTTACAAGAGGACTCAGTCTCGGCACTCTGGAAGTTCTCCAGGGAACGGCTCCTGCAGGAACAGGCTGTTCAGTGGCTGCCGGGCATCTCTATGAGAACGACTCGGAGCATGCGCAGGAGTCACGAGCGTCTGTGGAGAAACTGCGCATTTACTGACAATGTAAGACATTCATGGGCCAGGCCTTTAAGTGGGCCGGGTCCTGCCGGTGCTGTGCACCGACAGTCCGGAAAAACGGGATGCCAGACCATGGACATTATTGTTTGTAGTAACAGGTACATTCTTGAGTAAGTTGTATCCAGATTTACTCCTCGTCACAAGTAGATGATCCCAGCCTGCTCCCAGGGCCGGACTGAGAACCAAAACCGGCCCTGGAAAAGTGCTCGGCTTTTTACCCCTCCTGCCCCCCCAACCCCCACGGGGGGTTGGGGGTACTGCCAAGCTCTTTGCCAGGGCCAGTTTTCGGACGATAGCTGCAAAAACGGCCCTGTAACAAAAACGGCCCCCAGGGGCCCAAAACCGCCCCCCACCCGTGTGGCACACCGGGGGATTGCCCGGTGCCCGCTACGTCCAGTCCGGGCCTGCCTGCTCCATACCGCCTGCTTCCTCGTCAACCATCTCCCCTCCTGCCGTGATCCCATCGAAACGCACCAGGGTACATTCTATGTATCTGCCAATCAGGGCCGGCGCTAGGCATAGGAAGTGTGGGCAGCAGCCCAGGGCCCCGTGCCTGCTTGCAGCCGTGGGGCCTCGCACCTTTACAAACTTCCAGACTATTGAGGCTTCAGGGGGCCCCCTAAGAATTCATAGTTTTTCTTTGTTTGAAGAATCCCTGTCTCTGTGGACCTAATGGCTGCAGCTGCACGATCCCTGCAATTAGACAGTGTATTGAGGTGCCCTTGCCTATGAAGGTTGCCCTGCCCCTGTATCAATGGAAAGCAGAATATCCTGCTGGGTGCAGAACAAAAGATAAAATGGGGCATCACAATGGAAACTGCTCCCTAGGATAAGTGGAAAGAGAGTAGAGAGGGGGATTAAAGGGTTAAGACACACACACTGAATAGAGTGCGGGAGGGGGGAGCACATAGGTGTGCGTAGGGCAGTGAGACAAGGGGTGCACGCATAGGAGCAGAATCAGCATGTAAAAGTGGATGCAGCAGGGTTTGAAGTCTGCTGGGTCACTCAAGTCTTAGACCCGGTAGTAAATAAAAATGTACATTGAAAAGGGGCCCTATATTCATGTCCTTAAGTTCGTCTAAAAAAGATTGATCCAGTGTCTGCACAATGAATGAGAGTTCTGAAAAGCAGGTGATGAGACGGGCCCGCTCTCTATTTTTACCCTCACCCTCAGAGTGAAAAAACAAATCTCAACTCTCAGTACTTTCACAGTATTATCATGTCAGAACAGCGGCATTTTCAATAGTATATACAAGGAAGCCATAGAAGTTGCTAATTCATCTTATGCAACTAATAACCACTAACAAACCCAATAGTCCTGGCATGTTGTAGGTGTAATTTTACGTGTTGTAGGTGTAATTTTACGTGTTGCAATATTTATCTGGAGGCAATGACAGAAGCAGCAAAATACCAGTCAGGCGGCGCACTATGCTAAGCGTAGATTTATATAGCTTACATGTTTTTAAGCCACGCCCATAATTACATTAGCCATGCCCCTTTAAAGACACCCCCAGTTTTTTTTCATCCCACTTACAGCCCTGCTGTCAGGTCAGAATGTTGCCCGTTTATTTGGCTAGTTGTCAAGCTGCTTTATGGTTAGGTGAGCCAGTTTTTACTATTGATTTTTATGATATTAAATCAATCATTACCTGCACCAAACTCAAATCAGTGCAGTCTTCCATACCTTACGAAAAACTTACACCGCATATCTTTACAAGTTTAAAACTGCCCTGGTTTGCAAACTCACTCACTAATGGGGGCACCTTTTATTTTGGTACTGGGCCTATTTTCTGTCCCAGTCTGATGCTGCATGTTTAGCAGGGCCACTGGAATTATACGATTGTGCGGCAGAGGCAACTTCTGCAGAATTGTGTATTTGACACATCTGCCACAGAATCCATTATCTGCTGCATAATCTACAGATTTTAACAAGAAGATTGCTTTCTATCTCAAATGGTTCAAAAGTTACTAAAAATGAAGCAACATGTCTTGCTGCATGTGGGAAGGCCCTTTGAAAAGCTGGAATAGTCAACTTTCTGTTTCCCACTGCTAAATATGGGTGTTAAATTTGTACGAATGGTGTGCAATCAGTGCCCAAACAGTGTTACCAATTTTATCAAGCATTGACATAGCCAATAGGTTTCGCCTTTGGGACCTTATAAGTGTTTAGTTATCCAGCACAATATCCTTGGTACAAAACATCAGGTGTTGCATGGCTAAACATTTATAAGGTCCCAAAGGCGAGACCTATTGGCTATGCCAATGCTTGTTTAAAATAGGGGTTTGGGTTTAGGCCTGAGGGCAGAGGAAGGGTTTGGGCTAGTTTTAGGGACACTGCAAGGGGGTGGAGGGGGTCGGGTATAGAGTGTTTGTTAAGGGTTAGGGACAGCATGGGGGTTGGGAGGGGGTCTGGTATTAGGACCTCATGGCAGGGCGTGCAGGTAGGTAGTTTGTAGCTTGGGTGGGGGAGGGGGTCTCTAGCCTAGCCACGCATACTCCTTTACCATTCAAACCTTTGAGAGAGCACGAGTTTGAAAAAAATGTATAAGTACACCATATTTACAAGCACGTAGTTAGTTTAAACATGTTTTGCACACGAGTATTTTATATCCAGGAGTGAAATATACAGAGTGGTTTATATTCAGTAGTGAAACGTATAGAATGTTAAGTAGAGTAACTATAATTATAACGGTGTGAGATTAAATGTAGAAATGTTGGAGTATATGTGAAAACCTCATGTTCTCATGTTAAAAAGAGTCATGTCCAAATTAAATGTAACTTTGAAAATCCAGTATTATGTGTAGGCCTTAGGGCAATTCACAGCAAACCTGAACGTGCTGCTAAATTTACGTGAGATAAGGTTGACATGGTTCTTCCAAATGTACTATTGAACTTAGGGTTAAAAGTATATGCTTTATAGATGTGTTATTTTAGAAACGTATGCTAGTTAAGAATGTTTGCTGTTTAAATCAAGTTAACGTTTTAAGAGTGCAGGAACCTGCTGCATGTAAATCAAGTAGGCCAGAACAGATAATGTCATGTAGTTTAAATTGCCATGTGCTCGTTAGAGGAGAGGTCGTGAGGTGTCCAGTATGGAGCTCTGAGAGTGTTTTATGACCTAAGATATGGTGAAGTCTGGAATTTGAGGCCCACTGCAGGACGAGCTGTATGCAGGTGCGAGGGTCCTAATCAGCTCGAATGAAAGGGACTTTGTTCAGTGGCGCCTTGCGCAGGCCTGTAGGAGTTTCCAGGAATTTCAGGGGGTATCAGCGCACGGAAGAAGGAGCCTGGGAACCAAGGTCAACTATAACGAGGGTCTTCAAGAGTACCATCATGGAGTTTACCGCGCAAAGATGTACCACGTGAGGGGCGTCCCAAGGGGCGTTTCTATTGGAAATGTGATTTGGTATTAGGGAAAGAGACCCGGGAGGAGAGCAGAGCAGATGATTTTGGGAGCCTAAGGAAGCGGATGGGTAGGCAGATAGGCTGATCAGGAGAGACCCATTATCAGAGAAGAGACAAAGAGAAGTGCGTGATCTTCTTAGGAAGTCACCACGGCTGACACCTAGAGGGTTAAGATCTTGCTAAGTAGGGATGTCATTTAGTGTAGTGTAGGGACAGACTAACCTTAATTTTCTTTTCTGTATTGACTTTGAGGTTGCAACTTGTATTCATTTTGGCAACGCTCATGTTATTGGAAGTTGTACTTATTATTTTGTTCTTCAGACTCAGACTATTCAAAAAGTTCATGTTCATAGTGATACCGATTTACCTTCTTAATCTCATTTTGAGAAGTTTGTATCTTCAGTTATCTTTGACTTTATATTAAATCTTTAAAACTTAATTTTGGTCAGTGGTCATTTAGAGTGGTGTAAGTTCTTAAATTGATTGCTTTATTGCGAGATTACCTTTTACTCAAGACAGGTACCAACGATTCAGTCGACAGGAAATGGGATTTGGTAAGATAATTAGTAACCAGTAATCCCGCGTTAGCAGTTGGTAGCAGAGTGAGGATGGTTATCTTCTTGAGGAAGGTAATCTAGAGAGGTTAGTTTACCCCAAGGCCCGAGACGCCGAGAGACGAGCAGCGGAAGAATCGTGTGCCGAAAGGTGCAGACGGTGCGAGAAAAGCAGCAGTATCGGAGAGTGAGTATAAAAAGGGTCATGCGTGAACAGATTGCGGTGTTTTGTGTTGTATTTGTATTGTAATGTCTTGCGGAGTTGAATGCCTGTAGTGTGAATGAGAGAAGGTTGTGAGCGCGCGCAACCTGGTAAACTGGTAACCTGGTAAACGGGTGAACTAGTGAAATCTTAAGTTCAGGCCAGAGCTTAAGTGGTTTTGGGTGTATCGAACATCCAGGGTAGTTGTCGACCATAGTACGGAGGTCACGAGGTACCATTGACCGCCGTGGATCCAAGATAGGGGGAGTGTAAGAGTGAATGTATGAGTAACGGACGCTGGTCGAAAGTTACTGTGTGTGAGTAACCTATCGGAGAAGGCGATTGTCTGGAAATAATCGGAAAGACATTTCGCCAAGTTAAGAGGACAACTACAGAAAGACTGTGGGCGTACAGTCAAGAAAGGTGATCGCTTGGACGGAAGTAATCATTTTTCAGAGTATGAATGGGACGCGTGCATGACCGAGGAGACGAGCTGAGAAAGGAGGGGAACTGCTGCGAAGGGGGACGGGTGACGTCGGCTAGAGCCGCGCTGTGATTGAGCGGTTGGTGTGACGTTAGCTAGAGCCGCGCTCTGGTTGGGCGGCTAGTGTGACGTCGGAGGAAAGTCGCGTACGGATAGGCCAGTTAGTGAGAACGGCGCTGAGATTGGTGGAGTGTCATCGGGAAGTAAACAAACGCGGAGAAAAGAGAAATCATGAAGTGTTTTAAGTGTTTGAAAGGGATTTTTAAACGTAAACGAAGTGAACATTATTACGGGGAGGAGGCTCCCCCAGAGGGTACGCCAGCTCATTATATGGCAACGAATGTTGGGCTGCATACCATATTGTGGATTGGGGCTTGGAATAAGCTTACGGAAGGGAATGAGGAAATGCAGTTCCCGAAGTACGGGACGTTTAAATTAGAGGTGTTACATCGGCTAAAAGCAACCATGTCCTCATTGAAACCCTCGCCCAGACCAACACAGTTTGAGGCTCTTAATGCATGGATTAAGGCTGCACACGACCGAAATTTGAACAGGCGTCAACAAAGGCTGACGCGATCGGTAAGGGCAGTGCGAGATTCCAAATGGGATGAGGAGGAAAAGCGTTGGAGGGTCCAGACTATTGAGGTGGAGAAAATGTATCCGATGAGGGAGGTGTCAGGAGGAGGAAACCTCATGGAAGAAGACGAGGAAAGCGAGTCGGAGGACAATCTGATAAACAGATTGTTAATGGATAGACCACCTCCGAGAGTGGGGTTGATAGAAGATAGAGGGCTCGCAAGGGAAGATGGGAATGAGATAGAGGGATATACACCACTCCCTATATCGGAATGGACACCTATCAAAAGCGGAGAAACACCTCCAAACAACACTGTACAGAGTGTAGTGGGAAGGTTTGTGGTGCAGAAAACGCCAACCACAGAAAGGGTTGAGTCTGTGGGATTGCCAGACGCTCTTCAAGTGCCTGTTACCATAGGACCCATAGTTTCGATCTATAATTCTGAGAGAGATAGAGGGGAACAACAAAGGCAATTGGATAGGGAAAGGATTGAGATGGAAAGGAGGAATAATGTGACGAATGCATGGAAACAATTGCCAGGTTCGGTAACGTGGAACACCCCATTAGACACAACTGTCGGTCCCAATTCAGAACAGGGAGGTCCGAGAGGACCAATGGATCTAAGGGGACCGCGGCCAAGATCTTTTTCAGAGTTAAGAGCTGATTTGAGGGAATGGGACGGGTCCATAGTATCTCCGAGTAACAGGACAAGAACGGAACCAGAGTGGGAAAGCAGGGGTAACGGGACTGTATCTCATTGTGGGGCCAGCGAAAGCAGTCAGGGCCGGGAAGGCCAAAGTCAAGAGAATAGAGGGGATGCATGTCCTACAAATCAGAGAGAACAACCGGAACAGAATACTAGGATTGTAGAATGTGAGGAAATGTCCCGTCTCTGGGGGAAAGGAGGAGATGAGGCGGTACGGGCTTTTCAGAATAGGTTTAGGTGCCTTCATCATACACTCGGGGAAGACGTTCAACATTGGAGAAAGGAGAACAGCGATAAGTCCCGCCACGCCTCGAATAATCAGGAATCACAGGGAAGTAGGGAAGAAAGAGGGAGTAATGGAACATCTTACCCTGCATCCCGTGAAACTAGCCCGGAGGGGGAGAGAGGGGCTATGAGGCATGAAGGAGTGTTTCACCACCCACCCCGAGAAGACGGAAAGGCATGGGATCTAGAGAGATGGGAACAGGGGAGGACTCCTTATAATTCACCCATACCTAAACGTAGATCTCGGAGCTGGGATGGGAGAGATGCGGATGGAGGAGCTAAATTGAGTGTCTTGAAAGCTGAAATTAAGGCAAAAAGGCTTGATGTTACCAGTTTAAAATCAGATGTTGATGAGATAATAGATGGAACATTGCCTTTGGAAAGGATAGAATTGTACGAACAGGATGAGTTATTGTTCATGGCAAAGGATATTACTAGGAAAGCTAGAGCGTTTCATGAAAAACTGACTGATTTGGCAGACAAGTATGCCGTAGATTTGTCTAGGACAAGGGCATTACAGAGTAACCACAGATTACAGTACGCAGACCAAGATCTAGATGAGAAGAGAACTACTGGATTAAAAACACACATAAGAGAGCTGGTAACAGGGATAAGAGTGTGGAGGGAACTGGATAAATGGGAAGAAAGGTGGTCGAAAAAGGGCACAGTTAGGCGAAGTACAAACGTGATGACCCCTGAGGGAAGGGTAATGCAGATGGAGGCATTCCCTTTGCGAGAAATATCAAATGGAAATTATGTACATGTGCCCTGGAGTAGAGGAGACTTAGCCGCATTTACCAACTCATTTCCGTAGTTGCGGGACAATCCAGTCGAATGGTATAAGCAGGTAGAGAGGTTTGTTAAAATCTCGAAAGTACTGTGGATAGATTTGAACACGTTGTTTGACATCGTGGTCCCATCTGATTTGTGGACCCCTTGTAAGACTAGTGTTGAATGGCCAAATGCCGAACCATTGAGGGATGCTCGAACAAATGGACCATCTGAGATTGTCATGCGAAAGTATGAAAGGGTAATAGCATGGCTGAAAGATAAGGTACCACCGCAGGACATAGATTGGGTAAAAATAGACCGAACAAGGCAGGAACCCAAGGAGACAGTTCACGAGTTTTATGAAAGATTGTTGAAAACATTCAAGCAATACAGTGGACTAGATGTAATGGATCCCAAAGACATAGGGCAGTTCGTGTCAAAGTTTGTCTTGGGGTTGAGACCTGATATTTGTTTGATGATACAGCAACATTTAATCTGTTGGCAGAACAAACCACTAGATGAGATTTTACGATATGCGAGGTACTGCAGTGACGAGATAGATTCTAAAGCCAAGAATCTAAAGGAGAAATTGATGGTGGTGCAAATGCAGTCCGCTGGGAAGGGTGGCCAGCAGAAGCAGGGGATGGGACGAAAACCAAATGGTCAGAGCAAAGATAATGAAGAAGGGCAGAGACCTAGGATAGACTTTGCCACTTTAAAGAAAACGACAAAGTGTCATCAGTGTCACCAGGTGGGGCATTGGCGACGCGAGTGTCCCTTTAACCCTGAAAATGGAGAGCTAGAAGTAGAAGAACAGGTCCAAGAAGACTCAGTGCAAAAGGTGACAGTCCCAAGTAATAAGGTGGCCAAAGGGGGGACTTCGGCTCCACGGGCCCAATTCCCACAGCCACCGAAGATAGCAGCTGGAGGAAAGGTCTTTAAACAAATGCCTCTGTTTATTGAGGAAGAAAAATGTTATTACATTGATCCATTGACAGGACAACGGGTGAGCAGTGAAGAGGATTGTACCCTTGGGGCAGTTCTAGAAGTGGATCAGAGAGGGCCATTTGTTGAGGCAGAAGTGGCAGGGTGTCCCACTACGTTCTTAGTGGATACTGGGGCTACTCGTTCGACTCTGAGATCAGCGGTGGTTCCAGACTTGCCGATGTCAGGAGAAACAATTCAGGTGGTAGGAGTCGCAAATAAGAGAATGACTAGTCCTTTGACAGAACCAGTATCTGTGAAAATAGGAAATCATATGAACGAACATCAGTTTGTGGTTTGTGACTCGAGTCCGGTATGTCTGTTAGGAAGGGATTTGTTGTGCAAATTGAACTGCACCATATACTGCACCCCGCAAGGAGTGGAGGTACAGACTACCGACGATGATGCTACCTTTAAGGTGGCCAATTCAAAATTCTGTGTAGAACTATATCCTACTCTGACTGTAGAAGATCTTCCACAAGATTTAAGAGATGCAGTGGCGTCAGAGGTGTGGGATTTCACAGGAGAAGATATAGGATTGATTAAAGGGGTAGAACCGGTAAAAATATTGGTAAAACCAAAAGTTGAGTTTCCAGTTTGCTGTTCACGATATCCAATATTGGAGGGAACTCTTCTTCGTTTGGAAATGCTTGAGCGAGTAGTAGAAATGCTAGGAGCACTTATTGTTGTGGACTAATATCATATTGCGAATGTCTTCAAGGGGGTGCAGATCTGGAAAAGTGAAGAAAGTGATCTTGATTAGAACGGACCCCTTTGTAATTGTGGATATAGAACTGATAGTACCAGGATTGGAAATTGAAAAAACGCTAACTCTCAATTTTGTCCGTCCACTTGTCTTGAGCGAAATAAGGAGAATAATCCTAGAAAAAGTTGACTTTCCATGGTGTGGTACGAACTGTCCAGAACCTGAGGGAATGATACTTCGAATGGACATTTATGAAGACGTAGTATCACTCCTTGAGTCATACATAACTTCAGACGAAAATAAGACTTTTGAAAAGAAATTGTAAATTTGTTGCAAGATAACCTAGCGCCGAGTGGAAGAAAAAAAAATGGTAGGGGTTTCCTTTTAGTGGATGGAGAAGGGCTAGGGTTGTCTATTTCTACTGGACTTTGAACTGTTTTGCGGAAACAAATTGTCAAGCTTCCAAGTGTTCCAAGAAAGACATTGCAAGAGAGAAAGACTTTGTTTGAAAAGAAGAGGAAGTGAATGCTGGAAGAAAGTCGAAAACTACACTGTTTGAGAACATGGAGGCTGGCAACCCGAACCGCAGGGCAAAATGTATAGCTGTTATATTTTTAGGAGTAGTGGTTTCTCTTATAATTTTAGTGGTAACTGTTTCATTCCTAGCGGGACACGAAGGGGATGAAACCGCAGTTAAGGAGGATAAGGGAGTGTCAACACCGAGAACTACCATTATTAAGGAGAAGGGAAACATCAGTGAGAAAGACAAAGCGTTGTTAGATGCAGAAGTAAAAAGGTTACACATGGATGAGTCACAGGGGAATTACAAGTCAAATGCTTATGCTAAATTGCTTTATGAATATGTTGATGCCATGGAGGTAAAGGATTGTTATGTCTGTATGCAATTACCAGCTTCAGTGGAGGAGGGTATCAGATACCATCATCTTCCGTTAACATATGGAATAACGTGCAGTTTATTGTTAAGTATGTTTTATGGACGAGACGGATTTGAGTATTACTTCTCGAATTTCGACTCGACATTGCCAGAGGTTCCGAATTTCAAGCATTTGAACAAATGGGACTACTACAAAAGCGAAGACAGATTACACAAATGGTTTATTCCATGGAGAACGTTAGATACTTCACATGCTCGAATCAACAATCTGACTTGTCAAATATCAGAAGTTGAGAAAAAGTTTATAGCACAGGTAGATACTAGATACAGGAAGCAGAAGTTATTGAAGGCATCAGGACAAGGAGAAACAGATTGGACCAAAGAGGAAAGGGCACAACAACGAAAAGGTAGTATTGGTCCAATTGCTTTGGATAAGGAGAAACGGGGGAAACTGTGCATTCACAGGAGTTACTCCTATTATGAAAACGTTTATGTAGGACAAGTAAATTGTGAACATGCCTTTCAATTGGAGTATTACTCTAAGAACTTCATGAAAGGGATGCAAGCAATACCAAATGTATATTTTGTATGTGGAAGATATGCCTATGTGAAGTTACCAGATAATTGGTACGGATCATGCTATCTGGCTGTTGTCTTCCCTAAAATATATCATGTTGAGAATTTAGACACGCCTAAGAAAGAAATATCAACTAGATGGAAGCGAGGGCTGGGTGCAGCAGAAGTAGTTGGAGATGTAATAGGTGCTGCATTCCCTTTCTTAGGATTGATAATGAATGACATTAAGATCAGGAGGTTAGCTACAGTCGTAGATAGGCTATCTGCCAGTACTGCAAGATCCTTGATGCTGATAGAAGGGGAGATGCAATCGATTAGGGCAATGGTTCTTCAGAACCGACTTGCTTTAGATGTTCTGTTAGCAAAAGAGGGAGGAGTCTGTAGGGCCTTGAAGGTCCAGGAATGCTGTACTTACATTCCAGACAATTCAAAGCCTCTAGAGAAGTATATACAAAACATCACTGCCATACACTACGAAATTGAGGACCTGACAAAGGTAAATGTGTGGGAAAAAGTAGGCCATGGAATGGGTAAAGTTGGAAGTTGGTTTGCCAACTTAGGAAAGGGTATCGTTTGGTACATATTGAAACCCATCATCATAGTAGTGATTTGTGTAATCACTTTGTGGGGATTGGTGCGTTTGTATCAATGTTATAGAGCAAATAGGTTGCAGAGAACTATGAAGAAACAGGAAGAAGAGTTGACAGCGATGCAGGACACTCAATATAAAAGTCTGAAAGCATTAGAGAGTATGAAAAGAAGTGGTACTGTCCTGACTTCACTTTAAAAGGTTCTACATTTTTAGTGTCATGGTGATGATGACCCCTGAAGGTCATCAAAGGGGGGACTGAGAGAGCACGAGTTTGAAAAAAATGTATAAGTACACCATATTTACAAGCACGTAGTTAGTTTAAACATGTTTTGCACACGAGTATTTTATATCCAGGAGTGAAATATACAGAGTGGTTTATATTCAGTAGTGAAACGTATAGAATGTTAAGTAGAGTAACTATAATTATAACGGTGTGAGATTAAATGTAGAAATGTTGGAGTATATGTGAAAACCTCATGTTCTCATGTTAAAAAGAGTCATGTCCAAATTAAATGTAACTTTGAAAATCCAGTATTATGTGTAGGCCTTAGGGCAATTCACAGCAAACCTGAACGTGCTGCTAAATTTACGTGAGATAAGGTTGACATGGTTCTTCCAAATGTACTATTGAACTTAGGGTTAAAAGTATATGCTTTATAGATGTGTTATTTTAGAAACGTATGCTAGTTAAGAATGTTTGCTGTTTAAATCAAGTTAACGTTTTAAGAGTGCAGGAACCTGCTGCATGTAAATCAAGTAGGCCAGAACAGATAATGTCATGTAGTTTAAATTGCCATGTGCTCGTTAGAGGAGAGGTCGTGAGGTGTCCAGTATGGAGCTCTGAGAGTGTTTTATGACCTAAGATATGGTGAAGTCTCGAATTTGAGGCCCACTGCAGGACGAGCTGTATGCAGGTGCGAGGGTCCTAATCAGCTCGAATGAAAGGGACTTTGTTCAGTGGCGCCTTGCGCAGGCCTGTAGGAGTTTCCAGGAATTTCAGGGGGTATCAGCGCACGGAAGAAGGAGCCTGGGAACCAAGGTCAACTATAACGAGGGTCTTCAAGAGTACCATCATGGAGTTTACCGCGCAAAGATGTACCACGTGAGGGGCGTCCCAAGGGGCGTTTCTATTGGAAATGTGATTTGGTATTAGGGAAAGAGACCCGGGAGGAGAGCAGAGCAGATGATTTTGGGAGCCTAAGGAAGCGGATGGGTAGGCAGATAGGCTGATCAGGAGAGACCCATTATCAGAGAAGAGACAAAGAGAAGTGCGTGATCTTCTTAGGAAGTCACCACGGCTGACACCTAGAGGGTTAAGATCTTGCTAAGTAGGGATGTCATTTAGTGTAGTGTAGGGACAGACTAACCTTAATTTTCTTTTCTGTAATGACTTTGAGGTTGCAACTTGTATTCATTTTGGCAACGCTCATGTTATTGGAAGTTGTACTTATTATTTTGTTCTTCAGACTCAGACTATTCAAAAAGTTCATGTTCATAGTGATACCGATTTACCTTCTTAATCTCATTTTGAGAAGTTTGTATCTTCAGTTATCTTTGACTTTATATTAAATCTTTAAAACTTAATTTTGGTCAGTGGTCATTTAGAGTGGTGTAAGTTCTTAAATTGATTGCTTTATTGCGAGATTACCTTTTACTCAAGACAGGTACCAACGATTCAGTCGACAGGAAATGGGATTTGGTAAGATAATTAGTAACCAGTAATCCCGCGTTAGCACCTTTACCACGAAATAACATGGTTAAGACGCGTTGGTTGTGTGTTAGAGGCACGCGTGGTTTAGCCATGTGTGCCTCTATCATACAAACAATAGATGATTGGAGAGGGAGGGAGGAGAAGGAAACACGAGATGGTCCATGACAGACAAAAATTCAGAGGTTTTGGAGAGGGCTGAAAGAGAAGGTCGCAGATGAAGTAAAGTGAGTGAAGGGAGCATGAGGTGGCATAGGAGAGAGAAATCTAAGGCAGGACGTAGGAAAGGGATGCAAGAGATGGGAAGAAAGGAAATAAATTGGGAGGGAAATATAAGATGGCCTAGGAGAGAGTGAGAGAGGAAAGGGATGAAAGAGATGGGAGCATAGGAAAGCGGAAAAGGATACATGAAAAGGCCATAGAGAGAAAGGGTGAGAAGTGCATGTATGGAGGGTTTGGAGTCTTCTGTACGACAGGCAGACGGGGAGGGTTAGGACAGATGTGTAAGAGAGGCTGGCGGAGGTGGCTAGCAGAGATAGTGTTAGATAGGCAAGCGGGGGATGGTTAGGACAGATGTTTTAGAGTGGTGGGCAGGGGAGGGTTGGGAGAGGCGTGTAAGAGAGAGCCAGGTAAGGGGAGGGTTAGGAGGGGTGGCTAAAGAGAGGCAGGTGGGAGAGGCCACATGAGAGGATCTTAGAGAGAGAATAAAAAGAATGAGAGGCATAAAAGGGATAGTCTGGGGGAGGGGCAGGTGTGCGAGAGAGCTTGGGTTGAAATAACGATACACCGTGCTGGGAGAGAATACATAGCCTAGTAAAAGTAAGGCGGAGATGAAGAGAGAAAGAGACATTGAGTGACTGAACGGTTAAGGGGGAGTATAAAGAGATGGTCTGAGGGATGGAGGGAGATAAACAGCGGCGGGGACGGGATGAACTGAGAAATAAAGAGAGGATGGTGGCAGAGGGATACACGAGATGTCCAGAGACAGAAAAGAAAGAGCAAGAAGTGACAAAGAGGTTCTGAATAACTGAAAGATTAAAGGGGAGATTAAAGAGAAGGTCTGAGGGAGAGAGAAAAGAAGACAGGGTGGTGGGGGGACTGACATAGAGGTAGGCTGGACAGGGATACACTAGACGTTCAGAGACAGAAAAGAAGGAGCAGGAAGAGGGAAAGGGGTACTAAGTAACTAAAAGATGAAAGGGGAGATTAAAAACAAGGTGTGGGAGAGGGAGCGAGGGAGACAGGGCGGTCGGAGAGGGACCTACACGAGGTGTCCAGAGACAGAGAAGGTGGAGCGGGAGCTACAAGTGAAGAATACATTTTTGTGGGAATGGTACGGCTCTCGAGGTGAGTCGCTGAGCTATACCTAGTACCTATAACATAGCCTAAAGGGGTTCTGAAATCCGCTGATGCCATCTTTAAAGTGTCAATGAGAGGCCTAGGGTCCCCCACAAGCACAGTATCTGGTGGTAAGGGGGAGAATGGGAGAGTGTGGATTCCTTTAAAGGGTGCAGTACCCCAGCCATGGTGACATGAAGCTAACTGTTTACCATACAGAATCCTGAAAGTGAATTTTAGTAGAAGGCTACTGGCACGCGGAAGATCTCACCTTGTCTCACCTGAGTGGAGAAGCTGAGGGTGCAAATTGTAAATCCTGAGCAGCCCGTCAAGTCCTCTCATGCAGTCTGTCCAACACCGGTAAAATGTAATACTACAGCAAGGTGTAGATATGGACAGACTGAATAAGAAGTCAGCTTCTCCCTCTGACCGTCAGAGGGAGAGTTAAATCCACCGAACTACATACGCTAGGAGCAGGAGATGGGTCCTTTGAATTTAAAGGGGTGATTGCAAGGTTTAATTCCACAAAAAAACGACATACCCAAATCGTATGTAATGCTAAATTCACATTATTTGTTCATAATATGAAATTATGCATTTCCGCACCTCATGTATTTTTCAGGAATTCTCAGCAGGAGACTGCTCCGTTCAGAAATTCCTGGCCGAGAGACATTTTCTGTTCGACCCAGTTTCCTGCCAGGATATAGTGAGACTTCTTTAAGGGAGCTGCAGTCCCTTAAAATAAGTCATACGCGATATCAGCAAACCACATTTCCTTCTGAAAGTTTTGCAAAACGGTCATAAAATTGTGCAAACAAATTTTGCTTGAGTTCTTATCTCTGCCTCCCAATTCGACCATGTTGTGTGTTCCTAGGCAAATCACTTAATTTCTGTGTACCGCAGGTCACTTATTTGTTGCAACAGGGAGAACCTAAAACATCTTGAGGGCAGTATTTTTTATTTACGAAAAATTTTCAAACACTTTCCGTATGGGGTGTACACCTCCTCTGGCAGTACCCTTCATCTGAGCTGAGACCTGGGGTACCCTTTGCTGTCTAGGTACACACAGGGCTGCCCACAGTGCCAAAACACTGCCAAAACACAAAGCATGTAAGAAGAAGATACCCCTTTGTTCCCTAGCCATCCAGAGTACAGCGGGATTAGACACTAAGCAGTTGCAGCAGGCTGTCTGATGAGGGCAGCAGAGATTTAGCAAGGCGCACTACTAAATCTCCTTAATCGATGTGAAGAGCTAAAGGTAGCTCCACGCCAGGCCTTTAACGGGTAAGGAGGGAGGGGACTGCTGTTTACCTTGCAGGAGCAAGCAGCGGCAGTTGAGATAATTACAAACAGATGGCACCGCTGCTCGCTCCTGCAAAGGAAACTCCAAACGTGAACGTGTTGCAATACAAAGCAATGCAAAACGCGCACGCGTTTGGGCAAAAGTGGTGATCGTTGCCAAAAGGTCCCCTCTTATGCAGCGCTTGCGCTCTGCGTAGGCGAGACCTAAAAATGGCAAATAAATTAAGTAATACTATTTCAAAATATGCCGGATTATGCTCCATAATTTGCCTTTTCTTGCCACATAATTGACTCACCCTGCCACATAATTTAGCCCTCTCCTGCCGCATAATTCCAGTGGTCCTGATGTTAGGGTAATCCATGGCCGTGGTTTTGTTCCTGTTTATATTTCACATGCTTTACTTAATTTTGCATTCCCCAAGTGTACTAGCTATTTCCAGCATGTGTGTTTTTGTATTTCATTTCACAGCATATTACTCTTGGATGATATACCCTTTGTACTGAGTCGCCTCCAGGTGTTTATAACAGACTACAGTTGAGCACTTTAGAGTTGAGGATGCAGATAGTACAACTTCCACACTATGCCTGTCTTTAGGTCAAAAAGGTGTTCAGATTACATGATCACAAAAAATATGGCCTCTGTGCAGAGCACAAAGAGCAATGGTCCTGCATTCCAGTTATGATCCTATGCAATTATGTGTGAAGGAGCTACTTATTGGTCAAAACATCAAGATGAAAGGAAAATAATTAATTGTTGTTACACATTTTTCTTATACAGCTAACAACCATTGACAAAACCCAGTCGCGGCCAGCATGAGTCGTGGGTGTTGGGGTAGCGGGGGTTGTTTTAATTTTAATTATAAAAAATAAAATACACTTCCCTTAGCCGGCCCGATCCGATCCACGTCGTCTCTGCTTAGGGGCCTCACATGTACCTATTCTGCCCGGGGCCCCACATATTCTAGGACCGGCTCTGCGGCCGATAGCAGCACGAGACCGTCGCGAGGAGGCACATACAATATACATTAGAACCTTACATACAACAGACATCAATTCACCAAAATGCCAGTGCTAGCGTAGCACTTCACATGCCCCTTGACCTACACTTTCACTCACACATACATATGCTTATGCATGCACACGCATTCACACATACACACACCTTGCCTACACATTCACACACATTATCACATATACACAATCTCTCACATAAAAACTACACACAACATACATACATTTAAGAGCATGTTTTATAACTAACCTCAGCTGCCAGGGAAAGTCAGACTCCAGTTATTTGGACCCCATTTGTTATTAAACTAATAGCGAATAATGTAATATTATTCACTGTTAGTATAATTTTTTTTTAAATTGACAAAAAACGAGGTGAGTGAAGTCCCCCACTGATGTCCATAAGGGAGAGCTGGTTCTGTTCCTGCCTATGATTTTGCCACTGCTGACGCTAGGGGTCGCAAAGGCAGTGCCAGGGGTCACAAGGGGCATGCCAGGGGTCGCAGCTGCGACCCTTGGCGGCCCCTAAATGACGTCCATGCTCCAGACAGGCTCCTTGGGGCGCTGTTCGTTTTAGACTTTTCATCGCTGCTACTAATGAAAAGTACAGGCCAACCCATGTAGCGAAATGTGCGCTGAGGCCAGTGACAGGAAGATAACAGCTCTTATTAAAAAACACTCACTCTGGTGGAACACCCTCTGTCATTTTCACAGACTTGATGTCGCTTTTGGCTCTTCCTGTAAACCAGTCCGCAACATGGATCTCTTCTGGTTACCTCTCACTTCATATTTGGAACGCTTGGTCCTGAAGTCATTTCCACATATGAACTCTGAAAACTTTAAACCTCCTTGAAAGACTGCGACTCTCTCCTTCCTGCCACCTTTTACAGTTTTCTTATATTTACATCATCTTTTATACTTGACATTATGTACTGTTTATTTACAACATGTTATTTGTATGCCATAATTGAAATTATATAATATGTTGTTAATCTCTTTCCCTTTCACCCCTTTGTTCCTTCTCCCTCCTTTCTTTCCTATCTTACCCCCTTCCCTTTATCTAAAATCCTTATAAAATGTTTTTTGTCTTTTAATACTTGATATTAATACTGTTATTGTGCTATACTACCTTTGATTATATTTCCTGTCTTTTGCTATTGTCTTTATAACATTAACAGTTGTCTAAATAAAGCTTTTCAAAAAATAAAAAAACTCACTCTGAGCCCATTCATTTCCCTAGCTCCACTAGTAGGGAATATAGTACAGAATAAGGGGTCCCAGTGAAGGTATCACAAGTACACAAACAAACACCTTTATATCACACAATATAAAATCACAAACTAATGATTTAACCACACTGTTGTATAGTCACAATGTGCTTGTTCATATTTCTTTATGGCAAATTCATAACAAAATTGTTGTGCCCCAGGAAGGGAAGGTGAGGGACAGTGAATGGGTTAGGAAGGGAATGTGCAAGGTAGGTTATTCGTGACAAAAATATCTCAATGTATGATTATCAAACAGTTAATATAGCTGGCTTCAGAGCCCTGAGCAGTACAATAAATGAGCTATTAATGCTTAACGTTTAAAAAGAAACCATAGTAGCGATGCTACTAATTAATGAGTAGAATGATGGTTGCATCGACTGGTAGGTGGTAATAGCTGTCGACGTTTCGACCCCGAATATACTGGTAGGTATACGTCACACCTTAAAGAGGGGTCTTCATCAGGACAAAAGGGGCCCTGGGGAGCACTGGTTTCTCTAGAAAATAACAATAGAAAGGGAATGTAATATTTACAGTGAAGATGAATTCAGCTTAAAAACACAAGGACGCACGAGGGCGCCCAACATGGACCGATATAAAAGGAATTGAAAATCATTCACCATGGAAAGTTGGGCTTGTTAGCTCACAACTTGTACAGGAGAGCGGGGAGCATCGATGGATCCAGTTATAATAATCAGGATCGATATTTATCCAATTTGTTCTCATAAGTAGAACCACTTCCAAAGGGATGTCAAAAAAATGATCACCAATTTTCTATTAGGAGAGAATGGACACAAAACGACATATCAGTACATTCAGCCTGATTCATGTACGGGCCGTTTTGCGTGGCCCTAATAGCGAATCATAGCGACTCGCTATTGAGGACACGCAAAACGGCATTCATGTAGGAATTGCTAAATCAATAGCGATTCCTACATGTTCTCTATTTGCGAGTAGCAATTTGCTGTTCGCAAAAAAAGGAATAACTCCCCATTCATTCCTATGGGCCAAAAGGCCCATAGGAATGAATGGGGAGTATCCCTTATTTGCGAGTAGCAATTTGCTACTCGCAAATCAGATAGCGATTTTAAGGGTGCCAGGGGTGTCCAAAGGACACCCTGTAGCACCCCTAAAATGCACATTTGAACAGGTGTTGCGCACACACATGTCCAAAGGACATGTGTGTGTGCAACATGCAACTTAGAAAAATGCTTTTAAAAGCATTTTTCTATGTTTTTGCTATTTACCGAGAGGTCTGACCTCTCGGTAAATAGCGGCCCAATTTTGCTAAATCACAATTTTTGCAAGTGTCATGAATAGCATTTAAGGAATCTCTAATAGAGATTCCTTAAATGCTAATCCTCGCATATTTGCTAATTCCTCATTAGCGATTTTTGCATTTGGGATTGTGAATCCCAAATGCCAAAATTGCACTCGCAAAAGGCAAGATTCTGAGAATCTTGCCCTTTGCGAGTGCAATTTTGCTTCATGAATCAGGCTGTATGTCCCTTAATATTTCAAGTATATCTACAGAAATTAATTACACAAATTACATCCGCCTTGAGGGGTGAACAGCCTTTACAAAGAAACTTTTACAACGCACTACCTTTACAACGCAACTTTTACAACGCAAACTATTACAACGCATTGCTCTGGGGGGGCGCTCTAGGATAGGGAATAGGTTAATTTACTATCCAATAACCTTCCCTAGTGTCCACGGGGACTGGAGTTGGAATAGTAAATTAAACTATTCACTATCCAGCACCCCAAAGCACTATGCGTTGTAATGGACTGCGTTGTAATACTTACGTTGTAAAGGCATGGGATGTAAATGCATGCGTTGTAATGTCATACATCCGCCTTGAGGTTCCATTATTAAGTCATTTCATATATATCTAGAACGGGAACCACATGGGAATAAATTGCTCCCTCATACAGAATTATCCGAACAAAAGAGAAATTATTAAGAACTGCTAACATTCAGGACAGGCTCACAGTGATCTGAGTATTCGAAAACGGTATAATCACCTCAAGTTTAATGAAGAGCATTAGAAGGGCAGGTATGACACACCACAACAAAAACAAATTGGGGTGCATACCACAGCAATGTAGTTTTCACAGGCGTGTCTCAACTGGGTTGCCTGGCCCACCAAAATGTAGTAGGGAATAGTTCTGTCCTGAAATGTACTGTTTTTTCTCTAGAGATGTTATGTTAATTTTGTTTATTTATGTTTACCTAAAGTCACAGTTCTAAATCCATCTTTGAAACTGTTGATGTGTTGATTACGTTTTGTAAGCAGCTGGAAATCAATTTTACTTCGTGAGTTTGAAAGAAGGGTATAGGTGAACGCTTGCTCATGGCAGTCTTATAAAATCACTTCACCATACGTATTTTTCTGTTCATTCATTTACAGTTCATCTAACAACTTGCTATAGCCTTTTTTGAAAATAAAGCTATGATTTTAATGGTGTGCCTTTTTCATTCATTGGTTTTATGTTTTAGAATGACATCTCGTAGACTTATAGCCGAGGACAGAAGCAGGAAGGGGCACAACAGATATATTTCTGATTTTGTTTTTTGTTGCTGTGCCATTACTTGTCCCAGAAACAAAAAGGAATACATGTCTCTGCTCTGCCTCAAGCCAATTGACCCTTTCTTAAAACTATGATCTAGGAAGGTCGGTTACCAGCAAAACAAACAGTAAACAAATCATGTGCCTATTTTTCCTTGTCTACATTTTACCGGAGCTCTCCAGTAACTCAGGGGCATATTACCAACAAGTAGCGATATTTATCGCTAAATAGGCTTAGCGACGATTTTTTTTATCGCTGCCTATCGCTGGATATGTTAGCGGAGAATACATGCTATTAGCAACGTTTTTCTCCACTGTGCTAAAATATTCAGCGATATCGGCGAAATGCGTGAATATCGCGGAGAATAAAGCGATATTCACGCATTAGCGACGAAATGCTCTTAGCCATGTTATCCACCTTCCATTGGATAACATGGCTAAGAAATGGTCTGAGCAGGCGTTAGTTTTGGCGATAGCGGGAATATTTCCATCGCTATGCCTGCCTTGCTAATAGGCGATAGCGACGTTAGCGACTGCTTTCAGTCGCTAACAGGTTGGGTACGCCTACTTTGCATGTCATTAGCGATAAATATCGCTGACATGCAAAGCGGGCCCAAAACCGCTCGCTATCGCTTAAAAGCTGTCGCTAACATCAGTTAGCGACAGCTTGCTAATTGAGCGATAGAATTATCGCCGCTTAGCGTCCAAAAACAGCCGCTAAACCGGCGATAATTGCCTATCGCCACCCTTGGTAATATGCCCCTCGGTCCCACGTGTGAGGGGCTCAAAACATAACATATGTAACATATGTATTTGAAAATGCACATTCACCCGTGGGCATCTTGGAGCTGAATAGCAGATTTTTATTGTTACCCAACTCAGTGCTACTCATTTTCTTGACCTCTGAAAGATAAAAGGCAGAGTGGACCTACTGGGATTTGAACCTGTGGCTATAAGGTCGAACACAAGCCCCTACGATTGACATATTAGTCAACTAAGTCACCACACCGGGTTCATGTTTTGTTAGTTGCATGGTGAGATTTGTGGTCCTTTTTTACCCATTAATAAACTTGGACTACACGTACCAGAATTCAAAGAAAATTCCTGGTCTGAATGAGCTAATCAAACATACAAAGAGAAACTCATTACTGGGTAATTTTTTTAAAGGACCTATTTGATCTTTTGATAATATTCCAACTAAGGGTATTAAATCAAAATCAAAATTTGATTATCTAACTCTTGTTGATTTCAATTATTGTCTTTTTAAGGCAAAGTCAATATATAGAGATAACAAGCATTTGCAATGCATTAGGTCTGGTATTTGCGAGAGTTTAAGCTATTGGCATTGTAAATTACAATGCCTTTTATTTATGTGTTTTGATAATAAACACATAAATAAAAGGCATTGTCATGTACAATGTCAATAGCACAAACTCTTGTAAATGCGAGACCTGTTCAGAGAGACGTCTGCCACTGTTCCCTGTTTCTTGGAAAGTGAAAGCGCTTGTGGCGCACTCAAATGTTGCAGGAAAGCTTGTTGTGCCGGCCATAGGAGAAACTATTTAAAGAAAATAGTGCTTACAGACTAAAGGTGTAACAACCATACTAAAAGGGCCAGTCCTCAGGGGAGGATACGACTTGAGACAAGACGTTACTAAGGAGGGACTAACAAGCCTATTAACGAATCAGAAGCCAGCATTTACAAAAGACCATGACACTAGCCAATGACAAATATGGGCGGAGAGTGAACGGGGCTCCTATTCCATAATGCAATACAGCATGGCTCACAGAGCAACGCATGCGCTGCCCAGGCTCGACCTAAAAAGCACACAACTACGGTCCACATCTGTTTTATCATGGGATTACATAGGTCACGCCACTAATAAAATGTTTCTTATTTATGGTTCTGAGGGCACGCCCCTTTAGAGACCCCCATACAATTTTCATCCCACTTAAAGCCCTGGGTGGGCAAGCCACTGAAAGCTCGAGCTAGGTACGAGCCTGAAGCCTGGGCCTGGCTCAGCTTGAGGTCCTGTTGGCACTTGTAGCTGAGTTTTCATGTGGCTTCTGCCTGCAGCTCTCCCTTTATACAGCATGTGGCATAGTGTCCAGAGGTTCCAACCGAGGAAGTCAGGAACCATGTACGATTCTCTGCGTCAGTTCAACATCCTGTGATTCTGGTGAAAAGCCTTAATCTCATGAGGCCTACAAACAATGCATATTAACTGGTAGTACCATAAAGTACTCCACTACCTTCAGATCGAGTTTGTGCTGTATTTTAAAAATGGCAGAATGTGCTAAAAGAGTAAAATAGAGCCTATCAGGAGAGACAAATCGATATCTATTTACTGGTTAATTTGAACAGAATGTACCCAGACAGCCTGGATAAATCATGGCCACACCACTTAAATTGTATGTTCTAAGGCAAATATTGTATTTCACCCAAACTCTTTTTTCTTCATTATTGTGTATGACAGCACTTTCCAATATGTGACTTCAGACTAGCAGTTGTACAAAACTATCACTTTTAATAAGTACTACTCAGTGCAGTGCTATAATGTACCCTCTTAATCACATAGCTTCCACGTGTAAAAGCATATTTTGTTTTCAACTTTGAAAGCACTATCATATTTTACGTAGTTTGTTGTACAATTTCCATAACTCATATATTCAGGGCTCGGCTCGTGCATGGGCTCTAAGATCCTAGCCATCCCTTGACTCGGCTCGCCATCAACTGCTAATTTGGGGGCTCTCCCATCTCTGCTAAGACTAATGAATAGAAACATGTGGGGTTTGTATTCAAGTACATGCTCATTAACACCTTGCCTGCTGCCGTTGGCCGTTGAATGTCGCGCGCACTACCTTCCTAGTGCTGCGCACGTTCAACAACCGACGCGCCCCCGCCCGCGCAAGAAAACGCCCGCACCACGGCGGAATTACCGCAGCGCTTAACGGGTTAAGCATGAGGGATCAACTCTCTAACCAACCATTTGTTATTGACTTGACATAGGCTTTCAGCCCCAAAGAACATCACTTAAAGAGCTATCTGATGAATGATGTCACAATTTAGCCCAGACTCAAAGCTGGATTATCAAACAAAGCAACAGCGTATAGCGCCTATTGTTGGTGATTGTTAGAGATACAGGACTGGGTAAAGACACATCCTCTTTACACTGATGGAGCTTTTACCATGGTTGGAGTGGGTTAATGGGTGCACTGGTAGTGCCCATAGGGCTTCTCTGAGAGGCCGTGTAGGCTGTTTTTCAGCTGTTTATGGGTTTGTTTGTGGTTTGTTTTTATTATTGATTTCCCTGATATTACTGTAAACGTAGCCAGCAGCAAGCATACATTCATGCATTCTCCCAAGCCTTGCAAACCATCTATACAGCGTGTCTGTACGAGTTAAAATTAAGCATGGGCGGATTTTGCGAATTGGCAATCCGCGAAATTGCGTATTTACGGATTCGCAATCCGCAAAATCCGTGACCTCTCGCGAATTTTGCGGATTCCTTTTTTTTTGTGTTCGCAAGTGTTTCTGCCATTTCGCAAGGGTTTTTTACCAGTTCGCAAACGCGAACTTACTTGTCGGGTAACAACGGTCGCGACCATGTTGTTTCTACGTCTGGTTCATCACAGCACCCTCTGTTTCACTACTGCCACCCTCTGTTTCACCACTGCCACCCTCTGGCTCACCCATGCCACCCTCTGGCTCACCCATGCCACCCTCTAGTTCATCACTGTAGATTATGGGGGGAAAAGCACACCGCCCTGCCTCAACTGACATGAATGAATTAGGGGCTGATTAATGTGTCACTGAATTTGAACTTCCAGGCTGGCACCTTCTTCCTTATCTGTAATTGCTTTCTGTTGCAGTGTCATTTTTTTAAGAGGACCTTTGTTGTATACTTGTAGCTATTCTCTGAGCCTGCTGTGAGGGTCAGAGCAGGGTCATAGAAAAGTTGCAAGTAGGCAACTGAACTCTGAAGGGGCCCCTCAGGAAGCACTACAGGGAATGGTTACTAATGATAAGATTGAACTTTTGCACCTGCTGAGTGCTTTCAGTTTTGCAAAAATCCAAATATCCAGCAGCATCCACAAAAAGTAATCCTTCCAGGTCCAGGTCAAGATCCAAATCAAAGTGACCAGCACATGAAGAAAGCACTGTGAGGAGCCTGCTGGACAGGAACAGGAAGTTGGAGACTGTGGGGCACTTCCTTCCCCCCCCCCCTCTAAAATGGACTCCTTGCAAAAAAAAGTGCAGGCAAATGTCAACCTGAGGAGTTATTCTGATAAAAATCATAATTTTCAAGGTTTATGCTGCCTGCTGGTGGATTTCTTGTGCGAAATTGCAAATTTTGCAATCTCGCAATTGCGAGATTGTCGCTGCCCGCCGCATCTACGTGTTCGCATAACTCCCAGACTAACTATTGTTTTTAGTTAACGCACGGGACCATCAGAATAAAATTCCCTCTGGTACTCTTGCGTTATTTTAACTTCACTATCCGTCTACTACCACCCCTGGCCCCTCACCCACACTTCACCCATGGGCAGTTGGAAAAAGATCTCCACCAAAGAGCCCCTCTTTTGAGGTGTAGCCCGTTGGGTATTGCACCGCCCACCCAACGAGGAGCAACGGCCCATGATGAAGCTTGACACCTGCAAGGGTGTGTGAGGCCACTATATCCAACAAAATGGATACCCAGTGGATGGTTACCATTTAACCACCCTCCTTTTTCACGCTTTTGACCTGCACCCATCCCCTAGGAACAGCCCAGTCCCCTCTTTTATTGCATGGCAAGTGTTTACTCCCGCGATGCGTGATCACGGGCCTTTATGACCTACTCGTGTGTCCAAACTCTCGCTGTGCAAGGTGGCAAGCCGCGATGACGTCGACAAACTCCCGCAGGATCCCGCAGCAAGATCCAAAATGGCGCAGCACACGCAAACATGGAGAAAAACAACTCTGCAAACGCTGAATGACGGTAAGTGAACGCTGCGCGCCACAAAATTGTATAGTATTCTAGTTGGCAAGTGCGACCTAGCCAATAATCCGCTTCGCGCGGATTTACGAATTTTTGGCAAATTCGCGAGTGTTCGTGGATTGCGAATTTGCCGAAAATCCGCAAAATCCGCGAGCGGAACGGATTTTACGCCCATGCTTAGTTAAAATCAACATACTTTGCAAATGTGGGCCACTGTTTTAGCGGTGTGATACGCTAATGGGGCCCACTTGTATTTCGGTGTCCATGACTATTTCTAACCCTGCTCTTTATTAGGACAAACACACCTTTTTTTTTTTTACAAGCCTTTAACCCTGTGCATGCGTCGGATAGCCCCCAGCCGTCCGACATGACAGTGGGCATGTGTGGAGGACAGCCAGGGACCGTCTGACCCTACCCACTTATTATTTGCCTGTACTGCGGCAGAATTAGAACCGCGGTCAACAGGTTAAGATGTCAGTTTAAATAAAATCAAAGGGCCCCATTTACAAAGAATTGGCGTAGGGCAGTGCAAGTTATTTTGCTGTACCGCCCTATACCAATTTGAAAGGGCATAAATGCACCGAATTTACAAGATACGGTACATTCCTGTCCTTTCAGCAGACGCACAGTTTGCAGCAGAGCTCCAACACAGGCACTCTTGCACCATGGTTCAAGGGTGTCTGTGTAGCTGGCATGATTAATTATGTGCAGGAAGGGGCACTATTCTGCAAAAAAACAATCACTACAGGCGTTTTCCTCAACATTTCTCCTTGTAACGCCTGCTTTGGGGAGGCATACGTTTTTTGGCACAGACCCAAGTTTCGAGATGTTGTAAATCTGGAGCAGTATCAAAATTCATGGTTTTGAGTGGGAACACCCACAGTAACGCTCAGGGACGCCTCCTATATGTAAAGAAAGGCAAAGCGCTGCCCTGCCTTACTCCGTGTCTATGAGGCCATGGAAAGCCACGTAGGGGGGCTTTGCGTCGGATTGTCATAAAAATTGATGGCCTGGCGGTGTCGGCCTCTTGTAACTGAGGACCAAAGTGTGCAACTCTACACCTTTAGTTTCTGACAAGTTGTCAGCAAACCAACATACTTGGCAAGTTGCATGATAGATCTCACGTTCACACTCAATATTACTTAGACGAATCTATTGATACATTCAAAAACTTTGACTAACAATGCTGTTAAAAAAAAGAATTCTTATCATTTTCATTCAGCTAACGCAGAAGCCAAAGCCATTTTAGAATGAAAATACACCATTAATGAGGAAGTATTTCAAGGAATTTACGAAGTACACTGGGTATTCTCACAAAATAACTCGCACTTAGAAGCCCCACTGGCAAATGTTCACTGCAGCATCACTAATACCCGCAACAAACTGACCACCCTTAAATGAAGGACACTGAAAACATGGCTCAAATCTGCCACGACATGATTCAATAAAGAGATTGCATTCATGAAATATGTGCCTCGTATCTTGGAACACCAATGGTGTAAATCACTGAGGTCCTCATTTAGAGTTTGTCAGATGGAACTAACCACGATAAGGCGATGGAGTAAAGCACTCTGTCATCCGGAGAGAGTACCTACCTGTCAGACTAAAAGATGTCTGCCAGCCCAGCAGATATCTTTTCCATTTACAGGAACCACTATCACGGCGCCTCCTATAAATGCTTTAAAAGTTTGATGGATGGCTCGGTCAACATGACGGTGCATTGTGTCAAACTTTCAACTATGTTTTTTTGTATTTTTTTAGCAAAAAACAATGACCCCCTCACCATGAGTGTTTACTCCCATGGTGTGCGGGTTATTTTGCAGTTTTCACTGTCCCTTGCTATCAGGTTTACCTGGCAGTGACGGAGAGTGGAAGCCGGTCATGTGTCCGGCCACTCTAAATAGGGCAGGCGAACTCATGGACAAACCACTGATATCCCTTACTCCGTTGAGCCAACGCGGTGTATGTCAATGGCAGAGATGGAGAAGTATCTGCCGTCTACATACTTGCATTCTGCCCGGCTCTTATAAGGTGGGCGAAACTTCACTTTGGAGGTTACTGCATCGCCGTTGCAATGGAGTACCGTCTCGCCAAAGTCTAAATCAGGCCCAAAGTCACTGGCTGAGGCAGACAAGATTTGCTGATAACCCTATATGAGGAGTTGAGTTAAAGCCAACAAAACAACCAAAAAGCTGATTGTCAAACACATCAACGAAGTTTAAAATCAAAAATTTATATTCCATTTAAAATGGCACACGTAGGAGTTCCATAGTCACCCCTTGTGCCTCATGGCTTCATTCTATTTTATGAATAACACTTGTATAGTGGAATTCAACAAGCGGGTTAATCAAGAATTTCACTAAGCCATTCCATGAGACTCCATGATGTGGTATAAAGTGAGGTTGTGTGACGTTACAATGCATACTTTTACAACGCATGCCTTTACAGCGCATTTTTTACACCGCTACATCTTTTACAACGTATTCCACTACATCGCATGACACTACATCGCATTTTAAGAAACTATCTTTACAACGCATTCCATTACATCGCATACTACCTTTACAACGCATACCATTACAATGCATGTATGGTAAGTATTGGATAGTATAGGGGTAAAAATTACTATTCTAACTCTAGGGGGTGCAACAGTAGGGTAAGTGTTGGAAAGTGTAGGGGTAAAAATTACTATTCTAACTCCAGGGGGTGCAACAGTAGAGGAAGGGTTGGATAGTGTAAGGGTACTATGCGTTGTAATGACTGCGTTGTAATGGTATGTGTTATAGTGTCATGAGATGTAATGGTTGCGTTGTAATAGCATGCGATGTAAGGGTTGTTGCGATGTAATGACTGCGTTGTAATAGTAGTGCGATGTAAAAGTTGCATTGTAAAGGTTGTTTCCCGTGTAGTGCACACCCTGCGACACGACTACAGAGTGATACACAGGAGTCAGTATTGTCCAACGGGTGGGCGGATGATGCCCTGGTGATGGAGGAGGGTCTGAGAATAAGAATATAAGTGAGGGAGTCCATGGAAAGCCAAGGACAGGGTGAGTGGAGATGGGTAAGGAGTGAGGGATAGTCATGTGCTGGTGCAGGGAGATATTATATACTTCTAGGAGAAACAAACAAAGGTTGTTTTTTTAATGTGGGAAGATGTTGCATGAAGGGATTAATCGTGATCTGTTTTCAGAAGTGGAGAAGTAACCCTCCAAGAGCTAACAGACTACAGACTCTTCTAGCTTGCCATATGTCTGCTTCAGTATGGAGAAAGACATACCAAAGAAACTACAAGACTCTCTGGCATATTATGGGGCTCACACAGAATGCACTTCATTCTGGCCAAGCCGTGGACAATCCACCTCTCAAACCAGAGGCCCAATGGAAAGTCCTTCGGCAAAGCCATCCACACACACAAGACTCTTCGAATAGCCCACATGCCAAACTCATTTTACTCTTACAGTAACTCAAATAAAGTGGACATTGAACAAGTCCTATACTAACCTCACATAGGAACCAACAGGCAGAAGCGTTTGATGGCATTCTCAGTATGCAGAAAGAGTGCCCCGCTTCAGAATGTGCCACAATACCATACTAATGATGGGTAGCGCTATACAAATGGTAGTGACGTAATGTCATGTTCATCTCCTACGAGCCCTTCAGTCATGTGTCAGAGTCACATGGCGAACAGAGACCCCACTCCCTCACATCAGGTAAGTTCTCCTTTCTATCGGTAGGCACGTAAGCCGCACGGATACTCCTCGATTAGCCTGGAGCCCCCGATGCCTTGGTCGCCAAGCTTTTACTGTAATGACTCGAAGAATGGAGTGTCTCAAAATGGCTCCTTATGATCTGGCCTGTGCTGTTGCATTGGGCAAACATAAATGGCATTTCTTTAGAGACGCTGGGCAGCAAAGGGCAGCAGCAAAAACTGATTATCCGAGAGTGGAGGCGCAGCTATAGATAATAGGCGCGCGGGCTCTGGGGGTTCAGAGATTAATTTAGCACAAAGCGTTGCTGTGCAGACTTTCAGTTTTATGAGGATTCAATCTTGGGAACAGCACTCAGGAGGTCCTCCAGAGGATGGTTTCTGCAGGAGCAAATTGCTCAATAACCATCCAGCTTTGTTATAAGAGTAGAAGAGCCTGTGGCCAGATGATTGAGGTCCTTTGAAAGAGTCAGCTGATGCACAGGCGAAACAAAAGGAAAAACTGCAGAGCTGAAACGTGAGGAGCTTCTCATCAACAAGCATTGGCAAAACCAATAGGTGTCCCCTTTGTAATGCCAGTGCCAAGGTATTGTAATTTGCTAGTGCTTGATTTGTAAAGCACTGTTTAAAACAACTGAAGGAAAAAAATCCAGTTAATGGAGGAAAATCAAACACATAACTTACAGTACATCCTAATTCAATGTTGAATTCAATTTTTGTAATCTACATAACTGGCATGGTTTATGTTTTTTAATACTTTAAATGCTGAGAACTCTACATGTAATTCAGAAAGCCTGTTGCACATGATCCAGATTAAAAATAACACTGAGGACTGGGAAGTTGTCTACAGCTGTGAATGAGGCAGTGTCTGAATTTTAAGGAAAAAGATGGCCAAGACAGACTTGGAACTGGAACAAATGGTTTGGCCATTTGGTACTCTGCAGCATCCCAGGAGCTAAGTACACCTACTGGCTCAAACGACTGATTGAGTGCACTATCTCACCCCTCCACTTTGATCATAAATGCTGCAGGTGTGTGTCTGGGCCTCAGTTTTTATACCTTAAGCAGAAAGAGGAAATAATGCAAAATCAACCTAATAAAGACGATTCTTCAATTAGAACTCTTCAAAAATATCTGCTGTTGTGCTTTTACAGATGCATGGAAAGGAGTGAGGAGAAACATGGTGAGGGTGGGGGCAGTGACGTGAGTGAAAGCAGCACATGAGGGTAAGAGCAGGAAGACACATGTGCTCCCATGGAGTGCTCAACTAAAAAGAAAACATTAGTTCCCTGATGTGAGCTGTGGAAGGATACTAGTCATTTCATCAACAGATTGGTCGCAAAGCTGTGCTCCAGTGCAGGTACAAACACAAGAAAGCAAAGAATGAGAGGCTAGCAAATGAGCCTCATAAGAAAGCCAGAAAACACTTCACAATGGGTGTTTCAAACACTACTCTAAATGTTGGAATTTGCACATAAAACAGCTCTTCAACAACAGACATCAAGAAGCTCACAAACAGGCAGCAAGAAGCTCACAAGCAGACAGACAGAAGCTCACAAGCAGACAGACAGAAGCTGAGAAACAGGCAGATACTAGCCGACAAACAGACAGTTAAAAGCCGACAAAAAGACAGATAGAAGACGACAAACAGGAAGCTGTCTGTAGACGAGAACTAAATACCTGTCACTGAATTTGAGTATCTGATTAAAAGTTCTAAAATCTACTGGTAATGAATTATATACTTACTCATCTTATAAATACACCACTGACAGAGACCACTTAATTCGCCTCACAGCCTTAAAGTAGATTCACTTGTTTCCCTCCAACCGAACCCAGGAAGTGCACAACAGAAGTAACTAAGGATTCCTCAGCTCAACGAGTTACTTGCAGCAGTCTCCAGAGGTGCACCCACCCTGTTTATCTTTTCACTGTCTATAGATGTGCAGGCTGCTGTGCATTCATGAACAGGTTGGCTTCCGAAATGAATGCTCAAGATTAAAAAATTCACATTCGGCATCGTGTCTGGGACCGTAGCCAAAACCACGGGATGCTTAGACTGCAAACGCGGCAGATCAAAGGCCCCCCTGTTTAGAGTGGAGCATCCCTGTGATGTGAAAACACGAGAACTGAAGAATTCTCCTCCACTACAAAAGCGACTCCCAAACCCATAAGAATTTTTCCAAAAGTGCTTGACGAAACGTCTGTAAAATTGAAAACTAAACACAATTGCAGGGTTTAAAATACTTACTAATGCAACAATCTTGAACGTTGAAACAAAGGCTCACACACTGAAATATCAATAAAAAATAAATCACCAAAGAAAAAGAATAAGGCTTATTATTAGATCAACAGTGAAAGTATCAATTCAATAGTTCAGTATTTACGCTTTCACAGGGGAGGCATGCCTATTTATCGAAGACACCTGCGGTGCGCGTAGACCCCCTAGAGGGAGTTGATCATCCTGTTTCCTACATTCACGATGGAGCAAAGATAGAAGCCCCACTCTGATCGCTCCTGACTGCAGCTGTACACTCACGTAATAACTACACTCCACGATGGCTTGAAGCGTAAAAGGCCATTTATTATGACCAGGTTATCAATAACTCCCAACATTTAATAAACAATAACAATTCAACTTTATAACTTTAATCAACAGTACACAAACCCTACCCCTCGTTCATTCACCATCCGTCTCACCACTTTCACTCCTCCCCATTCCTGCTGTAAACTTCTCCATACATCCTTACTCACTATCACACCCCTCCTAAGCATCCGCTCTGGCCTTTCTTCCGCTGCACCTTGCATCATGCACTCCGCCTTCCTTCACTTGTACTTTTGGAGGGGTAGTGAGTCACAGACGGGCAGAGGTACCTACCACCCCCAAGGGGTGGCTCCGCCCGTCCGTGACTCACCACCCCTCCAAAAATCCATAACCCTGGAGTCAGATTACCTGTCCTAAGCTGGCACGCAATCGCCCACCCCCCTGTCCCTTTTTAACTGTAGGGTGGGTCAATTTCTAAATTCTCCTAAAACCCCTCCCTAACACGGTGGTGCAAGGTGCTAGATACCTCTCACCCCAACACCTATACGCACCACCCGCCCGCCCCCAAACCCACCCCTCAGACCTCCCTCCACCTAGTCCTTCCGATGGCAGCGCGAAGATCCCCGGGGGAAGACTGGTCTGTGACCCTGCTTACTCCGGTGGCTGCAATCGTGCAATAACTACACTCCACACTGGTTCGAAGCTTAAAAGGCCATTTATTAGGTCCAGGTTATCAATAACTCCCAACGTTTATTGAACATAACAAATCAACTTTATAACTTTAATCAACAGTAAACAACCCCTACCCCTCGTTGATTCATCATCTGTCTCACTACTTTCACTACTTTCACTCCTCCTGCTGTAAAATTCTCCATAAACCCCTTCTCATCTTCAAACCCCACTATGCATCCTCTCTTGACTTTCTCCCGCTGCACCTTGCATCATGCGCTCCGCCCTCCTTCACCTGTGTACCTTCCCTCCCAAAAGGGGTGGCTCCGCACATCTGTGACTCACCACCCCTCCAAGGATCCGCCACCCAGGTAACCCCCATAGGGCGGTTGCCTGCCCCACACTGTCCTGTGCACCTTTCAAACTCACTCATCCCGCCGACACCAAATGGTCTCATTCCAAAGCTTGCTGTTCTTATACCGCATCTTCATCATGTAATATGGATTACCTATTTTGGAAAGATGCACCCTATTATCCCGAAATCGGACTGGCTTCTTCAGCCGCAGACCTTCATGAGCAATCAACATAATGTTCCTTGGTTGCCAAAAAACTCTCATTGCTCTGTTGAGCTTCCTTCTCGCTTTATCGATAGCTGCATGATTGGCAGCTCCGCTCCAAACTCTCCACGGTACTTGCTCTGTCCACACTAAACATGTCTCCGCCATGTTTTTCTTCATGATCTCCAGGTCCCTTTGCTTATTCTGCAGCATTGCCCGGCCTGACATACGCACCAAGTCGTTCTCCCCAGGTAAATGGCTAGCATATCTGGGCAGCCCCTCTAAGTTACCATCTTTGTTTGCTAGGGCAGCAGCGCCCCCATCGCATTCCCCCTTTACCCCACCAACTGACTTCATGATAACTGCTTCTTAGGCCCAAATTGCGGCCATAAAGCTGCTGGTCCAAGTATTTTGCTGCCCAGTGCACAAACCAGGGTCCTACGATCCAGCGGACTGTCTTGGTCCCCGGTCCTCTTAAGCATCCTGCAACATAAAAAAACAGAATTAGCCTCTGGAAACCAACCCTACTTCAAAAACAAACACCCCCCTTTTCTCCTTCCAACAGATATACCCCCCACTGCCCCTTTTACTTCCTCACATATCTCTCACAACAGTGTGACTGCCAACGCCCAATCCGGCGAATCTTCCCCCATGACCACCCCAGCCGTGCCGCGGAGATAGCTGCACCAATTCTGAAGGAATGCGTACCATAATCAGTCGGTTCCCTCTCCACCCTCCTGAGTGCTATGCGCAACACTGGCAACAGTTGGGAAGATGTGACCATTTCCCCAGAAGCATGACAGAATATTTCCACACTATCGCGCTGATCCTGCGCGCCGTGCCATCGCCATTCACGACATGCATCAGTGGAGCCGCTTTTGTACAACCATACCCATTTACCTCTCCCTGCCTGGTCCATCTTCGATTGCCTCAACCAGATACCCAGGTTCCCCTGACACAAGGACACTTCGCCGTGTAACAAACCCAGCCGCCGCGGTGAACCCAACAGTTCTGACACTCGAAAAGCCCCCAAAAAAATACAGATCATGCACAGCCTGTACAATCGCGCCTCCTCAACATCGTAACAGAAATCCGGTAACCCCTCCAACAACTCCCTTAATAATTTAAAAGTAATCGCTTCCCTCGGCGGCCCCCCAACCTTTCAACGTCCTGCTCAGCAGTTCCTCTTTTGCTGGATCAAACTCCAGATACACTTTACCATAGAAGGTTCTTCACGTCAACTTCCCAACTAAGGTCGTCTGCGAAAGCCCCTTGTCAATACAATTTAACACAAAACCCAGGACTCCTTGCTCCACCTCTTGATGAGAGATGTCCAGTGTCGCCACTCCAGGACCCAAACATTCTCAAAATTCAGACAAAGCCAGTCTGTAACTGCAGCGTTGAGTCAACCAATGACTTCTCAATCAGACCTATCAGTCTCATTCCCACCAGGCACAGATGTCGTCCGGCAACTGCGTCTTGCACTGGTCTGCTCTGGGCTCCAAAGTCCGAAACTGCTACCACTGGAACTGAGACAAAGCATCCACCACATCATTGCTCGTCCCAGGCACGCGCTTGGCACGAAAAACAACATTCAAATGTAAACAATTCAACATGAATCTACGCAACAGTCTTAAAACTCTCAAATCCCTTGCCTTCTGGACGTTCACCAACTTCACCACCGTGGTATTATCCACGTGGAAAAGAACTGTCCGGTTCTGCAGCTCCCCGTCCCACACCACAATCACCACCAACAATGGGAAGAAGTCCAGGATGGCAATGCTCCTTCCTTGGCCCAACCAATGCGCCAGCCACTTCTCTGCACAACAACACCCATCCAAAAACTGGCCGAAACCCTAGGTACCAGCCACATCTGAAAATATCTGCACCTGCCATACCGTACGTTCCTCCACGAAATCCAAAGAGACCCTATTGAAGTCTTCCAAGAACATTTGCCACTCCCGCAAATCCGCCCTAACCCCCATGGTGATCCGGACCCTGTGATGTGGCAACACCGCACCTGACATGGCCAGGCCAAGCCTTCGCAAAACGTCCTCCCGGCTCTTTCCACCCTGAAGGTAAAGTACAGGAAAACCGGCAACTTCTGCAACGCCCTTAATTCAATCTTCCTTTTCCCAATACCCTTGCCAGGAAATTTTGCATATCAGTAACTTTGTCTTGGGGCAACCTTGCCAATCATTGCACAGAATCCAGCTCAATGCCAAGGAACGTCAGCTGACAGCTGGGCCTAGCTGTCTTTTCAGGTGCTAGTGGTACTGCCGCAGCGCTCTTGCATAGTCTCCCGAGCCCTCTTTCCTCGCGAGCAAGAAATCATCCAGGTAGTGTGACACATCACTGTATCCACTCTTCTCTATGAACACCCGTTGTAAAAATTTGCTGAACATCTCAAATATCACACAGGATATGGCACACCCCATGGATGGGCAACACCTTGTCCACATAGATGGCCCCATCAAACTGCATCCCCAGCAGAGGGAAGTCCACTAGATGAATAGGCAACAGGCGGAAAGCAGACTTGACATCATACTTGGCCATTTCTGCTCGCGCCCCGCACGCCCTGTCCAGGCAGACCGCGTCGTCCACTGATGCAGACAGCACCCTACAGTCTTCCTCCACGATGATATCATTGACTTACTTTTCCTCCGGGCAGGAGAGGTGATGGATCATTCTAAACTCCCCCGGTCTTTTTTGGGTACCAACCCCAATGATGACACTATCAAGTTCTCACATGGCCAATCCGTAAAAGGACCCGCCATCCTCCCCTCCGACACCTCCTTTTCCAGTTTTGCTGCCACTACTTCGGGTTGGTTCAAATTGTCCGCCCAACGCCTGACTCTAGGACCTTGATAACCAAGAGTCATGGGCCCATAGCATCTAGCTCAATTGGTGTAATGGCACTGCGGTCCAAGTTGCTCTCTCCTTTCGTTGCCCACCATTGCTTGCTAAGCATGGTGAGGGTGAAGCATTGCACCAGTGCGTGTCTTCCCCAGCACTTGGAGCATTCATGCTAAAATTTACACGGGTGCCTTGTACAGAACCCCTTGTTAAAATTCCAGCAGGCACCTGTTGTTGCCCCTGGTGATTTGGGTGGCCCACCTGTACTCCATGCTCCCACCTGAGTGCCACCCACCCTGTGCTGGGCGGGAGGCACCTGAAAGGACCGATAGGTTATCGGCAGACTGCTAGCCGTATTAGTAGATGCTGTTGATTGGGTGGATGACCTCCACTGCATCCACAGTTCTTGATCTACTTCCCCCCGGGCTAATCAGGGTTAAGGCTAACTCTAGCCCTGAACTCCTTGTCATGGCTAATCTATGCGGAACCTCCGAAATGCATCTGATGCTTTCTAATAATGTCCATGCACTACAAGAGAGCGATCGCCCTATCCAGATATTTTTCGCAGTATATAATGGCGAAAATCAAGAAAACTGTGGTCCAATTTTCCATAGTGATGGGCACCCTCAGCCGTCTGGTCAACTCCCATTCTTCTTCCTTCGAACCCACTTTAGACTGCAATTCCCGGTGTAATAGTTTGAAAACATCTAAATACTCATGTTTCCAAATCCTGTTCCACGTCTTATCTGACAAATGGGAACCAAGGGCAACACTAAACCCATACAAGGCAATTTTTCTGATGCTTATCCCCAGACTTGTCCTCTTTGTTGTCTGCCCCCTCAACCTTGTCCGTCTGGAACCCAGCCCCCACCAAACGTGACTGTCCCCCACTTGCTTCACTGTCTTTCTGCAATGACACTGCCACCACCATTAGACCCATTTCTCTCACCTTCCCATACCCCACCCCCGACAGGCAGGTTTTTCCCTTCCTCCCAATATCTCCATCCCCCCATGCTGACCACCACTTTTCCGTACATAAGGGTCCACCCTGTGTCCCTTTGTCACTGGGCATGGCATGCGGTCTTCTTCTGTCGCACCACTTTCCTTTGTTCGCCGTCTTCTCCTGTAAAACATCACATTTCTTGTTGCTCCCCCAGGACCCCTAGGTGATCTCTCTCCCTCTCTTCATCATCACACAGTTGTGTGATGATGAAGAGAGGGAGAGAGATCACCCGGGGGTCCTGGGGGAGCAACAAGAAATGTGACATTTTACTCTCATCCTGATAGTCCAACACCTACTCAGCTTCATACACCATTTGCTCAATTGTGTATTTTTTGCTCACTCACTCTCTCCTGCACCCTTCTCTTTTACTCATGCGCACCACAAACAGTCTTGGCACCCTTCCCTCCCTTCGCCGGCATTGCGTGTTCCCTCGAAGGTAGGCTGGCCACCGCAGACCCACCTGCAACTTCTGACCGATTTACCAGAGCAGAGTTGTGCTTCGCCGGTACTACCCACCCCCTCCTGGCTTCCGCCACCAGTTGTAACCCCCCTCCCCCCCAGGCTGCTGCAACCTGGAGGAACCCCAGCACCACCGGGCCTCACCACTGTGCAGGCTTTCCCTGACCCCACCACCTGACTGCCGCCATGCAGGGACCCACTGACCCTGCCGCTCCCCGCTCTATTACCTGTACAAGGGCTCCCTGCCCCAGCTCCACCTCTTCCTCATCCCCCCACCCGAGGTCCACCAGTCCCTACCTCTCCCTGGCAGCGAACCTGGCTGCCCATCTGTCCTCAGTGTCCTGGATCAGGCGTCTCTGCTCTCTAATCTTGTTCTCCGGAGAGATCCCAGCATACCTGGGTAATATTGGGGGCTGTGTCTCCTCCCCACCCACAGATGTGGAGCACTGTCCCCATCCCTTGTTCCCTGAGCACGTGGCCACCATGGGTTCCATACCCTCAGGCCCTGCCGTCTTGGCCATTTTAAATGCAGGACCTCTCATGCTGGAGTCTGCCCCCTCCCCCAATTGAGCCAGTGTGAACCTGCGCAAGTTGTAGAACGGTATGCCCTCCTCGCTTTGGGCCAGCCCCCTCTGGTGGCATTCGGGCGCCTGAGCTCAGCGGCGCCGGATCCGTACATGTGGGCTCCGCCCCCTCCCTCTCACCTGATCGTCGTCCACTGACAGGCATGCGGTCAGGCTCTATCTCCTGCCCCGCGCTATGCATTGTTTGTGCCCTGCCCCCTGGGCCCAGAGGTTTTTTAGGTCTCGCCTTTACCATTCCGAAGGAATGGGAAATGGCGAGAATTCAAGTGCTCGAACTGATTGTCAAACCACCGCATTTTTCCGTGGCGTTTTCTTCGAGTGCACGTGGCCACAGGCACGCGCTTTTGGCCCATACACTTTCATGGCCATCTGTTCCTCAATGTCCCTCCCACCCTTCGTTTGATCTTGCCGCGAGTTCAGGCTAATGGCCCTCCCCCCTCCCCCAGCACAGAGCGCGCATCGCGGCCGCACAGCACATCAAAGGGCTTCTCCCAGCGTGTGCTGTGCGGCTTCTCCTCCTCATATTATGTGGCCGGCCGTACTTGTGTTTCCTGGCCGCTTCCCGGCCGCTCTTGTATTTAATTAGCAGCAGCAGCATTTCTCCTGTGCCAGGCCACATCAAAGGCTCTGTGCCACTTTCACCCACACAGCAACACTTACAGACACGCAACGCCACTCACACCCACGCAAGCCCACTATCATCCACGCAACACCACACTCACCCACGCAACGCCACTCACCCAAGCAACACCACTCACACACGCAACGCAACTCATCCACGCAACCCCACTCATCCACGCAACCCCACTCATCCACGCAACCCCACTCATCCACGCAACGCCACTCATCCACGCAACGCCACTCACACACGCAACACAACTCACCCACGCAATGCCACTCATCCATGCAACGCCACTCACACACGCTACGCCACTCACACACGCAACGCCACTCACACACGCAACGCCACTCACACACGCAACGCCACTCACACACGCAACGCCACTCACACACGCAACGCCACTCACACACGCAACGCCACTGACACACGCAACGCCACTCACACACGCAACACCACTCACACACGCAAAGCCACTCACACACGCAAAGCCACTCACACACGCAACGCCACTCACACACGCAACGCCACTCACACACGCAACGCCACTCACACACGCAACGCCACACACGCAACGCCACTCACACACGCAACGCCACTCACACACGCAACGCCACTCACACACGCAACGCCACTCACACACGCAACGCCACTCACACACGCAACGCCACTCACACACGCAATGCCACTCACACACGCAATGCCACTCACACACGCAACGCCACTCACACACGCAACGCCACTCACACACGCAACGCCACACACGCAATGCCACACACGCAATGCCACAAACGCAACGCCACTCACACACGCAACGCCACTCACACACGCAACGCCACTCACACACGCAACGCCACTCACACACGCAACGCCACTCACACACGCAATGCCACTCACACACGCAACGCCACTCACACACGCAACGCCACTCACACACGCAACGCCAGGCTACACATCATAAATAACAATCATTTGCAATGCTATAGGTCTCCCATTTACTTAAATTGAACATAATGGCATTGTAAATGACAATAACTTTCAAAAAATTTTACTTTTACAATAAATTGAAAAGGCATTGTCATTTACTATGCCAACAGCTTGAAGTTGCCTAAATGCAAGAATTATTGCATTGCAAATAGCCAATAGGGCTCGCTTTTGGGACCATTTAAGTGTTTATGCATGCGACATTTTATGTTGTTGCAACAAGGAAATTATGCTGCATAACTACTTATAAGGGCCCAAAAGCGAGACCTATTGGCAATGCCAATGCTTGTTTCCCTGGTGGCGGCTCGTTTACACATACCATGATAGCCGCAGCCACGCCCGCTGAGGCTGCATGCGTGTGCCAGACCATGCCGACCCATGCTTCTACCAAAGCACCGGTACGAAGGGGATCCGTCAGGCCAGCGTGCCCAAGGACGCGCAGTGCTACCCGCATCACGTCACAGTCAGGGACCGCTATGTCCCAGCCTTGCCAGGGGACCTGCTGCAACCTGCTTCCGCCTCGCTGCCTGAAAAACCAACTACCTTTTCCCTCCCGGCCTTACCTGTCCTGCCTCCACTTAATCAAATTCTTAATCCTCCTAAAACCCCTCCCTAACGAAGGTGCTAGGAAACAGGCCAGAACCTCTCACCCAGCACCTTTATAGCACCACCAGCCTGCCCCCAAACCCACCCCTCTGTCCTCCCTCCACCTAGTCCTTCCGATGGCAGCGCGAAGATCCCCGGGGAAAGACTGGTCTGCGACTCTGCATCCCCTAGGGGCCGACTTTTTACAAGGGAGGTGCCCCTTCCCTGCAGAATACTTGGTGGGGGCCCATAGAACTGGAAGACCCCCACTATGACTCACTACATCTACAGTGGTGGCGGCAGCAGCGGCTGGAGCATGAACATTCGGCCGTGCCCAGACCACTTCCATTACCGACCACCGATGGAAAAGGTGGGCTGTGGCGTGCAGAGCCTTGGATGCTGCAGCAGTAACCCCCCTAGAGTTCACCCGGCAACCTCATGTCAACCGCTGGTCTCCTCGACACTTAAGGCCCTGCTGGACGAGTGTTGCCCTAGGTGGGATGGGCGAAAGGCCATTTAGCTGCTCTACAAGGAAGGGAAGAAGTCGCATTTTGGAGTGCAAAAAATACCCAAAAAAAGAACTAAAACAGGAGGTGAGCCTACAGTTGCCCCCTACTATCAACCCCCATGGGTCGATAGCACTGATATGCTGTCTCCTCACCCTCCACCCATCCCCACCTTCCTCAGTAGTAAACGTTTCCATAAGCAGGACCGATGAGGAGCCCTCCATTCCTACCTGCCTGCTGACTGTTAACTCAAGGAATGCCACCTCAAGTTTCCCTCAACATTGTGGCTCACCAGATACAGGAATGGTGAGGAGGCCCCCATCCAAGCACTGGTGAAAAGAATATACTTTGTCAATTTCTATTTTTTATCTGTTCAACCCGTAGCACCTGTAACCGCGAGCGAATCTGCAACTTGTATATATGTAACTCTAACCACTAGTATCTGTAGTAGACTTTTTGACTTACCACCATTCTTATTGCAATTTCGAGTTTTTCTGTTGGCATCTTTTAACTAACTCATGTACTCTGAAGTCCTTGAGTAATGTTACTGGCCTTTTTGTAAAGCGCTCTGACACCATCGGGTAAAGTTTGCGATGTATAAATTCGCATTAAATACATAAATAAATTTACTTTAGGGATAAAATCAATCCGTACATTGAAATCAATGTTCCGAAAAAGCAGCGAAAGGAAGTAACCTTACTATGAAGCAACAGAAAGTCACGTTTAAATTATGTTGTGCTTTGTGTTGTTCTTTCTCATACGTAGACTACCGACAGGCGCTGCATTGCTTCTCATCTGTGTGCTTCTCTCCCTTCTCCCTGCGCTCTGTATTGCTCTCTCTCACCTGTGTGCTACTCTCCATTCTCCCTGCTGTCTTTGTTGCTCTTCTCGCCTGTGTGCTTCACTCTCTTCTCCCTGCGCTCTGTGTTGCTCTCTCACCGGTGTGCTTCTCTCCCTTCTCCCTGCGCTCTGTGTTGGTGTCTCTCGCCTTTGTGTTCCTCTCCCTACACTCTGTGTTGCTCTCTCTTGGCTGTGTGCTCATCTCTCTTCTCCCTGCACTCTGTGTTGCTATTCTATTCAAGCCATGCCTTCCCTGGACCGGAAACAAGCTTCTGAGGACCGGTATCTGGCATTTCAGCTGTCTTCAGCCAGGCTTGCTTGAATCCAGTGGCAAAGTGAGCTAGGAACTCACGTCTGAGCATACCCAGCCAACTTATGGCGAACAAAGCGGTACAAAAGGGGAACTGGGGTGGCAGAGTGGGCTAAAGAACGGTGATGGATTAAACCCAGATCTGTTGACTGGGTGTGAGTGTTTGATTGGTTCAGATGCTCCGTCCATCACCACCCCCTTTTGTACCTCTGCCTTCTCCCTGCGCTCTGTGTTGCTCTTCTTGCCCGTCTGCTCCTCTCCCTTCTCTCTGCGCTCTGTGTTGCTCTTCTTACCCGTCTGCTCCGCTCACTTCTCCCTGTGAAACCTGTTGCTCTCCTCGCCTGTGCGTGCCTCACCCTTCTCCCTGCACCCTGTGTTGCTCTTTCTCACCTGTGTGCTCCTCTCAATTCTCCCTGCGCTCTCTGTTGCTCTTCTCACCCGTCTGCTCCTCTCCCTTCTCCCTGCGATTTGTGTTGCTCTTCTCGCCTGTGTGCGCCTCACCCTTCTACCTGCACTCTGTGTTGCTCTCTCTCACCTGTGTGCTGCTCTCCCTTCTCCCTGCACTCTGTGTTGCTCTTCTCGCCCATCTGCTCCTCTCCCTTCTCTCTGCGATCTGTGTTTCTCTTCTCGTCTATGTGCGCCTCACCCTACTCCCTGCACTCTGTGTTGCTCTCTCTCACTTGTGTGCTTTTCTCCCTTCTCCCTGCACTCTGCTGTGCTACTATCCCTGCACTTTGTTTTGCTGGATCTGCGTGGGTGCTCTTCTCAATTCTCCCTACACTCTGTGTTGCTCTCTCTCACCTGTGTGCTCCTCTCCCTTCTCCCTGCATTCTCTGTGTTGCTCTCTCTCACCTGTGTGCTCCTCTCCCTTATCCCTGCGCGATGTGTTGTTCTTCTCGTCTGTGTGCGCCTCACCCTACTCTCTGCACTCTGTGTTGCTCTCTCTCACTTGTGTGCTTTTGTCCCTCCTCCCTGCACTCTGCCTTGCTCTCTCTCACCTGTGTGCTACTATCCCTGCACTTTGTTTTGCTGGATCTGCATGGGTGCTCTTCTCAATTCTCCCTACACTCTATGTTGCTCTCTCTCACCTGTGTGCTCCTCTCCCTTATCCCTGCGCTCTGTGTTGCTCTCTCTCACCTATGTGCTCCTCTCCCTTATCCCTGTGTTGCTCTCTCTCGCCTGTGTGCTCCTCTCCCTTATCCCTGTGTTGCTCTCTCTTGCCTGTGTGCTTCTCTCCCTTCTCCCTGTGCTCTGCGGTGCTCTACCTCGCTCATGTGCACTCCAAATGCCTTGTGTTGCTTTCCCTCGTTAGCTGCTTTTCTCAGCCCACTCCCCATTGCTTGGAGTAGAGTGTAGTGGTGTAGGGTGTAATGGTGTTGAGTGCATTGGTGTAGAGTGGAACAGAGTGGTGCAGTGGCGCAGAGTAGAGTGCCTATTTAAGGCGCTTGTGTGCAGATATTTTATTAGCTATTTAAACTGCTTTCCCTCTTTATAGAGCAGAACATAACATGTGTATCTGTAAATCGCACGTTCACGCGAGGGTACCTTGGTGCTGAATAACTGATATTTATTGTTATCCAACTCAATGGTACTCATTTTATCGACCTCAGAAGGATGAAGGGCTGAGCAGGCATAGAACAGTTTAGTGCAGGTGCTATGTGATTTTAATTGGCCTGGTCTGTTGGGTCTGGACTCTCTGGGCCTGGGAGTATCCCGGATGGAATGTCTATGTACATTGTGTTGAGAGATAAATTAACCATGCTCCATTTTCCAGTAAATTACCACGCAGGATTGGGTCCTCTAGGGTTTGACAGTGTGCAGCAGTAAGAATGGTTCCGCCACCCCACTGATTCTGGACAAACCCATGAATGCCCTAGTAATGTTGATTAGTGGTGGTAAAAGGGGTTACAAGCCTCATCAGGATTATAACAAGAATGTAAACATGACAGTTGAGTAGTATCTCACCCAGAGACTTCAGTAGACGAAGCCTCTGGGAGATAGTCTGGCGGAAAATGGAGGGAAACCTTTAGGAATTGGCCCTGCAACACAGACGCCTACAAGTCTTCAGTATCAGCAGTAATTGGGAGTCCAATTCCAGACCCAGAGTTACCAATACCAATAGCTGTCGTATCAGGATATAGGGGCAGTAAAGTATGGAGTCCATAAATGGGCCTCCCAAAAATGTGCCCATAGTCTCAGCACATGTTTACGAACCAGAAACCGGAAGTTGAGAGGCCCATTTTTGGACTCCAAACTTCACAGTCCCTCACCGGATACACACTTACCGCAGGCATCGGTGTATCTGGGTATGGCGTGTGACTTCACATGAAAAAGTGGCCCACATTTGCAAATCACAACCTTACATGAACCAATGCTTGGCTAGTGTCAGGGGGCTAATTTTAGGAGAGCTTGGTGGTAAATAAAAGTTTTCTTAGCCTGTGGGCCAGTAACATTGAAAGTGGCTAAAAACGTCATTATTTAATTCAGCTGGATGTTGATCCTCAGGTCCATGTATATCCCTCTATCCCTCTGCCTGAGCTCACCCCCAGATGTCTGAGTCAGCGCCCCCTCTCTTAGGCCTTAAAGCTCCTGCTCATTCATGGGGATCCTTCCTGCTCACTGACCTAAAGATCATTCACCATCAGGTTTGACTTCTATTTAGTCTCACAGACATAGATGTCCTGATAACACTAAGACACTTAGGGGCATATTACCAACAAATAGCGATATTCATCGCTAAGTAGGGTTAGTGGCAATATTTTTATCGCCGCGCATCACCGGTTTTTATCACTGAGATAACTTGCTATTAGCAAGGTTTATCTCAAAAGTGATAAAAATCAGGCGAAATGCGTGAATACGGCGATATTCACGCATTAGCGACTAAATGCTCTTAACCATGTAATCCACCACCCATTGGATAACATGGCTAAGAACTGGTCAGCGCAGGCGTTAGTTTTTGGCGATAGCGGGAATATTTCCATCGCTACGCCTGCCTTGCTAATAGGCGATAGCGACGTTAGCGACTGCTTTCAGTCGCTAAGAGGTTGGGTACGCCCACTTTGCATGTCATTAGCGATAAACATCACTGACATGCAAAGCGGGCCCCAAACCGCTCGCTATCGCCTAAAAGCTGTCGCTATCATCAGTTCGCGACAGCTTGCTAATAGGGCGATGATATTATCGCCACTTAGCGGCCGAAAACGGCTGCTAAAGCGGCAATGATGTCATTTCGCCAGACTTGGTAATATACCCCTTAGGGGTTTATTTACAAGCCCCTTGTGCTGCCAGTACGTCACTTTTTCCCATATTCAGTGTGACCCACCAGCGGCACAAGGGCTTTGTAAATAAGCTCCTTAGATTCTGGCCCATCAACAATTGGTCCTAAAACTACCCACTCCGCCTTGTAGCCCTTAAACTCATTTGTACTCGCTGGTCCTGCTCAGACTCAAGTCCCTGAGGAAACTACTCACTTTGAGCACGCAAGAGGCTCCTCTACACTGTCAGGTGCCCTTGCAATCATGCTCATTCCTAGGTGCCGCAGGTCTGCTTAGATCCCTGTTCACCTTTAGGCCCTGCATCTCTTGCTCACTCTTACCAGAAGGTTCTGCTCACCCTCAAGTCAGTGGAAGCCATGTGCACCATGAGGTTCACGGAGGCTTCTGTTTACTGTCAGCTCTCCTGGCGCTCTGCACACCGTATGGTCACTGCTAGATCTCTGTAGCTCCTCATTACACCCTAGCCCCACAGGCTCCCTCTCACACTAAGGTTCCCTGCAAAAGACCTTCTCCATGGAGATCCTTGAGGGTCCAACTAACACTCAGGTCTCCAAGGCTCCAGCCGCATTCTCAGTTGTCAGAGTATTTTGCTAACCCTCAGTACCAAGATGCTCCCCTTAATCTCAACTCTCCTATCACCCTGCACCCTGATATCTTGACTGAAATATTTTATGGTCAACAGCGGAAAGGGGGTTGATGTTCTATGAGTCTGAAACAGAGATTTGGAGACTAGAGGAGCTTGGTGTACATGTTTGCATGCCAAGAACTTAGTAAAATAATATTTGAACATGGAAAGACAAAATGCATTTAAAGAGTGAAACAATATGGAGTGCCACCAGAGGTTTATAAATTCAAATGTACACTGCTTCCCACTTGCCATAAGCAACCTACTCGGCACAAGACACCAGCTATTACCAGCCCACCTCCTGCAGTGCAAGTGTTGATTCATTAAAACACCTTTTGTGTGTATTTTAAAAAGAACACACCATTATTTGGAGGCTCAAAATGTCTGTATCTTGCATGTCCGTGCTTCAAACCCAAAGCTATCAAGGCGTCAAGAAAACTTCATTCCGTCATGAGTTTTACTATTAATTCTGGCTCTTGTAGTTTTATCACTACAACTAAAGAACTACAAGTGCTCAAATCCAAAGGGAAAAAAGAGCTGCTAACACCTGACATGGGGTAAACTAGAGAGGTGTGTGACCCTCTGTAATGAAAATCCAACATTGTGCCATTTTGCCCTGTCTCAAGATGTTGCTGTCAGAATGCATAAGCATTCACCAGACGACAGTAAGGGAATTCCAAACAATGTGGTCAGTCTCATTGTATCAATGTTTCCACAAGAGGTATGAAATGGTTGGTGAGCAGTGGCGGCTCCTCCGCTGAGGCGGAGGGCCGTCGCCTCACTGCTTTTAGCACTGGAAATGAAAGAAAAATAAAATGACAATAACTGGACGTTATCATTTTATTTGTTCATGCGTCTTTGCAGAGCAGGGCTGCTCTGCTCTCAAAGCAGGGAAAAGAGTGGTGGCACTCCGTAAAGTGTGCATGAATGTTTGACTGACACATTTGGACCAGCCAAACAATCAAGCATTGCATGGAGAACATGCCCAGGCCCTCATTCCCAATCTGAGAGTCGAACCATGGTGTTCTTGCAGCATTGTGATTGGTCAGGGGAGCCTCCCTGCTTCCTTTTTCGGCTGACACGGAGGGACTCAAGGAGCTATGTTTCCAGTAGAGAAGTGGAAGTATTCATACAGTGGGATTTTTCGGTCAATAACAGTAGATCATGGGTGCAGAATCACATTAGTTTAGGTGCATTATTTGCTAAATTGGCAGGCTTAACCACACTGCTGTGGCGGCTATTCCGCCACAGCGCTAAGGGTGCGGGGGGGCGCGTGGCAGGTGTATGCTGGTGACGGAACCGTTCCGTCACCAGCCGTGGTTTAGCTGTGCTCATGACGGAGCGGTTCCATCACGGCCCCGCCCGCTTAATAGTACGCGCCGCGCAGGCGCGAAATCAGCACCGCGCAGGCACGTCAGTCAGGCCATGACGGAACCGTTCCATCATCAGCACAGCGCCACCGTGGCTGATGACGGAGCGGTTCCGTCATCAGCACGGAACCGGTTAAGCAACCCAGCAAACACGTTTTACTGCCGGCCAGCCATGAAGGGCTGGGGCGCCTTAAGCCTAGAAGGCAGGACAGAAGACGTCCCATAGGTTTTAGCGCCTTACTGAAGATACTGAAAGAACTGTGCAACATCTGCACGCAGAGACATGAGAAGCTGCTCTTCCGAACAGCATTCTCTTCAGATTTCTTTGAGGCTTACAGGGTTAGTGAGATAGTGGCCCCAACTAGATTTGAGGAGGGGTTGGCCTGTTTGAAGAGGGGTGACCTATTATTGGAATACGTGTCATGACATTAATCCTGCGAGGGTCAAAGACAGATTAGGCAGGGGTCGGCAAGCACATGCACCTGCATTGCCTAGCAGACAATGACTGCTGCCCAGTTCGCTCCATGCGAGAGTACCTGAGGCACACAGTACAACAGGATGTGCCACTCTTATGTCATGTAGACAGATCATACCTCGGCCGGTTCCTATTCAATGCAGTCCTCAGATTGGCAGTTAGGTCAGCAGGGCTCCCACCAAAATAGTTCACACCACACTACTTTCGCATAGGCGCTGCCACGACAGCAGTGGCCTGTGGCTTGTATTGTATTGTATTGTATTGTATTTGCTCTTATATAGTGCGACTGCCACCCTACGGGTATCCTGGCGCTCTAGAGGAAAAACATTATCAGATGGAAACCGCAGATTGAAAGGCTAGATGATGGGCGCCGGGGTCTCAGACTTTGGCAAATAGCCATGTCTTTAGGCTCTTTCTGAAGCCTATCAAGGAGTCGGCTTGCCTGATGTTCTGAGGCAGCTCGTTCCATAGGCGAGAGGCTACTATGCTGAAAGCTCTGCCTCCCATCCTGGATCTCTTAAATCTGGTGGATTGGAGGCGGTTCACGTCAAGTAAATAGGACGGTGGGTGTTGGGTGCCTTTCGGGTAGCACAGGTCAGCATGGGGTTAGCAGAGGGTGGACACAGCACTTGCAGCCAGGAATAGGCATGATGGCCCCCCACAACACTTGGCAGCAGGGTGTAGCCTAGAGGCCGCAGGAGCAGTGCTAGATCTGCTGAGAAAGGGAATCCGCTCAGGGCGCTGTCAAAAGGGCTGTGCTGTTAAGGTTTAAGGTTTGGACTGGAACTCCAAGCCAGGAGGCAGGCATGACATGACTGGTTTTAAAATAGACTACATAGTTTGTCGACAATATGTAAATAAAAACTGTGGTCTTTTTGCGACATCATTGAATTGCGTTATTTTATTTATTTTATTTATTGTGGAAACTGGAGCCTGCAGTGAGTGATGGCGGTCCTGTGATTTAACCCTGGACATGTCTACCCTCCAGTCCCGACCTATATTGCTTGGCACACCGCAGCCCCTTCTGGAACATACCCACCCCAGGCCCCCAGAGAACACTCTTCAATAGCGCGGCCTGTCACGCCACGGACTCTCATGGACTTCTTTACTTTTTCTTTTGTCCTGGCCGCCATTTTGCTGCTGTTCTCGGCTGCTTTTCTCTGGACCTTGACCCGCCATCTTGTCCATTCCCTCATCCTTTACCCTTTTCTCTCGTTTCCCCCTTGACGATCCTCAAATGTTTCTTCCTTTTTCTCCATACCCTTATATCTCTCCCACCCTCCCTTGGTGCTGTGACTGCGTCCCCCCTCCGACCCCACTTAATGGAACTCTGCTCTCCTGATTTTTTTTTTGGGTCTTGACCTGAGAAAATCTACTATGTGTATATTTATGTATATAGAGATAACTCTAATCACTAGTATATGCAGTAGACCTTTGTACTCTACCATTCCTATGTGACTCTAAGAGTAAATCCATAAGTATCTCTACCTTGAGTGACTTTACTACTTGTACATTTGCAATTTTTCTTTCTGTTTTTATCTCTTCCTTGTGTGACTGTACATCTTCTACATTTGCAATTTTTCTTTCTGTTTGTATCTCTTCCTGTGTGACTTTACATCTTGTACATGTGCAATTTTTTCTGTTTGTATATTTTATGTAACGCATGTAATACTAAATCCTTATGTTTTGCAACTGGTTCTTATGTAAAGCGCTCTGACACCTTTGGGTAAAGTTTAGGCTATATAAAATCGCATTAAATAAAATAAAATAAATAAAATATTTTGCTGTCTGTGTCCGACCGGATTGTCTCTGAACTCTAGTCCCTCTTCGCTTTTCATTGAACTCTAGTAACTATGCCTGCGTGTGATGTCAGCATCCGGCCTTGCTCGGAGACGGCGGCACCACTGAGCCTCTAATGAGATCTAAGACCACAGCCACAGCCCGTGGACACAGACGTCACACTGCCAGCCCTTGTTCTTCACCCGACACTGTTATTAGCAGATAATCTGTCAAAATGTTTGGGATTCCTAAATCTGACTCACTGCGCCAAGACGTCCAGGTGTTTTCTTTAGTACTGCCATCAGCAAATATATCTGGAATGTCTGAAATTTCAGGCACGTAGGAAAACGTTTTGAGTAGGTGCACGAGGCCCGAATATCTGTGCGCATCCCACACTCCCCCAGACCTTGTCTGGCGCCAAAGTGACCTGGGCTGTATATTGTCTTTTGTGTAAATTTTGGATAGCACAACTTTCAAATACTAGTCCTCCAAGCACTGTAGCGCCCCTAAGCCGCATCTGCCCCCTGTTCGTGTACACCCAGCTGGCACTCTGCTTTTTTGTAGTTTCCTGTGTGCCCCGAGTGTTGCAGATCATGTAGGTTGTGTGTTATAGGTATGTACTCCGAAGTTCCGTAGTCTGGGGACTCTCAGTGTCGTGAGGCTCGCAGAGGTTAAGAGACAAAAGAGAGGCAGAGGAAGGTAAGATAGTCATGTACTCCTGCCATAAACCACACTCAGGGCCTCATTTATGAAAAGTGACGCACCGCTGCATGAAAACAGCGATGCGTCACTTTAATTGAGCCCTTCTTCGGACATGAAGCATGCGTCAAATTTACTGTATGACGCATCATGTCGCAAGGAGTTACAGATACGTCAGTATTTCTGACGTATCTGTAGGCGCAAAAATGACGCGTTGCTGGAGTGTGACACAAAACTGACGCAACTCCAGCAATGGGTTATTACACATGGGCAAGTCCCATGTTAAATGTGCCTGCGCCAGTCTTACGCCTGCCATGAGGCAGGCGTAAGATTTTGACGTATTTGCGTCCTAGAAGTGGCACAGTGAAATCTCATAGATTTCACTGTGTCACTTCTACGACCCCTTCTTGCGTCTGGACACCCCCCCTGCATACATTATACCTGACGCAGGGGTTTACAAAGTGACGCGTCCAACTAGATGCGTCAATTTGTAAATAAGACACAACATGGTGCATTTTTTACACCGGTGGTGCGTCACAAAAATTGACGCACCAGCAACGTAAAATTGACGCAAGGCCTCATAACTAAGGCCCTCCGTGTTCCACTCCCACATCCTCTACACAAGCTAACACATCACATCTGATCAATTTTTAAACACACCCACATCCATATTTGCAGTGTATCTACCCAACTCTCCGCCTACCTTTTCACCTACTCGTTTATGCGCCACCTCTCATACATACCTGGCTTCCATCTTCTCACACTGCTACCCCTGCTACCCCATGACCTCCCCGACTCATTTCCCACAAACCTACACCACAAATCGACAGCTAATACATCACTACCATCTATCACCCTCCCTTCCCATACTACAATGCAAAGTACCCTCATTCTACTACAACCCACCTCTACCCCCTGTGAAACCAATCTAACACCCCACACAGCATGCTAACCTCACCCCTGACACCCACACTCGCCATACAACAGACCTCGACTGCCTAGTCTAACTCATAAACCGCTCCCGCTACTTAATACTAACAGCTACTATAACAAATCTGGTATATAGTACTACCTCACCTCTTAATGTGTCTTTATCCCCCAAATGCCCAATCTCCTATTCATAAACATGTTCCACATGTACTGCTATCCACCAACAACAGTCATGTAACAGCATAAGCTACCTTACCATCAAAGAACACAAGCCTCCCAACCCTCACCTCTCATAAACTCTAAACTCACAACATCCTTCTCAATCTAACACTGTAATCACTCAAGATAACTCACACTACTCAACACCACACAAACCAACTTATCCACAACTTTCATATGCACCCATCAATGACTCTCATCAATCACTTTTTTTAGATCCCTTAAACCATACCACTACATTCCCCCAACACCGCCACCCCTCAGCTCATACCCTTTTCCACTTTAAACAAAAGAACAAGCACTGCCAAAGCCAATAGGTCTCACCTATGTTAACGCTATTGGCTTGGCAATAAGTATTAGCCATTTTGTACACCAGTTTGACTGCTGTTCAGCATGGCTAAAAGTTAGTGGGGTGGAGTGAGGTGGAGTGGGGTAGATATGAGTAGAGTGGAATAGGTGACATTGGTGGAGAATGGAGTGGGGTAGATTGCCGTTGAGTGGAGTGGGGTAGATTAGTGTAGTGTGAAATAGGGTAGAATGGATTAGGGTGGATTGGATTGGAGTGGGTTAGATTTGAGTGGAGGGTGATAGATTCCATGAAGTGGAGTGATAGATCTGGGTTGGGTGGAGTGGGGTAGATTAGAGTGGAGTGGAGTAGATTGGAGTGGATTAGATTCTAGTAGATTGGAGTGGAGTGGGGTAGATTGCAGTGGAGAGGAGTAGAATGAATAGCGTTTGGAATGTAGTGGGGTAATTTAGAATTGAGTGGGGTAAATTGGACTGGGGAGATTGGAGTGGAGTGGAGGAGTACATTGGCGTGGAGTGGATTGGGGTAGATTGGAGTGGATTGGAGTGGGGTAGGCTGGCACAGATTGTGGTAGATTGTAGTGAGGTAGATAGGACTAGGGTCGGTTTGATTGGCAGTATTACTATTTCTAATTACAAATATACAAAATCACCTTACTTCTGTACTGAAAGCCCAACACTGCCTGCCAATAGCAAGAAGATCCTCTTTCAAACTACTGAGCCTCACTCACAAAGTTATTAATGACAAAGGACTAACATTAATTCAAGCAATAATCACACAATATTACCAATCCAGGAATTTGCTTTCCAGATTGGCACCACACTTAGTAATTCCTGCTCTTAGGATGAAAACCATTACTTTCTCAGTTCAAGTGGTAAAACATCGGAATACCGTACCGGCAAAGATCTGAGCCACTGAAAATCCCTAAAAGCTCAGAAGCATGGTAAAGCCTTGTTTATTTCAAGTGTAATCCAACAAAGAATCCACAAATTCATCCTCTTTTCCTTCCTAAAGACAGATTTTCTCCAGGACCCTCCAAGCTCAAGCAAGTGCTACAACAGCAGAATCCCCTAACAAACAATCCTATTATCAGAGAGAACCACGTCCCTTTTGAAACTCAACACACATGCATCTTTCCCTCAAACAAAACAAACATGTAACAGTATAATAAATGCCCACTCCATGTTCGTTTACTCATGAAAGTCTCAACAGACAAACTTGAACAACCCACTATCCAGATATACCACATAACTCAATATCCCATATTGTAAAACTAATACAAAGCCAATCAATTTTAATAATGTTCAATTTCCATTTAATAAATGAGTAGACTGCATCAACACCATAAAGACCCTAAAACAGAACAGCTTATGCCATCTGGACAAAGGTAGTCAATTGTTAGCCTTTCTTTGTATTCTTATACTTCCTCAGGTAACATCCTACCTCAACCTTCACAAACTTCCTACAGGAAAATAGTCTGTTTTACAGCTGTGGTTAATACTCTCTCCTGCCTTCTATTGGAATGATACTCTCCTTACAATCCATCCTCTGCAGGCATTAGTGCCTCTGTTCGTGCGCTGACCTTTCAGATCCCTACCGCTCTATTCTCTAGTATACTTCAGTGTACTTACCTACTTAGTACCCATTCTGGCAATACGGAAACCCTTCTTACTGATCTGCTCAATCCGTTCCCATAAATCACATTTTTATATTCTGTTTGACCTGTTCTGACTATCTCACAATATCTAACCCCACAGAACTATTTACTCACCCCTTTTTTTCACTTGCATTGACTTACTCTAACACATAAGTCATATTAACTTAATACATCACCGCATGAAAAAGGAGATAATTCTTTAGTTTCCTTAGAGCACAAGACTAACCGACTACCTAGTACATCTATGTCAATAATCAATAAACAATGGTTTAACCACTAATTTTGGGCTATAGAGTAGTGTGCTATCCACCTTAAAGCGCTTCAGGGTAGGGAGCACTATATAAATTAATTACAATACAATATAATATAAAATAGCAGATCGGGATCAGGCACATAATATACTGCTTACATGGGCTATTCTATAAGAGTTAATGCGTGTGACAGTCAGACAACAGACAGTTTTGCCATTCTGCCATTTTCTATCTTTTTCTGACATGTAATGTTGTTTTGCAAGAGTTGACTCAACAATCTGGGTTTCCACGTAGGATGACCGTGTTTTGTCGCATATTCCTTCAGCAAAGCTGAAGGATCTGCTAGACCAGGGGTGCATCCAAAGTGATCACCCCATCACACACTGGAGGCTCTCTAGTGCTCATGTAGCCTCTCAAATGAGAGACTAATGGTTGGTGATGGTGATGACATTGTTGTGTAACAGGCTTTTTTCCCTGTACCCCAGGAGAGGTCCTACTGACCGTACACTCTAAAATCCTGTCCATTCGCGCCTGCTTGTTTGTGGTTCATTGTTATGTGTCATGTTTGTGCTATGGATATTGTATGTGGCATGTTTGTTGGTTCATGTGCTGGGAGAATGGTGGCCTCTGAGAGGACCCCAGCAATGCAGAACAAAATGGAGGTTCACTTCCACGCTACTTTTGTGAGCGTGACTCCCTTCAAGGAAGTTAAACCCCGGAACCAGGAGGACCGCCTGGTATGTTTTGGAAATCCACACTTCTTTCAGCCAGAGCTCCACTGAAGAATAAAGGACTGTCCAGAACTGGTTTAGTGAACTGGGCATCTCTGCCTGCTAGTCTATCCAGCAAACAAATTACACTCCCACAGAATGTCTACACACACTGTAGACCACCTAATATAAATTCCTATGGTAATCCGCTGCTCCCTGCTTTTGTGCTATGGGCTTTCTGGAGACAGGAGTCACCCAATCAGCAGTCTGCACTGCCTGCCCTAGGACCTGCATTCTGTGGTGCCTTAGGTGCCTGTCGCATCATGCCCCCTCTATAATGTATGCAATTTATTACATGGCATTAATATTGCATCCACTACATCATCGTATTATTACATAATGAGGTAAGCATAGGCATCAATAATAGGTGAATATAAATGCAAATAGGGTTAGGTAGACAATACAAAGCTAAAAGTAGTAATAATATATACTTACCATGAGCATGGTAGTGGTAGGCGTTGTACTAGATGGAGTACCATTGAAGATAATATTATTAACCTCAATATAGCATCCTGGAACCCTGGGCACCAGTGCCCTCTGAACTAGATAAGAGTCTCCTGGATCTCTTTCTGTTATCCGTGGGGATTCTGGGGGAGACGATCACGGGAACAAGACTGAGCAGGATTCTGATTCTCTGTAAGTCTGGAATCCAGTCAGCGCCATTGCTGGAGCTGCTGTACAGCAGTGGACAAAAGAGTAGCAGCTTGCTCTTGAAACACAAGACCATCTTTCTGGTCTGCATGGAGAATTCCTGGGGTCACACAGCCTGACCTTAAGGGAGAAGAGTCTGCAGCCACCAGGCCGAGACTGACTCACACCATCTGCTTCACCTGAAGATGGAGGGTGGACCTGCTTGGACCATGAAAGGATGGATGCTCCAGGTGGTGAGGCTGAACTGCCCCTTGAAAACCCTGAATCCACATTCTACCAACGCTGCAGGAACATGCGTGTTTTCCCCTTCACCGTTGGTCCTATAGATGCATCCTTGTGACTGATGAGAGTTTACTAGATACTACACATGTGTAAATAATGTGCTATGTATGATGTCAGATATATTACAGATTAAAGCTGTGGGAGGACTCTAGTCTCTCATCCCAGTGAACCATTTGCTGATCGGAAAGGATGGGTAATGTGGTTGCCCTTTCCACCCCAGAAACCGGCCCAAGACAAGCCATTTATGATTTAAGACCCAGTTATCCAGAGAATCTACTATGTGCCCCCACCCTAGTTAATCTGTGACTCTGTGACCATGTAAGGCTTGTGACATATCCATTTTGCTCTGTTTCTTCTCCCTGTACCAGACCACCCGATCTTCAGAGACCTCTATTGCGTGGAAATGGGACACTCTGTGACCAACTTAATTTGCCAACTATTAATCCTCCTTTTCATAGACTGGGAATCCCATTTCAGTTTTAGTGTTGGGTCTTTTGTGTTTTTTTTTATAAAGGTGGCTGAGTCTCAGCAGCCTGGGCTCAGAGTCTCTCATCTGGCCCCTCTTGAACCAAGGGAAACTGAGAAGCAAAGAGGAAGAGCAGACAAACCACACATTTCATAGATTTGTAGGCTTCTGTCTGGCACCTTTAGCATTGAGAAACCCTACCCTCCATCAATACTCAGAGGCTTCTGAAAATTGACAATGATTTAAGATATTTGGCTAATAGAATAACATTAGCCACAGACTCTCTTGTTACTCTTATTATAGCTTTACAAAGCAGGTAACACTAGTTCAGCCACTGTCAGAGGTAAACAACCTTTACAACAAAACCTTTTCCACGCAGTACCTTTACAACGCAGGTATTACAACGCAAGTCGTTACAACGACTTGTGCTGGAGGGCGCTGTAGGATAGGGAATAGTTTAATTTACTATCCAAAACCTTCCCTACTATCCACGGGGACTGGAGTTGGAATAGTAAATTAAACTATTCCACTATCCAGCGCCCCCCAACGCAAGTCGTTGTTACGACTTGCGTTGTAAAACCTGCGTTGTAAAGGCATGCGTGGAAAAAGCATTGTAACGACATACATCCGCTGTCAGATACATACAGACCCTACTTCCGTTTTATGCTGGTACTCTAAATCTATGTCCTTTCCTCTTGCAAAATGCCACCATTCTGATCATTGTCTGACCTGTGGTACCTTCTCTACCCCAATATCATGTACTCTGGCTTTGCCTGTACATAGATTGTTTTGGTGTTTATGCTCCGCGTATCATCCTTATAGGGTTAGTGCCTGTCGAGATCGTGACACTTAGCGTACAATTTTTCGTGGCACTTACAAATCAAGTTCACGATATTCATGTAGCTGCTGTTCAATCACCGCCCTGCACTTCTGGACGGTTGTCCTTGTGAAGGACAGTTGCTCCCTTCCATGGTTGTCTAGAGGAGGTGGAGGGGGGAGTTTAGGTTCTTCGCCTGTTGTGTGAAAACTCTGTACTCAGTTTTCATGCATGTGTTGCTCTTTTTCCCTTACTCTGTAGTTTTTAGTAAACAATTTCTTACTGAAAAGCAGCACTGGATTCATAGTGTTATTGAATACATTCCTAGCTCAAAATAGAAGCTATGGTACACTACTTATCTCTAAAGGTAGTAGTGTAAACCAACATCAGGAAGAACAAGGTCCTAACATCAGCCTAATACGCTTTTGACTTTTGCAACTCGGTATTTAGTCTCTTCACTCTTCCATCACTCCCATAGCATCTGGACACCGTCATGGCAAAGCAAAGGGGTACAGCAGTACCAGAGAATGGGGGAGAAAGAACAGAAACAAAGGAGTATGGGTTTCCAACATCACTGTTCAGTAGAGGCCTGGGCATGGAATGAGGGCTGATTTCTCTCCGTCCTATAGATGCCTATAGGATGTTCCAATGGGGCTGGGTAGTTCATATAGAATATTACTAATGTGTACAGTATGGGTTTATTTTTGCAGGAATTGGCCCCAAGTCTTCTGAACTTAGGTAGTTGATCATTCGCTTTTCATATTATTCTTTCATAGGAGGACATGTTGAGCATTTCTTTCAGCCACATTTCTTGGGACTCTAGGTGGCCTCCAGAGCTTTAGAATGTCATTCTTGCCACGGCTAGCGAAGCTGAATGCCAACACCTACTCAGGGGCAGTACTTCCGGAATGGCAGAGGAGCGTCGCACAACTGGTTCAGCGGCAGCAGCTGAAAAATAAAACGTTCTATCATCGTTTTATTTCTCACCTGCTAGCTGAGCCAATGTGTGTATGGAGGGGCGGAGCCATGGCCAGTGGACGGGGGAGGAGGGAGGAAGACTGTTAGGTGCACTTCTAGGTGCGCCTGCGTGTTTGGCTGGCCATCTTAGAGCAGCTAGACAAACATGCACAGTTAAATTTCTCGAACTGAGGTTCTGTGAATTCTGAACCCGTGGGTTCCATTTTGTGTATGGCAGCCATTTTGTGGTTGCCCTCACATAGGCCGATGATTGTGGCTGGACTAGTCTTTTAAGGACATTTACACCTTGGCTCGAGCTCGTGCTGACTCCTGTTTGACCTGAGTGAACTGACCCTGTTGCCTGAAGCTGACTTGTTAAACCAGTTCCTGCCCTTTAGCTGATCAAGATTAAGGATCAGAGCACAGGACATCATAAAGTTTTACTGCACACAAACATGCCTTATCCTATTTCTATCTGTTTCTCTACCTTCTTTTATTGTCTGTTTATGATATGGGTTGTGGTCCTTTTATTATGGGTTTGTCCGGCTTGTGTAAGAAGGAATGTTTGGGATTTTGCATGCTTGCAAAAGCAAGGACTGCCCCTTACTTTTGTACTGAGTTTTGTAACCCTGAGCATATATATAAGGCCTCTGTTCTCTGTACTCCTCAGACTACCTCATTCAGTTGCTACTGCTTCTGTGTGACGTGGCCTCACTTTTTAAATTTAATAAAGATGTCTTTTCATATTTTCAGCCTCTGTGCCTAGTACTTTCCCTGAGAATGAAGATAACATTTCTTCAGAACCCAGCTGTATTGAACAGCCAGGTGAGAGAAACAGCACAGACTCCCAGTGCCTGAGTGTCATACCATCCCGCTCAGGCCAATCCCCGTGCTACTCTCATAGCATGAGAGCAGAGTGGGAATTGCAAAGGGAGTCTGTGATGCTGTCCCAGTGTCTGCTGGGACCAGGTAGAACATCACCATGGCGCGAAACTGGAGGCGTCCAGCAGCTTCAGGTAAGTCTTCCTTTTTAGGTCGTGCCTAGCTCAGCACGTATGCGCTGCACTATGCAATGCTACTTGTGAGCACTCCAAACTTCCCCAAGACTTCTCCGTGTCAGTCCGGCAACTCCCACACGTTCTAATGGCCTTGGCGTGTGGCTTTCAATAATGAAAGCACGCAAATGGGCAAAGACGGGTTCATGTCCCGCCTTTTTTCTAAATATTCACTTCCATGGCGTTTGGGTCCCAGGAGCGAGCAGCGGCGTGTAGGGTGGCAGCTGCATTCCTCCCTTGTTGTTGTGGATCATATTGCGAATTAACACAGCGCAGTCGCTTTCACTTTCATAACCGCTTGTTTTCTGTTTCCATGATTTTGTGCATATATTGCAAACGCACGCGTTTCATGAAGAAATCGCATGGAGTAAACAAATAATTTATTATTTATTTTTGTTATTTAAATAATATGCTCGAGTGCCGCAATGCTAACAATGGCGCCTGTTTTTATGTATTTTTTTTATTGAGCGAGTGGCCCCAGGTGGTGCTGTGGGCTTGCTACAGGGCAGGGGCATCTCTTCTCCTGCCAGATGGTGCATGCGGATGTGTGGGCCCTTTTTGTAGGGTAATAGAGATGCGTGCAACATAGTGAAAGTTAAGGGTTATCATGCAGTAGATGTATAAAAAGATATACCCGTGGAAAATTATGAAAAAATAGTAATAAAATATAACCCCAAAGGCACATTATGCCCGGGTGTCATAGGTCATAGGTCTACATGTTTCGCGTCTGTGTCACCATAAGAGTCGTTTGCGCCTCTTCAGGACCAAAATAATTAATATATGATGAAGTGCACGTGAAATAAAATGACATAAAGTACCCTCTGTGTATGTCAGAGCGGGGCAGTAACCTGTATACCCTTAATACGGCTACGGCTGAATGGTAGAACCCGCTCCTGAACAGCACCCCATCCATGCAGCACGTGCACTTCATCATATTTTAATTATTTTGGTCCTGAAGAAGCATCAACGACCTTTATGGCGACACAGTCGGGAAACAAGTTGACCTATGACCTATGACACCCAGGCATAATATTCCTTTGGGGATATATTATATTATTACTATTTTTTCATAATTTGCCATGGGTATATCTTTTTATACATCTGCTGCATGATAATCCTTAGCTTTCACAATGTTGCACGCATCTCTATTACCCTACACAAAGAACCCACACACCAGCATGCACCATCCGGCACTCCTTGAATAGATCTGCGACAAAGTGACCCTTCGGGGGACCCATAGAACATTGCAGCGCCGGCCCGATGAGGAGCAACCCCCGATGATGAAGCATGACACCCCTCTGGGTGTGTGAGAACAGCAGTGGACTTAAAATGTTTTTTCCACCACAGGCATGAGTCCCTTACACCTAGGATCTTCTTTTTCCTTTTTTGCTTCTTCTGTAGGCATACGGGTGAGATTTGCGATTCTCCTATTAACATGACTAGAGATCTGGAGTTCATTAAAGACACAGAGGCAAACATTATGCATTAAACTTTTAATGCAGTCACAAGCAGCCGCACTTACATCATAAATAGAAAGTTCTAGAATACAGTGACAACATATGTTCAATAAAAGGCATCAGCAACAACAGAGCTGCCTCTTTTAAATGGAAGGAAGCAACAAGAGAGTTCGTAAGGTGGAGGTGCAACTTGGTCTAGAGAGCAAAGAAAATATGGAATTCCGAAGAAGGAAACGAAGAGAAGACGAATCCAGGAAATGAGGACGATCCATTAGGTTGAGTTATCTAAAAAGAAGAATGAGAAATTAAAACGGTTGAAAAACCCTGGCATCAATGGCAAAATGCATACTGTAAACAGTAAATGAACAAGAACAATAAACAACAGCATAGAAATGCAAATAATCAAGAACATAAAAATAGATACTCCGTCCGAGGGAGATACGGGTGGGCTAATGTTAGCCTCTGTGTCTTTAATGAAATCCAGATTCTCTGGTCATGTTAATAGGAGAATCGCAATTTCATTACAAGAAAGGAGGCTACATTATGCATGTTGGTAGCCTTGAAGAACGACATCGGACATGTGTTCAATAGGTTTACAATAATGACGAGCAAAAGTGGAGGCATTGGACCAATTAGCAGCTTTAAGGATATCATCTAACTTACCACCGGAACCAGAAGAACTTGCTAGCCATAGCACCTCTAAGAGAGTGGGCATGAAATTTAGAAAGTTCAATGCCAGCGAAGTTCATAGCTAACTTGACCCATCTAGTGATGGAACAGGAAGAGACTAGTTTAAAAGGTTTAACAAATGAAATGAGTAGTTGATTAGCATCCTGAGGGTGAAGGTCTCTCATTCTGGAATCGTATTCTTTCAAACAATCAACAATACAGAGGTTTTTTTACAGTAATCAACACGAGGGTAAAAGATAGAGTCTGACATGGTCTTAGTTCTCCTAAGGATTTCAAACTTAACACCATACATGTCATAACATCTATTAGAAATATCAAGAGATTTAACATCAGGACCGCTTAAGTGAATTGAGGTTCTACGACTTCCCATAGTGCCTTCGGAGTGTTTGGATTTTTTAGTGCTCTTGGAATGTAGGACTTGTGGATCACGAGGAGAGGCGTCATCATGATCAGGAAGAAAGGGTCTCTTTGATGACATAACTCCCTTGACCATGTCCATCATTTAGGACCTCATTTCCTTTTGCAGGAAAATTTTAAAGGAGTCATTTGTGTGATTAGGGGAACTGGCGATAGCATCGTCGGATTCCATATCAGACATGGCAGGTGTTAGAGAGGAGGACAACAGGTAAGTAAGGTAAGTCAGATTCAAGAATTAAATATTTAATATAATTAAGTTCTTATTTTTTCTCCTCTTTATTATTTATTTATTTATTTATTTTTAAGAAATGGGTAAATCCTGGCGAAATTAGTATAAAAATAAAGGGGGGAGGTTGCTCCCTCTTATTATTTGACTAGAGTAGAGGACTAATATATTTTGGCAAAATATGGAGTTAATATATCTTGGCAAGAAAATGGGATTAATTTGCCCTAAGAATGAATATTCCGAAGTTTCCCCTAAATTAAAATATTCATGTAGGACATCAATAGCGCGATGGGAGTGTCTCCAACGATCTCCGACAGCAGCTGATCGGAGCGATATAACGAACGTGAACGCTCGAACTCAGCTGTTGCCGGAGTAGGAATTAGATAAAAGATCCTAGGCAAGCGGTGCGCATTACGCGACCATCGCTGAGGGCCATTCCTCATCTATGGGTTTGAAGGACGCGCTCGCGAAGGCAGAGAGAGCTTGTTGCCAAACCAACAAAATTACAGGAAATGAAAGGCTTAATGTATGCGGGTGATGTCGCAAAGGGGCTAAAATGAAGGGGGCGGCTAAACACTTAGCGAACGCCGAGCGCCCCTCAAAGTCGAGTGCGGGCCCACGGCGGAAGGAGGTATTTCATTGAGTAAGGAGAGGGAAGGGTGGGTAGAACTCGGCAACCATAAAGTCGAGGAGGTGGATGAAAGGGGATGGGGAAGATCCCGTATTTGTGCAAAGTTGAGAATAAAGTCATTAGACCAGAATAAATACAAGTAAGAGAATCAGCATAGTGTACAGAGAACACAATATACAATGCAAGAGATATTAGGCAAAAAAGACATAATATATATAAAGCAAAGGCATACAAGGAGGATAAGAATGAGCAAGGAACTTATCTGCTTGCGAGCCACATTTAAAAGAGGCAGCTCTGTTGTTGCTCATGCCTTTTATTGAACATATGTTGTCACTGCATTCTAGAACTTTCTATTTATGATGTCAGTGCGGCTGCTTGTGACTGTATTAAAAGATTAATGCATAATGTATTCTCCTGTCTTGTAATGAAATTTGCACCCTGCCATAGGAACAGTGTCCTTTTGTTGATCAATTAAACAGACATGTTGTCAAACTGGATCTTCCACTCCCGTTGGACGAAACGGCAAAGTAGAACAAAATCTTTTATTAATAATTTCAAATAAATATGCTTACTCTATCCTTCATAGTTTAAAAGAACTTCTACTGTGCCTTTTCTCTAAAAACTTGTCCTGTGGCAGGTTTTCTGCCATCTCCTATGCATGGCCATGTTTTGCTGCGCCATACAGGTCTCACTAATGAACTGGCTTTTTAGATCGAGCCTAGGGTCAGCCTAGCTCTTGTCAAACACTTATAAGGTCCAAAGGCGAGACCTATTGGCTATGCCAATGCTTGTTTTTATATTATTATTTAACACCCCTCCGCGCTCTCCCTCTCGTGCTCCCCCTGCGCCCCCACCACCCGCCTCACCACTTTTTGTTTGTGGTGGCTTTCACTGCCTAGGCAGGTGTTTCATTTGCAGACAATCAGAAGTTTTATGGGGTAGCAGTTTAAGTCAAATTTTCTTTACTAAATTTAAACAGGGCACATACCGTGTCATCAATTTACAGCAGGACCATCAGCAGTATATAATCAAACTCTAGGGAGATAAAACAGTTTCCAATGTGTACTGACGTCTGCTATTGTGATAAAATACTTCAATCATAACCCTGATAAAAAATAGTCTTTCTCAGAAGGTCTTAGTCAGTGCCCAACCATAAACCCTACTGCCCATAAAAACCCCCTGTAAACTATCACCCATGAGTGGGATCAGCGGAGCCAAATGTTGTAAGGTGAGTATGGGGTACGCGTCCCGAGGAGTCCTCCCGGGGTCCTCAAGTAGGTTCATGTCTATCAGCAAATGTCTTATTGTATTATATTTGGAAAAATTGAAGTGCCTGTGTTCGAGGGGAGCAAGCCGTGAGTGGGAGGCCCATAAACAAGAGATTCACCAGAGAACACCAGATATATTCAGAGTTTTTAAAGTTATTCAGTAGTATTTCAGCCCTTATTTCCATTGTCAAGACTTGCCATAATTGGGTATGCCATTGTGCGATTGAGGGGCAGGGATAATTTTTTCTACGTTGCTGCCGTCGTCGTCGTCATAGAGTCGCAGTTTTAACGGAGATCAGTGCCACTGATGTAAGATTTGAACCAAGCCACATTTACGTTGCACTTTTCTCAGCCACTTCTCATGCTTTTCAGGGATATTGTTCCAATCTTTGTCTAAAACTATCAAATATCTATACAAAGGTAAACAAGCCTTTCAACCAGACTTTAAGGTTGTGTGCCACAGAACATAAAAAGTGTGCTCTATCTGAACCCTCTGAGGGGTGGAAACATCCCTCTAACAGAACTCCATGTAGGAAGTAGGTAAGCAAGCATACCAGAGTAATGAGGACGCTGGTCTAATTGTTTACAGCTCTCTAAATTTACTAAGCTGAGATCTTGGGACACCAAATGCCATCATCAAATTCTATAATAACCTCAGGTGTCCATCAGTCATTAATCGTCAGATTGCCACATTCTTCTGACAGCTTCCAGAGTTTGAGGTTCCAACAATTAGGATCGGCGCATTCCACTAAAAGGTGTATCAACAAATGACCAGATCTGGAGAAGGTGATGTTCCAGCAAACTCCCCGGTATTATCCGGGTATCGACGATTCTGTGTAGAAGTGGGGCAGATGTAAAAAGAAAACACTCAAGGAAGATTCGTTTGTACTCAAGAAGTGAAAGTATACTCAGGGTTTGAACAGACTAAAAGTTGTCTCTTACATTGTTTCTCAAAACAGGGTGGGTATTTGCCCAGAACTGGCTCAATAGTAGTTACTCCACGTTATCACCTTGGTCCAACCAAATGGCACATATATACCACCAATTACTAGAGTCGGATCTTGGATTTTGAGCTTGCCAAAAATAAAGTGAGCTGCAGGGCGGTCCATGTTTTCAAAATTCTGAGGGAAATTATGATCACGATTTCTGCTACCCCACTGCGACACGTTGCTGATGTATACTGATCAGTCAACAGGTCATGTGACTAATACGCAAATAACACTGTACCCACCCACTCACGCTTCAGTGTCAAACATTAATACGGGAACGGCGAATCTTCTAACATATGGTGATTTGAGGACATTTGGTGCATAGGAAGGAGAGAATTTGCTTTATTTTTATATAATGGCTACGACCATTCACATTAAAAGTATAGAGAGGCGCTCTGATGCGCAAGTGGACATTACTGCCAGAGATGGAGATGAGACTAGTATTTTGTACCCTGATTAAAGGACATGTGTAATGGTAAAAGACGTGATGGGATGTCTAAGATAACACAGCGAGGATATCAATATCAACTCTGTAGACACTGATAACCTCGGGTTCAATACAAGGAGTTTGTATTCAGTATCTACAGGTTTGAAGAATGGGAGACATCAGTAATCCAACATGAGTACACAGCAGAGGTAATGAAGTGTACAAAATTGCAAAGAGCTGTAGCTATATATATATAAATATAAAATGTATTTACACAAAGCTACAAAATACTGTCAGGAAAATCTTAGAGGCAATCTATAGGCCAGGCTGGTCCATATAGTGCTAAAAGTTTCATCTGGTGAGTTGTAGGACAGCCATCCATGTGGCACCACCCACCCTAGACTATCTTTCCAATCTGACTTGACAGCTGTCGAGCTGAACTGGGGACCAATAGGAACCGTCCTGCATGGATAATCAGAGAAACAGGTGATAGGTGGAGTGGTGTGGCTCACTGGTTAGAGGCGGCAGACCCGGAAGCAGAGGACGGCCCGGGACCAGGGTTCTATCCCCGACGCGGCAGGGTCGTGGACCAAGGTCAGCGGACTCGATAATTCTCGCCTCGGTGCCTACTCTAACCAGGGATCACACTCGGCAACTCTGGGCATTAGCTTGCCTCATCTCCACAACGGCCCCCCACATACGCCGGGGATGCCTGGTTTCACCTGGGAGATACCCAGTAGGGACCATCTCACAGGGAAAGCCAGGACGGGTTCCCCAGCGGTCTACAGCGCAGAGATACTCCTTCGGGAGTCGATTCTAGTGCTTTTGAAACCCACAAACAAACAAATAGCTCCCCACCACCCAGGGGATGAGTCTCGGAGAGGGAGCATCTCCAGGGAAAAAGGTACCTTAGGATCAACTATTCATAAATGTCCCAATCACACTTTATTACTGCATCATCAGAATATAGGAGGTCATCGGACATTCATAATATATCCAATATTATCCAATTATCGGGTCTGTGGATCCACTCTGTATATACATAACAATGCAATCTCATTAGCAGGTATGTATTAAAATTTACAATATTTGAACCTGGAGGTATGTTAGTTCAGATAGTGAGAGTTCGGTTATCTTACAGACATTTCAGCCATCTATTATTTTGTTGGCCAATTTCTTTCCAAAGGAAAATTTGTGCTAGTTGCCTTGGTGGACGTCACTCATCTTGGTGTGCTTATTTGAATTTATTTCTGGATCTGTCCTACCAGGATTTGTCTCTCTTTCTTTCACTCGTGTTGGCTTTGTTCCTGTTTCATTCATCTTGGATGAAGGGGTCTATCACCTGAGCATCTGTTCATACTCAGGTGCCAGGCGAGGATCGTGCTGTAGTCACATGCATAAAAGAGGTTTCTAATCTGTGCTCACACTCATTGTATAGACCATCCGCTGTTTTTCGTACTTGTACCTGCAGCATCAATGGATTGTTTAATGTCTGAGTTTCCTTTCTTCTGGGATTCTAGGGGAACTTCTGGCAATTTGGCCGTATTCTCCCTTGTGAATTTGCTTTAGAGGCTTATATCAACAGCTTGTAAGAGTATCAGCCAACTTTCAGTTAGACATTTGTAGAACTGTTTGTAGTAGCAATGCTACTGGAGTGCAACTCAGGCCATTTGGTTACAGGATCAGGTGGTAACAGGTTGGGTACAGGATCAGGTGGTAACAGGTTGTGTACAGGATCAGGTGGTGTCTGTGTAGTGAACGGTTTCCAGATATGATTGGGGTTTGTAGTAGCAGTTAAAGTATACACTTGCACTGCTTTTTTAACATGTCTTAGTCACCCTGACACCTAGTACCAATTTATGATCTGTTTGTGATGTGACTCTGACGCGGGTATGCATACACACTCATTAAAAGTCCTCCATTCAGATTATCATTAATAGACCAAATTTATATCGCTAGAATCATTCGTCCAGTGGAAGATAATATCATGTCTTAATAGTGTATATAAGGATTTAAGATATATCCTTTGCAGTATACCCACAAAATGGCCGCTTCTGCCATAATTCTGTAGTCTTTCTTGTATGTCCATTGCCCTACTCTGGTGGTAATGGTGCTTGTCGCTGGTTTCATACAGTTGTGTATACCTTATGGTCCTGCTGGCTCAATCTCAAATTCCCATGAGCCACCTACCGAGGCCATCTCTTCTCCATTTCATTGTGCCAATATCGGCCCATACCCCAGACAGCTCACAACAATTTTCCATAATAACAGACACCACACAATGTTATGTTGGAGAAAGTTGTTGCAGCTTTATTTGCATAAACATTATGCCAACATGTTGGGTTATCTTACGGGTGATCCAGGGTCAGGCTGCCCCTCGCGACCTGCCCACCTGATGAGCCATAAACCCCCTGTGGTGTTAACCGCGGGGGTGTTGTCAATTTTGGGGGAAGGGCTAGCCCTTCCTCCCGGCGGATCTCCAGTCCACCCCTTACTCGCGCCCCTCCCACTACGGGGGTGGAGCGTTGCAGGCAACCCCCGGTTGCTCAGGTCCACAACCGCCCGAAGGATTAACGGGGCGCCGTCACTCCTCCAGGATCCCACGAGGATCTCCATGGGGATAATTGGCTCTCGCACGCTTACTGTGCTCCTGTAGAGGGTACCCTTCTGTACCTTCCAGCGTTGGATCGCCCTGTAATTCCGCCTGCAACACAAAGCAAACAGTATTAGATAAGGCCCCCCGACAGCCGGGTTAGCGGTACGGAGGGAAATCAGCATCCGGGCAGCACCGCTCGTCGGGTCAAGGGAGAGAGGTCCTTCCACGCGGCCGATCAGGGATCAAAGAGGGCGCCAGGCCGCGACCCCAGGCCATATGCCCTCGGCCCTGCCCCTCCCCCGCCAGACGTGACATCACTGGGGACCCTCCAGGTCCCAGACACTAGACCGCTTCTTGGGGTCTGTGCCATCCTGTGGCACTAAGGGTGGCCGCTCTCTTAGGTGGCCCCCTTCGGTGGCCCGGGGCAGCCTGGCATTGTTAGAAGGTTCACACATATGCGAGCCCTCACCATCGCTCAGCCTGTCTTTGCACAACACAGCTCCAGCACCTTCCCGCAAGCACTGTGCTGCTCTGTAATCACTCATGCTAACAAAATGTGACTGTTCAATTTAGCGTGCCACTGGCATTATACCAATCCCGATGCAAGTAAATATTTCAGTCCCATATATTGAATTTGAATTTGTAGAACGCAGGAATCACCTCCGTAGGGGCATCTCTGCTCTAAAGGAGCAGTAATGCAGAGCCAGGTTGGTCAGTTACTGAACAAGTCTATCTTTAGAAGTTTTCTGAAGTGGAGGAGATTAGTGTACTTTCGTAGTTGACTAGGCAATGAGTTCCAGTACACAGGGGCCAGCTATGCAAAAGCTTTGCCCCCTGCCCAAAGTTCTCTGTAACGAGGGAGAGCTAGCAGTGCTTTATCCACAGAGCGAAGAGATCTGCCAGGCAGATAGTACTTACGTTTTTCGGCGAGGTAGCTAGGGCCTCTGCCATGTAGTGTCCTGTGGACTAGATTGCAAATTTTAAACTTAATTCTCGGACGGATGGGAGGCCAGTGTAGCTGCTGTATCAGTGACAGAGAAGGAGTACTAGGGGGCATGTTGAGAGCCAAGTGGGCTGCTGTGTTCTGAACCACTTGCAGTCTTTTCAGCAGGGATTTCTTAGCAGATGTTGCAGTAATCAAGACGACTGATGACTAAGGCTTGAATTAGGGTCCTGAGGATGGTTGAGGGAAGGAGATCAACCACTCTACGGAGAAGACTCTGTGTGGCCGTGACTCGGTCTCTCATAGTTAGAGAGTTGTCCAGTCAGACACCCAGGTTTTTAGCTACAAGTTTGGGGGTAGGAGCTGAGCCCAGTTCTGCGGGCCACCAGTCAGGAGACTACAGGGTGTGAGCGTTACCGATTTCAGTTTTGGCTGCATTAAACTGCAGGAAGTTTTGCGTCCTCCATCGGGAGTTTGCTTGCATACCTTCTGCGAAGAGAGGTTTGGTCGAGACCTTGTTGTAATCAAAAGATAAGAGGAGTTGGGTATTATCCACATAGGAATAAGGTGTGAACCCAGGGTCTCTGATGATCTTTGCGAGAGGGGCTACCTATACATTGAACAGGGTAGGGCTAAGACAGGAGCCCTGTGGTACCCCTTTAGTGAGCTCCGGGGTGTGTAACCGGAACAGGCCTAAGTTGACAGTTTGAATACACTGGTCCAGAAAATAAGCGAGCCATTTGAGTGGTTGTCCCTGATAGGTCTCATTCAGTCTATAGAGTAGCATCCGGTGCACCACAGTATCAAAAGCAGCGGACAAGTCCAGTAGCATTAGCAGTACCGCCTTTATGTTGTCCTTGTCAAGTCTGATGCAACCTGTGACACCTATGAGTGTGGTTTCTGTGGAATAGTTGGGTCTGAAACTGGATGAGAGGAGTCAAGATTGCCATGAGATTCTAAGTAACCCATGAGCTAAATATTAATTTGCCTTTCCAGGAGTTTACTCATGAGTGGAAGGAGTGTAATGGGGCAGTAGTATGTCAACTCAGTGGAGGGTACATGTACCTTTTTCTGGGTTGGGAGGACTTGTGCCTCCTTCCATTCGCATGGGAGTCTCCCTTCACTCAGGGAGGCAGTTAATATAGTGCAAATAGTGGGGGCTAGTTGCGCGGCTAGTGAGGCAAACAGGTTGGTTGGCAAATTGTCGAGGGGTGATCCATATTTAGCTGGTCTCAGCATCTCTTTTACTTGAGGTACCTACAAGGCATGAAAACTTTCAAGGCAGCCTACGTTTTCTCTCTCTGAGATGTAGTAGGACAGAGATATCAGGGAGTTTAGATTCACTGGGAAATTCATCATATATTATATTAATTTTTCCTCAAAATGGTCGGCAATATTATCACATAATACCTGAGAGTGGGGATCTGATTAGTACAGGCTGTGGGTTGGTAAACGAACTCAGAACTTTGTAGAGTTCTTTAGTAGAATTGCCAGCTTGGTTTATCTTATATATAATATGGATTTTTCGTATCTTTTTTAATATTCCTATGGTAGAGTGCAAGAGCTGTTTTATAGATTGTTTTCTCTTTCTGTGTTTTAGTTTTAGGCCACGTTTTTTCCAATTTTTTGCAATTAGATATTTCCCTTCGAACTTCGGCGGTATACCTCTGGTAAATGGGTGGGCTTTTCACCATAGTTCTGTGTGAGGAACACAGCACGTGGTCAGGCTGAAGGCAGCTTTGATCTGGTGATGTCATTGTCTGTGGTGATCATTTATTTCTCATTCAGCAACATCTGACCCTCCCATGTTCTAAATTCTGAGGTCTGGTTACCACTCCTTCCTTCTGCCGCTGAACTGGGCCCGAAGCGAGCACCCTACTCAGATACTTGATGTTCCTCAGTACCAGGTACATCGGCGACAAACTCCACATCTCAACTTACTTTTGTTCCTGGGATTTTTCATCTTCAACTCCTCAGCCAGATGACTTATTCTTGGTTGTGTAACCAGTGTCATTGGCTAACTCTCTGACCATTCAGGGTTTGGGGAGATATCTCAGTGATGAAGAGGTCTCGTCCCACCATGGTACTTGGTTACAGTCTCTGTATTCCTCGGTATTAGATGTTTAAAGACCTGCTTGTGCATTTTTTAACATCCCTACTGCTGGTTTCGATCATCTGGTACTTTGGTACAGAGCGCTGTTTATTGTTAATGCTGTCCTTTTGCAGGGGGATGATGTCATAGTTTAATTTTATGGGCTTTTATTCTTCTGTGGTCTTTTATTTGATGGTGCAAATCTTCTGTGGCCATTTATCTGACGATTCATAAATAGTGGTCTACCTTCCATTCTGGTGATTTGACGCATTAGCCCCACAAGGGTCCTGGAGAGCATTTGGAGGGTCCTGCAGGCCAAGTGAAGGTCCTGGTGGCCATGTGGAGGGTCCTACATGCCATGTCGAGGGTTCTGCAGGCCTTGTGGACGGTTCTGGTGGCCATGTGGAGGGTCCTGGTGGCCAGGGCCGGACTGGGAAGCAAAACCAGCCCTGGCAAAGTGCTCGGCCGGCCCCCCCGCCCCCCGGGCGGGAGGGGGGCGAGCGCTTTGCCAGGGCCGCTTTTCAGCCGATTTTGTTACAGGGCCGATTTTGCAGCTATGCTGCAAAAACGGCTGTGCAACAAAAACGGCCCCCAGGGCCCAAAACCGCCCCCCAACCTTGCGGCCGACCGGGGGATTGCCCGGTGCCTACAACGGCCAGTCCGGGCCTGCTGGTGGCCATGTGGAGGGTCCTACATGCCATGTGGAGGGTTCTGCAGGACTTGTGGCGTGTACTGGGGGACATGTTGAGGGTCCTGGGGGCCATGTGGAGGGTCCTGGAGGCCATGTGGAGGGTTCTGGAGTATGTGGAGGGTCCTGCAGGCCATGTGGAGGGTCCTGGTGGCCATGTGGAAGGTCATGGTGGCCACGTGGAGGGTCATGGTGAGGAAAATCAGAAAAATGGTCAGGCGATTTAGTCGATGTTTCTTAAGTAATTTTGCCCGGCGTTAAACGCCTCTAATACCATACGAAGTTTATCAAATAAAGAGGCAGGCGCTGGAGACAGGAAGACAGGAAACAAGTTTTATTCCGACGGAGCAGAACACATCAGATCGGACAACAAGGTATCGTCTCGAGGTGCTCTCTAACAGCCTCTCTGAGGCCTGGCCTTTTATACACTGGTTTACGACATGTGACCGCTCTTTATTACAATAAAGACATTGTGAAGTAAGGAAAAAGACATCCCCGGTACCCCCCAGTTCCGGCTCATTCCAACACGTGGCTACAGTAGAGGTCCTCACCCCCCATACAATAGGAGGGGGCTATCACGCAGCTGAGTGTTCCGCCGATTCCTTTGGAATGTGTGCGCCTGATCGAATCTCAGGGGGTGGGGAGGTCATGATCAATAGTAGCTCCTTTGAAGAGGGGCGAGTGCATACAGTAGTGGGCAATAAACTGTATCCTCAGGCTAAGGGATGACCAGCGGTCCGTGCAGACAATCGGGCTCAGAGGAAGGGGTCATCAAAGGAGAGATATTCATGAAAGGAAGGATCGGTGTGGACAATCGAGCGTAGAGTAAGGGTTTATCAAAAGAGGGGTATTCATGGAAGGAAAGGAGGTGTTGGTCAGGCGCGGGGTGTGATTCCCAGAGACAGAGTCATGCGGAAGGGGAGGGTTCATGACTTGTGCATGTGAGAGCGGGGGCAGCCAGGGTGCATGGGGGATGCTTGCAGGGTCAGGGAAGTGCGCTGACGAGCGATCGTGAACAGGGAGACCATGGTACCTAAAATGGCTGTCGTGTATGTTCATACGTGAGTCTGAGGAATGGGCAAGATGGCGCAGATGATGTTCAGTTCACGAACTAAAATTCCACAGTCCTCCCTTTTAACATGTCTCCCCAGCTTGTCAATTCGGATCTATCCCCATAAGACCACGTATTTCTATCTCATAGAGGGGACTCATGTGCTCAGTTCTAAAGTCCAAAGTCTTAGGGCACATACAGTTAGAAATGAGTGAACACAAAGGTGGCAAACATTGAATACCTAAGCAACACCCACACAGTACCACGACTGGTATCAGTATAAATGTAAACAACCTCCATCCCCAGTCCTTCAAAGTGTCCCAAAACCAGCTTCCAAGCGACCATCCTTCTTGCTCCTGGTGAACCTCTGAGGATAGTCTGTGGAGGTGTTCGATTGCTTTGTAGACTGAAGGCGAGTTATCTGGCACGTAGGTGCAACAGCTGGAGCCGATGATGCGGCATGCTCCTCCACGGTCGGCCAGAACCACATCTAGAACAAGGCGGTTTTGAAGAGCCACCAAGCGGATTGCCTGAAGCTCAGCCGTGTTGTTAGCTAGGATGCCAGCCGTGATGTTAATGGTTGTTTCTACTGCCTGAGTCAGGTGTCGGATAGCACGGCTATTTGCCATTGGGCCCCACAGAGGAACAAGTCCCTTCACCGCATCCAGGAACTGTGCTCCGGTGGAGTCGGCTTGTCCAATGTCTCCGGCGCGCTTTTGCCGGTGATGGTAGGCTGGGGCCACATACGTGGGGGGAAGAATGAAGGCGATGTAGCACGTACCCCTCCAACCTTTCGGGAGCCAAGTGTAAGCTTTGGTGCCACAAACAAAGTACATATTCGGAGAAGCAACAAAGGAGGGGGGATCAACTGAGACCAATGTTCTGGTGATGTGGCAGGAACTGTGACCCACCAGCTGTGTTCCCTGGCCTTCGAGGCACACGAGACCTGTGACATTGATGACAGACAGGGCCACAGTCAGAGTGGCAGCCGTTCGCTTCCGCAGGTAGGAGAAGGTGGGTCTAGCTGGATTGTGGAGCACTTGTATTTCAACTCGTTCTTTGGCAGGGATGTTCATATGGAAGGCGGAACCTGAGGTCACAGGACAAAAGGGAGCAGACGTCCTTCCTGTTTTGTTCAGCCAGAACCCATAGTAGAAGTGTGACACTGTTTGACCAGAAGCGGCGTTGTCCTTGTGGCTTTCCTGCAAGAGGATCAACCAGGCGAGGCAGGAGCCGTGAACTGAGAAAGGAGAAGGGATGAAGGGGATGGAGTGTCCAGTGGCATGCGGGAGCAACCCGCAGATCCAGCAGTTCGTGGCATTTGCAGCAAGGTTGTGCTGGTGCAATAGTTGCACGAAGGAATTGTTCCAGAACTCCTTACGCCTTTCTCGGAGCTGAGGCGAAAGGGAGATCAGGTGGTGCTCTTTCATGGTGGTTGGCTGTGCAGTGGTCGGCAATATCTGATGAGCGGGTGTGCTTTCCTCCAAGATCCAGAAGGAAGTCATGAGGAGGAGGCAAAGGAGGAAGACAATGAAGAAGGCGATTGTCTTTGATTTGTGCAAATTGTCAGCCTTTGGGTTCCTGTAGTGGGTATTTCCGGTTGCTTCCATCATCTTCTTATCTGGCGCTTCCATCATCTTCAAGGTGCTCGGTAATGGGCAGAACCACAGACTTTGTTTAGCTTCTCTCCGGGTAACCCTTGGTTGTTTTAGGCCACCGTTCTGAGATTTTAACTTAGTCCGTGGTCTACTTAGCCGAAGCTCCCTCCTTTTTGACGCAGGAAATACCCTTCCCGGGATGGCACAGTGGGATCAGAGAATTCTGCAAGTTCAAGTGCCTCGGTATCAGGATAGCAGTTCAGTGATGGCCGGTCTTTGTTCAGGAGCTCTTCTTGGGTGTCAACGTTTTCTGTCGTGGCCAGGGTCGAGGAGACCTTCTTGCAGTGGTGTGCGTGCAGCCAGTGCCTTTTCCCCTCTACTCGAAGAGCCGTCCGAGTGGTGATCAGTACTTGCCAGGGGCCCATCCACCGGGGTTCCAGACTCTTTGCCCGTTGAAAATTCCGGACTAAAACATAGTCTCCCGGTTGGATATCGTGACCGGGACCCCTGGAAGCATCGGGGATGGCCTGCTGCACCTGTTGATGAATGACAGACAACGTTTTAGTTAATTTGTATAAATAATCTGACAGCAGGACGTCGGGGACATCGTGAATGGAGGTCGGTTTGGGGGCAGTCCAGAGGTTCATTGGTCGCCCAAACACAACCTCGTAGGGGGTCAAGTGGTGCTTAGTGGGAGTGGAGCGCATCGATAGCAATGCCAGTGGGAGGGCATCTGGCCACTTAAGTCCTGTGGTGGCCACTATTTTTGACAGTTTCAGTTTCAGTGTAGCATTGTGTAGTCGTTTCTGGCCCATAGGTACAGGGATAGGGTGTCGAGCAAGGATAGGTCAGCATCAGTTATAGAGTACATATGTCGTGCGGGGCGGGATCTGGACATGCTCGGGTTGTCGTACAGGATGACTCGGACTCCATTTGGGGAACACCTATAAGTAGCTCGGAAATGTTTTAGTAAATCAATACCCATAATGGCGTCAGGGGAGTTGGAGGAGAGCAGAAATGTTGTGTCAGTGGGGTTGTTTCCTAGGTCAAAGGAGATAGGTACAGACAGGGGATTAGTGGAGGGCGTTCCATCGAAACCTATCGTTGTAATGTGTGAGCCAGACAAGGGTGCCCTTGGAATCAGTCGCTTTGATAATACACTACGTGTCGCTCCAGTGTCTACCAAGAATGGAGACTTTGTACCCAGGACCTTAGCGGTGACGTAAGGACCTTGCTGGTCAACACAGAGCTCGACTGGATCCCTCCCTTGCCCCTGGCAGTCCTATGCGAAGTCGGGAGTGTTCTCACTGTCAGATAGTTGGTACTGGTTCTGTCGGGGACGGTCAAATGTGTTCGATCTTCCCGGTCTGTCGCTGTTGGTGTCGTTTGTGTACCCCCGCCCCTGCCCTCTAGTCCTGGGGCCATTCGTCATGTCCCTCGTTTCTTTATTTTTAATTAGTTCCAGAAGAACCGGACATTGAGACTTCCAATGCCCGAATCCTTTGCAAAATGCACACTGATTATCTTCTATGTCCCTACGTCCAGAGTAGGGAGTGGGTGTGCGGTCCTTTGGGGGTGGATTTCTAGGGGCGATTGATTGGTAGCTCCCCCTGTGTAGATCTTTCCCGACTGCCACCCCTTGTATCTGGGCTATCATCACCCTTTCTTTCAAATCTTTCTTCTTTATCTCGGTTGCCCTATCATTCTCATTCTTTTGGTGTTCGTAGTACTGAGCCATTTGGAGGATAGCGGCGGGTTTGGAGGCCCCCCAACTACTCTCGCTCGTTTGTAACTTTTGGGAAACCTCTCGTGACAGACCCTTTACGTAGTTTTGCACAAATAGGTGTTGTCCGGTTGCGGTGGTCATGTCTTGGCCACTGTAGTCGGAGAACACCGTTTCAAATCGGGAGAAGTATTCTGATACGTCTTCCTGGGGTTTCTGACGGCAGGCCGTGACTATTGACCAATCTACCTTTTTCTCTGGGATCAAGGTTTTTAGCTTCTGAACTATTTTGTCCGGAAGTTCCAGTATGTCTTTTATCGGTTTCCTTCCGGGCTCTCGTCGTCTATCTAGCTCACTGAGTTGATTCCAGGTATGTCCGTGTGATCGGCTTTCCGGATTTGCTTCCACACGTCAGCCGGCAGACATAACCTGAAAAACAAATCAATGTCTGCTAGAGTCATTATCGTTGAGCCCAAGGCTGTGCCTAATTCGGTGTAAAATGCTGTCGGGTTCTTCCTTAAATCAGGCAGGGTTTGCCTAAAGGTTAAAATATCTTGTCGATCCCATGGTTGGTAAACCCAATTGTACACAACCCTCCCTTTTGCATCTGCGTGGTTGATATCGTCGTTTGTTCCCTGACCTCTTGGGGGAACCCAGTAGGGGGCGGCTTCTCTGATAGGCATCATAGTGTTGGCTACTTCTAATGGGGACTCAGCTGTTTCAGGGACTGTGATCTTTACCTCCGGTTTCTGTTCCGTGAGGTGGCGGAAGACTTCAAGCGTTTGCATGAAGAGGTCCGTCACATCGCGCTCAGTCCCATCTCCAACATCGACCTTTCTATATAGAGCCGTCAGTTTAGCAGGACCCTTATTTTGATACCTATCCTCATATGCGTTCAGGGTGTGGTAGCTGAACCGTAAAATGAAATGCCGTCTGTGGCTACCGGCATGTGAATTGTGCATATCCATCGTATATTCTTCGCTCTCCTTCCGTTCTACCAGTGTCTTTGCTATCTTGTCAATCCCATCCTGCTCGTCTTTGCTCAACCTATTTGGTCTGGCTGTTGGCTGCTTGCTAGTCTCGAGTTCATCTGATGTTGTTACCAATGTGGCCGGTGCGAAGGCCGTAAGAGCCGGGGCACTAGCGCTAGGGTCACCCTCGCCCGCACTCAGAACTGGTAGGTGCTGTGCTAGAGGCTGGAAGGGGGCATAAGGAGGGGGCATGTAGATAATCGGAGGACCTAGCAGTAACTCGTCGTTTGCCCGTTGTTTGGAAGGCATCTCCGGGTAGAGCGTAGAGGGGGTCCTAACAGGGCATTGGCCTGCCGACCCTGATTCTTGCGTTTGTCTAACTTCCTCTCTCCTTCTTATTTCTTCATCTAGTTCCTTAGCGGCTAGGTGGGCTGCCTTTCGTAACTCTTTCCCTATTTTTGCTTCTTCTCTTTTCCTTCGTTGCTCTGCTTCTTTGTGCCACATGCCGATATTATCGAGCATGGTGGGCGTTGCCTTATTTGTTCTAACAGCTGCTTCTAACGTTTTTATTTTATGATCATCAAAGGAACCCATCAGTGGCCACTGACTTTCGGGGTCCTTTTTTGTATATTTATGCCATAACTTACTATAAGCTATAGCGACTAGTCCTTGCTTAGTGAACATGTCCTTATTAGGGGTGCCTTCCAATGGAGCTGGATGGTTCATCTCTAATAAGCGGTCCGGGTTGTACCAACTACCAATCAGTGGGGAGAAGACAGGCATGACAGATTACAACGGGGGACAAAGGTCCGCACTACCTATCTTACACTATTTGCAAAGACTAGACAGAATATTGCTATTCTACGTTATGTGCAAGCAGAGAACCTCAAAAGAACTATACTCCAAACAATCTATGTTCGGACAATCAATCAGTGGGGAGAAAAATAGGTACGGCAGATTACAATGGGGGACAAAAGTCCGCGTTACCTACCCTTCACTATCCGCAAAGGGAGATAGAATATTCCTATTCCTCCCCGTTTGCAGGCAGCAAATATCTCAAAGAGCGACAAAGCAAATACTAGTATTTCAATCAATAAAACAATTAATCAATTCGCAATTCGTCGTGTGTCACGACCTTACCCGGACCGCATGGACAGTTTCTCGTCTTCCGCTTCCAGCGCCCGATCGTCCTCTACTCTCTGTTGCTACCGCGGCACTCCTGATGGTTCCCAGTCAGGACCGTAGATCACTCGGGAGAGGTCTGCTCGGAACCAGTGAAGTTCGGATGATCGGCTGTCAGACGAGGGTCTATCGGACAGGAGCTCTCCCGATCGTTGCAGTCGTTCACTCTGTCGTCGGGACCTCTCCCACTGGATCCACGTGTCGCTGATGGGCCCCACGCTTGGGACGCCAATTGAGGAAAATCAGAAAAATGGTCAGGCGATTTAGTCGATGTTTCTTAAGTAATTTTGCCCGGCGTTAAACGCCTCTAATACCATACGAAGTTTATCAAATAAAGAGGCAGGCGCTGGAGACAGGAAGACAGGAAACAAGTTTTATTCCGACGGAGCAGAACACATCAGATCGGACAACAAGGTATCGTCTCGAGGTGCTCTCTAACAGCCTCTCTGAGGCCTGGCCTTTTATACACTGGTTTACGACATGTGACCGCTCTTTATTACAATAAAGACATTGTGAAGTAAGGAAAAAGACATCCCCGGTACCCCCCAGTTCCGGCACATTCCAACACGTGGCTACAGTAGAGGTCCTCACCCCCCATACAATAGGAGGGGGCTATCACGCAGCTGAGTGTTCCGCCGATTCCTTTGGAATGTGTGCGTCTGATCGAATCTCAGGGGGTGGGGAGGTCATGATCAATAGTAGCTCCTTTGAAGAGGGGCGAGTGCATACAGTAGTGGGCAATAAACTGTATCCTCAGGCTAAGGGATGACCAGCGGTCCGTGCAGACAATCGGGCTCAGAGGAAGGGGTCATCAAAGGAGAGATATTCATGAAAGGAAAGATCGGTGTGGACAATCGAGCGTAGAGGAAGGGTTTATCAAAAGAGGGGTATTCATGGAAGGAAAGGAGGTGTTGGTCAGGCGCGGGGTGTGATTCCCAGAGACAGAGTCATGCGGAAGGGGAGGGTTCATGACTTGTGCATGTGAGAGCGGGGGAGGCCAGGGTGCATGGGGGATGCTTGCAGGGTCAGGGAAGTGCGCTGACGAGCGATCGTGAACAGGGAGACCATGGTACCTAAAATGGCTGTCGTGTATGTTCATACGTGAGTCTGAGGAATGGGCAAGATGGCGCAGATGATGTTCAGGTTACGAACTAAAATTCCACAATGGTGGCCATGTGGAGGGTCCTTATGGCCTTGTGGAAGGTCTTGGTGGCCATGTGGAAGGTCTTGGTGGCCATGTGGAGGGTCCTGGAGGACATGTGGAGGGTCCTGGAGGCCATGTTGAGGGTTCTGGGGAACATGTTGAGGGTCCAGGAGGACATGTGGAGGGTCTTAGAGGCCATGTGGAGGGTCCTGGAGAACATGTGGAGGGTCCTGGAGGCCATGTGGAGGGTCCTGCAGGCCATGTGGAGGGTCCTGGTGGCCATGTGGAAGGTCATGGTGGCCACGTGGAGGGTCATGGTGGCCATGTGGAGGGTCCTGGTGGCCATATTGAAGGTCTTGGTGGCCATGTGGAAGGTCTTGGTGGCCATGTGGAGGGTCCTAGAGGACATGTGGAGGGTCCTGGAGGCCATGTGGAGGGTCCTGAAGGCCATGTGAAGGGTCCTGGTGGCCATGTGGAGGGTCCTGGTGGCCATGTGGAAGGTCATGGTGGCCACGTGGAGGGTCTTGGTGGCCATGTGGAGGGTCCTGGTGGCCATGTGAAGGGTCCTGGTGGCAATATGGAAGGTCATGGTGACCATATGGAGGGTCCTGGAGGCCATGTGGAGGTTCCTGGAGGCTATGTGTCCATCTGCAGATGGATTTTGGTTAAACAATTGTCAATGCTTTCTAAAGGCTCAAAAAGTAAGGACATTGTTGTGGAAGACTTGAAAGTTAGTAAGGTTCTGATTACTTGCCAGTATACCTTATTACAACCTAATTCTTTATCGCCTCATTAATGAGTTACCACCCTCTTACCTTCCTTTGTGTTATGCCTCCCCAACTCTGGTGGTACTGCTTGGGGGTCAAGAAACGATGTCCTCTGGGAAAGGGAAGGGGTTTAAAATATGTTAAGGGCTAGCAACATTGCTCACTGTAATTATGTAATGACTGAAAACGATGAAAATGAGATCTCTGTGTTACAAGTAGTAAGTAGTCAGACTATAGCAGAATGTCCCCTGCCTAGGATACCCAGAGTAGTATACTGCAAGGTTTAAGTCTACAAACGTTTTCTTTTAAATGGACGCACAACCTGGTAGGATACAGCCAGGAGCAAGGTGATAACGCCACTGTCTCGTCATCCACCAGTAGTCTGTCCAACTCTAAAGACAAAATGGATGCTGTCCTTCATTATCTACTGGGAAAACTGGACTACCAATCAGAGCCCCGACTAACCACTGACTGGTAGCAAGCTACGGAGCACGTGACCTTCCTGGGCCAGTCCAGGAAACTGTCAAACCCCCGCTTAAAGTGATAAATGTAAATGTCATGGTATTTATAGAGCGCACTGTCACCAGACGGTCACCTTGCGGTGTCGCCTATTCGGCTTCCTGGCGCTGATACCCATACTGCTGTGGAACCCCTCCTGGCTTTCCGTGTGAAATGCCCACTCCTGGGCACCCCCAGGGTGAAGCCAAGCATCCTTAGCGCTGTTGGGGCCGGTGTGGAGGCTAAGCAAGCTATTGCCCAGAGTTGCACCGTGGGGCCCGTGATTAGAATAGGCACCGAGGCGAGAATTAACAGGTCCGAGGAAATTGAGCCCGAGACCCCGCCGAGGCGGGAATCGAACCCTGGTCCCCTGGCCAGAAATCTGCATCAGGGTCTGCCGCTCTAACCATTGAGCCACACTCCTCCATAGGAATGGAGAGATTTGTAGGGGAGACAAGAAGGCAACACAACCCTCTGCTCCTACGCCCCCTGTTCCCAGATTTATCAGCGCCGGGACGCCCCGTTGGGGCAGCTGTGCGCTTTATAAAATACACAAATAAATAAATAAACCCTGACTGATCGAGTAGAAAATTCCCATCCATCATATCTCTGTCCCTCACTTATAGAACGTCCTCCTAGACAGCATCTGTTCTTCTCAGAATTACCTCTCAGGTTGGCAGAGGACCAAACTGCCACACTTCCTTTATTTCTTGGCTGCTCTGTACCCCTTAGGAGCCTTGTAATGCTGGATTTATCACTCGCCACCTGGCACCGGCTCCTGTTTCAATGCGCCGTAGCCGCGTGCAGTTATTCATTCCTGCGAATGCCGCTTGACCTGTCGCATTAAATTCGTATCCTACGCTTATAAAGTGTGTCTGACTCTGCATACATAGAGTATTCCCTTTCTGTGCAGCTAGGGACGCAAGCATGGGGCGTGTTGTAAGGAAACCAGTGCATCAAGCCAGAGGGAAGCAACCTGTTGTGTCCTTGCATGACCTTGTAATAGAGTGCTTGTTTAAGCATTTTGGACGTGTGTAGGTTCAGAAAAAGCCAATAGAAATTCACAAATATGAGCCAGGAAGTCGAGGACTGCCTTGGATTTTCCTGCAGGCAACAGCACATCCTGCACAACACTGTTCAGGTGCCAGAGATATGCCTTATAGTCCTACTGCTGCTGCTCAGGTATTACTGTGGCCCAAACATCAGAGTTATACATTTGATACTAGTCTTTGTTGTGTTGTTCCTTTAAGCATTGCTAGGCGACTAGAAATGTTCCATTTAGAATTGTTATTGTGCAAAGATTGCTATTGAAGGCACTTACAAGAACCGGTGCAAGACAGCAGGAAGGATATGTATTTGCTCCAGACAAAAAACATGTACAACAATACTTGAATATTGAATCTGTAGATAAGAGTCTTGCTATGTTCTATGTTGCCATGAACTCTTTTGTTGCCATAGACGTTTCTACATTGACCTAGTATGTAAACACCACCGCCATGCTAGAAACCGTATTGTGGGTGTGTGTAAAGTACCACCGCCATGCCAGGGTGCATATTGTGGGGGTATATAAAGGACTACGAAAATCCCAGAATCCATATTCTGGATGCGTGTAAAGTGCTGCTCCCATGTCAGAATCCACATTGTGGGAGTGTGTAAAGTACCACTCCCATGTCAAAATGCATATTGTGGGTGTATGTAAAGGACCATCGACATTCCAGATCCATATTCTGGGTGCAGGTAAAAGGCCCCTCCCATGGCAAAGTTCACATTGTGGGTAAATGTAAAGCACCACGTCCATGCAAGAATCCATATTGTGTGTGTATGTAAAGGACCACCACCATGACAGAATCCATATTATCTGTGTATGAAAAGGACCACCGCTTTACCAACTTCCACAGTATAGGTATACGAAAAGGGCCAGCATCAAGCCAGAATCCATACAGTGGGTGTATGTAAAGGACCACTGCCATGCCAGAATCTCACGTTGTAATAAAGCACTAGTGCTGCGCCAGACTCTACTTTGTGGGTGTATGGAAATGATTGCTACGATTCCGGAATCCATATTGTAGGTGTACATACAGCCGCACATTTCACGATTCAAACCGCCAAGACGTGACGTCAGACGCTATCACAAAGACGGACGGAGCACGGAGACCGAATTAATATACCCGGATTGGTTTTAAATGAAAAGAGACAAATCTAGGAGGTTATCCCCTCAAGGGTTTCCATCTGTAGAAGCAGGACTGTGACTGCGACAAAGGATTGTCTATATATCGACTACCCTTATGTACAATTTAGCTTCAAGGCTGTATACCTGAATTTAATAACGGTGGCTCCGCTGTATGTTTCGTGCGGCTTTGTTTACCGAAAATAAAAGCAACCCTAATATACAGAGTGCCGAACAGGACCAATATTGATAACTTGGTACCAATGGTGGTGGAACACATGTATATGGGAGAATCAACATGTTTCCATTTTTTGCTAAATTAAAGAAACTGTCCTGAAGTAGGTGTTTTTAACTTCGAAAAAACCGAAACGCTGCGTTGACAAACTGCTTTTTTTAGCATACCCTACAGTACTGTGATACAGGTTTTAAATGTTTTTTTGTGATTTTATATTGTTTATACATAAAATGTCTATTGAAAACATTGTACTAAATAAATATGTATGAAATTCTCTGTCAATAACTCGTGACAGTCTTGTTGATGGTGCCCTATAATAATTTCTCTTCCATATATACATTAATGTTGTTTAAATGTATTTATTTAATGATTAGTTTATATTGAATTTCCTGAATGTGAAAGGGTGTATCTGTAACTATATCTATAGTTGTGTGACAGTCTATGGTCTTTGACCAATTGGGACCTCTTTACTTCTTGCCATACAGCCGCACTGCCATGTTAGATATGTAACGCAACACTGGCATGCCACAACCATTTGTACTGGTTATGTAGCACCACTGTCACGTCAAGAACTAAATTGCCCTGTTAAATTAATTCCTGGTTCAGTGCAACATGTTACTCTTCACAACTACCTCCAGCTACTCCTCCTCCTCGCCTCTCCTCACACTCCTCTACAGGGGACTTGTGCTGCCAGAGGCACCAGTGGCCAAGTTGGAGGTAGAGAAACATGACAGCTAAAACAAGCATTGGCATAGCCAATAGGTCTCGCTTGTGGGACCTTATAAGTATTTAGTTACAAGGATATTGTGCTGCAAAACAAAATACTTATAAGGTCCCACAAGCGAGACCTATTGGCTATGCCAATGCTTGTATTACTGGCACTGGAAAAAAAACATGCCGTGGAGGTGGCAACCCGATTTCCACTTCAGAAGGGGCAAGACACACGAGATGTTTAACCCGTACGTGGGTGGGGACGGTTTTTAAATTACAATCCGCGCTCATGGACTGAAAGATGAAAAGGGTTTTCGCTCACCAAAGGGACGAGGCGCAATGCATCGCCTTCACAATCCCCCGGAGGTTTTTTAGATGAAAAGCATGCTATCTTTGAATGTCCCTACATCCGAGCAGAGTGAAAATTATACTATTTTCAATTTAAGTGACGATTGATTTGGGCTACGTGCAGCATAATGCAGGGCACCAGGTTTTAAACTCCCCCGCACTAGTAATTACACTCTCCAGTGACTTCTAGTTAATTCCCGACCCCCTCCCGCTGAGGGTGTTAGACAGGCCCCAGCTACCAACCAGGTGTGAAAATCCAGCGGATGTGAGTTTTACGGGAAAGCTTTCTCCCGTGGCTTTGTGGGTGGGACCAGCCTCGAGCTTCAGCGCAAATCGGCTAAAATACGTGTGGGGGCGTACATTTTGATAAGAGAGGGACTGATACACCGTTGCCCAGCCGTCCATCTATATGTACTATACACTCTCTGTAACAGAGAAGGAAGACGGACACAATAAGCATGCGTCATTAGTGATTTAGCTTCCTATTGGGAGAAACTGTGACACAGTGATGAGACTTTCTGAAGTACTTCTCCCTGTTGTTCTGGAGAGGTATTTTTGCATTTGTAGAACTCGTGTAGTATTTAGCGGTAAACCTAAAGGGTCAGCGTAAACGGCGGTAAAAGTGTCCCTGGAAGGGATCTTGAACAATGCCCGCCCACCCTGGAAGAGAATGGGTATGAAATGGAATATTTGAGCAAGTCCATATGCAGTTGCAGAACCTGACTTTGCACAAAACATCAGCGAATCTCCTGGCACAATACCCAGACAAAATCTTCACAAACATTCAATCTAAAAAAATCACATTAGGTTAGTTAGTCCCATGAAGTATAAACACAGTGCTGCTATGGGCTGGGGAGGGGGGAGAGCGGGGAGCGGGGAGAGAGAGGGGAGGTGCTGGTGTGGGAGGGGGGAGGTGCTGGTGTGGGAGGAGTGCTGCTAGGCAAGGCTGTGTTTGCGGGGAGAGAGAGGGGAGGTGCTGGTGTGGGAGGGGGGAGGTGCTGGTGTGGGAGGAGTGCTGCTACGGCAAGGCTGTGTTTGCGGGGAGAGAGAGGGGAGGTGCTGGTGTGGGAGGGGGGAGTTGCTGGTGTGGGAGGAGTGCTGCTAGGGGAGGAGAAGCCCTGGCCGTGAATGCTCGTGCATGTTCACGTGAACTGCAAGAAAACGCCGGGCTGAAACCCCTTAGTTTGAAGAGGATTTTGCCGACATGAATTCGATCCTATCCATTCCTGCGGAATGGGACAGGCTCGACCTAAAAAGAGCTATTCTGGAGGGGGAAGTAAACACAGGAGGGATGAAGAGAGTTAGTGAGAGAAGAAGGAGGGAGGGGGAGAAAAAACAAGATGGGGGCCAGTAGAGGAATGTTTAGAAAAACACTGACCATATCATAGCTATTTAAACAAAACAAAAAAGAAATAGTACTTATATCACAACACGAGCAGCGTATGGTCAGCGGAAGGACACTAGGTAAATATATTTCATCTGTGCTTGGTCCATGTGCCAGCAAAATAACAGGAAGTGACGCATGGCAAGTGCTGCCCAATTAGAAGGCAGCAAAGAAGGGTGACAACGCTGAAATTGGTTGGTAGGTAATGGCCTGGTTCCAAACCCATTACAGAACACAAGAGTCTTGCAAGCGAGATGTCATACGCGAGCGCGTGCTCGCGCAGGCGAAACCTAGACAATGAATCCGACCTTGTGTAATGTACCCGGTGCTCATGCAAATTGCTCTAATGCCCTTGGACGGGAAACATCATTAACAACGCGGACAATACACCGCGATGCTGTTTCATCGCAGTTGTTACAACGACTACATGTTACCACGATATGCCATTACAACGCAAGTCTTTACATCGACTTGCGCTAGATGGCGTGCTAACATTAAAAATAGTGTAGTTTACTATCCCAACACCTACCCTACTGATAAGTGGACTGGAGTTGGAATAGTAAATTACACTTTTCTAATGTTAGCACGCCACCTAGCACAAGTCGATGTAAAGACTTGCACTGTAAAGGCATAGCGTGGTAACATGCAGTCGTTGTAACAACTGCGATATAACAGAACGCGTTGTAATAACACGCGTTGTAACATCATACAACCCCCTTGGACCAAATTTGCGCTGTATAAAACTTTTCAAAAAGTGCATGCCTGCAAAAAAACACTGCCTTCCGAATCTCTTGTTACACCTGCCTCAAAGAACAATCCACCTATAGATGTTTTCTTAGAGTAAAGGGTGCAAGTGCATTGGTAACGCTGTGACTGAGGCAGCTGGTAGAATGTAGCCCAAGAGTTCTAGGGCTGGTCTGTTGTCACTCATTAAGCCAGACCTGAGGGAAGCCCACTGGTAGAATTCCATAGTGCCTGGTGACAGTGCTGAATTCGCGAAGCGGGCAGTCAGCCGTCGGCAATTGGTCCGGTGCCTGAGTGGCAGCTATGGGATGGTTTCTTGGAGGGCAACGGCTCGTAATCTCCTATCAGCCACCCAACCCCCACCATGTCTACCTGCCCAGGTCACTGTCATATGGGGCCAACATGGGCAGGTGGACTACAAGCACACCATTCTGAGAGGCGATGGGCATGTGCCCATGGGGCGGAGTTATTGGGAGACCAGTTTTGTGGCTGTAGATGGAGCATTTTACGCCTTGGCCCAGATCCCAAAGATAATACCTCTCTCCCTCCTCCCCCAGCAGGCCATCCCATTGAGGCCATGATGGACGGGGTGGGGGGGCGGTTGAGTAATATCACCTCACTTGGGGGCCAGGTCTTGTGCTAGAGGTTAGGCCATTCACACCTTGGCCCTTGGGGGTGGAGTGGGGTCATTGTTGGTGTCCTTGCTATACCTGCCTCTGCCAGGTCGTCACACTGAGGCCATGGTAGGCAAACTGTAACATGCAGATTACACATTTGTATTTTATGTAGATAAGTCGAGGGATTGCTGTTTTTATCACAGACATACTTTTGGAACTTGTAGTTCATAAGTTGCAATTCTTCCACTGTACCACAGGGAGCTATAAATGACCATCAAGACACTGCATGCAAACTGCAAGGCATAGGAATAGAACCATATTTTCTTAGCAACATTCTTTCATTATTCTATCGTTGCTAGAAAGGGTTCTTAGGGTACTGTTAAACTCATAATAGTAGTGAATACGTTATTATACCCTAGTGATAGTATTAAAAACAAGCATCGATAAAGCCAATATGTCTCAACTATCCGAGCTATTTGCTTTGTCAATGTTTTTTTCCATGATACACATCAGCACGGCTGCTGTACAGCACAGTTGAAATTAGTGGCACAAAAAACGCTATGACATAGCTAGCAGGGTCCACGTCATAGTGCTTTTGTGTGTTATTATAGGTGGATGGAGGCAAGCAGTAACAACTGAGGGTGGTCGAAAGCAACAACAACAGGAGGGATGGAGGAAGGGATTGATGAACTTTTTTTTAAAGATCTGCAAAACGGACAGTGCTGGCGGCTTCCTAATTCTTTTGTTGTTATGGCGGATAGGTGAGGGCCTAATACAGATAATGGAAATAGGACGGGAGGGGCAAGCCACAAGATGGAGGGGGGAATGAAGCAACAACCAGGTAGGAGGTTGAGGGAAAGCAATAGCACGTTTGGCATCTGGGGAATATATGACGTTACAATGCAAACAATTACAATGCATACTTTTACAACATGATTTTTACATCGCAACACCATTATATCGCAAGATTTTACAACGTATTTTTTAAAACAGCCATTACAACGCATTCCATTACAATGCATACAATTACAATGCATAATACTTTTAGGGCAACAGTAGGGTAAGTGTTGGATAGTGTAGAGTTAAAAAAATATAACTTCCACTCCAGTAAGTGCTACAGTATGGAAAGTGTTGGATAGAGTAGGGGTAAAAATTACGATTCTCATCTACCCAAAAATCCATACCCACTTAAAACTGAAAAATCTCCATTACTTACCTTATAATATGTTGGAAAGGCATGCATTCTAATGGTATGCGTTGTAATGCCAAGCGTTGTAGTGACAAACATTGTAATGGCATGCCTTGTAAGGGCATGCGATGTAAAGGTTTGTGCGTTGTAACAGTTGTGTTGTAAAAGCAGTGCAATGTAATGACTGCGTAGTAATGGGTGTTGCTCATCGGGGACAAGCAACAATATAGAGGTCAGCGAATGGGGGCAAGCAACAACACAAACAGCAAGTGGAGGCAAAGTGATACAACACAGACAACTGGAGATAGAAAGCTACAAGAGCAAAGGGGACAAAAGCATACAGGTAAGAGAGAGCAACAAGGCGGTGAAGAGAAGCACAGGAGGGAAACGTCCTACAAAGATATACACTCTAAAGAAGTGCTTCAACAAAAAGAAAAGCGTAGCTCCGCCAGTGTGAGTACAGGAACAACACAAGTACATGATTCAGGACAGGGACATACAAACACACAAAGAGTAAGGGTAGCCGGCACGTGCTGATCATAGAGAATCTAGCACGAGAATGATGATGAAGCAAACCAAAGAAAACTTTCTGAGCGTTGTGCAAAAGCTACTTTGTCTCATGATAAAAAAGGATTCAGAAGTGGTGGGGAAAATTCTGGAAAGTAAGTTGGGGCATAAGGTGAACCGTGATGTTAAATTTGACAGAAAGACAGGAGAAAATGTTGAGCAACAGAAAATTGGTAATTTGATATGTTACAGATGTGGTAGTTTCTCACAATCTGCCAGATATGATAGATGTCCTTCAAAAACTGCCAACTGCCTAGAAAGTAGAATCATTGGGCAGTTTGGCAGGGTGTGCAAAAGAAAACCAAAGGAAAAAAAACAAAGGTAAAGTTGCTTGTATGCAAGAAATGGAAGTGGATAGTTACTCTAGTTCCAGTGAGGAAGATTCACATGTCAAATTAATCCCAAAGAAAAAAGTGGTACTGAACATTACTGATAGTTCTTCCTCTAAACAACTATGCTTAGTTTCCCTTGGTGGCATTACTGTGCAACTTCCAGCAGACTGAAGGTCCCCATTTACCATTGTTTGTCAAAACATTTGGGAACAGCATTTTACAAGTAGTATTGGTGTATGGTTAGAACCTAATGATGTTTCTCCTGAGAGTTATACAGCAGAAAAAATTGATATCTTGGGGTACATAACATTTGTGTTTCGTTTCAAAGAAAAACATGCGACTGGAAAGTTGTATATTGCTAAAGAGGGGCCTACAGTTCTAGGGTGGAAGGACCACAAAAGTCTGAACACAATTCTTCACCCTTACAGTAAAGAGAACGTTTTGGTTTCATGTGATAGGGAGGACACCAGAAAGTGTGTACTACAAGAAATCCCTGAGGATTTTTCCAGGGTATGGGCAATCTTATAGGTTTTACTCACCAAATTCGATTAAAGGAAGGTGCTGTTCCTAAGGTACACAAAGCTCGGAATATTCCTTTTATAGTCAGAGATGAGGTCAAGTCCGAGTTAGAGAAATTATTAAAGTCTAATGGTATTGTAAATTGATACTTGTATAGTGCACTACTCACCCGCAAGGGTCTCAAGGCGCTTGTACGAATACCGCTGTGGAACCCATCCTGGCTTTCCCTGTGAGGTGTCCACTCCTGGGCACCCCCAAGGTGGAGGCCAGGCATCCTTAGCGGTATGGGGGCCATTGTGGAGATTAAGCAAGCTATTGCCCAGAGTGGGACTCCATGATTGGAATCGGCACCGAGGCGAGAATTATCGGGTCCGTGGAATTTTTTAGCCCAAGACCCGCCGAGGTGGGGGAATTGAACCCTGGTCCCGGGCTAGACCTCTGCATCAGGGTCTGCTGCTCTAACCATTGAGCCACACTTCTCCACTCCACTCCATGGTATTGAGACAGTGGAAGCACCCAAATGTGTTTCTCAATTGATCGTAGCCCGAAAACCTAATGGAAAGGCTGGTTTGTGTGTGGACTTAAGGTATCTCAACAACAATATACTGGTGGACCAATTTCCCCTTCCAAGAATTTACGAAATGTTGTCTTTAACACAAAATGCAAAGTGTTTCTCCACGTTGGACCTTTCCGCTGCTTACCATCAAATTGTGTTGAATACCGATAGCAGACATTTGACTACTTTTTTGAACACCTTTTGGGTGTTATAAATTTAAACGCATGCCTTTTGGGTTGGCATGAGCAGCTGCAGTTTATCAGCGTTTAATGTCGAAACTTTTTGGTCATATTCCTGTAGTAGTGTGCTTTCAGGACGACATCTTAGTGATGGGGAAGAATAAAACCCATCCTGATGCCATTCTTAGGGTGGTTCTGACCTTCCTCAGGGACAATGGTTTGGCGGCTGAGGGTAGTAAGTGTGAGTTTGCCGAAAGTCTGTTACTTACCTAGGACACGAAATCTGTGACACTGATATCAAGCCTTAGAACCAACTTGGTGATGCTATTATCAATGCTCCAGCACCTAAATAAAAAGATGCACTTAGATCTTTCCCCGGTTTAGCCGAATTTTATTCGAAATTTGTTAATCACTTTTCTCAGAAAACGTATGAAATGTGTTTACTAATGAAGAACAAAGCTACTTTTTCATGGAGTGATGCATGTCAAAAGTCTTTTGTGGACATCAAGATGGCCATTTCTAATCCTCCACCATTCCAGTCTCCCGGGGAAACCCCCAGAGCCCACTAAGACCAGTCTGGTCCTGCTGCAAGTGTCCCGAGATATTTTATATGTCCGCTTATCCCCATCTCCAGAGGGTCCGACACTGCGAACGCCCCTTCCTGGGCATGGCAAAGGGGGTATTGCTGACCCGGAAATGGGACACAGCTCTGTGGCAGTAGATTGGAGGTTAGTGCCCTTTCTTATTCTATCCATAGGAGGCGCGCTGACGCTAGTTCCTGCAGTCGCGGGCTTAGGCCTCAATCGCCAGCTTTCTGTCCCTGCGGCTTGCCTTCAAGCAACAGTGATAACTTGCTGCAAGGAAAGTCCCCTTTGCACACACTGAAACATCCCTGCTCTCTTTTAATATTTATATATCGAAAATTAGCTTAGTGGACTAATGTATCTGTTGCCAAAACAAATTTAACATTTACAGTATAGAATGTACAAAGATAAGTGGCAGTAGCACCTCCAATTTAGAGCTGACAGACTTTTTTAGAGTGTAATGCTTAAAATTAGTGGTACATGTTGTTTTCCTTCAAGGGACAATAATCAAAGTTGAGGCACTTCGTCTTTTCGTACTTTAATTATGTTGGCTGGCATCCCTGTGCAGTCACATTTGCTTCTTTCCATGGAAAACTGTAAGAGCCATCTTAACAAAAGAGCTGTATTGCCTCATTAATACAACCGGTGCCCAGCCACTCTTATCTAAAAGGAATGCAAACACTCCCCTGCTGTGTCCAGAGAAAGGAGGCACAGAAACACTTTTATAGAGATTTCAATCTTTGCCAGAGCAGGAACCCAGGCGCAGTGCAGTAGGTTTATGTGAAAATGATTGTCTGGGTATGCTGATCAAAATTAAACAGTGTAAGCCCTATGCTGGTGAACGCAGCTGAATGCATCAACCTAAAACTAAAGCACCTGCATATTGTCCAGTACTTAATTATGCAAGAGCTCCCAGCGCTTATAAGACGTATTCTCCTATGTGCATCACACTGCCAGTCCCACGTTTTTTACTCAAACTATTTCCACTTTAGGATAAAATGACACTTCATACATATAACAGCTAGTTTGATGTATTTGTTCCTCGGCTCGCCTGGCTAACATATGGCATAGCTAGATGTGGATAAAACACAATATCACACAATTCAACACCACACAATTCACCAACAAATAAATGAACACCACCCAGCATAGTTACACTCCACATAATACCACTCAGCACATCATAATTCAACTCCACATAATAACACTGTACTCACTACCACATATTTACACACCACAAAAAACAAGCTACACCACATACGTTGGTATGTGGTGTAGCTTGTTTTTTTGTGGTGTGTAAATATGTGGTAGTGAGTCCACATAAAAAAACTCCATGCCACATAATTTCATAAGTATAATTTCACTCCACACCATTCGACTAAACCCATTTCTATTACACACCACATCATTTGACAATACACCACATTATACTAATCAACAACAGAATTACATAACACACCCCATTAACTAATACACGCCACTTATTATCACACATCATACCACAAAATTCAACAGAACACTACATAATTAAACTCCACTGCATAACACAACACAAAATACCATTCTACATAATTACACTCCATAACACACAATCCCACTAAACAAACTTCCAATACACTCAAATACAATACATGTGCCCATTAAGCCAAGCAACCCCTATTTTGGATACTAAAAAACATTCACATTTTGTTATATTTTTTTCAAATCTACAATTTCAGCTAGAAATCATTATAGAGGAGATGTTTGATCCTGTGTAACATTTCCGCTGTACATCTAACTAATATCATCTTTAATTACTAACACCCGCCATTTTATTTCTGTTGCCGTACAAATGTCTGTACTTGTGAGAGACACTCTTTTTAGATCTAGCTTTTTGAATTAGCCAAACTTGTGTGTGAATGTACTGATATATAGAGGATTTCAGCAGCCCTCTTCAACTGTCGGTCTATTATTGTCATTCACATCACTACATAATTCCAATATACTAAATACCATTTAATTACTATCCACATAATTCCAATACACACCACATATATCCACTCCACTCCATAGCACATAAGTAAAAAACATTCACCTTTACAACGCCATTAGCTCTAACTCCCGCAATTGTGAGACCTATTGCATTGCTAAAGCTTGTTTCTCATTGCAGGTCCTTTTCCCAGAGAACCTGGTCTAGCCTATTTTCCCCTTGGATTTGTGTTCAATTTGTGATTTATGTTATAAGCCGTGTAGATGACTCAGTGGATCGGAGGGGGTGTCTCACTGCATTGTACAAGGGGCGGTGACTGCAATGACTGTTCAGTTTTTACATCTGCAATATTTCCAGCCTTGGTTAATGCTTCAGTGAAACTGACACAACAAGCTTTACAATGTTTAATTTACCCCCCCATTTCTCCCAAAATTAGACACATGACACTAAGCAACCAATGTTTTGTGAATGGTTGTGCTCCTCGAATGTAGGCAACTTTTTTGGGGTTGCACCTGGGCCTATTTTTGGCCCCAAACTTGCCCTGCCTGGGTGGCCAGTCAAACTCTGCGACATAACTACAAATATTTTAGTCATGCACGTTTATGGATTCGTCTCTCAAAAAATGTACCTAAATTCTGCTGAAACCTATTCTGCCATCCAGGGCCTTTACTCTTTTTTTGCATATTCTGGCTTTCAAAGGCAGTTGGGCGCCAGGAAAGCTGCGCGTGGGTTACACTGTTCCAGGGAAGATACTATCAGGGTATTTCAAACCCAGAATAGGGAACGCGAGCCTTTCATCTACAAACATATAAAAAAAATCACCTTTGCAGAAATCGATCAAAAGTGCCGTAAAAATATGAGGGAAAAGTTCAAACTGTGAGCGAGAGACGCATCTTCAGCTGCTGGCGCTGCCGGGCACTTAAACGGGGAGGCTGCTGCGCCCCCAATTACCGTCCTTCATAAAAGGCGCCAACGTGCAGCCGAAGCGACGGCTGGATACAGATGAGCCAGCGCCGAGGCGCCTCAGTCTCCACGCAGAGGTTGTTGAAAAGGCGCTTTGTAGCGCTGCGGGTTGGTGGCTGCAGCTCGTCGCGGGCTCAGAGGCGCGAGGAACAGGATTAAAGGCACAAGGACTACAGCAGAGATGTATCAGTGCTAGAACAGGATGGAGGCTGATCTGCAAACCAGCCACGGGCAGTCGTTAATTTGAGCCGGCGGCCCACTGGTACTCCTTGTTCGGTGCCAGGATATATTTTTACTCACCAGGTTTAGACCCAGAAAAACAGAGAGAAATACAGCAAAGGGGGGAAGAAAGAGGAAGGGGAATATGGAAAGCTGTGAAAAATGAGGGGTGAAAAGATACCTCTGAGTGAGATATAGGGACAGGGGGAGTGCATTGATGGATGCAGGAGACATGAGCTGAAATAAAGACTAGGGGGCAGATTTACTAGCCAATTGCGCCGCTTTTACGCCGCCGTTGCTTCACTTTTGTGACGCAGCAGCGGCACAAAAGATGCACCATGGTGCGGGGTATTTACAACGTGACGCAACTCCCAGATGCGTCACATTGTAAAGCCCTGCGCCAGAAGAAGCGTACCATCGCAGGGGGGGGGGGGCGTTCCCCCGCAGGAACGCCTCCCAAAAGTGGCTGAGTGAAATCTACAAGATTTCACTCAGTCACTTTTGGGCCCATGCTGCGTTAAAACTCTGCGCCTGCTTGAAGCAGGCGTAATGATTGACGCAGCTTTGTGCACATAGGGCCCCAAAGAGCATTGCTGGAGCTGCGTAGCGCTTGCGACGCAATTCCAGCAATGCGCCGCCTTCATGGCACAGATGCGTGACGCATCTGTGCCGTTTTTGCCCCATGGTGCGCCGCATTGTAAATGCGGCGCACCATGGGTTTCGGAGCTGTGGCACAAAATAACTGGCGCATCCCTGGGGATGCGCCAGTTATTGCAAATCTGCCCCTAGACATCTCCAGCCACGGTCGGTAGTAGGAGTACCTGCCGGGCGGTGATCTGGGGAGGGGGAGCTGGGGAGGGGGAGCGGCAGGATGGGAGGAGTTAGTAATCTATGGATTTCGGAGGTTTACAGGTAAGTAAACATATAAATAATTAAAACGAATTTCGTTGCGTGCACTGCATCCCCAAATGGGATGCAGTGCGCGCAAAGAATCCATAGATTACTACCTCCCACCCTGCCCATCCTGGATAAAGCGCAGGCTTGATCCAGGAGGGGCAGGGTGGGAGGTAGTAATCTATCGTGACTAGGTTAATAGGGACCAGCCTAGAGGCAGCCCAGCAGCAACCTGTTAACCTGGAATGTGCCTGCTATCGCTGACTAGGAGACTAGAGACTAGCCTAGGGGCTGCTCAGCAGCAACTTGTAAACCTGCCTCAAGCCTGCTATCGTGACTAGGAGACTAGTGACCAGCCAGGTTTACATGTTGCTGCTGAGCTGCCTCTGGCTCAGCAGCAACATGTAAACATGTAAACCTGGGTTAGACCTGCTATCTCTGACTAGGATACTAGCGACCATCCCTGGGGCAGCCGAGCAGCAACTTATTAACGTGACCAGGGCTGCTCTCTCTGATAGCAGGCCCAGTAACTATCAGGACAGTGTAAGATTATCAGACGTGACTAGTTAGAAAAGAAGTGAGAGCGGCAGGGGGAGGCGGCGAGCTGAGGCGCGCGCGAGTCAATCTGAACAGGCAGAGTCTCATAAACAGAAGCACACTGGGAGATGAGATGAGGTTTATTGTTATTAATATACTTGTTGCTGATTTTATTACTATTGTTACTAGGAATACTACTTTTACGAATGCTACTTTTAATAATAATAATTGCCTGACGTCAGAGAGCAGAGACTATTTCCTGGCAGGTGGGAGTGGCTCATCCAGTGTGGTTATTTCTTTCCCATTTGACACTCACTGTTCCTCATCTCTAAAGGCAAAATAAAAAAAAACTACAAGTACCAGAATGCATAGCAATTAACAGGATATAATCATGTTTCACATCGTACCAAGAAACTCTCGGGAGTTCGAGCACTTTGCGCTGCATTAATCGCGCGTTTACTGCTGCTAAAAGTTGCTGAATGAGAATGAAGATACCCGGGAGCCTGGTGCCTCCACCTGCCCCCACCCCCCCTTTAACCCCCCCACACCTCCACAGCACTGTGAGTTTTCCACACTTCGAAAGGGACTCCGACGCCGTACCCATTCCTTGCTCGGCTTCCGCGCTGCGATTGCCAACGAAGGAGCCAGATTCAGTGGCGTAACGAAACTTGAGGGGGCCCCCCTGCAAAGTACATGCAGGGGGCCCCCAACACTCATGGACCAGCCAGTGCCGGAGGGGTCCTCTGAAGCATGGTGGTTCCCCCACACCACGAGTGCTGCAAGGGCTTTTGTTATGCCACTGGCAGATCTGGGGAATCAAATCCACTTGCGTTAAAAAACATTATCTGTCTATCTCAAAGAGGTCCAGAGTTCAGCCCACGCACAAGAGCACTGCACTCTAGCATCAACCATGCAGGAGAAGCACCATCAACAATGGGTTGCAGCTCTGGTCAACCTCCTGGGATGAAAGTGGCTGCCGTGGGGACACTCTAATCTCAGCCTTGTTCTGGGACCTCCAACCCAGATCACATGTGATAAGTGGAAGGTTGACAGAGGCTTGGGCCCACAATAGTTCGTCTTTCCAGGTGATTCTTTTGATGGTTTTTTGAAACCATAATCATACAGGTAGAAACTCGTTGATCCACACTGGGTTTCTTCAATCAGTAGCTCTTTTTACAGTCCTTCTAGTAGGGCATAAATTAGCCTGGTGAACGCATCATTGTAAATTTATGGGATTATTGCAAAATATGTCTCCTCTAGCCCTGGTCACTACCCTCCCTCTGCAGCTGTGAGCATGAATATGACTGATGAGGTACAAGATGCTCCCTCTCATGATGTCATCTGCCTGCTACTGCATCCACTACAGCCTGGTGGCTGAAGACCCTCTACCTTCGCATCAATCCTGTGATGCATGTACATGCTGCCTGCACCCTGAAGGTGTTGCATGAAATAGTGAGATCTTACTCTCATCTCATCAGCACTATGATCCCGAAAGGACCCAACTTGTTTACCCATCTACTATCAGAGACCCCCCTAGCACTCACTGATGGAGGACCAGTCAATAAGTGTATCCTTGATCCTATAAAGGTTTTACTTATGAATTATGAGAATTTGGGTTCTCACTGCACCTAGTGTGCCATTGCATCTTTCTGAACTTTTGTTCTGGCGATCAGGCGCCATCTGAGGCCGGGTAGCGGCTTCTCACTGAAGACAATGTGTGTTTAACAGCTTGCACTTAAACTCCAGAAACCCCCCTTTGCCAACTGTTTACATGGAATTGGGCAAAGGAAATGTCAGTATCCATCTGGAATCACTGTTTGGGGATGAAAGGTTTGAATGCAAAAGTAGGGAAAACAAAACTCTTCAATCATTTATTCTGAAATGCATATTTTGTATTGGGAAACGAAAAAGAAACAATATATAGACACATTATTTGAACATTACAATTTCTAACCATACAAATATTTTTTTAAATACATACACAAAAAAATCTTTGAGACAACAATCTTCATCCATTGGTCAATTCACCTCTCATTTGCATTTGCCTTCTCCTAACACAACATATAGCATGGGGAGCTAGGTCAGCTTTTTATCTGATCAATTGTGTCTAAAAGATAATGTGCTTAAGTGTTGGGACTGCCGGTCCAACATTTTACTTCATCAGTGCTCTTTTCTTTCCATTCGGTATTTTTATCATTCTTGTGTATTTAAAGTATGATTTCAAGTTGCAGTAGTTCACAGTAAATCATACTTTTTTTGAGCCATTAAGAATACTATTTACCTGTGATTGCTTTAAAACCAAAAAGGATTTCTGATCTATTTTAAGTAAGCCTGCCTGCTAGGAAGCTCTTATGTTTTATATGAAAATGATTTTCATTTTTAAAATGTAACAATTTATTACAGCACATGGCCTCCACAGGTAAACGGCAGCCTTTCTTCAATGCCTACTGCAAAAGGGGAAAAACAAGCATTGGCAATGTCAGTAGGTCGGGCTTTAAAAGAATGTTGTATGGTATGTGAAACATTATAACTAAATAGCATGGGAGTGGATATGTATTTGTGTGGAAACAAAGAACTGTAGAATAATACTGGTGTAGGTAGACAGGTCAGGTGACAGTTGCACAGTCAAGCCGGGCCTAGACATCTATGTAGGCAAATGACTGTCCTCTTCCCATCTGTGCTGCTGCCCGAGAAAAGCACCATATATTTTCTAGTCCTCTAACAGACTTTAATAGCATTGCCACGTCATATGTGCGCCTCTGAATGCCCAATCTCAGGTTGCTGGACACATGAACAAAATGATTACAGCTGTGTGGAGGGCAAGCATTTTTTTTGTGGAAGTACACAACTTCTGCCCCTATCAAAAACATGTACTCTTGGCTCCCAAAATCTGAGCGGAATCGAAGTCCCTCTCTATGATGCTCACATAATTGTCTGGCAACAGCTGCTCTGTCAAGCTTCACCATATAAACATTCCCGCATCATGCCATTCCCGCATCATGCCATTGGCTTCTCCAATGTTTTTTAAACAAAGCACCTTACACTGGTCACTAATATAGGAGTGCCAGGTTAATGAGCTTCATTTTTAAAGGATCTGACTATAGGTAGGTAGGGAGGCCACTGTGGCCACCATCATCTCTAATTGTCCCATAGTCTTCAGAAGAAATCTATTTCTTGTAAAACGTGGCACAACGTCTGTAGCTCCAATCACCACTCCGCTCACCGCTACACATCATGCTCCTAGACACCCTTGCAAAGCAACCTATCGAGTAATGTTCTTTAATTTATGATGGTTTCACAGTACCCATATTATAATCATAAATTTACCAATATGAAAAGTAGAATACTGTTGGAATTAAGTGGGACGGGCTCTAATCTTCTAACAGCACATTGCTTCATTGGACAACCTGATAATTACACTGTGTAGCTTAAGTCCCAGACTCACCAGCGTAGGGGGCAAAACGTGTCTGCTGGCATCTTAATGTTATCTAAATATGGCTTCTTATAATCTGAATAAAGCAGAATAATAATTACTGAATAACCAACTAATACATGACTTGTTACTCATTTTAAGGAGCACTTTATTTGAAAAACATAAGTTGATTGGATGTTTTGACTAAACATTGTTCAAATTTCAGATACTAACTAAAAAAGTATGGACACTATGGGTTCCTAATTTTTATTGTGACCCTATTTAAAGTGTATCCTATATCCTGTACAGATAGGGTTGCAACCTAAACATCATACTAAATCAGTAAGTAATCTGAAAGTTACAGGGTAAGAAAAAATGACTTGAAAAATCCATGCTCTTTTGAGACATACTTCCTTATGTTTCTGCTGCTATCACTGATGGACAAGCTGAGGAATATATATGTCCACTTCAGGAGGAGAAGTCTCAAGTTTATCATGCTCACTGTGCAGGTGGTTTCTGGTTCTCCGTCCCCTTACAAGTCGCCTAACAAAACAGAATAGTATATCAGGAAGAAATGTCCTTAATCAACACAAAAAATAAATCACAGGACTCCCAAAGCAGAGAAGAGCAAACCTGCCTTATCCGTCCACTTAGTGGTTCAGATATTTTCTGTATTCTTTTTATCCCTAATTTTAAATGGCAATTTACCCTTTCTCTCCGCGTTTTACTTTTAAATATAGATTTAGTTTTCACTTTTATGCAGTTTTGTTTATATTCTAGATTTCACTGCTCGCTCTTTAGTAACAGGTCTTCGTGAAACACATGCTAAATGAAGATGGCTATTAAAATAAAATGAAAAAAGAGCATTCATTTGCATGTTCTGATTTTAGTTTAAGTGGAAAACCGGATTTTATATAGCCTCCTGCCGTGCTGTGTTTGACAAATTCCGTGTTTCAAAACCGGCTGAGTGCGACAATGGATCTGTGTTTAGCGAGCCTGGGGTGACTGTATTTTGGAAATAGTTTCCTTAAGATATGGGCGCAGCCAGAGTATAACATTCATTACTGCCTATTATCATACTGCCTGTGCATAAAAGTGTAAAAGCATAGGTTTCCACTCACTTCTAGTTGTTTCCGAGTCTGACTGGCTCCCTGAGGCCTGCAGCAGCGCAGCTTCGGTTCGGCGGTTGCTGAAGACCACGGGCAGCAATTATTTAATTATGGCCTATGTCTCTCTGCCAGGGACCCACTGGCTCCCACTGGCTGCCTCACGTGCAGATTGCGCTGCACGTGACAATACTGGCCCAGCCTTGCCCCTATGCCTCACATTGAGGCTGAAAACCACATAGCTGCGTACCGTGAAACTTTTATCACGTACACTTACGTGATGAAATTAGGCGCGGCGGCGGGATTTTACTTTTAAAGTACCCTGCGCTCGGCAAATGTACTAGGTGCCGAAGGGGCCCCTGGAGCTCGGAGAGGCCCCCCCCCCCACTCCCCGTGTGTTACGCCTCTGGCCAGATTGTGTCAGCTGCAAAAGCGGTACATGTTCCCATGGCAACTGCAGCACAACAGAGAGCGGGTCACATGAATCACGTGACAACAAGGCAGGATTACGTCCCAACACATATGGATCCGTGCCACCTGATACGGCGTGTCTCCGGCCTAAGGGTTACTGTTACTGCTGATCCGGCCAGCTGGGAAGCACCGCGTCACTGGGAAGCCCCCCTGGCCTCTGATGGCTTCTCTGATCCCTTCCTCGCCACGATCCAGACGCCACCTGTCGGACCAGGCGTCGGGGCGAGGGGGTGATCAGATGGGGAGCAGCAGACAGCGCCCTATAGACAGGGGCACTGGAACCATGCGGCAGGGGAGGGCCAAATTATGCGGCAGGGTTGAGTAAATTATGCGGCAAGAGACGGCAATTATGCGGCATAATGAAGGGCATTTTGTTATATTCATTTTTCAACTTGGTAACCCTCTCTGGGCATTGGTTGCACCTCATTAATACCAGTTTAACATCCATTTCATTTCATTTCTAACTTTATTTCGATTTGTATAAAATCACAAAAGTTAAAACATATACAAAATATATGATAAAGACAGTGAAAGGGCTGCTCACGGTAATTACATTGGATGATGCAGTATCTATAGTCTAGCACCTTATTTGAATATTTAAAAATTATTATTATTATTTAAAAAGCATTAAACGTTAAAAGAAAACCATGAATGTAAAACGATATGTGTTTCACAGCATTTGCAAAGGGTACAATTAGTCTAGGGGGATAATACAGGATGGTGATTCGAAATCGACGAGGCTTCGCTAGAGATGTGCCTTTGCCTCTGCCTTTTCTCTTTCCAGCGAAGCACCCATACCCACCCTAGATACTTTGCTACTGCCACCACAACCGGAAGGGCCCAGAGGTATTAAAGATTCGAAGGGCCTCAAGACTAGATACCTAATACCCATATTAGCACAGGTTGGTTTCAGGTTTACTGTATGCAGGACAAGTGAAGAAAATGTGATCTACTGTTTCTATAGTGTCCACGCAAAACGGGCAGTGGCTTGATTGTGTATTGGCCCACTTGCTTGTAAAGTTGTTGGTAGGGAACGTTCCCACTCTAAACTGGTGGAACAACTTCCTATCGCGGGTCGGTGAAATAATATCCCAATACACCTCAAAGTTACCAGTTTAACATCCAAATATAGTAATCTGCACCAGAAAAGTGTGCAGGTCCAGCTTTGCCAAGAGCCTACCACTGAGCAGCAACACCTTTCATCGCATTTTGAGCAACTTATGAATAGTTTGAGGTACAAATCACGTTTTTTTGTTAAAATCTGCAGAAGACGGCAGATGATGGATTATGTGTCGAATACGTGAATCTATTATTAGGCAAAAATCGCTGTGCCGCACAATCGCATAATTTCAGTGGCCTTTCATATAGACTAAGGAAACAATTAGTCTGGAGTTTGCGGCCTTAAACATTGTCTTGCCATCGATATTTAGGTAGAAATTATGCTGCGTATTATTCCACCTGATCAAGCAATGCCTCATTAAACTACTCAACCACGGTGGATGATACTTGGTCCACACTCTAAAATCCATCTCCGAATGGTAGCAGGATACCTACTGTTCAGAGAACTAGTGAAAATTAGACTTAGTCACCCCTCCTTTAAAGAAATCCATAGCCTACAGAAGAGCTATCAAAGAATGTTATATCTAGGTACACCCTGAGCGGATTCTGTTAATTACTCTGTGGCTCAAAACACGTACTGCTCCGAAGACAAGCGACTATCTTCGGAGCAGTACGCGTTTTGAGCCACGGAGTAATTAACCCGTTCGTGCTCGCGTCGTCCAACGGCCGTCGCAAGCACTATCTCACTGATGCTACACACGTCCGTTAGCCGACACAGCCCCGCCCACTCATTAATTCTCCTGCACTGCTGGAGAATTTGCGCTGCGGTCAACAGAATCCAGACTTTGCAATTGGCGCCAACAAGATTTTGACCAGCTTACTTTTCATGAAATTGACCTTGTGAGTAGTGCCCCCAATTATTTTTAATGAACATTGAGTTTGCTCTTTTTTTAAATCGATCATTACAAGCAACATCAGCAATACCATTCCAGGTTTGAGTCTGGATGATAGGATATAGTGTGGATATTAATCTTTGCCTTCTCACCAGACTTCTCCGGTGTCTGTGACCTGGAACTGTTTTAAAGTCGTCACCTCCATCTTGGTACATATTCAGTATCTGACCAGACATAAGGGACTATTTTAACATCTTACTCTTTGTTCTGAAGATGGTCTGACGGACAGATTTGCCAAGAAAGACAGAAACGTCGATAAACTCATCTAATTCCTCAGCAACATTTTTGTATATAGGATTTGATTTCTGCTGTTTTCAGATTCATTTCCTGCTGTATATGATTTGGAATAGATGCTCACACTTATGATTAGAAGATTTATTTTCTTGTAACTCCAATACCCTCTATCAAAGTGTTTTGTAATAACCCGATGTGCCCCCTCATGATTTGTACATATAAAATAATTTTTATAGTTTGAAAAATACATTACCGTGTTGCGAAATTGTTTACCACAGATTAATCAGTTTTGAAGAAATGCATTGATACTTAGATTGTTCAGTAGTCAGTCACTAGTAGGGACTTCACCAACAAATAATTGTTTGTAATTATTTAAATGAGTTCTTTGAACAAAATCCCTTGAACGCATAGTCACCTGTTACATATTGTTCTGCCCAAGCCTCCAAGGTTATATTGGGTTTCCCACTTTCTTGCCACGGTATTAAAATGATGGCGGTCGGAGTTTAAACCGGGCGTGAATCTGACTGGGTTCTGATGGACTTAAGGAGCCCGTCAGCCAGTCGTAATGGCCTCAAAAGGATAGCGTTTTCGGCCGTCAGGATTATGATGTCGGTTTCCGACAGCCTTTCCTTGTCGGCTTTTCTGACTTGGAAAGGCTGTTGGAAAGTCACTTTGGGGGGCCCCTTGCAGGCCCCTTCCGCTGTGGTCCTGGGGGGCACCATTAATTCCCTGCACCGTGTGGCAGGCACCGGGATGTGCCTGTCACATGGTGCAGGGATTTTCACAAACTTCCATTTCTCAATGGGAGCTTGTAGCATCGTAATGAGGTGTGCGTAACCACCGACCTATGGTCAGGCGGTTCACACACCGAAACAGTGTCTGTCGGGGGCTACTCCGACATGGAAATCAGGCCCAAAATGTCACTGTACTGTCTTCTAAAATCTATTGTGTTATCTTATTGAGGTTCAGGGCCTACTCTAAAACACTTCTGATTAAGTCAGGGAGGGCCAATGATATTTACATTAAAATTCAGTGATCTGCTTATGAACAATAAACATGCATTTTTAAAATGTGTAGTTTGTTCAGTTGCTTTGTATTATCTTCGCAGTTATTCATTCTGCGTTCTTTCTCATTTTGTGATCGACTGACAGCTTGTTTCTAGAAATATACTAGAAATATTTCTCATATAGCAGCAATTAAATTCTCATAATATCAAGAAACATGGTAAGTCAATCCATTGGTCGCAATTTCCAAGTTTAGCTCTTTGTTGTGGAGCTATACAAAAAGTACTCCTTTCATGTAAAACTTCGAGCATTGGAGGTAAATCCTATAGCTGAATTGCAGACTATGTGATTGATAGATCTGGATTCCCATCCAGGTTTCCAAGCTACCTTACGATGCCGTCGTCCAAAATATGGATAGGAGCTTTAGTTTACAGAGCTTCAGGGCATAAAGCCAACTTTGGAAAATGGTTAGTAGAACTCATTGCGCCCCATGTTCTGGGCACAAATAACTTTATTCTCATTGGATGCTTTAACTATCATGTCGACCTATTGTTGGACCCAGGTACTGACCAACTGATAACATCACTGCAGACATTAGGGCTGTAGAAATTGGTAGTAGGTCCCACCCATCAGGCTGACCACACGCTCGACCTTAGTGGAGTCTTGTTTACAAACTCCACTAAGTTTGTAGTTGGAAAACCCCTACAGCATCTTTGGTCGGACCATTACTTAATAAATGTTAGTTTCAAGATGGATGATCCTTTAGTCAGCCGTGATAAAAATAGTGCAGTCATCAGACCTTGGCGAAAAGTCACTATCACCTCTTTTTCAATCCATTTCAATATTGCAGTCTTACCTGATACGGACAACATAGAAGAAGCAACTATGGCTCTTGAACAGGCAATAACATCCACCCTGAACACAGTAGCGCCTATGTCAAAGGTTAAGATTAATAGCAAACCATCTCCTTGGTTTACCGCATCACTAAAAGTCGAGAAACCATCAAATAGGGCAGCAGAATGTCTCTGGAGAAAAACAAAAACAGCCTATGATCAAACTAAGTATAAAGAAATCCTCCACTCATATTTAAGCAATATCAAACAGGCTAAAAAGCTCTATATAACAGGGAGGATTGAGAATACTGCTAACCTTAGCATGAAGCTATATAAAATTCTGGAATAGTTTACAACCTCTGTAGCCAACCAACCCTCCGTTGGCCCTACGTAAGATTGGGTCGACAAAATATCTTTCTTTTTTGATGACAAAATAAAAGCTATCTATAGATCCTTTCCCTAAGAAAATAACATCCATTTGCATTAAGCTATGAAGAGCCATTCATTGGTACCTCTGTTGACTCATTTTAAACCAATAACTTGTGAACCGGTATCAGAAGTTCTTGTCAAGATCAAATCTGGCTCTCCTGCTGATCCCCTCCCCCCTCTGATCTTTAGGAAATTGGCACCTCGGTTGACAATGAGGTTAACAGAGATTTTTAACATGTCTCTGGATCAAGCAGTTGTACCAGGTAGCTGGAAGGTAGCGCAAGTCAGACCCATTTTAAAGAAGCCTTCCCTAGATGCCAGCGAACCAGGCAACTACTACCCTATTTTGCGGCTGCCTTATTTCAGGAAAGCCCTCAAAGCCCTGGTAAACAAACAACTAACTCGTCATCTAGAAAGCCATAGGCTTCTCGATTCTTCTCAATCAGGGTTTCAAGCGGCGTATAGCACTGAAACAGCAGTAGTTGAAATGAATTGAATCAGACGGGCCTTGAATCAAAAGAATCAGCTACGCTGGTTCTTTTAGACCTGTCGGACGCTTGTAATACCTTCTCCCATGACATCTTGTTACAGCGGCTCTGGGAGATGGGGGTTCGAGGGAACGCCCTAGACTGGTTTAATAATTATCTAAAGTACCGCTCTACCACTGTGCACCTAGGTTTGCTGGCTGTGTGTAGCAGACCAGTATGCATTGGAGTTCCCCAGGGGTCTATCTTGAGCCCTATGCTCTTTAACCTTTATGTCACCCCATTGGCCAAGGTAATCAGGTCCTACAGGTTTGAGGCGGTATCGTATGCAGACGATACCCAGCTGCTGATCACCTTTGGCCCTGACCCCACAGATACAATGATCCGGTTTAAAAACTGTATGACCCACATTGACAGCTGGATGGGCCAAAACAAACTACAGTTAAACAATAGAAAAACCGATATCATTCTGTTCGTCGTATGGGCTACGGAAATGCTTTACTGGCCTCTATAAATGAAGACCTCTTCTCCAAACTGCAGATTCTGCAGAATACCGCGGCCAGATTAATCTAGGACCTACCTCCAAGATCGCCGCCCTATCCCAATTTAAAACTCCTTCACTGGCTTCCAATTAGGAAGAGAGGGCATTGTAAAATCCTGTGCCTAACACACAGAAGCATCTATGGCACAGGCCCCGGTTATCTAGAAAAAAACCAGAAAAAATACCAGCCCGCCAGAACCCCAAGGTCCAACTCTAAACTTCTCCTCATCCCTCTACGGGTTTGCACTGTGCGAAACGGAGGCCGTTCCTTTTCATATCTTGCCCCCCACCTTTGGAATAAGCTTCCGTCCCATCTCTCGTCTATCCCTGATAACCTGCGTTTTCGCAGGGAATTAAAAACATGGCAGTTCTCTAAATGAAACGAGATAGAACCCAGGTAATGGAATCTTCTGCAAGCGCCCTGACACCTAACGGTGATTTGTGCGCTATACAAGATTCTTTGACTTTGACTTTGACAAGCTGGGTTGAATTGTGTGATCCTAGACAAACTAATTTACTTCACTGCTCCTCCTTTTTCTTTAAATGAAAAAATTGTTAGCACCTATGGCCAGTCTAAAACAGAGTTAAAGCGACATCAAAAAACTCTCATTTACATATATATCTATTACAGCTCTGAATCCATAATATGACACAGTATTGGTCTGGAGAGAGGTTATTTGTGCACTGATCTTGTCTGGAGGAAGCATAACAAAACCCTGATCAGGTCTGGAAGAACTTAGCATTGCGTTGTTGATGACTTGAGGCAGCTAAACATAACCTTGATCAGGTATGGAAGAAACTTAGCATTGTGGTGTTGATGACTTAAAGCAGCTTAACATAACCTGGATGAGGTCTGGAAGAACTTAGCATCGCGTAGTTGATGACTTGAGGCAGCTAAACATAACCTTGATCAGGTCTGGAAGAAACTTAGCATTGTGGTGTTGATGACTTAAGGCAGCTTAACATAACCTAGATGAGGTCTGGAAGAACTTAGCATTGCGTTGTTGATGACTTGAGGTAAATAAACATAACCTTGATCAGGTCTGGAAGAAACTTAGCATTGTGGTGTAGATGACTGAAGGCAGCTTAACATAACTTTGAACAGGTCTGGAAGAACTTAGCATTGCGTTGTTGATGACTTGAGGCAGATAAACATAACCTTGATCAGGTCTGGAAGAAACTTAGCATTGTGGTGTTGATGACTTAAGGCAGCTTAACATAACCTGGATCAGATCTGAAAGAACTTAGCATCGCGTTGTTGATGACTTGAGGCAGCTAAACATAACCTTGATCAGGTCTGGAAGAAACTTAGCATTATGGTGTTGATGACTTAAGGCAGCTTAACATAACCTGGATGAGGTCTGGAAGAACTTAGCATTACGTTGTTGATGACTTGAGGCAGATAAACATAACCTTGATCAGGTCTGGAAGAAACTTAGCATTGTGGTGTTGATGACTTAAGGCAGCTTAACATAACCTGGATGAGGTCTGGAAGAACTTAGCAATGCGTTGTTGATGACTTGAGGTAACTAAACATAACCTTGATCAGGTCTGGAAGAAACTTAGCATTATGGTGTTGATGACTTAAGGCAGCTAAACATAACTTTGATCAGGTCTGGAAGAAACTTAGCATTGTGGTGTTGATGACTTAAGGCAGCTAAACATAACCTTGATCTGGTCTGGAAGAAACTTAGCATTGTGGTGTTGAGGACTTAAGGCAGCTTAACATAACCTGGATGAGGTCTGGAAGAACTTAGCATTGCGTTGTTGATGACTTGAGGCAGATAAACATAACCTTGATCAGGTCTGGAAGAAACTTAGCATTGTGGTGTTGATGACTTAAGGCAACTAAACATAACTTTGATCAGGTCTGGAAGAAACTTAGCATTGTGGTGTTGATGACTTAAGGCAGCTAAACATAACCTTGATCTGGTCTGGAAGAAACTAAGCATTGTGGTGTTGATGACTTAAGGCAGCTTAACATAACCTGGATGAGGTCTGGAAGAACTTAGCATTGCGTTGTTAAAGACTTGAGGCAGCTAAACATAACCTTGATCAGGTCTGGAAGAAACTTAGCATTGTGGTGTTGATGACTCAAGGCAGCTTAACATAACCTGTATGAGGTCTGGAAGAACTTAGCATTGCGTTGTTGATGACTTGAGGCAGATAAACATAACCTTGATCAGGTCTGGAAGAAACTTAGCATTGTGGTGTTGATGACTTAAGGCAGCTTAACATAACCTGGATCAGATCTGGAAGAACTTAGCATCGCGTAGTTGATGACTTGAGGCAGCTAAACATAACCTTGATCAGGTCTGGAAGAAACTTAGTATTACGGTGTAGATGACTTAAGGCAGCTTAACATAACTTTGATCAGGTATGGAAGAAATTTAGCATTGTGGTGTTGATGACTTAAGGCAGCTTAACATAACCTGGATCAGATCTGGAAGAACTTAGCATTGCGTTGTTGATGACTTGAGGCAGGTAAACATAACCTTAATCAGGTCTTGAAGAAACTTAGCATTGTGGTGTTGATGACTTAAGGCAGCTTAACATAACCTGGATCAGGTCTGAAAGAACTTAGCATTGCGTTGTTGATGACTTGAGGTAGCAAAAGATTACATTGTTCAGGTCTGTAAGAAACTTAGAATTGAGTTGCGTGGGAGAAGATTCATATAACATTATCCAGGTCTGGATCAAGACTAATATACAATTATTCTGGTACGAGAAAACTTGCCATTCTAATTTTCAGTTTTGAATAGATCATCTCCAGCAAAATTTAGTTCTGGAATAAGCATAATGTAACAATCTTCAGGTCTAAAGAAAGCATGATTCAGCAATATTCAGTTATAGAAGAAACTTATATAACAATCTTCAGGTCAGAAGAAAGCATGATTCAGCAATATTCAGTTCTAGAAGAAACATATATAACAATCTTCAGGTCTGAAGAAAGCAATATTCAGTTCTAGTAGAAGCATAAAGTAATAATCTTTAAGTCTGGAGAACATCTGACACAACAATGTTTAGATCTGGATGCAGCTTAATAGAGTAAGCTTCGGATCAGGAGAAAGATATAACTATTTCCAGATCTCAGGAAGATTAATATACAATTCTATGGCTATGGAAATAGATTACTGTGCTATTGTTCCACTGTGAGGAAGACTGTGCAGGTCTGGAGAAAGTCTGATATAGCATTTTTGGGGCCAGAGAAAGATGAACGTCACCTTGTTTAGATCTGTGAAACATCGATATAATATTAATGACGCCTGACTTCACTAGAACTAAACATGCCAACCAGTCATTAACCCCTTGGCCATGGCGGTAATTCCGCCACTGCGCAGGGGGGGAGGGGGTCACGCGGCGCCGCCATGCTCGTGACGGAACCACTCCGTCACAAGCCACGGGCACGCTGTGCCTGTGACGGAGTGGTTCTGTCACGGCCCCGCACGCTCAATAAAACGGCCGCGCAGCCACGGGATTGACGCCGCATAGGCGGGGCGGCCGCGCCGTGACGGCACCACTCCGTCACCAGCACAGCGCGTCCGTGGCTCGTGACAGAACCACTCCGTCACGAGCACAGAAGGGGTTAAGATCTGTATCCTATGGGAGCAACCTGTGAGCAGTCAGTGGAGGTGACAGTGGGGGTGGTGACTTTAAATGGCAGCACGGCACTGAGATGCCGCAAGGACCCAGGCAGACTCAGGGCTGCTGCTAGGCTGGACGGCGCCGAGGTCCAATGACAAACAAGGAATACCGATGTGAGGTTCACTGCAGACAGAGGGTCTGATTAGTGTTTGGCAGGTGGATTACTCTGTTACAGATGTGTCAGATATCATAGGACAGATGTACTCTGGTCTTCCAACCACAGTAAAAGTTCATTATAGCCTATGGCCCTTGTAATGCAGTTTCCACCCGTCATTGTACCTCCACATTTGTTATTGTCTAATCCCTTGTTGTTGTCTACTTCTGCACTTAGTGTTTGATGCATGCATTGTTTTTGCTGGCTCTTTGTACAAAGACACCGCTCTCTATTTGTTCTCTGTAAGGTGTCCTAACACCTCCTGGGAAGACTTGCTTTCTTTAAAAATAGTAATGTTAATTATAACACTATGTGAGGCACAAAGAATGCTCAGCGCGGTCCCCGAGGAGTTAATATCTCAGCTCATTCCTTAGCAACTTAAAAATAACACAGAACAAACACAAAACTCAGATGTTCTAAAAATATATTTTTTTAAGTAGAGAAGTTAAATGACAACAAAGTAACTAATGCAAGTGAATGCTGTTGTGATGCCCTGGGAATGATTTTAGCACTGAGATTCAGGGGCAAACAAAAGGTATGGGGAAAAGAGGAACAGTTCAGAAAGAGGATTAAAAGTGAAGACGACTGGGGATGAGTGAATGTCACATAGAAGAGAGTAAAAGAAAAAGTACATTTAGAGGAGAGGAGACGGTGGGGCTGGGGACTGGACATTCCCGACCCCAATACAAACCCCTATATGTGCAAGGGTCACATTTCTAAGCTGTGCGGAGATTACCACACACTTATCAAGTGAGATGAAGTCTGCACTCTCTGGTAAATTTTGGCAGCAGTACAAACTTGCTGGTATGTAAGATGGAAAAGAGTACTGAATAGATCATGACATGTAGAGTAAGAGCCTAAATCCAAGTTACTGCCCACAGCTCTGTTCAGGTGTAATGTATCACACCCAATAAATCTCATAACCAGATGTTATTAAGTGCAATAAATAGCGTCTAACCATCCAGGGCATTCAGAATCTGGAAAGTAGTATTGCATGTTGACACAGGCATCTCAGTTTTTTTTAGGTCTGACTATAGCCAAGGCCTTTTCATTTTAATAAAGTGATTGGAGCTTTCTGACAAATCTCTCCATTCATTGGTCTATTAGTGTGTCACTAACATGTTTGCATCGTAGCATACAACATTTAAAGCCATTGGCTTAACTCTCTGTGTATGACAGCATCCTGCTCTTGCACAACGTGCACGTACACACAAAAAGTGCTCTCTTGGTACAGTTTTACGAAAGACATTCATAAACTGTGGGAAAGCCAAAAGTCGACAGGAAACACAAGAACAAGAGCTTTGCCAATGCTTTATCTAGAATGCAGAGAAAATTGATGGTACTTATTCCTTTGTTTGAGGAATCAGTACAAACCACTAGTTTCAAGATACACAATGTAATACCTTTATATAGTATTTTAAATCAACCTAAGCCACTCTCAAGGGGGATCCCGCTTCACAACAAAAATACATTGCTGAATAAATTAATGTTGGAAAAGAAACGTAAAATTATATATTAATAAAAAGCATACAAAAGATATAAGAGTACCCTAATCTTATCTGTGAAATATAATCAAAAAGCAAAATATATGGGAATAAGAACATGTCAAATATACTGCAGAATAAGCAGGTTCTGTAAGTGTTCTTAATGGGACTTATGGCACAGGTAAGTCTGCACTGCCAGAGCAACTAAATGTTTTGACCTACTCAGGATCTGGTGTAGATAAGATTGGGGGCAGAGGTTAGCTGAGGGGGCAGGTCCTGGTAGGGTTAGACAAGTAGAATCTCTATGGAGCAGGGGCTCTACTCTGTTCTTCCTGAAGAGGGATTTCAGCTCACATAGCTCACAGGATTCTGGTACATACGGTCAGATGTACGAAATGATCATGTGATCGAAAACCCAGCGATTTGCAAAATCACCTGATATGTGACAGCAAAATGAGATGTTGAAATCTACAATACCCAACTGGGGGTTTGCCGACTCTTTCCGAAGTGTAATTCGAAAGGGTCACACAAACCGTATTGTCAAATTGCTATTTGCATGTATCAAGCGTTTGTGACCCCATATGGGGTCACAAACAATTGATAAATTACTGACCCCTCAAAAGATGTAGTAGACCATTCACAAAGAGGAATCTGCTAGCCCCTTTGGACAGATTCCCTTTAGGAAGTGTGTTGGGCGGCCTCAGGTGGAGTTCGAAGTGGCCACGGGACCCCTCCCTAGTCCACATGTCTTCCATAACAAAACAAGCATTGGCATTGCCAATAGGTCTCGCTTGGGGACCTTATAAGTATTAAGTTTTGAAGCACAATATCCCCACCCCCTTTCCGTTTGCACCTCTGTAGGCTCGGTAAATAAAATGATACAACATGGCAAGGGTCTACAGGTGCCCCCAATCCTTCCAGGCGCTTAAACAAAACACATGTGGAGAGGCCACAGCAGAGGCCACAGTATTAACAGGGGCTGACGTTACGTTACATGAGACAATAGTGACAGTTGTGCAAGTATCAAGAGCAACAAAATCTAATTGTAGTTGTAATGCAGTTTAATTAAGTTTGATTAAATTAACACACCTGATAACACACAGAAATAATCAGTGACTTGAAAGACAGGGTTTTGTCACGTTTAGGCTTAGGTACCTCGCTGGGGAGGCTTCGATGGAGCGGGATGTCTGTGGAGGGTGAGGGGCCTGACGCCCTGTGAGAAGCTCACGCGCACAGAGACTTTAACATGACAATGGCGGCCGCTGAAAGGCTCCCCTGGAAGTGCTGGGACACAGCGTCATTACCACCTTCAGTGAGGCGACGGTCCGTGCCGGTAAGACCCGTCTCTCATCGCCCCTGACTGTGCGCGGCAGACAGGGAGAGCTCGGAGGCCATCTGGCAGGAAGGGCGACAGGCTGCGACTGGGCTAACGACGGGAAGAGCTCACTCACTCACCTAATAGCTGGGGCGCAGGGGTATCTTGAAAGACGGTCAGATCACATTATCGAGGCCTCCTGAGCGCCTGAATGCTATGATGAGTAACGGCCGGCTTGGAAGGGGTCACATTACCTCAGATGTATTTACTTTAGGAGGAGTACATTGTAACGTGAGGAGGGGTGGAAGGAAAGCACACAGCAGAACGCACAAAATGGCCAATTTGGATGTAATCAAACAATGTAAGACAAAAACAATACGTTTGAATTTCATGGAGTGTTTCTCCTTTTTGGTAAATCTACCAATATCACTTTTGTGATCGCTATTATACTGGGAGTGGGAGGTTATGTGGTCTAGCGGCTAGAGCTGCAGACATGCAACTGGGTAACTAGGTTAGACAAACCCGTTTACACTGATTCAATAAGTACACACATTTGAACGGGCGGACATGTGCAAGAACAAGTGAGCATGTTACAAAAGCAAACGTTACGTTACATGAGACAATAGTGACAGTTGTGCAAGTATCAAGAGCAACAAAATACAAGAGGTAGCAAACGATATGTGACGTGCATGTCTTGTAGAGGGGGAGGAGGGAGGAGAAATGCTTGAACACAAAAAAAATGCGTGCGCCGGGAAAGGAAGGCAGAGAAGGGGAGGGGGGAGGAGAGATGCGAGACGGCGGGCAGGGGAGCGGCGAAAATGACTAATTAGGGGAGGAGAAGCCGCAGAGCGCACGCTGGGCGAAGCCCTTTGATGTGCTGTGCGGCAAATGGAGGGAGGCTGATGCGCGTTCATGTTTGAACACGTGGTTCACATGAACTGCATGAAAACGCCATGAAAACGCCAGCAAAAAGCTGGTGGTTTCATGATGTTTTCGCCGCTTGAATTCTCGCTCCGCTCGATGCGCATGCGCGCATCGATAGGTCGCGAGACCTAAAAAGGTACAATTCCCTAGATCCTTTAATTAAATACGAGCTACTTGAAAAAAACAAATCCCATTGTGGATGTAGGCATAGTGATGGTGGTCCACAGTTCCTTGTATGTCGCACCTCTTTGTTTGTAGCCAATCACTGGGGATACCAATAAGCGACCTTCCTAATTAATAAACATTTGTTGCAGTCACCTGCACCTAAAGATTTTATGACATGCATTAGTACAGAGATTGGATTACAAAATGAGACAGGTGGCAAAAAGTCAGTGCACAATTTATGAACGCTCTTTGCGAGTTGCTACCTCTTTGTGTGCGTATCAGGCCCATAATGTCCTACGATGGACCTTTTTTTGGGTTGAAAGTATTATATTGAATGAGAAAATATATAATCAGATGATATTGTGATACAAGTGGAAGGTATGCTCTCAATACAATCATTTCAAATAGACAATATATAATTTCCATGTAGATGTTATGAGATATCCTACATCCACAACTGTACTGTACAATGAAATATAAGAAATAGCTGAGACCACTAATAGCCCAGGGCCGCTTATAAGGTGAATCCATGGATGGAATCTTACATCGTAGCCTCTTGGTTGCTGTTCAAGCATTTTTCGGTCTCTCCCAAGTTTAGTTTGTGACGTCTAGCTGGGGACAGTGAAGCAAATTTTTTATTTAAAAAATTGCATTATATAAGAGAGGGGGTGATTTTGTTACATTGCACAACTTTACTGATGTTTTGCCATTGACAATCAGTAATGTGTTTAAAAACGTCAGCATTATAATGTTTATACCATTTAGTATAGTATTGATGGTTGTGTTATGTGTGGTTCTGATAAGAACTTGTTGATTTTAGGGGCGATATGCCCTGTGAATGTTTCCATTTTGTAAGATGTAATGGTAGGGACGAATGCTTGGTGAGAGTACGTTTTGACAGTTTCAGCTTAGTCTTAAGGATACTATGAAAATCTATATTGGAAAGTGTTATGCCATCAATGTGCCCATCTGGATTTATAAATAGAACCTTAATTTAAACTGGTATATGCACTTGCTGTGCAGCTGTACTATACCGTTGTGCTGAGAATTTCAAATGACTTACCTTTAATTGTAGATACTGCACTTTGTGACCTCTCTACCTACCTTCCTCCTTTACATCAATTTGCACCATATTTGTGTTCCATTTGCCTAGCCGTGATGTGGCATGGGTTTGTTGCTGCTCTGTGCTGGGGCCAATGCTTACCCCAGCAGTGCTCCGGTGGAATCGTAGGAGTCCTCGGACAGCCACTTCAGTGTGGCCTCCTGCTACTGCAGGGATTAGTCGGGCATTAGACGTCGTGGTTGGAAAGCCACTCAAATTTACAAGGATTGGCAAAGATACAGGCCTGTCCTTAATGTAGTAATGCGTACAGAGGAATACACACATGCTATGTGCACTTGTTGCAGCCACTAATGCGGTTTAGCATATTGAGGCCAATACTATTGGCTGTTAGGGTGACCAACCGGTCGTAAATTTCACGGACAGTCCGTAAATTGGACCTCACGTCCGTTGTCCGTGAGGATCCCTTTTACGGACGCCTTTTGTCCGTAATTCTGGGCCCTGCAGGGAACTGTTCCCTGCCAGAGGCCTCAACTCCCTAATGGGGCCGCCACAACCTCCTACTCGGAGCACAAGAGCAGCCCCACCCGCCCATTGTCATTCTGTCTGCGGGCTGATTGCCACATCCAGAATGACAATGGGCCAGTTTGGGCTGCAAAGCATGTGGTGGCCGGCCTCCTACAACCTCTGTCCACGGCAGGCATTCTGTCAGACAGAAGACTACCTGAGGGGGGTGGGGTGGCGTTGTTTATTTGTTTCTTGGTTTCTTGGCGTTTGAAGAAGCATTTTGTTTTCATGCTGGAGGCCTATCGGGCTGCCAGCTAGTTTGGGACGATTAGAGAGGCAAATCGGAGAGTTAGTTTGGATTGTGTTGTAGGCAGGAGCTCTCACTTCAATGTTATTCTACACAGAAGACAATGTAACTAGATGAGGCTTGCAGTGACATGACTGAATTGAATTGAAAATGGGTTAGTGAAGTATTTAGCAGTTTTGAGTGGGAGGAGTTTGGATTGGGTGTTGCCCAATAGAATGCCCCCTTAATTATCTAAATGCACATGTTGCTGAATAAACGTGTAATCATTATAGGCATCTGTCAGAGTAAAGCTTTGTTTGTCCAGTCTCTAAAAGGGGAGTCGGGGCTTTCTGGTGCACTGTGTGCATGGTTGCACGTGCCAAAGGATACGTTTATTTAATTCCACTGGGGTCAAAGGCTATTAGGGTGACAGTATTGCCATTTTAGAACGGATCCATTTTCAATATTAAAGGAAGCCATGATTGCTGCTTTTTTATTTGATGAAACTAACAACCATTAACAAAGCCAATAGTTCTGGCTTGTTGCAGGTGTAAGTTACTTGTTGTGTTATTTGGATACAATGACAGAAGACGCAAAATACCAGTTAGGCGGTACACTATACTAAGCACAGATTTTTACCTTAGGTGTTTAAAGCCGTACCCTTAATTACATCAAACATCCACTTTGAAGAAACCCCCCAGTTTTTTCATCCCACTTAAAGCCCTGGAAACAACACTATGTCACAGTCACCTCATGACCTGACGCATGTCATGCATGACTCATGACTCAGATTGCCTATGTGCAAGGGCATAGTGAACCCTTCCCCACCCCACCCCTTGCTCTAGGAACTAGAGCAAGGGTGATGTTCTTGCTGGGCCTCTTATGTCTGCAATTTTGCAGACAAAGGCTCAGCTCATGATTAAAATGAAAAAGTGGGTGAGTAAGCGAAGAGATGGGTGGATAGATTAGTGAAAGGGTGAATGGATGAATGTGAGGGTGAATGGATGGATAATGAGAGAAAGGATGGATGGATGGACGAGTGAGTCAGTGGAAGGATGGATAAGACAAAATGTAAAAAGATAGATGCTTGGGTGGAAGGGTAGAAGGATTGGTAAAAGGGTGGGTGGATGAGTGAAAGGCTGGAGGTAAGAGTTAAAGGGTGGTTGATGGGCGAGTGAATGGTCGGATGTATGTGTAAAATTATGGATGGATGGATTGATGAATTGATAAGTGAAAGGGTGAATGGATGGACCCATGAGTGAAAGGTTGGATGTAAGGATGGATGAGTGAGTGAAAGGGAGGGTAAATTGACAAAAGGATGGATAGATGCGTGAAGGAGTGAAAGGGTGGATGGATGACTGATAGGATCAGTGGATGGATTCATGAGTGGATGAGTAGATGGATGGGTGGAAGGAAGGATGGCTAAGTGCAAGGGCCGATGGAGAAAGAAAGGGAGTATGGATGGATGACAAGGGAGAACGGGTGGAAGTATGAGTGACTGTGGATGGATGAGTAAGTGAAAGGATGGCTGGATGGGTGAAAGGCTAAAAGGCTGGATGGATGAATGAATGGATGGATGGGTGGAAGAGTGGATGGATGAGTGTACCGATGGATAGGGTGAAAGGGTGGATGGATAGATAATGAATGGATGAGTGAAATGATGGATGGATGAGTGAAATTAAATTAAATGAGTTTGCAAATGGTTGAATATGTTTGGCTATGGATGGTTTGAATTATATACTGTTGCGTGAACTCCTCTGATGTGTCTGTAAAACTTACCTGTTGTCCCAAAGTTTTGTCCTGAATTTTGACCTCCTGTCCTGAATTTTTGTCCTGAATTTCGACCCTTTGTCCTGAATTTTTACACTCGCTGTCCTGAATTTGGACCCATGCCAGTTGGTCACCCTATTGGCTGTGCCTCTGTTGGGAAAAAAGTAGGGGAAAAGTATTGTTTTCTTTATAAAGCGCATATCTGAGAAAATTAGTTGAATGTGACAAACACTGTGACGACTGCGTGTACTTTCCAGATGTTTCTCATGGAAGCAGTTACTGCAAAGCGGAATGATACACCAAATAGGTAACAGCACTAGGTGAGAGTGAATACTCCAGTTGGGCCAAAGCCCTGAATATATACTTTAAAATGTAAATGTAAATGTAAATGTAGTATACTTGTAAAGCGCACAGCTGCCCCAGCAACGGGGCGTCCCGGCGCTGTATAACTCTGGGGAACCCGTCCTGGCTTTCCCTGTAAATAAATATTAGTAACAGTAGGTCATTAGACAGCCGCCCTGTCAAGCAGACCTAAAAATGAAATCATTGTAGGGTTGGTTTCGGTGCCAGTCCTTGCTGTGAGTAACAATAGTCATGTGTGTGGGGTCCATACAGACAGGCGTACCGCCAAAACCTGTTAAAACCAGATGTTTGTAAAATCCCATAAAGCAGTGGATTAGGCATCTGGTTATCCACATTTTGCAGGACTGCCATTACAGGCGAAATCCCCCAGAAAAGCACAGCCGTGGCATTCACCCTTGAAAGGAGAATAATCAGGGAGGCTGGTTTTTGTCTGCCTCGGCTCTGCTTGTGGCTCGCTGGGCCTGTAAAGGTTGAAGGGGGACCTCACGGATTCCCGCCTCGGGGACTATTTATGCGTGGCGCGGACTCACATCTCGCGGGCCTGGTGTTACTCGCCGGCGTTGGCGGAAGGTTAATTACGCAGCCCTGTTCCGCGCGCTCCTTTTCTATTACCTGGCGCACATATCTCACAGAGTGAACTTTCGCGACTCACGCTCCAATAAATACAGGTTATTAAACCGCCACTTTTCATTTTTATAAAAAATACATGCCAGGCAGGCCTAGGAAATTGAGAAAGTTTATGGGCCGGATCTTTCCCTGCGTGACTTTCTCACCTTCTTACTTAATGACCACGGATGATTTTTCGCTTTTCACCTTAAGCCATTTTTCTAAAACGCAATTTGGCTTCTCTGTGTTTAGACGTGCTACATGATTCGTAAAAAATTTAAACAGTCAACTTGCAGCTGTTGATCCGTCTATTAGCAGTTAGAGGAAAATGCTTGCAGTAGGATTCCTGAGACGCCGGGCTGCTAAATCGCATTCCATTCCATCATTTTTAGATAGCTCGTTTGTGATTTTACACCTCAAAACTGCGTTCTAATACAAACTGCTACCCCAGCAACTTGCAAATAGATTTATAACCAAGGCCAGACAGCGGAACCAAAAAGCAGACCTGGCGAAAATGCTCATACCTGCACTGCTCACCAGATTTTTAATTTACATGGATGGGTTAAGTGGATTACTGCTATGAACACAGATCCTTTTGTAACTTGCAGTTCATAAATTGTAATCCTTGTAGATGACGACAGTGAGCTATGAAGGGCATTTGACTCCTACACCTTGCAACCCTGACTGTCTCATGTAACACATCTTTAACATTGATTAACACACTTACATGATTTATCTGGAATGGATAATGTGCATGTTATGTAAAGCGCTCTAACACTGCATTGGGATGAGTAGCGATATAAAAGAAATAAAATAGTGGTATTGACATTGTTTTTTGTGTAAATACTAATACTAATACAGACCAACCCAGCTGACATTCTGACAGTGCATGCAGTTATATATAACAAAGTTAAAAGCATGCTTCTCTTAAGTATCTGTGAACAGATTACAAATTGTGTGCTTTTGTTTTTTCGCCCGTGCATATCCATTTGTGAGGTTCCAGGACGCCTCCAGTCCCATTCTTCATCAAAAGGAGGCCTAATGGCCCCTTAACTTCTGTCTTTATCGTTGCCCAGCTGGAGGTGAAAACAAGCCTTTACAATGCAATAGGTCTCGCCTTCGCAAAAGTTAGAGCTATTGGCATTGTAAATGACAGACTTTTAATTATGTGTTGGTTTTGAAAACATAATTAAATGGCAGCCATTTGCAACGCCAATAGCTTAATCTCTCGCAAATCAATATGTCTCGTATTTACGAGAGTTTGAGCTATTGACATTGCAAATAACAATGTGTTTTATTTATGTTTCAAAAACCAAAACATAAATAAAAGGTCTCTCACACTGCTGTCTCTCACACACTGCTGTCTCTCACACACTGCTGTCTGTCTCACACACCATGCTGTCCCACACACCATGCTCTTCCTAGAAGACTCACACTGCTGTCTCTCTCACACTGCAGTCTCTCTCACACTGCTATCTCTCCCACACACAGTCACACACACAAGCATACACAGAGCTACACACACACACACACACATACATAGAGCCACATAGCCACACACATACAGAGAGCCACACAGTCACAGAGAGCCACACAAACACAGCCACACACACACACACAGAGCCACACACACACACACACAGCCACACAGAACCACACACACACACACACACACAGTCTCACACACAGCCACACACACACACAGAGCCACTCACCCACACGCACACACACATACACACACCCAAACACAACCACAAACACACACACAACCACACACACACACACACACACAGAGTCACACATACACACAGAGCCACACACAGAGCCACACACACACACTGCCACACACACACAAAGCAACACACATAGAGAGCCACACACACACAGAGCCCCACACACACACAGAGCCCCCCACACACAGAGCCAGTCACACACACAGGGCCAGCCACACACACACACAGCCACACACACAGACACACACACACACAGAGCCACATACACACACAGAGCCACACACACACACATAGCCACACACACACACACAAATAAATAAATGTTGCCCCTCTTTTAAAATATCAGTAGATCATAAAAAGTAAAGTGGCTGCTGAGGAGAATACTGGGGTTACTAATACAAATTGCTATCCTCTCCTGCCCATAAAATGATGCTCCAGCCATTTGTAACCTAGAGCCTGTTGAGGATAATGGCTGACCGGACTGCCGCCCGCTGACATGGCAGTTAGGAGACCAGCCGACAAGCAGGTGGCGGTCCAACCATCCAATTAGATGCACCTGCCAGGCTGACGGTTGCAAAGTGCTCCCAGGAAAAGTGCTGCAGCAGAATCCAGCGTGTAAATAAGCACTTTCTGCTCGTCCATGCTCCATGTGCCATATTTCATGTGGTGCTTGTCACATGGAGGTGCGTGGTGACACCGCATGTGCCCTCTGGGCAAATTAAGAGTGGCTAGGACTATTTGCTAGTAGGGCACACTCCAAATGGTTAGTGGTGATGTCCACGTGGTTTGTAAAGGTAGGTGGTGCAGTCGGGTTGATCCTCCTGAGTATGAGGATGAGTACAGAATACAAAAAAAGACTAGCCTCTGACACAGAGGTGCATTCCCCTTGTGCACTCACAGAGACGGTGTACAAAATAGATCACTCTCTCATGATTCATTCGACATATATACCTTTGTTCGTTTGAAATTATTGTTATGGAGAAATAACAAGTGACATGAATGAATAAAGACTAAAGAACGTAACTACAAAAATGTATCGGAATAAAAACATGTCGAATGAATCACGAAAGAGTTATCTATTTTATACACCATCGATTCGAGTGCACAAGTGGAACGCACCAATCAACAAGCAGAGGACCATGCAGAAGATTGTTGCAGCTAGAAGAGGTGCACCCTGCAGCGTCTAACATGCTACTGCATCTTCGAAAATGCTGCAGCAAAAAGTGGAGTGCTATGTGGCTTCTAAAATACTGCAGTTACAAGAGGAGCACTGTGAGGCTTCTCTTTCCCCATGAAAGAAGCACAGTGCTCTGTTGCCTCTCACTTAGTTTTACACCGTATAAGTATTAAAAGATGCAACGCACACCAGACAAAGCCCAGATCACTCTGCGCGGGAGTATGGGAGATGAGTAGGATAGCTCTTGGGGATAGGCCCCATCGGCTGCTCGGATCTGTGTGTAACTTACAAGCTGCGGCTCTGAATTCTTATGAGGTGAAAGTTAGTCATATTCTGAAATGGGTAGAAGGACCGCTAATGATATTGCATTAATAATAGCATCTACATTCACATCGCTTTAAATCTGCAAGGCTTTGGCACTAGGCGCTATATAATGTGTTGCGTGAGGGCCGGTGGGATGTAGTCAGGGGTCGCGCATGTCAGCGCATGCCAGGGCTATCTCTGGCATTCCTGGGCCTCTCACATTCACTTCACGCGCCTGAATAAGTTCTTTGCCACCCTAGGAGCCTGACACTAGGACGAGCCAGCGGCTCACCTCAGGGGGCAGCGGCGTGGCTACAAATGGTGCAGAATGTGCAGTGGCACCCGGGCACTGGGTGTGAGGGGCCCACTGATATCCAATTACATCTGTCTATAACTACTTAACCAGGGACACGGGCGCTGCGGGGAGACATTTCCCTTCCTTAAATTAGGGCTCACGGCTCTGGGAATGCTGCAAATAAAGATAATTGGGAATTGAAAACCTGCCCACTGGAGCGTATAGAATACAGCGCTTCAATTAAGTCAGACATTTTAACTGGACATGCGCCTATTTACACTGCGATAAAATCCGCAAGGGACGTCCAATGCAGTGCCACCGAGGTGCCTAGAAGTGGATCAAGGAGCAGACGGAGGATGAAAGAATGTAAGGAAAGATGCCTACATAGCCCGTCATTCCTGGATCGCTCAATGATGCTCTGTGTGCACTTGAGCACAAAAGTGTAGTAGTTAAACAAGATATACAATTAAATGCCTGATTTGTTTCTCATTAGGGCACAAGTATAAAAAAAGCGAGAGCGCTACTTGGCATACACAATGGAGATGATGTGACGTAGAGGCTAGAGCTGCCAACTTTGGGTTGGGGAACCAGTTTCAAGCCTCTGCGTAGGCTCAGCAAACTGTGATTTTGGGAAAATCACTTAATCCCCTGTGCCTACTAAAAAATGAATGTGTCCTTCTGGAACGTAACTGGTGCTCGTGTTAAGCGCTCCAATACCGTAATGTCGAGTTCGCTATATAAATCTTTAGAAAAATGCGCCGTGATGTAACAGGAAGAGAAGGTATAATCCTTATAATACCCATCGCTTTGATCGGATTAGGCCTATTTTACATAGTTCAAACAAGATTTTAGGTTTCGTTTTTTAAAAGTCACACACATGCTTTCTGGCTTTCTGTCTGTAAAGATGGGGTAAGAAATGTCTCAGAATGTCACCAGTCAAACACTACGGTGGTAATTGCTAGATACAGGTAAAAAAAACTGCTGTTCCTGCTGAGATTTTACTGAGAAAATGAAATGCGCTTGGGCTATTTTCGTGCATAGATAAAGCTATGGTTGATTACTTGTTTCATTCCGGATAGTGGTTTTAATCCTGTTCAAAGCTCACCCTCTGCCTATTGAGACCCCTATGCCCACCTCAAACCAGAAACACAAGCTGCTGTGTGGTGCTTCGTGAATGGGAGAGAGCAGGGCAGCTGTAGGCATGCAGCTGTTTCTCCCCTTCCCCCTCCCAAGTAAAGAGCTGCTGCCGCGATTATACCAAAATGAAAGAAATAGATGTTTTTACTATTTCTTTAATTTTGGTATAATCGCAGTGTTGTAAACGTATCTAGGACCCTATTTAAATATTCCCGATTAATGCCCTTATGTGGTTATATCAAATCATATCCTTATAAAGGCATAAGAATCATACCCATATTAAGTCATAGCCAATGCAGTCCAAATACGGCAAGGCTACTCCCATAGACTGCTAGAAAGCACAACGTGTTCTTAAATAAACCAAGCCTCCAGCAGCCCGGGAATTCCCCCAGCTTCTGTATTGATTTTTCCTAGAACTCCTGGAGTCCTGAAAGAACAGCGAGTTCTTACTGATGTCTTATGTAAAACCTTACGTCAAACTCGGCACCTTCCAGGTATAAATGTACCAGCATCTGCCCTAGCAAGACACACGGTGGTTTGGAGCAGATCGGCTATCTACTTGCCCGACGCCCTGCTGTAGCGAGTGCCGAAGGAAGCCGACCCTCCCATTGACGCACTGAGAGAGATGCTGTCTTTTCTCCTGCCGAGAAATCCAGCTCCAGTGTTTCCCTGTCACCCTTGTGGGCTGCTGGGAGATCGAGTCCTGAGAGAGAGATACAAGACCTCCTTCATTCTATAACCAAGGTACGGAGCTAATTAGATCCTTAGAGAAGTCTTGATTCAGATTCTTGGCAGAAACTATCTTAACTCGAACTACAGCTCACTTACTCCATCCCTGTACTAGGCTTAGGTTAGGTACACCGGGGTAGGCGTATCTTAGAAGCACCAGTTGAGTACTTTTAGTCATGATTTTATCATTGTATATATTTTATCTATTTTAAACACCGTATGGCTTAGAAACCATACCATGCTTTTATAGTATTATTTCATAATACTCCTTTTACTGTACGCACTTTACTTTATGACAAGGATTGCAATTGTAGCTACTCACTTCTCTTGCATGAGAAAGAAGACTGTTCAATAAATAACCTCTTTTATTGAAAACGCCCGTCTCTCTGTTTCTCTGCACTTCTGGTGAAACTAAGCATGCACGATTGACTGAGTAAAATAGTTATCTATTGTTTCCGCGACTCTGGAGGTATACTCCTTATTCTGGAGGGAGCAAAGTTGTCATGTTTATGCGGCTGTCAGAAACTAATCCCTTCTTGTGTACTCGAGAAAGTTTCTAGTGACCTCTGAGCTAGTTGGCATTCATAATTAAGTCTAACATATTCAATAGAGACCTAGTTGACCTAAGTCCTACGTCTAAACTATCGTTTATGTTATTCCAATGCGCAGAGCCTATTGGGAATATAGGAACTACACTACAGCAGCACCCGCACTTTACTTGTAACATTTTAAAAGTAAAGCGCGGGTGCCGCGGTTATACTAAAATGAAAGAAATAGAAAAAACATCTATTTCTTTCAATTTGGTATTATCGCGGCACCCGCGTTTTACTTTTAAAATGTTACACGTAAAGCGTGGTTGCCGCGATTATACCAAAATGAAAGAAATAGCTGTTTTTTCTATTTCTTTCATTTAGGTATAATCGTGGCACCCACGCTTTACTTGTAACTTTTTAAAAGTAAAGCGCGAGTGCCGTGATTATACTAAAATTAAAGAAATTTCTCTTTTAGAGCCGTCCCACTTGGATGGGCTCGGGCTGACTAGCTGCTGGCATAAAAGGTTGATTATATTCTATATGGGGCCATCTGTTAGGACCCATAAAGAAGATAAGAAACCTTTTACCACAGCAGTAAGTCAAGGAAGCCAGTACAAGTGGGACGGCTTCAAAAGATAAAAGAGTGCGTCACTAACACCTCTTTTCCAATGGCTGGCCACGCCTGTAGCATGTTCAAGAGCTAGTGCATCACCTACAAGACAGTAACAAGCAACTGTCCACCTCCCCTACCTGGAAAAGCACCCTACCAGGAAGTCAACAAAATACATGAAGCGTCAATACTGCCAGAGAATAGACCAAGAAGGGTTAAAAAAGGACCAGGAAACAGTTCTACTCGTTGTGGTCATCACGGCCATGGAATAGCATCCCTTCACAGATCTGCCTCACTCCTTCACTGCAGAAAGGAGCCGAATATACCTCTCTTCAGCAACTAGCATACCACCATAAGAAGCCAAGCTTTTACCACCCAACCAGAACAGACCCCAGTCCCTCCTTACACAAAACTCATACCTGTCCGCCTATTTACACTGTGCACAGCTCTCCATTGGTCACTGCCAGGCAAGTACTAACATTTCAACCTATACAAGAGTTACTTGTGTAGTTATTGAGTAGTGTTTGCTGCAGTGCTGAATGTCCCCTTTCAATAATTTCAGAGCACTGGCAGCTAGGAAGAACGGCTTGATTGGCTGAAGGGGAGGCTTGCATCCAGTCAGATGATATGAGCTTCTATGTTTGACATTTTTCAGAACCATCTTTATCCCCACACATTTTGAGTTAAAGAGAGACAAGTCTGAAAATATAATTTCTCTGGGGATTTCTGAACTACATGCTGTTGGGTACAGCTCTTAGGTTAAGATTCTGGCTTCTCCATCCATGTAACAGAGAAACTTGTTTCATCCTCTTGAAGAATCATCGGTAGCTGAGATGGGCAGACATTGAATAAACATCTCTGGTGGGGATGTAGTGAGGTGTCAGTTTCTGCAGTGAAGCAGGCCCTATGTCTCTTGATGATGCAAAATACCTTTAATTTATCCTTAGCATTTACTGGGAGCCAATAGAAAGCTGTAAGAGTGGATGACGTGTGGTTCTACTTATGGAGTCTGAGGCATAGTTTAGCTGCTTGTTTGTGAAGTCTTCAGAGCCTGACACTGAGTTTCATGGGTAGCCAATGGAAATGACATTTCAGCACTCTAGGTGTGGGCACTGATCACTTCAAATCTGAGTTTAGTGTGAAGAAGTGGTAGAATATTCCGGAGAAGGGAGGACTCCATATTCACCCCATATAACAGTGGGGAATATTACCAACAATTAGCGATAATTATCGCTATGTTGGCTTAGCGGCAATCATTTTATCGCCGTGTTGTGGTGATTTTTATCGCTAAGGAGCCTTGCTATTATCAAGGTTTATCTCCTAAGCGATAAAACTCGGCCGAAATGCATGAATATCGCTGTAAAGTCAGCAATATTCATGCATTACTGAGCTAATGCTCTTAGCCATGTTATCCACCTCCCATTGGATTACATGGCTAAGAACTGCTTAGGGCAGGTGTTAGCTTTTGGAGATATTCGCGCTTAGCGCGAATATCTCCAAAAGTTGGTAATAGGAGATAGCGATGTTAGCGACTGTTTCCAGTCGCTAACATCTTGGCACGCGAACTTTGCGTGTCATTAGTGATAAATATCACTGACATGCAAAGTGGGGCCCAAGATGGTCGCTATCTCCTACTAGCTGTCGCTAACTGGTGTTAGCGACAGCTAGGTAATAGGGAGATCATTTTATCTCCTCTTTCTTGGCTTTTAAAGCCAAAAAAGCGGAGATAAATCCCTTGATAATATGCCCCAGTGTTCTTTAAGAAGTCAAAAGGAAGGTTGGTACCAAAGAGGGTTTCCTGGCTCCTCTTTTTTGATGAGGTTGACAGACGGGTTCCAAGGTTGCTAGGCCAGGCAGTCAGGGATGCAACGGGCTTAGGATCGAGATTGGAGTCAGTTTCACTGGTTGCAGAGTAAGGGGATTTTGTAAAGTGTATTTAGCAAAAATCTTGTTGGAGCACAAAAGAATGTCTAATGTTTCCAAACACACAACACAATTAAAATAATTGTATTGGAACTTTACAAATATTTCAAAATATATCATCAGCAAGATATGTTAAATCGAGATATTTTAATTTAATTTTGAAGTGTGATGAGAACAAATATTTTAGTAAGCTTAAGAAAGACCAAGAGAGGCATGTGTGTGATGTGCAAGTCATACATTTGCACAGAAATCCGATTACCACATGGTATCGCTTGTACTCTACAAGGATTAGCAGTAAAGCTGCATGACGGGTACTGATTTATTTAAAGAGGCCCTTTAAATAGAAAATGTGCTCCCTGTAAAAGACAGCACCCTAGCACTCCACGCTTTAGGCATTTTGTTAGGACAATTTGCCATAAAATGTACTACAGCGCAGACACACACAACTCCTCCACCATTGTCCTGCTGATTGGGCGTGGCTCATGTAACACTTGGATTTTGACCACTCCTGTGACTTCACTGACTTGCCAGTGATGGCAGCACCCACTTGTTCAGTGCCACTGGTCACTGCTTTCATGCAGATAAGGCCTCTCTTTGTGCAGGGCTCTGCTACATTAAGGCCCCTGTAGGCATCTGTCTTACGGCACCACCACAAAAGGCGCTGGGGGCTCCTGTTTTCCTACAAATGTCTTAAAACTACCTTTGTTGCTAGAGGAAAGGGAGCGTACAAACGGCAAAATATTGAGTTGCAAGGGCTCCAAAAATCCATTTGCTAGCACCGTCTAATTGACATGGGAACTTGTGTCTGTAAATGGGAGGAGGGTGGTGGAGATGCCTTTTGGGGATTGTTTTGGCAGAAATGAAGGACATGTCAGCAGAATGTATGTGAAACTCTTTTATGTCAAACATGACTCCTAGAAGCCCTCACCAAGGTGCTGAGGCAATTTGCCCCGCCTCTGGCACTCTTGTGGTAAATAAAAAACTAATTATTTACGCTGTCGGAATTTCTATGATTACCCAAGAAATGGTAATACATAAAATGAGGAGCATAGTCCGTGGTCTTCGAGTTGAAAGGGTTTTATTCCAGAACTCGAGTTAAGGGAGAGCTCCTTCACCAAGCGGGTTCAGGAGTAGTCTGCTTTACTTGGAACATAACAGCACTTATATACATTATGAGTACAATCAAAAGAAGGAGTTCCCCCGTACTTGATTCAATCATTCATGATGTAATCATACGGAAGACATAGCATGCTTGTTCTCGTTTAAAGAATAACTTGATTACATTTACACATAGACAAACATATTGCATTGGAGTGATTGTGGTGACAAGTTACAGAGTTACTAGTGTCTGGGGGCAGAGAATCGAGGCATTGTTACAGGGTCATTTCTGTCGGAAAGGTAAAGAGGACGAGGCATTGTGCGTTCTTTACTTCTTACACAAGGGCGGTGATGTCTCACAATGGTTTATGTGTGCAGCTGGGAGGAAGGAGAATGGGCTGTGGTTAACTATTCTTCTTCATGGCTGTCTCGTGTGCTTGATCAGGTTTTTCCTTGATTGTTGACCCAACCCGTGGCTGCCCCCGCAAGCTGAGAGATCATTGACGAGCGAGAGCTGCTCGTTCTGTGACAGAGTTGGAGAGGGGGGGTTTTGGCGAGCCAACCATCTTAACTGACTCCGTTCTGGTCTAAGGGAAAATATCGAACGGGACGGAAACCCGTAAGATACACGATGGCTGGCCATTATTTTCTTTGCATGTGCCAGTACAACGAAGAGAAAAATAGGCAAGAGGGGGTATAACAGGATCTGTGCTTGAAGTAGGAAAATCGGCTTGCCTGGTCGGTGTTAGGGTGAATAGGGTGCATGATGGGACACCAGGCGGAAAAGGGAGTTTTTAGTCAACTTCCACATTCCCTCCTTGTCCCATAGAAACCCTATTACAGAAATTCTTAATCAATTTCTATATTCATTAGGTCGTATACTTGTTCTTGCAACATGATCTTTTCATTTTTCTTTCCTCTGTTTCGTGGACGAGGAGTACAGGAAGTGGCACACAGTCCACAAAGGGCGGGGCCACACTGGACACAGAGGCAGCAGGTGAAAATAGTGGCTAAAATGAGGCTCAGGACTGTTAATGCCTTCCACCCCCAGGTGGACAGGAGGTCCCACAACCAGCCGGTCAGGGACCATGTGCCGGTGTCCATATCCAACTTATCGGATAGCACATGGAGGCGGGAGATAGCAGAATAAACTGATGGGGCGTTGTCTGGAATAAATACACAACAACTGGACCCTATTACCTTACACACACTACCACGGTCGGCTAACAGGACATCTAAAACTATACGGTGCTGCAGTGTCATGAGCCTGTCTGCAGCTACCTCAGCTGTAATGTTATATAAGGCGCCAGTTGTTTCGTCTATGGCGGCCTGCACTACACGGGTTAGTTGCCGGATGTGGCGACTATTTGCCATAGGTCCCCAGAAAGGGAGAAAACCTTTAAAGAAGTCTCCAGCTTCTTGTCCTGCAGTATCTTCTGCATCTATGACCCCCCTTCGCTGTCTTCTAACTTGGGTCAGAGGGTCAATCAGGTGGTAATCGGCAGGGGCGGTGTAAGTCGGTGGTAAAAGGAATGCGATGTAGCACTTTCCAGACCAGCCTTGAGGCAACCAAGTGCGCGCATGGGGTCCACAGATGAAATAGATGTTTGGGGACTATGGTCGGAAAATCGGGAGCGGGTAGTGTATATGTCCTATCACACTCGCTGTTCCCCATTACTTCCCCTTTTCCTTTCCGCCTTATGCAAAACCGGCCGTTTTGTGGTACTACCCAACCTCCTTGATCTGTCCGTCTTTGATCGGCGGAAAACATTTCCCTGAAGGAAGCAATGTCATGGAACTGAGAGTAACTGATATTTTCGTGATCTTCGGCCCTCCCCCAGGTTACAGTAAGATGCACCATTTTAGAAACAGCCTTTACTATTTTAGTCTTTACTTCATTCCAATTACTCTCGTTTTTCAATTTTGTCGGGGGGATGTTTCTGACTGAGGCAGAAAATATCATGGCTAATGCATAGGCGGACCCTGAATAACCGAACGGGAGAGAGAAAATGGGCATTCCCTTATGTACGGAATGTGGCATCAAGCCACAAACCCAAGAGTTCGTCTTGTTGACTATGAGTTGGTGTTTATGGAGGGTGGAAATGAAGGTATTATTTATAAACTCCTTTCTTCTGTCCTCGAGGTGTGGGGGAAGATCAACATGGGAATGCATAGTGGTATTCTTTACAAGTGTGGAAGAATGCGGAGGGAAAACTGTACATAAGATCCAACCCAGACAAGCTGCTACACAGCAAACAAGTAACATTATCAGTAGGAAAATCGAGAACCTGTTATGCAGTAATTTTACATAATTAGTCTTTTCCCATTTGCGCATCATGTCATTTCTCCTCATTTTGTCTATGAATTTAATATCAAAATGTCTCTGTACACGAGATCAAAACGTCTCCCAGCAGCCGCTTCACCAAGAGCTTGTTCCTGGGCTTAATTAGCTACCGGTGCGTTACGATCAGGTGTAATGTCTTTAGTCTATTTTTTGTGAGATCGCAGCCTTGATCTCTATTCCTGTTGAGGAGTGAGTTCTGGAAGTGGGGAAATTATATCCGGGGCGTTTATAGCCGTTGAACAGGGCACAGTGTCTGTTGGTGTTGGTCCAAAACATTTTCTGCAGTGGCTAGCGTGGAGCCATCCCTTGCGTTCTTCTACTTTGACGGCCGTCCTCGTGGTCAAGAGTACTAATTTCGGAGCCGTCCACCTTTTCTCCAGGGGGCTGGTACGATCGAAGTTCCGTACAAGTATCCAATCTCCGGGCTTTATGGAGTGTTCCTCAGGCGTGGTGTGGTCTGGAAAAGCTGCTGCAACCTGCGAACGACAAGATTGGAGTGCAGACATCAAGGAAGCCAGGTAATCTGTCAACATGTTAGAATCAATTTCAGTCAGTTTCCTAGGAGAAGGGACACCCCAGTTGTTAGGAGGTCTCCCGAATGTTATTTCAAAAGGGGACAGTCCCGTCCGGGAATGTGCCACCATCCGCATGTAAAAGAGAGCGACCGGGAGGGCAGTGACCCAGTCTATCCCTTTTTCTGCATATACTTTGGCTAGTTTCGTTTTCAAGGTCTGGTTGTGTCGCTCTACCAGGCCCGCTGCTTGAGGGTGTCGGACACAATGAAATCTCCAGGAATATCCAAGTAGTAGAGAAACAGCCTCCATTAGTTTGGAAGAGAAAGGCTGTCCATTGTCTGAATAGATGACCCTTGGTAACCCATACCTGGGGAAGAATTCTCTCACTAGTTGCTTAGCGGTTGTCTGGGCACCATAGTCTGGGACGGGGTATGCTTCAGTCCATCGTGTCAGTGTACACACTACCACCAGTACATATTTGTACCCTCTACATCTGTCCATCTGGATATAATCCATTTGGAGGACTTCGAAAGGATGATCAGGAGGCTGGAATCCACCCTGTTCTACTGGTACTCCTTTACCAGGGTTAAATTGGCAACATATCATACAAGTTTTTACCTTTTGTTTGGCTGCAGCTCTTAGGTGTTTGTTAAACCAGATGTTCCGTAAACTATCCAGCATACCTTTCTCGCCTAGGTGGGCGGGGCTATGGACTGTGTCAATTATGACTTGTACCATGGAGTCAGGGAGAAACCACACTGTTCGGTTTTTGGTCATCCAACCCTGATCAGTCTGGACCCCTCCTTGTTCAGTCCATTTCTTTATTTCATCTGCGGTGGCATGTGTCTGTATGCCTTGCACATCTTTCAAGGGGTCCCTCACTATCATAGTGACAGTCTGTGTGGGTAACTGAGAGTCTGTGGTATTCGCTGGATTCTGGGCTGTCTGTTTAGCAGTCCGGTCCGCTAAGTCATTTCTTTTAGGTATAGTATCTGTAGCTTTGGTATGTGCTTTGCACTTCAGAATAGCTATGGCTGTAGGCAGGTGTATGGCATCTAGTAAGGCTTGAATCAGGGGACCATGTTGTTTTTTGGCCCCATGTGAGGTAAGAAAACCTCTTTCTTGCCACAACACTCCAAAATTATGAACTACACCAAATGCATATTGGGAATCGGTGTAGATGTTCACTTTCAATTGTTTTGCCATATGCAGGCCTGTGTCAGGGCGATGAGCTCTGCTGCTTGGGCTGACAGGATGTCTATTCTTTGGGTCTCTATAATTTTACAGTCCGTTGTTACTGCATAGGCTGCCACTAACTCTCCAGCGCTTGTCCTCATGCACGATCCATCCACATAAAGTGTTACATCAGGATCTGGGAGTGCAACATCTGTTAGGTCTTGTCTTGGTTTTGTCACTACATCGATCATCTCCACACAGTCATGTTGTGTCGTGTCATCTGAGCTTGAGGGCAAAAGGGTAGCGGGGTTCAATATGTTGCACCGTCTGATCTCTATGTGTGGCTGAAAGAGCGTTAGTTCGTATCCTGTCAGTCTTGCTACAGTCAGGTGTTGAGTCTGAGTTCTGTTTAGAAGGACTTCCACAGCATGTGGCACTTGTACTATCAGGGGATGTCCTAACACTATTGAATCGCTTTGTCTTATGGCCAGGGCTGTAGCCGCAACGGATTTCAGACATGCAGGCAAAGCTTGTGCTACGGGGTCCAATGTGCTAGAGAAATAAGCACAGGGTCTATTTCTTCCTGCTTGGTCTTGTGTGAGGACAGATAGTGCTGTTCCGTCACGTTCTGTCACGAACAGGGTAAAATGCTTGCTGTAATTTGGGGTGGCCAAAACTGGTGCTTGACACAGAGCTAGTTTCAGAGCTTCAAATGCTTGGGAGTGTTCTGATGTCCAAGGGAGAGTTGTATGAGTGGCTGCTTCCACTGTAGTTAACTGTATAAGTGGCTTAACTATGTGGGCATACTGAGGGATCCATTGTCTGCAATATGAAGTGAGACCAATGAATGCACGTACTTCTTTTTGTGACTTTGGCTGTGAAATTGTCGAGATCAATTGGATTCTTTCTTGTGTCAGTTGCCTACCCTCCTTGGACAGCAAATATCCTAAGTAAGCCACTTGCTGTGCGCAGAACTGCAATTTTGAGGGAGACACCTTGTGACCTTTGTCTGTCAGGAAGTGTAGAACTGTGAGAGATGCTTTTTCACAGTCTGGTTCTGTCCTTGCTGTGATGAGAATGTCATCTACATACTGTATTAATGCTGTGTTGGTAGGCATATTGATACTGTCAAGTTGTCTTTTTAGTGCTTGGCTGTAGATGCTTGGACTTTCTGTATAGCCTTGGGGAGCTCTAGTGAACCTGAAACTTCGTCCTTTTAAACTGAATCCGAATAGATATTGACTGTCGGGATGTATAGGAATGCTGAAAAACGCATTCTTCAAGTCGATGACTGTGAAAAATGCAGCTTCGGGGTCTATGGCAGTCAGTAGTGAGGAAATATCTGGGACCACTGGATATTGTGGGATCACACATTTGTTCAGTTCTCGAAGATCAACCACCAGTCGGTAGACCGGGGGTGCCTGAGGGTCAGTCCTTTTGAGGACTGGAAGAACTGGAGAATTGCAAACATTTGAATCCGTCTCTATCACCACTCCATGTTCTATGAGTTCTTGGATTATCTTGAGTAAGGCTTGTTCAGCCTCGGGTGGAATCTTATATTGTCGTATACGAGGTAGGACTACACCCTCCTTGAGTGTGACTTGATGTGGGGTGATATCCATGTATCCGACATCAGTCGAGCTTTTTGCCCACAAATGTTGTGGGATGTCATTTAGTCTGGGGTCGAATTCTTTGACTGTGAAATGTCCTTTGAAATCTCGTAGAAACAATTTTACTCCTTCCGGTGAACAGCATATTACTGCTTCTAGTTCTTTGAGTGTCTTGATTCCTAGTAAATTCTCTGGACACGTTTCCGTAAGGACTAGATCAGTAGTACGTGTCAGAGGACCTACTCCTAACGAGACTTGTACAGACACTTTGTTTATGATCGGTTTTCCTGAAAAGCCCAGAGATATATTATGTGAGCCAGAGAGAGGAACCTCTGGTACTTCCTTATGACTTATGGTAGTCCTACTCGCCCCCGTGTCTATGAGGAATTTTCTGTCTTGTCCCAGTAAGTGAGCTTGTACATATGGACCTTTCTGATCAACTGGAACTGGGATAAGGGGCAAGTCACTTTCTCTCTCTAGGCTGTCTCATGCATATGGTTCAAACTCGGGGTAATCTGACTGTGCGTACTGGTACATCTGTGTGGCAGCAGCAGCAGGCGTCTGAACCTGTGGAGGGGTAATGGTCTGAGGCTGCTGAGTGTTACCTGGTCTGGGAGTGTGAGGGTGTTCTTTTGTCTTTCCTGTCGCTATGTTATGTTTCAGGACTGGGCATTCCCTCACAAAATGGCCTGGTTGCTTGCAGTAGTTGCAAGTACCTTTATTGGCCCCCACATTACCTTTGGGGTCCGTGTTTACTGGTGCCGTCTGTGCAACCAGTACCTTCATTTTTGTGTCTTTTACTCGTTTCTTTTCTTGTTCCTGTTCTTCCCTTATTCTGTTGTGGTGGTACTGTAACATTTGTAACATTTGTGAAGGACTATTTGCTTGCCAGGTACTCTCAATCTTTAACACTCTATTTCTGATGGGGGGTAAGGCGTTGTCCACCAATTTGGACACAAAAAGATGAGGATATGCCTCGCTACTATGTGCGAGTCCACTATTTATAGAGAAACATTTCTCCAATCTGGTGTAATAATCACCCGTATCCTCGTCTGGATTTTGTTTACAGGCAGAAATGGCATCCCAATCTTCCTTTTTTGTTGCCAATAACAGAGGCAAGACCTGTATGAGGAGACTGGGTAATTCCTTTACACATTCACCTAGACCTTCACCTGGTTTTCGGTCTGTCTCTTCATTTTCTAGGGCAGTCCACGTAATCTTTTTACCACCCACCTCCCAGTCCTTTTCCATCAATTTGTCAAATATGCCTGTAGGTAGAATTACTTTAAGTAGTATGATTATATCTGGATATGTAAAACTACCCATTTGGAGGATATCCTTCAACTCTCTATGAAATCCTCCGGGATCTTTTTCGTGAGAGGGCACCATCTTTTTAATTTCCAATATTTCTAACTTGGTAAGGGGAGTATACACATGTATTCGTTGCAGTGTACCATCTAGCTGGGGTATGGGGTGGACTTCTCGTAAGAGGTATTGGCCTATACTGTAAGGTTCATGGTCTGATGAAGCAACGGTAAATTGGAGGTAACGGAGGCGCAGGTCCAGAATGGTATTGATCAATTCCGGTACCCGAGACCTCCATCTTTCTGTCACTACTTCTTGTAACAGTTTGTATAGCTTATCTGATCGGTGGAAGTTATTCTCGTATAAGGTAGCCAGGTGTTGGATCATATAAATACCTGCTAGCCGTTGTTCTGCTCGGGGAAGAGCCAGAAACATTTGTGCTACTATATCTGGGCCGTATACCCGGTGCTGTGATATCCAATGGGTGGCAGACCGGGCCAATTCCTTTTCTTGTTGAGTAAGGGGAGGCTCATTGTCCATCCATTCATCTGGGGCTCTTTCTGTGGACTGAAAAAGGTCTTCCGAAGAAGGAACTAATCTTTTAACTTTCCGCGACACTCGCGGGGTTCGCCACTTGGAGCCAGGACAATGTCGCGCTACACCCAGGAAATTTATTCTACCTAGTGTCGGACCCTCATCTTCCTCTGAGTCGTCCTCCTGTGTGACTTTCTCAGAGTGGATGGTGACAATTTTCTTAACCAGTCTTTTTGTTATTTTGTCGATCTGATGTCCCAGATCGTGTGCTCCCCTGTGTACCTGATCCCTAAGGTCTATTAACTCAGAGTCTACGCTTCCATTACCCGGGTCTAGTTCCCAGATCAGACAATTTATGATGAATCGCAGGAGCAGTCCTCTGATGGGAACTTTTCTATTTTTCATGACCTGGACCAGAGTATCCGGACCTTCACCTGTTCGTATGAACTCATAAACTCTATCCAAATGCTTCGTTATATCAGGGACCTTCTGGAGTTGACCCAGGGCTTGTCTTAATCTCTCTGATATCGTGGCCATTGGGCCACTTCCGGGTTCGGGGTCGTAAGGACACTCAAGAGGCGGGACATCGTCTTTATCCTCAGCCCCGTTCCCGGACACTCCTAAATCAGAGGTGGAACCACCGGCTACTAGTTCAGGAGCACGTGTAGACGGGCGTGTTCTAGGCATGTTAACATAAGCGGGGGTGGTTCCGACAGATAGGCAGGGAGAAAATTGTCGGGAGCAGTGGGAATTACTTTCACTGGGGATTTTGGATGTTCTTCTATAATTTCTTCTGACAAAACGGGATAAATGCCAGTAACAAGGGCGCTTCTTTCTCTATCTGCCTGTTCAGCTAAAACCTTCTCACCTTCTTCCTGTAATTGCTTTTCTTTAGCCTGTTCCGACATTCTCTTACTTTTCTCGACTTTCCCTAGTTCTTTCTGGGCCCTCCTATGTGCTTCCTTACGCCATAACTCAATGGCTTCTGTCTGTAAGGGCCTCGCCTTTCGTTTTCATAACTCTTCTTCTACTCTCATAATACATTCTATGTGCCAGGTACCTGCGGCGGGCCATCTATGCACCTGTAGTGTAGCTCCTATTTTCCCAATAGGCTCTGCGCATTGGAATAGTACCTACAGCAGTAAAGGCCTAGGCCAGACGTTAACTAGGTCTACTACTGTCGATACTAGACTTCATTTTTGGGTTTGCCAGCTAAGCTCAGAGTTCGCTAGAAACTTTCTCGAATGTTCAAGGAAGGAATTAACTCCCCTGATTAGACAAGAAGGGATTTAGTTTCTGACAACCATAGAACATGACAACTCTGCTCTCCCCTAATCAAGAGTCAATCTCGAGAGTCGTGTGAGCACAAGGCAATTATTTTACTCAGTCAGTACGTGCATTCTTAGTCTCATCAGAATGTAGAGAAAAGGAAGAGACGGGCGTGTTCAATAAAAAGGTGTTATTTATTGATCAGTCTCTTTTCTCGTACAAGAGAAATGGATCGATATTATTGCAATACTTATAGTTAAGTAAAGTGCATACATTAGAAGCAATAGTATAAAATAATACTGTAAAAACATTGATATGGTTTCTGAGCCATATGATGTTTTAAAATGGTTAAAATATATTTACATACACATATACATTTGACTAAACGTACTCAACTGGTGTTTCTAAATACGCCTACCCCGTGTACCTGACCTAAGTCTAATACGTGGGCGGGAATAGAAAGTTACAGTTTAAGTTAAGTTTGTTTTTGCCAAGTGAATAACTAAAGAATTCTCTAGGAGGGGTTATTCAGTTCTGTACCTGGAATTTAGGATGAATGAGGAATGGTATCTCTTTCTCTGCTCTCGATATTCCAGGCTGCCTGCGAGGGCTACCCGGAAGCGCCGGTGCTGGGTCTCTCGGCTTGAGATAGCAGCGCGTCTCTCAGCGCGTCAGGAAGGCGGGGCTGCTGCCTGCGGGGTCTGCTTCTGCTCTCGGCTTCGGCAAGTATGGCTGCTCCGTCTTGTCACCACGCGTGTGTTTGCATTGGGCAAGGTCGGCAATATTTATACCTTAAAGGTGCCGGGATTGACGTAAGGATGGACATAGGTACGTCAATAAAGATGTCATACGACTTGCTCGTTAGCACATTCTTTACTAAAGTTCTCTGTGAAATCAAAACAATGGCCGCACGGATTATCCAGGTTGTCATAGGTTTGATTTGTTATGAGAACGTCGTATGCCTTATCAGGGGCTGGAGGAATGTCGCTTGTCTAATTAGATCTCAAGCGTTATGACCTAATCAGATAACACGTTCCTGTGCCGTATTGTGACTGCGTCAGATAACGGTATCTGCATCATGGGGGATTTCTTGCCTCATGGGCTGACTGTTAGTTGACTAGCTAGGTAGTTTAACCAGAATAGGGTCAGGAATAGGGGGATCGATTCAGAACCTATAGAAATACACGACACCCACTCCACGCTAACTATGGTCATATCTACTAATCTATGCATAGTATAACATAGTACAACATACTATAGAGTATAGTGTATACCTTACCACCCCAAAATACATAAATGCATTTCGAAATTTTCAAGTATACTGAAAAATTGCAGTCATATATATTGTATGCACTTAAGCTATGAATTAAATGCAAAAGTAAACACGCATTTTATGCATTATTGCTTGTTGGTATATGAGAAATACACATGAAATGGCTCCTAATATGGCTATACAGAAAAAAAGTCGAAACCATTTCATCACATAAAATATATTGTGAACATACCAGCGGGCAGCTAAAGTCTATATAAAGTCTATAAAGTATCTAAAAAAATAGAAATCTTAGTTCTCTAGGAATAGTTTCTTACTTTAAGCAGAAGATCAGTGTCCCGGGAAAAAATATATAGAAAAATATTTTAGGGGCTTGCTGAAAAAAGTTGCTGTCCGTGAACTGGATTGTAATTGTTCATGTGACTTTATTTTTAAAGTTGAAGGCCGAATTCAGGGAACGCCGTGTGCGAGTTTACTCAAAAGTCTCTATTTCTGTTCCGGAGAGAACATCATATCATTCAGGCTTTCGAAAAAACTGTCAACAGCTTCATGGGAAAGTTCCTCTAAGTCGGAAATAGGGGTAACCATGCATTCGTGCGCATGATTGTCTCCATTGACATTCTGATTTGCATTGCTGACAGAAGGTCGTACCTGTTCGATGCTGCTTTCATCTTGAACTTCACTACTCTTCAATCGCAGTGGTGAAGATTCCAGGAATGCCGTCATCAGAATTGGCAGCCTTTGAGGGCAGCACAGTGCGTGAACCTTGGTAGGAACCAGCAGTGTATCTGCATCCACCGGCGCATCCGATTGTAGCGTCAGACAGGTGTCTAACACGCATTCTTCTCCGCATAGCAGACACCTTAGTACAGGTAAAACACACCTTTGCCACATTGGTCGAAATGATAGAAACCAAGTCATGTTTAGGTCTCTAAGCCGGGAGAGTCCCAGGATTTTTGATATCCGGTCCCGGTATCCAATGGCTAGGATCGTTTCTTCCATTGTCGTCAGAGTTTGATCTGTGACATGGGTTGCCATAACGAAAAATAAGGACTAGGAATAGGATTCCTGCAATTAGTCCCAGGATCAGGGGAAGTCCGCCAAAAATCGAATGGACGAAATCTGGAAAAATACCCAGTATGGCTTTGAATGGTGTTAATGCCATCGAAAATACTGTCTTAAATACCTTTGAGACCCCAGTGGTATCAGAAATATTTAAGATTTCGCTTAGGATTTCCGCGAAATGTACGGGGGAATTAGTTGATAGTAATGTATGTATCTCTGCAGTCGTCCTTGCGACTTGTAGATCATACGTTTCTTTTGATGACGTGAGCCTTGTAGGCGTCTGAAGAAGCACTGTTTTCATTCTGCTTAAAGTGTCTATTCGAATAGAAGTAACTTTCAAACTGGGCCATGCCCTCGCCTCCCTGTCTGGAAAGGAGCTGGGGAACAAAGAACGTCCACAGCACTTGACCTTCGCTGTTGTTGTTACTAGATAAGGAGTCCCGGGCATAAGACTGCAACATCTGCGGTCTACAATAAGAATGTAACTCCCATTATAGAGTCTTTGAAAGAATGGTTCTATTTCAGTTGCAGGTGCGCCTTGCTGGTGACATGAAAGGTTGTATGAATTCCCTTCACAGGCTCCGTGCAAACTAATACCGTTACATAGAAGCGTGCCGCTTAGTGACATAGCACAATTGTTGCCACTAAGAAACACTTTCTGTCCTTTGTTACTGACACATGCATGTGAATAGGGCAGGTTCCAAGTTGTTTTAAGGTACCCCTTTCCCAATTTCTCGTACATGCCAGCCTGTATATATTTTTGGCAGTATTGAAACCTGAAGGTTGAGATTGGAATATTTATGATTCCGTGGATTATCCATTCACTGACAGGTCGTTCTGACATTGTCATTGGTAATCTTTCTAGTTTTTCAATGCTCAAGATTGTATAATCAGCACCCTTCTGCGCCATACCGATTTGTCTATCAGTAAGGTTAAAGATTTGGAATAGTGACGTTGTGTTGATTAAACGCCAAGGCACATAGCCTGAACGCAGATTTTGTAACGTCCAGCCAAGCTGTACAATAGAGCGCAATTGTGACTGACCATGTTGTAATAACAGTAAGTCTTGCGATAATATATCGATTGCTGAAGACACAATGCTGTCCAATGAAAAAATTCTGGAGGACAGAGTCATTAACCCATTGTCCACTACAGAAAGTGATTTTTCCAAATTAATACGGTCAATTTCCCGTATTCTTTCTGCTGTCTCAATTTGAGTAACCTTCCAGGCCTCATTGTATGCTGCGTATACAGAGGCTGCTATGAAACGCTTTTGACGCTGTTTGCGTGGTCCCAGTATGAAATCACGCAAGTCAGCACCATCAGTAAGTAAAGTTAGGTGTTGCTTAATTTCAGGCAGTGTGGAAGTTTGTAGCCATTGAAGGCATAATTTGCCCACACTGTAGGTTGTTATTATCCCTGGGTGATGTCTTTGGGGATATCTAGGGTCTGGCCTGGTCATTTTGAAACCCTGTGTTTTATTCAGGAATCTATCTTGACAGTTATTTGTATCTGTGGGCCAGATCAACCATTGTTTCCAATCAGGATGTGTTCTGTTTTGGTTAAGTATATGGTTTATCTCTATTTCTTCATCTGTATCAGAGTTATTGCTAAACATTGTTGGCTTTGGAATAAACAGGTTATTTAAATCTTTGATTTTGGCTAAGCCAAGACAGGTAGTTTGTTGAACAGTGTCATTTAAAAATATCATTTGTTCTGGGATCATGCAGGCTCTAAACAAAGCTTCTAAACCCTGTACTTGCCATTCTTTTGTGCCCCAAACACTTTTCAAATCAACATTTTTGTCCCAATAATCAAATCCAAAAGTATTCATTTTTTCAAAGAATGAGTCAGAATAAATCAATTTTGTGTTGGTTATCATGGTTTTGGTCCCTGTCTTGTTTGACAATTTAAAATAAAATGTTTCCGCATTACTTGTGTTAAAACCTGAAAAATATGAATATTTGCCATACACGGTTCTTGAGCTCCCTTTTGGAGGTGTAGCACAATGTTCCCATTGATTAAAATTTAAAACATTTCTAGGTTGTGCAGATTTATGCAAGAAATGGTTACCATAATGGTTATAGCAGTACATGCTGTCATAATTTGTAGAACCCTGCAAATAATCATGTTTTGTAAATTTAGCAGACATTACTAAGTCAGACATCATATTGTTAATACTTTCAAAGTCCCAATCATCAGCAAATGAGTTTGGTTTTGCAAAGTCACTCAAGGAGATCTTGATTTGGTGTGGATATTTCAGGATCTCGACCGGACCATAAATTTCATAGTCAGTGTTGTCCCAGGCTACCCCACCAGGTATTGGAATTGCTGTGAAGTTGGCTGAAGAAAGTTCTGAAGAAAGTTCTCGTTTCTCGACGTGTGAAGATGTGTGTGGTTTGAGGACCAAGTTGATGTTCTGACTTGCTGTGTCCATTTTAGCATATTTTCCCTCAATGAAGCGTCCCAAGGTAAATACCATGATGAGCCAAAGTATGAGGATAAATGCACCAAAACCCACCCAAAATTCAATCCATGGAGAAATCAGATATGTTTCTTTTAGTTGTTTCAAAAGTTCCTTTGCTTTGTCTTTAAAGGATTTTGGTGATGGCTGTGTCTTTTGTTCACTGAAGCCGTCAGAGGAATCATCGAAGTTGATGAAGTAACCAGATGCAGTTCTATCAATTGTTCCAATTGGTTCAGGATTTTTGTTTCTTGCATTTTCACTTGGTACTTCAGTATAGATTGGTGTGTCTCTGCTAAATGTTTTTATTTGGGTTTTCAGAGGTCTGAGTTCTATTGCATTGTTGCATAGTCCTTGTTGTTCTTCTGTAGGCGTTTCGAATGTGATGAGCCTTTTTGATAGAACCTCTGTACTGGTAGCAAACCTCGGTGTTCTGCTACTTATTGGGAGTCCACTTGGCCTACTGTTTGTTATCGGCCACATGTTGTGGTTTTACCAGGTCGATGGATACAACTCGGTTCTCCTTTTTTCCAGCAAGTGGCGGTAGTACAACTGATCTTGTCCCGTTGACAGACAAGACAGGAACTGCTTTTCTGTAAGAAGGCCCAAATTCCTTCTTTACCGCGATCTTTTCCCTGACTAGATCCCCGACTTTTGGAATCCAGACAGGTCTTGCTGGGACAGGTGGTGAATCTTCAGTGGTCGTTGGCTGTTGTTTCAACTGTATGTTGCTCAGGTCTTTTCTTGTTTTGTTTAAGTCCTGCAAAATAGCCAAACGGTCTTTGACATCAAAGCTTTTTTCTGTTACCACTGAAGTCTGACTATCAAGGTCAGAGATCAACATCCTAGTTCCGAATAATAATTCGTACGGACTGAATCCCTTCAGAGAATTTCTTGGCAAGTTATTTAGACTACGTTGGACACTTATTAGATGTTTGACCCACCCAGCTCCCGAACCTAATATACTTTCTATTATAGATTGCTTTCTGTCTTGGTTTTTTCTTTACACCATCCCATACCCTCAGGAAGGAAGTGAGAAGATTCCCGCTGGGCTGTGCTCATTTGGCCATTCTTTCCCCCCCAGGCTGGATTGCCTGAGAAAAAGAAAAAAATGGTCGAACGTAGCATGCTCTTAGCGTATATGCCATTTAGACTCGCAAATCTTGTATAACAGTCCGGACGTCAGCCGAGTGCTGTGGATCTACATTATAAGTGGAAACTAGCCTGTATATGTTAATCGCAAGCCATTCTTTTTGTTGGTAATATTATCCGCCTTGCTACGACGAGGTATTAAACTGCTTCTCTCCCCACTGCGATCTCTGTTGCAGTTTGGGCAGTTTTTTACAAACATGGTGTAGTGCAGGCTCATGCCTGGCCACCAGTACAGTGATTGTAATTCTTCCAGAGAATCTTTTAAATTATGGTGTCCGAGACCCTCGCCCATGTGTGCGTCTGCGATTAACAAGTTTCTCCTGTCCATGTTTGGAATCACTCTATCCCCCACTCCAGGGATTCGAGCAAAAGGAATGGAGTTTGCATCTATGATGTATGTGTAATTGAGTGGATAGTTGATCGGTAACGCTGAGCAGTCGCCTTTTGATGACGTTTTCACCGCCAGCAATGTTTCGCCGTCAATGTATATTAATGTACGCTTTTTCCGATCTACGGGAGCCGGTTTACTGGCTGCCGCTGCGGCTGTTTCAGCCAATGAATTCCCTACAACGTGAACGCCATCACGCTGGTGACTCAGTGAGTGTGTCACGTGAGTCTTTGGTAGTTTTTTTTTCAAAAGAGCTACCTGTTCCCAGAGCAGTCTCTGCTTTATTGGTGCATCCGTGTCATCTTTGTAACCGTTCTGAATCCAGGTCTGCAAATCCTTGTTATATGCTTTGACGCAGAAATATGAATCTGACACTATAAGTGTCGGGAATTCGCGATCCGCATTATCTAGCGCCATTTTCAAAGCTAATATTTCAGTTTGTAGTTCTGAATTAGTTTCTACTGAGTGTGATTTTGTTAATAGAGGTCTTAGTTTACCTCCGTGCCACACTTCTTTTGTAATCTCACATGTGGGATTGTATGCATGTTCTCCCCAAACGGAGGGTTGAGCATGTCCGTCTGTATAGATTACACAGGCGTAATGTCGTAGAGGCAGAATGTCGATTGGCAGAGGATACGTCTTTTCATATTTTAGATTTTTCAATTCTTCTAGTTCTGGATCAAAGAAGTAATATACTTTGTCCGTTGTGATTGAATTTACCCATTGTAACCATTCTGGATCCAATGTTGTTGTTGGTAAATTACACGGTGTTGTTAATGCCTCAAAGGCTGATTCAGCTGTTCTGACTGTGATATGTCTACCGTCAGCTATGTCTTTTTCTCTAGCTATTGCGGTTTGAACTGCTTGAACAATTTTTCCTTTGTTGTTGAATCTCTGTTCAGCTTTTGTGTACAAATGTGATTTGAATGCAATTGGTACCTTATCTCCCTCATTAGAGGTTAGGTATGTGAATCCGCATCTCCCTGGGATGACTCGGATCACAAGGTTGCGTGTATTATCACGGGTTTCTAATTTTGTTTTAATTAGCATGTCTGTTTGTAAGGATCTCAAAATTTCTGTGTGTGTTTGAGTCCAACTGGATCTTTTAAAGTCTGGTTTAATTAGATCATAAAGGGGTTTGACCCTTTCTGCGTAATTTGCAATGTATGTTCTTCCGAAATTTAGGAAGCCTAGAATTGACTGTAGGTTTTTTAGTGTTTTAGGAGCTTGGATTACGGCACATTTCTCTAGGAAATTGTCTGCCAGGCTTTTACCTTCACTTGATAACTCATATCCTAAGAATAGGACCGTCAGATGGGCAATTCTGGACTTTTTGAAGTTGAATTTGTAACCCTCTGCAGCGAACCCAAGTATTATGGTGTTCACTCTTTTCAAGTGAGTATCCAAGTCATCATCTGTTAAGTAAATGTCATCGACATAAGATAATGCTTCATCATCATATTGTTGTAGTAATTCTGTTACTCTCGCTGAGAATACCCCCGGGCTATTCTTGTACCCCTGGGCTAACCGACAGAATTGTTTTTGAGTGCCATTTACTGAGAATGCAGTTAAATATCTGCTCTCTGGTGCTATGTTTTGACAAAAGAATCCGTTGGAGATGTCCAAGGTTGTTTTGTATTTTTTGCGCACTATGTTATTCATTAGTGCAGCACTGTGTGAGTTTTGCACTGCAAAAGTTTTGCAACATGTGTTAAGGTGTCGGTAATCCAAAACTAGACGGTACGAATTGTCTGGTTTGGAGACCGGAAACAAAGGATTGTTCATTTGTGAGGTGCAAGTTTCAATCACCCCCTGGTATTCTAGTTGATCTAGTATTTCATTTACTTGTTTTTTAGCTTCTTGCTTAATTGGGTACTGCCTTTGTGCAGTAGGTTGTGATTTTAACTGGATTTTGTGAGGAGGAGAATCCTCATCCCATCCTACATGAGTTTTATATAAAGCAGGTGCTAAGGCCACTGCCCACTTTCTAGCAAGTGTGTATTTTTTATGAATCGGTATTTGATTCGAGAAGGCAGGCATAATTACTTCTTCGCCATGAGGGCACTCCCTGACAAACTCTGGTGGCCAGTCTTTTTCAGCAAGAAGGATGTCATAGCCCTTGGAGAGGTTATCCCAAAATAGTCCCCTAATTTTCCTAGTCTTATCTCCCTCTATACGTAATGTTATCTCGTATATTTTGTGGGGCTTGCTAACTCTGGTATCTGCAGTTTCCACTTGAAGATATTCATTCGTGTCCACTGTCTCCAGATGATTCATAAGGACTTTGCGAGCTATGCTCACCTCTGCTGCGCTGTCTAGCATTGTCTGAGCCCACTCTCCGTTTTTCAGTTGTGTCCTCAGTATTCTCGGCATTGTTAACTACCTTGATACTGGCTACCTTCTTTTTGGGAAATTGTAATTTCTTTTTCAGTTGAGCAGGTTCCTTGTCTTTGGACTTGGCGTGCTCTTCTGATCGTCCTCTTCTTTCCGATTTCTGCGAGGAATTCTGAAAAGATTGAGAGGGACGTGTATCAATGTCTTGATATCTATCAGGTTTTTTAATATTATCCCTATTTCTAAGGTTATATCTATTCCCAGAGGGTTCACTCTGGGGTGACCTTTGTCTCGGGTTTGGAGATTTCTCTCTTCGCCTAGGAGACCTTCCTCTGGACTGGATTTTCTTTTCTTTAGGATTGGATTGTTTGTTTCCATCCCAGTTCTTTTTTGGTGAATTATTATTATTAAAAAATATTTTTTCTGGACTTGTAGTCAGTTGCGGTTTTACTGGTATTCCACCTAGACTATCTCTGCCTAGTTCTTCATAGGATTTTTCTATGATTCTGGCAATTTCAGCTGGTTGGTCTGCTATATCTGTCTCTTTTAACCTCTGGCGGATCGCCACGTTTGCTGCTTCACCCTTTATATTGGCTAGTAATATAGCCGAGACCTGCTTGAAGTCTTTTAGTAATTTCATACCAAGAGTTAAAGCAGGTTCTGGACCGTATTCATCTTGAATTTGTTTTAGCACATCTGGTATTACCGAAATGGATGGAACACCGTGCGTTTTTGTGTAGATGGAAGCAAAGACTGTACCCCAAGTGTCACAGTCCTCAATGTGTGGTGCGATTCCCATTGGGAGACATATAGTCAGAATTCTGTGTTTTTCTAATGGGGTGGTGTCAGGAAACACCGCCTCTATTTGGGTAATTTTCTGTGCCAACCAGAACGGTATTTGTTCCCGTTTAGCTGGAACTTTACCTAGGCAGGATTGGATGTTCTGTGGTGTAATTTTATTTGTGTTCCCCTGGTGAGGGGTCAGCTGTGGAAGTTTAATCGCTGGCTGAATTGTTGAAGTCCGCATTACATACTGAACTAATTGTCTGTGAATTTTTAGTAGTTGTTTTAGCTGTATTAGCAGCTCTGCTGCAGGCATTCTTTCGATGTCTGGATATGGTGTGTATCCGGCTAGGACCGGCCACGTTGCTCCTGGTCTTCCTAAAGGACCGAGCCTTGTAATGTGATTATTATGTTTTAGGGCGCCATCAAATAAGAGCAAATGCTCTTGGAATTTGAGTGGTACTTCCACCTCCTCGAAAGGAGTGTACTCATTAGGAGGTTCCTCTACTTTGTAATAGTGGAAGTACTTTGTTATAGTATTAGCTGCTGGAAAATGTATCCATGTATAGTATACCTCTGTCTGCCGATATTCGTGTGCCTCGATTACGAATATGACTGTGCCACCTCTAGGTGTCAGTCCATTTTCTATAAGTTTTAAGGTTATAGATCTCCTTTTGGCGACCGGAATGAGTATTATATCCGCGTCTGCTGCTTGCATGGTAGCATCAGCATCTGCTATTTCAGTAGCTAATCTAGTAACCTCTCGTTCTTCATCGCTGTCCATTTTGCTGACAGGATGGTATTATGTTTATTTGTAGATCAGGTTTCTTTATGGAAACAGAGATTAGATGCACGATATTTTGGAACTGTTTTATCCTTCAACGTTGACTAGACCAAGAACCATACATAGGAGTTCCCTCCTGCGAGGTTTTGGAGGATATTATAACCTTTCACCCGCTCCAGACGTCTTTGGAGTATTTGGGAAAAGGGGTCTGAGTGAGAGAGCACGACTGAGTTACTCTAAATGTCTTACGTTAGTTTTATCGCCCTTTCCAAACGCGTTGGGCGCCATGTAGTGTAGCTCCTATTTTCCCAATAGGCTCTGCGCATTGGAATAGTACCTACAGCAGTAAAGGCCTAGGCCAGACGTTAACTAGGTCTACTACTGTCGATACTAGACTTAATTTTTGGGTTTGCCAGCTAAGCTCAGAGTTCGCTAGAAACTTTCTCGAATGTTCAAGGAAGGAATTAACTCCCCTGATTAGACAAGAAGGGATTTAGTTTCTGACAACCATAGAACATGACAACTTTGCTCTCCCCTAATCAAGAGTCAATCTCGAGAGTCGTGTGAGCACAAGGCAATTATTTTACTCAGTCAGTACGTGCATTCTTAGTCTCATCAGAATGTAGAGAAAAGGAAGAGACGGGCGTGTTCAATAAAAAGGTGTTATTTATTGATCAGTCTCTTTTCTCGTACAAGAGAAATGGATCGATATTATTGCAATACTTATAGTTAAGTAAAGTGCATACATTAGAAGCAATAGTATAAAATAATACTGTAAAAACATTGATATGGTTTCTGAGCCATATGATGTTTTAAAATGGTTAAAATATATTTACATACACATATACATTTGACTAAACGTACTCAACTGGTGTTTCTAAATACGCCTACCCCGTGTACCTGACCTAAGTCTAATACGTGGGCGGGAATAGAAAGTTACAGTTTAAGTTAAGTTTGTTTTTGCCAAGTGAATAACTAAAGAATTCTCTAGGAGGGGTTATTCAGTTCTGTACCTGGAATTTAGGATGAATGAGGAATGGTATCTCTTTCTCTGCTCTCGATATTCCAGGCTGCCTGCGAGGGCTACCCGGAAGCGCCGGTGCTGGGTCTCTCGGCTTGAGATAGCAGCGCGTCTCTCAGCGCGTCAGGAAGGCGGGGCTGCTGCCTGCGGGGTCTGCTTCTGCTCTCGGCTTCGGCAAGTATGGCTGCTCCGTCTTGTCACCACGCGTGTGTTTGCATAGGGCAAGGTCGGCAATATTTATACCTTAAAGGTGCCGGGATTGACGTAAGGATGGACATAGGTACGTCAATAAAGATGTCATACGACTTGCTCGTTAGCACATTCTTTACTAAAGTTCTCTGTGAAATCAAAACAATGGCCGCACGGATTATCCAGGTTGTCATAGGTTTGATTTGTTATGAGAACGTCGTATGCCTTATCAGGGGATGGAGGAATGTCGCTTGTCTAATTAGATCTCAAGCGTTATGACCTAATCAGATAACACGTTCCTGTGCCGTAGTGTGACTGCGTCAGATAACGGTATCTGCATCATGGGGGATTTCTTGCCTCATGGGCTGACTGTTAGTTGACTAGCTAGGTAGTTTAACCAGAATAGGGTCAGGAATAGGGGGATCGATTCAGAACCTATAGAAATACACGACACACCATTTCTAATTTTTCGGTATAGTCTACCCAAAGGTCTAAGAATAATATGGCACTCAATCCATGTTTGTAATACATGAAATGTCCAGGTGTATCTCTAGGCGGGATTTTAACTGGTTTCTCTAATAGATTCTTTTTGGTGCCGATCGTACGTAATTTGGAAAACAGAGGCATTCTTAAACTCAACTAATTACGGTTAAAAAGACTTGGAATATATAAAAACAAAACAAACACTTTATACACTAGAATATAGTGCAATTGTACCGGTCTCACGAATGAGACACGTCTTTACCGTTTTCCAAAAATGGAACCCGTCTTTATACTTTCCCAGTGATACTCACCATGAAGCAAAACTTGAAGACCTGGTCATCGGACTCTTGACGCATGCGCAGGAATATCGGGGCTCCAAAGACCTCGGACTCGGCGTTCTCACTGGTCGGGCTCTGGGTTGGGACGCTCCGCTATCTTCTTCACCGCCTCGTGTGGATGATCAGTCGCAGTCTGTCTCCTCCTCGTCTCGAGGGAGTTAGTGGGAACATCCCGCTGTTGTGCACTTGAAGTCCGTCGAAAGTATGGAAGGGACAAGGACCCGACTTACATCGCCGGCGCGTAGGGAAGAGGGAGCGTTCCTGTTCAGGTGCTAATTAATGTGGTAAATGAAAAACTAATTATTTACGCTGTCGGAATTTCTATAATTACCCAAGAATTGGTAATACATAAAATGAGGAGCAGAGTCCGTGATCTTCGAGTTGAAAGGGTTTTATTCCAGAACTCGAGTTAAGGGAGAGCTCCTTCACCAAGCGGGTTCAGGAGTAGTCTGCTTTACTTGGAACATAACAGCACTTATATACATTATGAGTACAATCAAAAGAAGGAGTTCCCCCGGCACTTGATTCAATCATTCATGATGTAATCATACGGAAGACATAGCATGCTTGTTCTCGTTTAAAGAATAACTTGGATTACATTTACACATAGACAAACATATTGCATTGGAGTGATTGTGGTGACAAGTTACAGAGTTACTAGTGTCTGGGGACAGAGAATCGAGGCATTGTTACAGGGTTGTTTCTGTCGGAAAGGTAAAGAGGACGAGGCATTGTGCGTTCTTTACTTCTTACACAAGGGCGGTGATGTCTCACAATGGTTTATGTGTGCAGCTGGGAGGAAGGAGAATGGGCTGTGGTTAACTATTCTTCTTCATGGCTGTCTCGTGTGCTTGATCAGGTTTTTCCTTGATTGTTGACCCAACCCGTGGCTTTGCAATTGCGGATCTGACAGCAAGAGGGGGTATATTGAGAGATCATTGACGAGCGAGAGCTGCTCGTTCTGTGACAGAGTTGGAGAGGGGGGGTTTTGGCGAGCCAACCATCTTAACTGACTCCGTTCTGGTCTAAGGGAAAATATCGAACGGGACGGAAACCCGTAAGATACACGATGGCTGGCCATTATTTTCTTTGCATGTGCCAGTACAACGAAGAGAAAAATAGGCAAGTGTCAGGTAGTGATCCAGGCGCCTACCTAGTATGGGACTACATCACCCAACATGCTCGACCTGGATGGGAGGAGCTTAATTGATAAAGGTCAGCTGAGGCGCACCTCCTGTGCGCGTAATTCTGTTTGTTCAGGAGATTCTTGATGGATGGTTTCTGTCATCGTTACTCGCCGCCTTGGATTTGTTTCAGACCTGGGTCCAGAGGCAGCTCCATTCGGATTGACATCGGTGAGCTGCTTGCTGTGAGAAGGCGCCGAGTGGCCTTTCACAGCGTTCTTGCTCTGCAGGCGGAAAGGGGAGCAGCGCTAGGACTCTCGTTCTAGAGCCGCGTTGTTGTCTCCTTCAGCTCCGTTCTGTTACTGCTCACTTTGCTGGGAGCCCGGAGAGAGCGGACTTTGTTTCTCTGGAGTTCTCATCAGCGAAGGGAAACTACCAGCAGTTTCCCAACTACATTCCCTGCGTTCAGATGAGTGGAGTCAACTACATCTAACCAGGTATCAGCGCTCTTAGGCGCTATCATCCTTTGTGTTTGTGCCTTTTGCTCAGTCCTTGAGATTTCGGTTATTCATTCCTGGATTCCAAGGAGGGAGTCTTTCCTTGAGTACTCGCGTCATTGTCGGACGCTGGGAGTTCATGCTTGTTCTGAGTTCTAATGGACCTTGAGTTTATTATTTTCGAGAGCTGGCTGGGAGACTAGTAGGAATCACAACTCTCACATTCTATGGGTTTTTTCGAACATTTTTATGTATGCAAAGCCCTTTCTTTAAGCAGGAGTGCTTTTGTGAGGAGTTGTACATTGTGGTTCATGGTATGTATGATTCCTATGGAGTATGGGTGGGTTAACCAGTTTGTTCAGGTGACTAATGTGGTATGTGCTTTTGTGTTATAGAGTTTTCGTTTCTTGTCTTGGAGAGAAGTATCTTCAGGAAGGATATTATTGGTTCGGGACGGTAACCAGAAAGCCTAAGGTATTAGTTTAGTCCTAGCGAGACATTTGGAGAGTAGACTGTTTTACCAGTGTATTGAACCTGTGTTCTTCTTTACAGGTACCCTACATCCCAGCGGTTCCGGCCCCTTCTTTTTTCCCTCACCTGATTGCCTCCTTACTCTGTTATATTCCAGAGTGGGGGACGTCGGGAGGTGGACCCTTTTTGAGCATCACATCCAACACCAGGAGCAATTGCGGATCTGACAGCAAGAGGGGGTATAACAGGATCTGTGCTTGAAGTAGGAAAATCGGCTTGCCTGGTCGGTGTTAGGGTGAATAGGGTGCATGATGGGACACCAGGCGGAAAAGGGAGTTTTTAGTCAACTTCCACACTCTCCGTCACATGTCTGTGACATGTGCGCCTCTAACTTCAGATACAAGTCTGGTGCGGCCTGATTATAAGGCAGCCTCTGACCCTCACACACCTCGCCTAACTTTTCACTTGTAGGACTTACTGACGGTGACTAGTCAAAATATCGATTTTTTTATATCGAAATACAGTAATAGCGCGTTTTTTAGATTGTAGGGACAGAATATCAATGTCAAGAATATCGTTGACCAGAATATCGACCGTAAGGTAATATATTTTTTTTTATCGTAGTAAATAATATCGAAGTTAATAATATTGAAATAAGTAATATTGTTAGCAAAATGTTATTGTTAATAATATCGATATTTATATTAGAGGTATGTATTTTATATTCATGTTTAACATTTTTGGGAATGTAGTTTTATTATTTTAAATATATGTATTAAATGCTTAGAAATTAGTAATTTTTTTTAAGTAAATTTTGCGTTTTAGTATCAGAGTGGAATGTGGGTTTATAGGGGAATAGGGTGGGAAGTAATTTAATTTTAATTAATGAATGAATATGTTTTTATTTATTGTTATTAATTATTAATTTATTGTTAATTATTAACGCTCTCCAACACTTTCCCTACTGTTGCGCTCCCTGCAGTGGGAATAGTAGTTTAAACCCCTATGCTATCCAACACTTTCCCTACTGTTGCACTCACTGGAGTCAGAATCGTAATTTTTACCCCTACGCTATCCAACACTTTCCCTACTATTACACTCACTGGAGTGGGAATAGTAATTTTTACCTCTACGCTATCCAACACTTTCCCTACTGTTGCACTGTTTGGAGATGGAATAGTAGTTGTATTACCTCTGATATGTAATATTTTTTTTAAATATTTAAGTTAATGTAATATACAATTCATACTAAAAAGATTTTAAAAATGTTTACTTTTTTAAAATGTATTATAGATACTTATTTAATTTGTTTTATATTATTGTTTTATGTAAATAGATGTATTTATAATTTATATGATATTTATTTTTATAAGTTATTAACGTAATTAATAAAAATGATTAGTAAGTATATGTATTATGTATTATATGTATATGTTTAATTTACTTTTGTACTTACCATAATGTAGATAGGATGTCGATATTCTTGACTACGATATTCTTGCATCGATATTTCTATAGGTCGATTTTCTGTCTGTCGATATCCTTACTGACCATCCATGTATCTTCAAACGGTTGCATGCAGGCGCTCCGGCAGCACTATGGTACCAGTGAAGCCATAGTTTGGCAGGCTCTGTTTTAGGGAGGCCCACAGTGTTTAATTTGAGCCAGTAGTTTCCGGGGCTCAGCCCTGCACTTTATTGTCAACAACAGCTCTGATGGCAGCCTGCACAACAGCACACCAGCTGTTGTTTAAGACTAAAATATACTTTAACCCCTTAGCTGCGGCGACTATTCCGCCGCAGTGCTAAGGTGGAGGGGGGGGCCGCGCGGAGATCCCGTGCTCGTGACGGAACCGCTCCGTCACGAGCCTCGGGTGGGCTGTGCTTGTGACGGAACATTCCGTCACGGCCCTGCCCGCCCAATAGAACCCTCAGCGCAGGCACGGAATTCGCGCCACGCAGGCGCGGTGAGCGGGCCGTGACGGAACCGTTCCGTCACCAGCACAGCCCACACGAGGCTTGTGACGGAACGGTTCCCTCACAAGCACGCAAGGGTTAAAATCGCTAAATCCTGTCACCCGAAGCTATAAGAATAAGCTGGGTGGCATATATTAGTCATATTAATGTATATTTTAAATCTGAATTGTCACACTTGTATGAGTGTGATGGCTAGCAGTGAAAGTACTGTCATTGGCAGCGCTAGTGGGAGCAGTGGGTGGTGAAAGCTGCAGTGGCCCCCTAAGAAGGGCCCTGGCAATTCTTTGTTACACATTATGCACTGAGGGCCCAGATACCGCTTTGTACACTCCCAGGACTGTACCCACTGGGTACCAACTCCAGGCCAAGGCAGTAGTGCTCTCTGCACTCGTAGGTATGTGCCCAGAGGATACCTACCACCCTCTGAATAAGGCAGTACCGCTTTGTACACTCCCAGCTCTGCCCTTGGGGGAGGAGATGAGACGGCCCACCCTTCACGCGCCGCGGCGGCCCTCTCCCAGCAGTACAGAGCACGTCACGTGGTGTACAATAATCTCGTGTTCGCCGCGCGCTCAGGGATGCTCATCGCGCGCGCACATGATATTCCATATGATAAGGCGACGTTATCTCGCGTGCCCTGACTGCCTTCGTTACTACAGATAACTGCCTCCGGGTCTGAAGCCCACCCAGGCCGCTGTGGGAACATACTACTCCAGTGCGGCCGATGCACACCGTCAAAAACACTTCTGGGGACATGTCGGAGAGGTCCTTGAAGCTACAGCACCCTAGAACAATCCGGTAACCTCTGCCACTCCCCTCCATCCCCTACCACACTACTCCGCCAGCTACTGATTTCTCTGTTAGAGAACCAGAATTACCGGGTCTACCTCCGGGTACCCCCGAATAAGGCCCTAAACGTTTGCGACACCCCTCCACAAATCTGCCTTCTGTTTACCTGCAGCCTTTCCGCACCATAAGCAACTGCCAAGGTAGCTCGGCGGGTTGTGCGCCCATTGCACCGATTTGTATGCAACCTGCAGGCCTTGTTTTGGGGTACATCAATGTTATGTGTACTGTTTAGCTGAAAAATTAAGTTTAGCATCTCGGCGCTCATAGAAAGTTCTTGAATTTGGAAGAACCTACATCAAAGTGTGGCAGCAGCAAGGGGTGGAGTCATGAATATCAGAGTTAGACAATAAACTTCTACATTCTTAATTGGCAACAAGGACAAATGTGACAGTAACTCTGTTCTGCTTAATTAACTGGTTATAAAGAGGCTGCATTTTAAAATATCTTATGGGGTTCAGGCACCTACGGAAGAGATCTTTGTGTGATCAGAATATTTCAGCTCATAATAATGATAAGATACCTCTGGTGGTTAAGCACTTTCTGGAAAGATCTGTTTTTAACCTAGACACTTTTTTGACACACTCATTGGCATGTGGGCAGTGCTTAATTTGTAACTACATAAGTGCCAGGGCTGTCGTCAGGAGGCCTCTGCAGCTTGCACCATCCAATCTGCCGGCCAGCGTCGCCAGTGCCGGTACAAACACACCTACAAACTCCTTCAAATGGTGCACTAGAGACTATTGAATCGCTTGGGTGGCCGGGATTATCCATTTTAATGTATACTAAATGATTAAGCGACTGTTATCCTGATTTCTAGAACACACTAACAGCGCCACCATGTGGCAGACTGTCACAAGACCCAGTGCTGGTTATTAAGTACCTATGCTGAGCACCGGAAACCACTGGCTCAAATTAAGCACTGCATGTGCAGTTAATATACCTGCTGCAACACACAACGTGTTACATGCCGCAAGATGCCTATCACCGATATTTATTTTGCATTTGCTAGGCAAGTGTGTTACTGCTTTTGACGCAGAGATCCATTTGTTACTACCAGTTCTTAAATTGTAATCCTAATATCACATAGTGTGATATAAAATGATAACAAGGAGGTGCATGCCAACTGCTAGTAATGGTTTTCGATTCTCACTGTTTGTTCACAATCTTTTATTGTAAGTTTGCAAAGAAGGGGTCATTTCAGCAGTAAGAAAGTCTTGTTAAAGTCTTGTTAGTACAAACAACCCCAACTACTGCGTTGTTTTGATTCCCGACATTGTGTTTCTCCTAACTATGCAGACAACATATAATATCAACAAGAATGTACGATATATGACTCCTACAGCTTAGTACCATCATCATTTTACAGCGCTACTCCGCCTACTGTTAGGTGTCAGAGCGCTTCACATCACGAAGAGAGAGAATACATTATAAAAGTACGTATAGTGTGACTTAAAGAATGAACGATATGTGACTCCTACAGCATAAAACCCACATTGTTTAAGTCACACTTTACGTACTTGTATAATTTATTGTCTCTCTGTTTGTGATGTTAAGCGCTCTGACACCTTACAGTAGGATGAGTAGCGCTGTAAAATAGTTAAATAGTAAATTAGTAAGTGCTATTTAAATTATTTGCGTAATTACTCACACACACGGATACATCTGCCGCTCTTACAGTACATGAACATCTCTTACATAGGGGTTTTAATAGAGTTAATAACTGCCTCCAAAACAGTGAAAGGATGACAAGCTGTGTGCCTTTGTTTCCTACAACTGCGTTGGCCTCTTGCTGTTAGAATCTAGATGGCTATATACTGTAAATGAACTAGGGCAACTACCACTCCAATAGAAATATTAGAACATGTCAAATAAAGGTAGTGACACTTTTTTAAAGAAAAAATACAAAACAATGTATTTATTATATAGGATTTTGTTTTAAATAATAAAGAATAATAAATATACATTTATAGAGACAATAGTTTGTGCAACTTACTCACTGCATCCCTCCATCACACATACACACCACAATCTGATATTTGTTTCAATGATCAATACAATTTATTGATAAGCCATGATCGTAGGGTATACCAGAAAATCTGTTGGAACTCATGATTTTCGGGTGGTTGCCAAGTTGTCTCAATGTGCGTTTCGGCAGGACACTGCCTTCCTCAGGAGTTCCACCTCCAAATAATATGCTCCATTGGTAAGTTTTTACAAACTGATGATGAAGCTGGGTAATAATTAGTATGAGTCACAAACACTTCAACAGCCAGCAATTCCAGGCTAGAAAATTCCAGTTTCACAAAGAAGTGGGATATACACCAAAGTATTAAAGGGCCCACAGGCCAGGGGTCATATATGATTCCTTCTGAATTTCGGCTAAATGCACTGCACTTTTTGGCTAAATGCACTGAACTTTTTAGTTGCTTTTCCCAAGCTAGGGGGTTGGTGTGAGAGGCTACCCCCTTGCCCATGTGACAATGTAGCTCAACAATGCACAATGCACTTTGTGCTTTTTTGTACACTTTATAAAGCTCCAAGAGATCGTTTTATTAAACCCTTTTTAGGGGAAATTTGAACTTGTACATATAAGGAAGGTTTTGATCATTTGAGATCGTTACAAACTGCTGCTATATGTAGTTCTATGCTTAGTTTTATTAGATCCGCTCTTTTAATCAGGAATCGCTACTGATAGTATGCTTTCTGTTATGATATATTGCTTTTGCCTCTGAAATCTATGGAAATGAAATATCACTGATGATTTATATGAATGAAATTGGTCTAAATGCATTATGTTTTGGTAGTTGCCTTGCTTAATTAATGGGGTTGGTGTGAGAGGCTACCCCACCCGTATATGTAATGATGTAGTCTAACAACGCACAGCACAATTTACATTTTCCTGTTTGCTCTAAAGAGAAGTTATTAAATTCTTCCTGAGGGATATTTGATCTTGAATATATAAGGAAGTTTGAAGCATTTGAGACTATTATTAACTGTCACTAAATGTAGTCTTTTGCTTAGTTTTATCTGACTGATTTTATTCAGGAATCACTTTGTATTAATATCATGTTTTATCGATTTTATGCTTTTGATATACTGCGTATCGTGTTCTTGTTTCTGAATTTTTGGATATGAAATACCATTTGTGAATTTGTATGTTAAATTGTATACGTTTATGATTCTTCTGAATCGAATAAAGTTATTTTGACAGAATGATTCCTTCTGAATTGGAATTTTTATTACAAACTTATAGCAAAGATTGCTATAACGGTGAGGAGATTGGAATACTGCTCGAATGCACATAGTCCTATAAAGACGCACCGTTCAGATAGGGACTGATGCAGACAGCTAAAAACTGATGCTGATCATCGCAAATAAGGCTGCCTGCTCTGATGAAGCTGTTTGTGATGTTAAGCGCACTGACACCTTACAGTAAGATGAGTAGCATTGTAAATTAGTAAAAAAGTAAATTAGTAAGTGCTATTTAAATTATTTGCGTATTTACTCTTACACATGGATACATCTGGCGTTCTTACAGTACATGCACATCTCTTACATAGGGGTTTTAACAGAGTTAAAACCTGCCTCCAAATCAGTGGTTCTCTTCAGTACTTGTGAAAGGATTACAAGCTCTGTGCATTTGTTTCCTTCAACTGCATTGGCTTCTAGGTGTTAGAATCTAGATGGCTCCCAGGTAGGATGATACTAGAACTAAATGAGGGCTCATGGCCCTTTAAATCGGGCAGGAAAAGGAAATGAAAAAGTTCCCTCACTGCCTTCAGAGTGCTGATCCCAACAGAAAGCAGACAAATACAGATGCTGCTGAAATGCGTCCTGGTATCGGGACGCCACGAGTCCCGGACTGGCCATAGCGGGCACCGGGCTATCCCCCGGTGTGCCGCACAGGTGGGGGCCGGTTTTGGGCCCCTGGGGGCCGTCTTTGTTACAGGGCAGTAAAATCGGCCGAAAACCGACCCCGGCAAAGTGCTCGGCCGGCCCAAGCCCCCCTCCGAGTGGGAAGGGGGGCGAGCACTTTGCCAGGGCCAGTTGTGGTTCCCAGTCTGACCCTGGACGCCACGGGACACCAGGACAAATTCAGCATACTGCACTCGGTCTGCTGGAACCCAGTTAGTTAGCTGCTGGACCCGGGAACCAGCAGGATCTCCCTCATTTCATGCTCTGCTCATAGATTTCAAAAAGATTTTGTTTCGTGCTGTAAAAATAACATCAGGTCGGTGCTCTCTGGAATGAATGCACACTGCCGGGAGGGGCAGAGCGCATTGAGTGCAATTAAGCAGCGGGCCTCGGTAGAAGGAATTTTGCTTAATTGCGCGCAGCATGCTTTGCATTTTCAGTTTACATGTTTTTGAGAGAGCCCAAAATAATCTCTCTACTGGATGCAGTTCAGCTCTGGGTTGCGTGAGCTGCTGAATTAAATCAAGACTATAAGACCAAGAATGCAACATTTTGTGACTTGACAACTTAGGGATGGAAACAGCGTCTGAATTGTCCAGATTGTAACAGTATCACCTCCTCCTGAGAGAAACCATCTCCTGAAAGAAACAAAGAAGAATGCCCTAGAAGACGGCATTGAATCCAGCTCCAACCACAGCACCGAACTCTACGCCATTGTGAAAGAATTTTCCAATCCCGCTGCCGCCCGAGAACGACATCATACACTCCCAAGAAATAGACAACACCCTGGCAGACTTCTTCCAAAACAAGATAGCAGCCATCTACAAAAACAACGAACCCCAACGCTCCACCGCTGACAGTATCAACCAGCACACACCCACGAGCACAAACCCGGAACGCCTCCGCACCCAATGGGACCTCTTCACCACGCAAGACACCATCTCCATCATGAACTCTGTGCACTCGGGAACGCCCACAGAACGCTGCCCCCAGCACATCTTCAACCTTGGAAACAAGACAATTGGTAACAAACTCAGCAAGGTCCTGAACACCTCCATCAACACCACGGCCTCCTTCCCCGAAGACAGAAAACATGCTGAAGTGAGACCCCTCTTCCAGATCCTCAAGAAAATGCTTTACCAGCAACTCACCCTGCACCTGGAGCACCACTATCTCCTGGAAACATCTCAGTACAAATTTCTAGACAACCACATCACCAAGACGGCCCTGATAGAAGCCACCAATGACATCAGGTCCCTCTTGTACCGCTGGAAAGTTGCAGCCCTCAACCTCCTTGACCTGACAGCTGCTATTGACACCATCTGCCATCACACACTGATCTACAGACTCTACCACAACGAAAGCTAGGGACAAGTCCTCAAGTCCTCAAATGGATTCCATCATTCCTCTCCAAAAGAACCCAGAGGATCTGTCTTCCGCTGTCCACATCAGAGCCCAAGAAGATAATCTGTGGAGTTCCCCCACCATCTTCAACGCCTACATGACTCTCCTGGCACACATCATCAGATCACACAGACTCGTCAACATCTCCCACGTCCACGACACCCATCTCATCACCTCGCAGACCACAGACCCTTCCACCGCTAGAGTCATCTTCTTCACCTGCATGCTCAACGTCTTCAAATGGATGAGAGACAGCTGTCTCAAATTCAACACGGACAAGACGGAAGGCCTCATCTTTGGGGACAACACCTCGGTGTGGACCGACGCATTGTTAACCGCAAATCTCAGCCTATCACCGGCCCCAACAGACTATACTAACAACCTCTACCTCATTCTGGATCAGCAAACTCTCGATGGAAAATCAGGTCAATGCAGTATCATCCATCTGCTTTCATACCCCCTGCATAATCTGCAAGATCTGCAGAAAGCTCCCAGTCAACACCAGAAGTACCATCACACAGCCCCTCGTCACCAGCAGCTGGACTACCAAAACACACTTCAAGTAGAAGTCACAGAACACCTGCTGACCAGCCTTCAGGCAGTACAGAACACAGCTCAGGACTCATCCTTGCCTTGTCCAGAAGGACTCACATCTCACACCACCTCAGAAAACAACACTGACTCCCGATACAGAAAAGATGCCAGTTCAAGATACTGACCCATTTCTACAAAGCCCTAAATAATGAAGGACCAGCATAACTCAACAAATGACTGACCTTCCACCAACTAACTAGACCGCCTATGGCTTTAACGCACACACCCCCAGGATCTGCCAAACCAACAGTCGAGGATACTTCTTCTCGCACCTGGCAGCCAAGACATGGAACTCCCTTCCCCTGCACCTAAGGACCACCTGGTCTCTCCAGACCTGGATGTTCGAATGAGAATTCACCTTGCAGCAGCCACACCTACTGCATCTCAATATCCTCACGGGCGTTGTAATCCCGTTAGAGTGCTCTGTAAATGTTTGATTGAATGATTATATGGCTTGGATTCAGGGTAGCACCCTAAATTTAAGTGCCCATAGGGGTTTGGAATAATAAGTTATTTTATGTTATATAATGCACTCCTATCTTTTTTTTCTTTTAAATGTTTTTATTCATGGTTTCCCCCCCCCGATCCACCGTATGACGGACAGTAAGTATACGCACATTAACATCATGAGCATTACATTGTTTTTTCCTTTTTGTTTAACCCATCGATACATAAACCAAGCTTAAAAAAAAAATCCTATATACATTACAGCCTTGTAGGTACATTAGATTAAATTATGTTTGTGAATCCCGCCATTGTGTAAGAGGGGTCCAGATTTTCATACCCCTTTTGCGCCGCTGATAATGCACTCCTATCTTATGCAACTTTTTATTTAAAAGAGCGGAGGTATTTTTGACACTGGGTACACAGACCTTTCTCCAGCTCTTACCTTTATGCAGAGCCAGTGCTCGAGATAGAAGAAACTGTGTGAGACAGAGTCATGAGCAGGGCCACCAAAATTATGTGACAGCGGAGAACCGAATTATGTGGCAGCGCAATCTAAATTTTGCAGCAAGCAAAGTCAAATTTTGCAACATAATATGGAACATTTTGTGATAATATTACTTCATTATATTGTCATTTTTAAACAGGACAACACTGTCTGTGAAAAGATTTTGCTTTTCACCCAAATACTATAATAAGGAACTGAAAGATGACCAGTCAACCTTTGTGAAGGGCAATGCAGTGTGCAGGAGCACGTGTCGCCATACTGTTAGTAACTTATGATTAGTTTCAGCTAGGAGCATTTTTTTGTTAAAATCTGCAGATTATGCAGAAGATTATGACCTATGTGGAAAATACAGCAAATCTTTAATTATGTAAAAAAGACCGCAGCCAACAGACCACATAATTCTAATGGCCCTAGTTATGAGTAATGGAGTCATGATGAGTGGCGCGACTGACAGTCAGGCCATATGTTATGTTACGCAATCTCTGCCTTAGAAGAAATAGGCAACAAACAAATATGTGATAATAAAGCTCTTTCTAGGTCACAATCAGACTACATTTTATTTTAGCAGAGGAGGTACACTCAGTACTTGAAGTGAGCTGCAAAAGCTAGGAATAAGTAACAACTGTTTGAAGGGACGTGGCTTCTGTAACTGAGAGAGCATCCTTTTATGTGTGGCCTCGAAGCATACTGAATTTACCTTCCTCCTACTCTTCCTAGCCCTCCCACTCACTCTCCGCCTGGTCCTCCTTCTCAGCCAACTGCATCCTTCTGCTGCTCATTCACTTCCTTCTAATCGTTACTCTCCTCCTCCTCATCTTCTTGGGTTTCTGTCCCTCCTCATTCTGACCTCCTCCACCTCCTGGTCTTCTTTCTCCTGGCCCTCAGCGTACTCTTCTTGGCTTTGTTCCTGGTTCTCCCTCAAATCCTGACAGTCTTGAGGGTCGTTGTCTTCCTCGTAGGGTTAACAGCAGAGTCCTGTGCATCTCCAGTTGCCACTGATCAACTGGGCAATTGCAGGAAAAGCGTCTAGTAGCTTACTGTATTCCTGTAGCTTGAGTAGGAGGTCAACATATGACCCTTGGAATCCAACACTTTGTCGTAGGTACGGCAGGTCTAGTCTTTCAAGGCATCACTCAAGCCAGAGACGCTTTTTTATTCAAGTTATGACCTTCCGTAGGTACCGAAGTGTTCTGAAGTGGGTGCCTGAAGGTGCCACATATATGGCTAGCACTAGTTAGTGAGTAGGAATGATTCCTTGGCAACCAATGGGGTAAAGGTTCCTGGGAAAAACCCTATACTCTTTTGGCATTTTCAAGATGTCGAAATTCTTCAGCCACACTAAAAGTGGGCTCTGAAAGCCGGGGTTGTGTGCGGAGTGTACTGTAGTAATCCCAGGATCCTCACACATCTAACACTAAAATCCAATTTGAGGCAGACACTGTGCCGACAATTCACTCAGAGACTGAGTCTGGTAGGATAAAAGCACACCCCTTCAGCCACAAGACAACAGAGCCACACATATTTCCTTGGTATGCTATTCTCTCCCCTTTCAAGTGTGCACCAAGGGTCATACATAATCCCAGCAGACCTGCAAGCAGGAATTAACACTCAAGGAGGATTTGACACTGTAGTGTCAAAAAGGATGCCCACAGCCCCCACCCTGTCGATTCTGTGGAGTTCAGATGACTCATTTCTGCACATTCATGTCACTCTAGACTTACATTTACTGAGATCTTGACATTATATATATATATATAAATGTTACCCACTAGTGGTCGCCAGTAGGTAGTTATAGTTTTCCATTGGCAAAGCGTTTTTGATTTGCAAATATCTTTGGCGCTGTATGACGAATCTACGCAAAATGTTCTAAACTAATGCCCTATTCAGGTCAGCTCCTGTCCTCAAAGTTTAGAGGTGATTCATCAAGTAGGGCTGAGAAAAAAGTTGGGTCCCAAAACACGTTTTCTCCATCTTAATTTCCATAGGACACTTTAGACAAAGCTACAGCCCAAACTGCTAAACGGAATTACACCAAGTTTGGCAAAAAGATATCTCTTGGTTCAGAAAGCGTTCTTTTTTTTTAATTGGTGTAAATCCATTCAGTAGTTTCTGAGAAATTCAAAAATAAAAAAATATCGATATCTGGTGACCGAAGTGGTTCCGCGTACCCTCCCGATCACAAGCTTGACCTTGTTTGGCTGCCAACGCTTCATACCAGAAAGTATTGGCAGCTATCTTGTGACTCGGTTAAAAATTTAGAATAGGGAGCAAGGTAGAAACACCCTGACCCCCTAGGCATGCTCTGGGAGTTCCACAGGGACCACCAGAGCCACAAAAAGCATTACTTTTTTTATTTTTCGTCGGAATTTGCAGACCCTACGTAAATCCCGGCGAAATATTTTTTTTAAACGAAGAGCTGTGTCCCGCGGTTTGTTTTAATAAGCCCTCGGCTGGGCCAGATTCCGGGGGCACTGTGGAAAATATATGCGGGGTCGCAAGTGCCCCCCCCCAGTCCTGGGGACCGCCACCTCCTCGGGGCTTTTTTATTATAAAAAGCGTGGGGGGTGCTTCTGACCCCCACCCAGCCCCAGGGCATTCCAAAATAATGGCTCTGGGAGCCTCGCGGGCCCCCCAAGACTAACAGGAGGTACCAGGAGGGCATCCTGGCCCCTTAAGTCCCTTAGGAGTAAAGTGCACTTCATCTCCTAACCCGTAGTGTGCCAGGAAGCGCGTTTACAGAGTGGTGGAGAAAGGGGGAGTGGCTTCCGAAGACCTCTTAGCAATCCCACTGTGTGGGTCTTACTGGAGCTGACAGGAAGGGTAGTTGTTCCCCAAGGACAAGCTTGGGGATAACTACCCGTCCTATTACCTCCAGTAAGTCCCACACAGCAGCATTAGTAAGTGCTCATAGCAGGCCACGCCACCCATTGCGCCTTCCTGGCGAACTCTTGGATCCGTTTTAAAGTCTCCTTCGCTGCTGGGGGTCCTTAAGGGCCAACTAGCCAACCTGATACCTCCAGTAAGCCCCAGATAGTGGGATTGCTGAGGGGTGGGCACAGGCCATGTACCCTTTCTCCATCATTCCCCCGGGCCTGGCCTCACATTGGGGACCGCGGGGGAGCGCCAATGCCCCAGCGGTCCCTGTGGGCTCCCCTCCTCCTTCGAGTGCCGGCATTGCTTTTGGAGGTAAATATATTTATGTATATATTTACCAACATATATATGTGCCTTCATAATATTTTGGTTGCTGATATCTAGACCGTGACAATTCGCCCCCAAAATTAATTTCCCTCGATATTCTGGCGGAAATTTGTCTAGGTGTACTTTTGATCCTTTTCCTGGTGTGTTCTTATCCTATTCGGTGGTGTACATGGGCACCCTTCCCCTGGTGTAAGTGTACACTTGTCCAAGTGTCTGTATTCCTCTCCCTTTCTCCGAGTGCTGTCCGGTCCCGTATTTGTGTGCCCTTGTGCCAGTGTTTATGCAACAAAATACAGAGGCTCCCCACTGAGTCACCAGGAACCATGAGAAATCCAGGATATATAAACAATCACCACACTGTTGTCAAATTCAGCTGTGTATCTTCCTATCTACACAGAGCAATCCTTGTTTTCCAGCCCCTGACCTCTCAGTATTAGCAAAGCTAATAGGTCCAGCATCAACTTGCTAGACAGTATCTGTATAAACAGCATTTGTGCATGTCTGTATTTGCATGGGTTAGCACATAAAAGACTAACCCTTTGCCTTTGTCAGTTCTACTGGCTTAAAAGCTTTTACATATCATTTTTAATTCATTCTGTTTTTTCTCCAGTTCCCCCTTGGTTTTTTCATTCTGTGTCCAATCACCTAGAATATCTGGCTAGTAAATCACTAGTACATTGTGATGGAAATGAACTATGATAACAATGCCTGGAAATAGCAGGCAATGGTTTCTATCTACTGAATGCCGTGAATTGAATTTCACATTCTAGTGCGCACAAAAGGATATTTCATGCAATCAGAGTGTTAAATAAAAAATTCTCAATTATACGATGTTTTGAAGTGGATATATATTTAAAGAGACAGCTTTACTGGGAAACCACTTGAAAGAATCCTACTAACAAATGTTTGGATTAAAATAAGGGAGCTGAAACTCCCATAATAAATTGCTTCACATTACATATGTATTTAATATACTGCCCCTTGTCTTTATGCAACTGTAACTCTGCACCAACTCTAAACTGAACCCATTATCCTAGCCTGAACCTTTAAAACACATCTTATATCGGCCTTTACCATAAACCAAAACCCAAACCGTATCCCTCATGTCAATCCTTATCCTAATCCTATTGGTATCTTCATAACCATTATTTTCGGTTACTACTACTAATCTCGAAACAAATACTCTATTTATTTTTCTTTGTAGTGACAAAAGGCCTTATTTAATGTGTGGCGGCTGCCAACCATCCGGTCAGGGTGAGAGAGGCGGTGACTACTGTACCTTAGTGGATGACCGGCCAAGTATTTAAATGACCGGCTCCTGCCTGTCGGAGCCCTGAGTCCTATCAGAGGAGCCCCGGCCATGGCAGCTCTTCTGTAGCTGCTGTAGATTTGCAGAGTGGGCACCATGCAACCCCTCAGCAAAGTTTTTTATTTTTCAAAAACAGACTCCCAAAACTCTGACTCCTGAAAAGTTTTCTGCCCGGGTGTTTTTCTGTTTAGACCAGCTAGGGTTTCAACGTTTTAAGAACATTTAAAAAAAAAAAAAAAAAAAGAATGTCCACTGTAAAAAGGCAGATGGTGTGAAGTACTTCGAACGACGACCCAATGTCATGAGAGCCAGTGGGAGCTCTCCTGGCAGAAACAGGACATTTCACCCTATTCTAATTAGAATAGTAAACTGTTGTAATGTACTATTTACTCAATGCACTCTCCCTACAGTCATTCTCTGCCTTGCTGCTCAGCCTATGATGAGGTCATATAGAATGTTTGGAGTGTTTGTATTGAAGGGAGAATCAGTTGGTGTGGAAGGGCTGAGTAGCGAGGAGGCTGCTCCTGGCGGGGCACTATTATGGATCAGAACATCTTCCTGTAACCTAGAACTTGTGATGTAACTTCAAGAATAAAACTACTACCTTTACCTACAAGACATGCCTGCGCATCATTCTCTGTTTTAACACAAACCAACACTTTGGTGAACAAGGTGCTCGGCCACACTTGTGATGGAGTACGCTGTCGGTCAAACTCTGCAAAAAGCACAAAATCTTGTTCCATATGGCATTTTGGCATTTCAAGGTGGCAGTGAACTAGCTAAGCATGCTCTGGAAGTCTCCTTTTTGAGCCTAGAAGGTGCAGACTGAAGGTGTTCTTTGGTCACTCTGACTCTCTTTTACCCAGCAGGTTGGATGGCGGTTCGTACAACCTGACCAGTCTTTGAATCTTGGTCAGGTTGTAGGGCGAGCAATATTCTCCCGCTCAACTTTGAGGCTTAGATTACCGAGATACAAGAATATCCTGGACAAAACATTGAAGATTAAAATAATAAAAGTTATATGCACATACAGGAAGTATACATTTACTATTCTTAGCTCCACGTCTATGTACCTTGACGATATTTGTATATTGTCAAGGTACGTAAATGTGGAGTTAAGTATACAAAATCTATACTTACCTTTCAATATTTTGTTCCTCACTATATGTATTCCTCGATATTCTAACGGCGATATTTATGGAACATATCAACCAAGAGACTCTTTAAGGGTAATGAAGAGTTATTTTGTGCATGAGATCTTAACCCAACTAGATTGAACCAATCAATAGTGGTATTCCTGTTTCTATGAAGAAATAGTGTAAACCTATTCTTCTTCTATACTGTTGCACCTCCCCCTTACATCTGACCAGTTAGAGGCCCTTCCACATGCAGACTCTCCGTTGTGCTACTGGCTTGGCCTGGTGTTTTGGGGCACGGTGGCTATTGACCCATTCTGACACAAATGGGAGAAAACTGTAGATGTCCCAGAGCCCTAACCTTTTAAAGTTTAAAATCCAGTTTTGCAACTATTCAACCCCCACGTTATCATCCTGGGGTGACTCCTTACTCCCTCTATCCCGGTACCATGCTCACAGAGGGAAATCTTTCACAGCGCTTTAACTATGTGTCTCTGGCCAACTGGCCTAACTCTCCTTTTCTATCCTCTGACCCTAGAGAGGGTGGTGGACAGCTGGAGTAGAGGCGGGGTGAGGTGATGAACAGGTGAGGAGCAGTATCAGGATGAGGGCACAGAAATAAATAACCTATGATGCTATCACAATAAGACATACGGGACAATAACGAACAAGCAATATGTCTACTGGCTACTTGCGACAAGCCTAATGGATTTGTCAGTGCTTGTTTTGTTTGCCATGGATTTTGTATTGTTGTCGAAGCTGTCAGGTGCTTGCTAGTATGAAATAAGAAAACATTGTCTAAAGGCAAAACTATAATTATAGTATGTACGCATGTATAATATTAGTGAAATCAAATAGTCTTGGCTAACGCCAGACCTAAACAAAATGGTGACAGAGTGAAAAGATGGATATTGTTTAGAGGTGGGGAGGAAAGGAGGCAGACACAAGAAACAGGAGTCAGGAGTGGCATCGTGGACTTAGCACCTCCAGCATATCAGCTGCCTGGTTGCTGGGGAGCACAAGAAGGAGGTGCCTACCAGAGTATTTGGTATCAATGCAGGGTAGGGAGCTGGTTGGTAGGGAGCACAGGAAGGGGGATTTGGGAGGAGTGGGGTAGGTTACTGAAGTTCTCAGGAAATGTGTTGGGTCTTCCAGGCTTCTACAGTGTCAGGGGTAGATTACTGGTGATCACAGGAGAGAACAAGGGTTTTCCAGGCTCCCACTGTGCCAGGGGTAGGTTACTGGTGATCACAGGAGAGGTGAAGGTTCTTCCAGGCTCCCACTGTGCCACGAGTAGGTTACTGGTGATCATAGGAGAGATAAAGGGTATTCCAGGCTTCCACTGTGCCAGGGGTAGGTTACTGGTGATCACAGGAAAGTGAAGGGTCTTCCAGGCTTCCACAGTGCCAGTGGTGGGTTACTGGTGATCACAAGAGAGATAAAGGGTATTCCAGGCTTCCACTGTGCCAGGGGTAGGTTACTGAAGTTCTCAGGAAATGTGTTGGGTCTTCCAGGCTTCTACAGTGTCAGGGGTAGGTTACTGGTGATCACAGGAGAGAACAAGGGTTTTCCAGGCTCCCACTGTGGCAGGGGTAGGTTACTGGTGATCACAGGAGAGGTGAAGGGTCTTCCAAAGCTTCCACTGTGCCAGGGGTAGGTTACTGGTGATCACAGGAGAGGTGAAGGTTCTTCCAGGCTCCCACTGTGCCACGAGTAGGTTACTGGTGATCACAGGAGAGATAAAGGGTATTCCAGGCTTCCACTGTGCCAGGGGTAGGTTACTGGTGATCACAGGAAAGTGAAGGGTCTTCCAGGCTTCCACAGTGCCAGTGGTGGGTTACTGGTGATCACAAGAGAGATAAAGGGTATTCCAGGCTTCCACTGTGCCAGGGGTAGGTTACTGAAGTTCTCAGGAAATGTGTTGGGTCTTCCAGGCTTCTACAGTGTCAGGGGTAGGTTACTGGTGATCACAGGAGAGAACAAGGGTTTTCCAGGCTCCCACTGTGCCAGGGGTAGGTTACTGGTGATCACAGGAGAGGTGAAGGGTCTTCCAGGCTTCCACAGTGCCAGTGGTGGGTTACTGGTGATCACAAGAGAGGTGAAGGGTCTTCCAGGCTCCCACTGTGCCACGAGTAGGTTACTGGTGATCACAGGAGAGATAAAGGGTATTCCAGGCTTCCACTGTGCCAGGGGTAGGTTACTGGTGATCACAGGAAAGTGAAGGGTCTTCCAGGCTTCCACAGTGCCAGTGGTGGGTTACTGGTGATCACAAGAGAGGTGAAGGGTCTTCCAGGCTTCCACAGTGCCAGGGTAGGTTATTGGTGATTAAAGGAGAGATTATTGGTCTTCTAGTCTACCACTGTGACAGTCACAGGAGAACAGTGGATGCTGGGTCTGTGGTTGGATGCTGCTAGGTAGTATTGAAGCTGGGCTTCAGCTTAAAACCAGGGTCACTGGAATGATGCAATTTTGCGGCCATGTCGATTTTCGCGTAATTATAGATGTAACACATTTGTCACATAATCCATCATTTGTTGCATAATCTGCAGATGTTAACAAAAAAAATAGTTTCTAGCTCACACGGTACAAAAGTTACCAAGAACTCAGTGACCCGCGTTGCCGTGAGGTGGAAGGCCCTTTGCAAGTGATGACCCGTCACCTTTCTGTTGTTTTTTTTGCTATATTTGGGCTTTAAACTAGTACTAATGATGTGAAATCAATGCCCAGACAGCATTTACAAGTTGAAAAATGACAAAATACCAAAGTATTACTATCACAAAATATGATGCATTATGCCACATAACTTGCCTATTCTTGCTGCATATTTTCACAATTGTTGCTTTTTAAAAAAAGATAAGCATTTAAATGTGGAATTGTGTTACATTTTCCAAAATCAAAAGTGTGTATTTGTTTGATAAATATGCATATTTTCCTAAAGTGATAAGCTGGCAACTGTGGTGCAGATCTCCACACTCATAAGCCTGCATGTTAGTAGTAAATATGGGAGGGAGTGAGATAATATGAAATTCCACTCACATGTAATGTAACACGCTCCCATAGAAATAATGGAGGCAATAACACTCCATAGAAATTAATTTATTTATACTTAAAAAATTATACATATATATATATATATATATATATTATATACATATATGTATATTATTTTATATAATTATTAGATAACTATTGTATTATTTCAACATTTAATAATACGCCTAATTCAATTACACTTTTACATTTCTGTTAATTTTTTTATAAACAATTCTATACATAGCCTTTTTAAACAAAATGTAATACAAATTAAATAAAAGTAAACATTTTAGAGTGAGTGCAAATTTCAGAAATTGTGCTTTAGAAAATATTTATAAATTATATAAATATAATTTAATTAAATAATTATTTAATGCATCGTGTTTAATGAGTTAATGTGAGGTGCCATTTTATTTGAACAGTTTTAGGTTTATAATAAACATTTTAAATTATCTTACATATTTATTTTGTATAGAAATATTGGTTGTTTTAAAATACATAGCATACTTTAATATTTCTTCCAATTCTTTCCTGTATGGGTATCTTAGCCACAATTGCAGAAATTTCCACCTAAAACTGGAATCCTAGTCACTTTACGCTGATAAATACTATTCACTGTTATAGGAGGCACCATCAGCTGGTAGAGATATGTAAAGCTACACACTGAAGAGTATCTCCACACTTGAAATGGTGAACAGCGAAATAGTGTAGATTTAACCTTAGGCAGCGTAATAGATTTACACGTGAGTAATTCAACACTAGTAATTTTACCTTGGAATACCACAGGTGAATTAAATTAGTGGAACTTCTGTGGACCTATGAAGTGGTTGTGACATGACCAAGTATCTCGCAAATTCTGCCTGGTGTATGTTTTAATGACATGTCCTGGGCACATGGAGTATAGTTGATTGTAGTTTTGCTCCTGTTTTTCCCTTTTTTGTGGAGGGGATCATAGGTCAAATCTGAAGACCCTAACATTTTGAATTTGCAAGGGATCTTGTACGTAGAATTGATTTGTACTATAACTCGCTCCATGTTGGTGTATGTTGCGGCAAGACTGTGAGATCAAATGTGGAATGATCTATCCCTTGCTCAGTAGCCGACATGTGCTCTTCACGGGAGCGCTAAAGTTGTCCTTTGGGACTCGCGATTTCATTGAACGTATCTGGAAAGCTTGTCCTGATCTTTTCACTCAGATTTTAGGGATACTAAGGAGTCATCAACGACTACTAGCTAATGGATTAGGACATAAAGATAATGACAAACAGTAATGGGAAGTTTTAATGATGCAGGTGATAATTACATGCATCATCAATTAATGCATGAAATGTAATCATGGAGCCATTTCTAGTTTGTGATGGCAATGCAGGTTGACAAGAAAGAACAGAAAGATACTTCAGACTACATCTACATATTCCTGATGACTTTATGTCCAATTACCCTGCAGCCGTGTGGTACGTACTGCGCTGTTCAGGGAATCCATTGCCCTTCAGATTATGTCACTGACACCATTTATAGAGATGCTTTCACAAAAAATCCTCTCCATATAAATTCATCATTGCAAATTCATCATATTGACGTGACTTGATTGACTGACTGTACCATACACAAGGCCTCCTGGGGAACCTACCCACAATACGTGAAGAAGTACCGGCATTACATTCCAGAACATCACCGCCCATCAATATCCTCCTACCTCAACCATCAACTATTACTTAAAGGGATGAAGCACAGAAGCAGATTCCTGATTCCCTGGAAGGCACTCACCAACCTCATGAGATCTGAGCCCATTCTCTTATTACTCAGCCTACTACTATAGTTTGAACTATTCAGGCTCACAGTGTCATTTAACTCCTTTCAGATCACGAGCCTCACAATCAAACAACAGTGTAATGCAGGTTGGACGCTTCCGAATCAACACGGCCCTCTCTGGTCTCCTCACATATGTGCATATTGTCAGATCCTCTAGTGCTGTGAAGGTACAGAAAGGTAGAAAATAGCACTATAAAAAAACTCAAAATAAATAAATAATGTGTAAGGTACTCAAAGTTGGATCTGCAGAAGCTGGTCTTAAAAAATTAACAACTACATCTTGAAGGTCTTTTTAAAGACAACCATGGAGGAGGATTGCAGCAGCTGCAAAGGCCATGGGATGAGTACAGTCTCTGACTTTTAGAAACTTTGAATGGAAAGGACAGCAAAAAATATCTTATTGTTACTTTTCAGTTCAAGGAGAGTTAGATGTCAAGAGACCCTTTCACTAAAGTAGGAAGAGTGAGATTGTGGCCATTTCTGTTCATGAGGCACCTGTTTTCAAAGTTGTCTCCATCTCATACCTAAAGCTGATGGAGACGCCTCCTGTCCTTAGAGATGTACTGTATTTTTCTTAAATTGCCAGAATCAGGCGTACCACCACAATCCATTCAGTGGTCCAGCACCCGGTGCCCCCTTGTTAAGTCTGAAATGTAGCAGCAGCCATATTATATAAGCTCATGAGAGAGCAGCTGGAAACACTCATTGCCAACCAGTACCACTGCCCGAGGAGAGCTACAAAATGGATCTCATCGTCTTTTCTCACAAAACAATTCTGGAGGGAATACACAAAACATCTGTACATTACACGCAACTTCGAATTCACTACAGTGCGAAACTCACTTTCACGCCATCTGCTACATTCAGAGGTTCCATCTTTGAAAATGTCAAGGGAGCGTGGCCAAGAAGGCCAACATGGCAGGAGCACAGCTCGGCCGCAAACCCCTTCTATACGACGCAACTCCCGGCACCATAGCTGCCATCTGTTGCCTCCTTGCGTACTAAGGGGTCCTGATTGCAGCAACATTATCAACGTTATCCTCCTCCCTCCCCCTGGTTTTCCCAGTAGAACCTGACAACCGATGCAGCCGCGAGAAACTGTGGCGGTCCTTTGCTGCTGTGAGGTGCAAGATGCGACACAGCCTGAAGGCTCCCATGCCTTGGTGTTGCCCCAGCGAAACCTGAGGAGGCCCCTTCTCTTGGGAATGGGGTCCGGCGAAAGCCCCTGCAGCAACCGATACTCCACCGTTTCCCTCTGTGCTTCCCCAGGGGGGAAAATAAGGCGACACAATGGGACTCTTATAAGAGTTATTTTAGAGCTCAAGAGCGCAACCGCTATGCTCTTGTTACTAGGTTAGAGGCCTGTGCCCTTCCCCTGAAGCAGCAGTTAGAGTCTAATCCACAGGGAGGTATTCCTCGCCAGATAGGTTTCATCAACGAGGATATTCATCTGCACTCCCCAAATACCTCTGGTGGGCCACAGTGGCTCGGATTTATGGCTGGGGAGACAAAAACGGGAAACTACTTTATTAGTTGGTCTCACGTCAACAAGCCAACAGGATTCACCCTGAGATTTTGGGTGATCCTGGTCATTCTCTGCAATCTCTTCCAGAGATAGCTCAAACTATCGCCCAATACTATTAGCAATGCAGCTGTGTCCGGATCTTTCCTTGGCTAGGTACCCCTTCCTAGGTTTTCTTTCTCTGATGCCCACCTGCTGAACTAACCCTTTATGGCGGAGGAGATTAGAGAGGTGCTCTACGGTATGATGGCGGGTAGGATTCCGGGCCCGGACGGCTTTCTATATATTACGTTCCAGGAAACCCTTATCCCTTATCTTCTGTTGCTATATAAGGAAGTATGTTGCATCAGGTGTTTTGCACTGGAGTTAGACTTGGTCACCATAGTAGTAATACCTAAGACACAGCCTCCTTCTACATTGTACGCGGATTACCACCCAAAATCGCTCCTCAATTGTGCGGTAAAAGTTTTGCCGTGATATTAGCTAGTAGGCTCAAACAAGTACTGACTGGGTTGGTACAGCCGGACCAATGCGGCTTCATACCATCCCGGAGCACGAGACACAGTATCTGTTGGCTACACGAGTCCCTAGCACACTGGCATTGATTGCCTTCAGACTTGGGCTTGCTCCCTACTGACTATGAGAAGGCTTTCAACACTGTGGACTGGGACAACCTCCAATTGGTGCTGGTTCATGCTGGCCTCGGGTCGAGATTCCAGAGCATGGTTCGGGTCATCTATTCAAACCCTACTGCCCGGGTCTGACACCTTTACCATGGAACAGGGGACTAGACAGTGCTGCCAGCTGTCTCCTCTCCTCTTCGCCCTAGCAATAGAGCCTCTGGTCCAACTTATCCACACAGACCCCCAATTCAATGGCTGGTGCTGCAGTGAGGTGCATGCGGATCGTATTGCACTATATGTTGATGAAGTATTGTTATTTCTTGCAAACCTGGCTGTGAGTGCGCCTCGATTTCTCCAATTGCTTGAAAACTTCGAAAGAGCCTCTGGCCTTTGGATGTATCCCACGAAATCGGTGATGGTACCCCTAACCCCACCTAGAGATTGCTTCGACTGGCAGATGAATATTCCTCTCCACCAGTTTAGCTTTAAATACTTGGGCATATGGATCTCTTTACAGCCAGAACTTGCCTGGGCCCTTAATCTGCAACCCCTGGTTTAAAAAGCCAAGCAGGACCTTATTAAATGGCAAACCCTCACCCTCAATATTTCTCGATGCATTGCCCTCTAAAAGATGCTGATCCTACCAAGATTTTGGTACGTTTTCCAGAACTCACCACTACACTGGATGAGGTTTTTTGCACTGGATGGTACCGCAAAAACATTCCAGTGGGAGGGTTCACGGACGCGTATGGCCTTTGTGCACTGTCAGCGGGGCTCCTATGATGGGGGCCTGGTGATGCCCAATCTCCACCCCTATTATCTGTCCTATCATCTTCTTTTCCTCCATGACTGGTTTAACGAGGGATGGTGTGATCCCACCTATTGCTTGGAACTTTCATTGTTAGACTTTCCCCATCTACAGGCCATGTTCTGTGGGTCACCTGTCTCTCTCTCATTGCCCTTGTGACCCAAAGGGTGTTTCTTTGCGGGAGAACTGCCCTCCGACATGTACAGTGGGAGGCCAAACTTACACAGCAGACTATGCTTTGACACAGCACCTGCTGCTCATGGGAATTGCCCAGCTCGTACTGCTAAGCCAGTCCCTCCTATGACTGGAAACAAGCATCCTGGGACTGTTTTAGGCATATCACATCTCATCAGCCAGACTAGCTGGCCTTGTTTACCTTTCGCATTGTGAGGTTCATGTTTAAATCTGATACGACTTATGTCCATTGTACATGATGGTATATTATATATTGTTTCAACTATGTTACATACATCTTTTTGATTTTACATTCCAAGCCAGCAGGTTCACCACATTAAAGGAAACTAGCACAGGTTTTGCCTATGTGAGATCTATTGGCTTTATCAATCTATTTTTAGATATTTTGCACGACCTGCTGTGGAATACGGCTTACAGGTGAAGTAAAACAGTATGACGTGGCCGGAGTTGACCACATCATAGACCTTTCTTTCTTTACTTTACGCAATGTCGCACAGTAGCGCGGACTAGACTCTGGCGGCAGACAGGAAGCTGTACTAGTTCCATGCTCCATGACAGGGATAAACACTGGTGGAGGAAGTAGGAGACAGTCAAAAATAAGAAGCAAGGATACAAGAGTGGCCTTGAAGCCAGCCAGTGGTAAGTAATGGAGAAAGTAATAGCAGGCTCTAAGCTTGTTTTAAGGTTTTCAGGATATCCACATGCACTATATTTAAGTGCAATAAATCCAATTTTAAATAATTTACATTGTCTGTGGGTGTGCTGAAGATCTGAAATGGACTCGGCCTTCATAGAACTAAGATGGACACCCTTGATTTAAAGAAAGGTTTTGTTTCGAGGCATGTTTCCAGACATATTGCAACTTGAAATATTTCTCTATGGGGTATTTTTAACTAACTAAATACTTGTTCCACCCACAGGAGGTGCTGCAGTTTGGATTTGGCTTCATAGGTTTCCGTCCACATGGAAACTGAACTCTTTCAGCCGGTGTGCTGGCTGAATATCGAACCCACAAAATTAGTGGGAAAGAATATCAAACAACAATTTTGAGAAAAAAATATCTATAGGTAAGTAAGTCTATATTTTCTATACCTAATTTCACATATTAATTATGACATTATTGGTTATATATGTCTCTGCTCCTTAAGCTTTTGTAAAGCACTCTGATACCTGCATGGGTCATGTTTGCGGTATATAAAACTTTTCAAAATAAAATAAAATAAATAAATGCACCTAGGCTATATGCATAGCTTAAAGGTACATAAATGTATTTAGTAGCACAACCCATTCTGCTGCACGTCACAGCCACTCTCTACCTGGCCATTTTATCAGCACTCTAGCAAAGCTGGAAAGAAAGTCCAGGAATAATTTCTTGACTGAAACTCAGCCAGATTAGTTAGACCAGTAGTTGTCTGACAATGTCTGTGCTCATATACAGAGCATTAGGTACTCAACCCCCCCCCCCCACCACCACCACCACCACCACCAGTGATATGACTATGGCAGCTATGTAGAACAGAGAAGCCGAGACTGGGATGCAGACATCAGAACTACAAACATGGCAGCCCCCAGAGATTGAATTGCAAGTATAGGAACTACAAACATAGCTGCCCCTAGATTAGCGCAGTGTCACTTCCATGTCACTTATCCTTCTTGAGCAAGATCAGCTGAAGTCTTACAATAACTCAATAGTGGAGCTAAATGGCGGCCGGCACCGATCGCTCTCACTTTTCCCAGATTCCTGAGGGAGGCATTGGACACTCTGCTAAGTGTCTACTAAATGGCAGAATATGGTTTGCAACCTTGTTTAACTCATATATTAGCACCAGGATGGCCCATTCATTCCGGTGGTCCTCCCAGAAATGGTTACCAGGTAGCACCAGCAGCCCTCGTGAATTACGTAAAGGAAAGGAATTAACCATACCCCTCCCCAAGTATTGCCAAGGAGTTTCCATCCTCCTAACATATAAGGAACAATGGTTACATTATATTATATTATATATATCATATATAATTTCTGACTCCATTTAGCCATGCTGGCATGGTCAGATGGAGTCGGGGAGGTTGTCATGTCATGAGAAACATATATTCACTTTGTGTCACAACTTATGAAAATGGTGAAGGGCGCAAAGCTCTGACCCAACCAGGAACGAAACCTTTTACGTCACTCTCTTCACCACCCAGTTCCAGTTGAAGGACATCGATATGATCAATTGAGCGACCACGGTCTATGTAGCATGAATGAAGGACCTCAGACAACATCTGGATAGCAACTTGTCGGTAGCAATTCTTTGTGGTTAGGAGCTGCGTCTAGCTATTGTAGTAAATGTTGTAGCTCTGACACAAGGTAGCAGCATTTTCTGTCACAGAGTTACACCCCTGCTCGTATAGGAGTATTTAAGCTTTGAGCTTAATTCTGGGGTGGCAACAGGCCCACTGCCTGTCTTTGCAATATTGACTTGATTAGTAAGCACATCACATCCTGAAAAGTGTCGAAGTATCTGGAGAGAGTTACCATTTTTATCAATGCAATGTAACATTCTGCTATATAGCATTATTACAGCTAAGAGGACTTTAATCCTTAAATATTTCAGGGTCCGAGGCCTTGGCAGCCCCATGTCTAGTAGTGAATCATCCCTTCAATACACCAGTGTCCAGGTGGGAATAATCTCAACTGATCCCAATTGGTCACCGGCCCACCAAGTCACCAAATTCCTGTTACATTTGTGGCACTGTTCTCTCTGGGCCCTTCAAGTTCACAAGAGTATTGTTGGAATATAGCAACATCACATTCACCGCAACATCTATTTTGATACTATTGTCTGCAATGTTGGTTCTGATATTGTTCATGAGTGGTTCATGGGCAGAGTGAAAAGGAGTAGTAACCCTGTCTTATGCTCCGGCCTACCTGCCATTTCTTTGTAATCATCCCTCCGGCCCTCTTGCTCTTGCCAAAGGGCAGGAATGCAGTTATTTAATCTAGCCCATTATATAAAGGCCATTCCTTGACTCGGTACATAAAGTCCCATCCCACTGTGTCAAAGGCCCTGCACAACTAACTTCACCCATATCTAGGAAGGAAGTCTTCAGCATGAGCAGCCTTGGCAGACTATAGGTCCTGCTCCTGTGACGAACAAAGGCGAACTGGTCGCAATGCACTAGCGATGGGATTATCCACAAAGTCCTTTCGACTGTGGCCTTGCTAAGACTTTTTACATCCATTGCAATCATACATAGGGATCTCTATGATTTCATGCCCACATGTACTTTCTCCATTCTGGAAGATATACATCCCAGTTATAAAGGCTCGTCACTGACCTCCAATTGTTTTTCAAGCAGGAGGGTAAAGATTAGTTCGTAGAATTCCACTGGTAACGCGTCATTACCTAGACGTCTTATCTCCTTGTATAGTTTCAAGAGTTTCCTCCAATGGTGTCCTACAGAGTGGTGACTTCAGTGTTACCTGACATTCACAGATAGCCGCGGAAGGCCAGCCGTATTCAGGTACAGTTATTCCACAGCTCTGTTTGTGAATAAAGAAGCAGTGGGTATTTCCAGGATTCTCCGTTTATAGCCTCTTAGGAAGGTTGGTACTGTTTGTTTCCATCTGTTACCTGCAGTGTGTCCCTCTCAGCACCTTTCTATTTAAAGGCCAGGCCAGCATCTTCTCAGACTTGTTGCCCTCTCTATTGAATCTCTTGTGATGATAGGTACATGAATACTTACAAGCATAGAACACAGGTCTCCCACCCATTGTGGTTGTACAAAAGCGAACCCAGCATTTACCGTGATCTGGACTGAAAATGGGTGGCAGTGATAACACAAGCTTTAAGTCAGCCAGAAGTGTACACAATTTTCCGTTAGCCCTCAAAAAGGTGTGAACTTAAGGGGGGAGCAGACTCACCAATGCCCGCATAAATCGGGAAACCCTTAAATGATAGTTCATTTATCCTTCTTTTATTCTTGCATTTAGTTCTCCTCTAAATATTCCGAGCTAACACACTTTTTGTAGGGTCACTTCTCCAGGACTTTATGAGGACTTGAAATCAATGAAACCACCATCTTATGTTACAGTTTCAGGTACAGTAAGAGGTATTTCTCAATTCATATCTCAATGCTAAGTCCTATCTTCCAGACTTTACTAATAAATACATTTTTCCATGATTGGGTATTAGGTGTGACTTCTTTTCAAAACGTTACAACCGTAGGGTAGTACCCGTGAAAAGGCGACCCCGCTGGCATTCTGTACTACATTTAGAAGGTTCCATTTGTGTTTGGGACTCCTGGAAAAGAAGTCACATACAAACATGTTTATTTGTAATTGAAGTCTGGACTCTCGGACAATTCTTACTTCTGTTGTCTTCGGAATGACAGGATCTTGTGCCTTTACAAACCAGAGAAGTATTACCCCACTGCATTTTAAAAGGACATCAGCTTCAACTTTCTTTATTTTTATCAGTCGCAATGCACTAGCGATGGGATTATCCTCAGAGTCCCTTCCACTGTGGCCTTGCTAAGAATTTTTATATCCATGGCAATCATACATAGGGATCTATATGATTTCATGTCCACATTATTTTTCTCCATTCTAGAAGGTAGATATCCAGCTATAAAGGCTTGCCACTGACCTCCAAATGTTTTTTTAGCAGGAGGGTAAAGATTAGTTAGTAGAATTCCGCTGGTAACGCGCCAATAGCGAGACGTCTTCTCTCCTTGTATAGTTTCAAGAGTTCCCTCCAACGGTGTCCTAGAGAGTGGTGACTTCAGTGTAACCTGACGTTTACAGATAGTCGCGAAAGGTCAGCCGTATTCAGGTATGGTTGCTCCATATCTCTGTTTGTGAATAAAGGTATTTCCAGGATTCTCCGTTTATAGCCTCTTAGGAAGGTTGGTACTGTTTGTTTCCATCTGTTACCTGCAGTGTGTCCCTCTCAGCACCTCTCTTTTTAAAGGCCAGGCCAGCATCTTCTCAGACTTGTTGCCCTCTCTATTGAATCTTTTGTGATGATAGGTACATGAATACTTACAAGCATAGAACACAGGTCTCCCACCCATTGTGGTTGTACAAAAGCGAACCCAGCATTTACCGTGATCTGGACTGAAAATGGGTGGCAGTGATAACACAAGCTTTAAGTCAGCCAGAAGTGTACACAATTTTCCATTAGCCCTCAAAAAGGTGTGAACTTAAGGGGGGAGCAGCCTCACCAATGCCCGCATAAATCGGGAAACCCTTAAATGATAGTTCATTTATCCTTCTTTTATTCTTGCATTTAGTTCTCCTCTAAATATTCCGAGCTAACACACTTTTTGTAGGGTCACTTCTCCAGGACTTTATGAGGACTTGAAATCAATGAAACCGCCGTCTTATGTTACAGTTTCAGGTACAGTAAGAGGTATTTCTCAATTCATATCTCAATGCTAAGTCCTATCTTCCAGACTTTACTAATAAATACATTTTTCCATGATTGGGTATTAGGTGTGACTTCTTTTCAAAACGTTACAACCGTAGGGTAGTACCCGTGAATAGGCGACCACGCTGGCATTCTGTACTACATTAAACCGTTCCGTCATGAGCATGGAAGGGGTTAAGAAGGTTCCATTTGTGTTTGGGACTCCTGGAAAAGAAGTCACACACAAACATGTTTATTTGTTATTGAAGTCTGGACTCTCGGACAATTCTTACATTCTGTTGTCTTCGGAATGACAGGATCTTGTGCCTTTACAAACCAGAGTAGTATTACCCCACTACATTTTAAAAGGACATCAGCTTCAACTTTCTTTATTTTTATCAGGGCTTATCCATTAGGATTTCAAACTCTCTTTTGCACTTGTTGAATTTCCTCACGATTTACCCATCAGCATTAGAAACTATATTTTACATCTCATTTATCCTCACCTGTAAGACTAGCAAACGTATTATATTGTATTGTAATTGCATTTATATAACGCTGACTACCCCTGACGAGGCGTCGAAGCGCTTTGTCGGCGAGTAGCACGCTACTACGGGACCCATAGAGGATTAATGTTGAATTAGTATAGTGTAATATGAAAGTAATTTTAAGTGGTGGATAGATTAGTCAGTTATTTGGATTCGGAAGGATAGAAGAGGAAAAACGTTTGTATTTATATAGCGCTTGTTACCCCTGATGGAGTGTTTAAAGCGCATTTTTTGGCAAGTAGCACGCTACTCCGGAAACCCATAAAGGATTAGTGGTGAATTAGTTAGGTGAAATATGAAAGTAATTTGAGTGGTGGATATTAGTCAGTTATTTGGAATGAGGATAGCGGAGGGACAGAAGGGGAAGAAAGGTTTCCATTCATTTAGCACCTGTTACTCCTGATGGGTGGATTAGTGATAAAAATTAGTATAGTGAATCATGAAGTAATTTGAGTGGTGGATATGTTATTCAGTTATTTGGATAGAGAAGGATAGGCGGCCGGATAGAAGAGGGACAGAGGTGTGTATTTATATAGCGCTTGCAACCCCTGATGGGGTTTTGAAGCGCTTTTTTTGACGAGTAGCACGCTACTCTGGAACCCATAAGGATTAGTATTGAATTAGTATGGTGAAACATGAAAGTAATTAGAGTGGTGGATATGTTAGTCAATTATTTAGATTGAGAAGGGGTAGAAAAGGGAAAAAGGTTAGCATTTATATAGCGCTTGTAACCCTGAAGGGGTGTTGAAACGCTTTATTAGTGGTGAATTAGTATAGTGGAATATGGAATTTGAGAAGTGAACATGTTAGTCTATTATTTTGATTGAAAGGAATAGTGGAGGGATAGAACAGTGAATGATTGGTATATATATTTTTTGGGAAGGTCATAGCAATGGGAGGCTTTTGGATGAGTAAAAAGAAGTTTTGGAGGGTAAGAGTCAGAGGGAAGAGTTTAGAAAGGTTTGTTTTGGGGGATCGGTAAAGTAAAAAGAGGTGTCAGATGATGCAAGGAGGGTTAGAGTAGAGGAAAGAGTCTAGAACGGGTTATTTTGGGGGTCGTAGTAGTGGTATGGGGTCTGAGATAAATGAGAGTGGATGTAGAGGATTGATAGATGTATAGTGTGAGAAATAGGGTAGTGCATTGCAAAGAGTAGTAGGAAGAAGTTTGAAATGACTAAGAAAGTTGGGCTAGAAAATATATTGAGAGAAGTATAGGCTGGGAAATAGGGTAGTACATTGGAATTGCTAAATTAGAAGAAAGTGATACATATAAGTACATTGAAAGTATATAGATGCATAAAGTTAGTACATATATGTAGATTAAAGATATATAGAGATACATGATGAGAAATAGGGTAGTGCATTGGATATGCTTTTTACAGGAGAAAAGTAACAAACACACAGATCCAAGTACTTGGAAGGTACATAGATGCACAATGGAAGCAAGTTCATGGTAGCGGAATACAGAATAGCTCACTGTGGGCCCATTACCTAATCTCCACAATCAGCATTAACTGATGAGTTGCATTCATTACACAGATGTAGATTTTAGTCACTTGTCTGCTTCACAAAGATTCATCTGTTAGGATAATGACCTCTACTTGCACTATATTACTTCCACATGAAGTTTCCCATATTGATTGTAAACCCCTTTTCTTTTTCTCCGGTCCCATTCCCCTTTCTCCAAGTCTACCGCTAGCCTACATGGTAATAGTGAGAGGTTGGTTGAGGATACAGTTAAGCATGAAAATTCCCATCACTTCTGATGGAATTGTATTCCAACATTAGTGCAGATTGACAGAAAGGCTTTTGTACACGTGCTAGACTTGGCATCTTTTGGCGTGTTTCCCCTGAATTTTTACTTTCTGCCCTCCCGGTTTTGACTCTGTTTTTGCTGGCGTAGTGTTTCTGCGTACTTTTCTCACTGCTGATTAGTGGTAAAGTGCAAGTGCTCCTGTGGTAAATTGTGTTATGGATTGGTTTTTCCATGATTGGGTATTTGATTTACCTGTAAGTCCCTAGTAAAGTACACTGAGTGTGCCAGGGCCTATAAATAAACTGCTTTTAGTGGGCCTGCAGCACTGATTGTGCCACCCACGTAAGTAGCCATAAAAAGGGAATCTGAGACCTGCCATTACATAGTCTGCACGCAGTTTTCAACTTCCAGGTCACCTTGGCAAGTGCACCCACTTGCCAGGCCATAAACCTTCCCTTTTTTACATGATAGGCCTAAGGTACCCCTGTGGCAGGATGCAGTGTGTGTGAAAGGTAGGACATGCCCTGGTGTGAGTGGCATGTCCTGATAGTGAATTACAGCCCATTTTGTTTTTCACTATTACAAGGCTACCTGTTCTCCATAGGACAGAATGGGAAGTTTGTTTATAACATCTTATAAACATAACTGGCCCTGGGAACTAGGTGGAAAAATAAAGATTTCTTTGAGATGAATGTTAGTGCCTAAAAATCCTGCAAATATAGAAAGGAAATGATATGACAATCATGTGTGCTCAAAATTAGCCAACTATAAAATGCATAACTCTTCAGTACCTTTAAGCATTTCCTGTGCACAGGTGTGATGGGTGATTGCAATAAGTGTGCGTCGCTGTACGCATCAATGTCCCTCTTGGGTACAGCAGCGATAGGCACAGATAAAAGTGCTCCTATCAGATTAACTCAGGATATTGTATCCATTGTGAGCCAGCCGTACATTGGATGCATCAATCAATTTATCATTAAATATACATACAGACACACAGCATATGGGAACTGGCCTCTGCGGACTGTTATTCAATAAGCCTAGAGCAACCTGAAACAGATGGATAAAAGCTGTAGAGAACAATCCTGGAGCAGTCCAAGAACAATAGAGAAAACTGTAATGATTCTGCCCTGTAGCTGCCACCTTCCTCGCCAGGCAGCTCACTGTACCCAGGAGCAGAGACGTCATCAATTTTGCATCAACCAAATTGATTTAGGGCCATATGTATCATAGTTCCGTTTTGCGAATTCCAAATAGAGATTTTTAAGGAATCGCTATTTAGAATTCGCAAAACGGTATGTATGTACAAAATCGCTTTTTTATAGCGATTCCTTACCATTCCTAATTTGCGATTAGCAAATTGCTAATCGCAAATTACCCATTCATTTCTATGGGCCAGGAGGCCCATAGGAATGAAGGGGCAATTTGCGATTAGCAATTTGCTAATCGCAAATTAGGAATTTTTTCAAGGGTGCAGGGGTGTCTCAAGAACACCCTGCTGCACCCCTGAAAATGACATTTGGGGGTATATGGCGCACATACATGCCCTAAGGGCATGTATGAGCGTCATATGGCACCTTTGGAATTTAATTAAATTGCTTTTTTTAAAGAATTCGCAACTTACCACCAACTAGAAGCTGGTGGTAATCTGCGAATCCTTATTGGCATTTTTGCATAAATATTTCTTTGATACATTGCATTTAAGGAATCGCAAATTTTGCGATTCCTTAAGTGCAATTGCAAAATAAGGAATAGCATAATGTGCGATTCCTTATTTTGCTGCGAAAATGTTTCATACATACCATTTAGCTAATTAGCATTCGCAAAGGCCGAAATTCTGCAAATTTCGGCCTTTGCGAATGCTAATTAGCTTGATACATATGGCCCTTAGTCTTTCACACTTGCTTACGGTTTCGTCACATTGTTTGAATGGTTATTAAAAATCGTGCATCCCATACCCCTTGTGAGGTCTTGGCTGCTATTGGATCGTTGGGTAGGCAGCTACTCCATATGTATAATTTATGTATCTCTTTATCACCAAGAACGTCACTAGAGTGGCCCAATGCTCATGATGGTTCTGAGGTGCCCTTCAAGCTCACGACTGAAATAGTGTAGTGTTTTTATTTTTTCCTGTTTTATATTGCACAAACTCGACCCATAGGTATTGGAACACTTGACATGAGCACCAGTGACATCACAAAAGCACACATTCATTTTTGGTAGGCACCGAGAGATTAAGTAATTTGCCTAGAATCACAGGATGTTGTGCCAACGCTGATACTCGAACTTGGTTACCTAGCTCTAAAGTCGGCAGCACTGGCCTTTACGCCACTAAATTGGAAAACTTGGGCCAGTATACGTTATCTTTGGCGAGACCAGCGGCCATATTAAATCTGGCCTAATGGAAACCAGCTCTCCAGGGAATGTTTGTTGCCCAGGGCCTTCTGGGAGTTGTAGTCAGGACCACTGGAATTAAGCGACTCTGCTGCCGTGGATTTTTCGCAAATGCATGAATCGTTTGCAGTTGCCACATAATCCATCAATTTCTCATAATTCAGCAGATTTTAACCCAAAAAAGTATTTCTAGCGCTGATCAAATGGCGACGTATTTGTATGTCGTGGTAGTGCCTTTACAATGGTTAAATGGTCATTTTTCAGTGCTTCAGTGCTTATGTCTGCATTTGGTTGTTACTAATGAGATGAAATCTTTGCCCAGACAGTATTACGTTCTGGACAAATTACAAAATAATGTAGAAATATTACTAAAAAAATGATCCGCAATATGCCCCATAATTTGATTTTCGTGAGGTGTAATTGATTCAACCCAGCCGCATAATTCGGCGCTCCCCTGCTGCATGGTTCCAGTGGCCCTGGCTGTAGTTTAGCTGGTGACCTCTGTGACACCTCTCCCTCCACCCCCACCCGCTCAGTTCAGTTCTCCTTTCTTGTGCTGAAAGCTGTCTGATCGGGAACACAGATCCATATAATTGACTCCTCAACAGTTCCGCCGCTCTCTATATCTGCCAGCAGTTCTGCGCCATCAACACTTTTCTTAAGTGCGCCGCATTAGGAATTCAGCCTGACGTGTTTCTTCTCTACCTCCAGGCACGCGCTCCTTCCGCTCTCTCTCTCGCTCACAGACCTGATGCCTTTGCACAGACAGACTTTAATGGGTCTTTGTTCTGGGATAATTGGCCTAACTGTACACGTGCGTTGCCATGGAGGTAACAAAACACATGCAAATAACTGTTTATTTCAAACTTTTGCAGGCCGCGAGTGGCATGGTGAGAGTGGATGGGTGGGTACCTTAGGGGCCTAGAAGCACCATTAGGCGCTGAGATTCTATCTCGCTGCACCATGTGTGTGTGCAGGGGTTGGGGGGGAGGGGGGGTGAAGACACAAGCCACCCGGGCTGCAGAGTTTGTGAAAAGGTCGCTTTATCCTGGACCTAGGGTCTATCTCAAATTGTCCACTGCTCAACAAACAAAAACTCACATTTTGCCTCCTCACCTCTCATCATGCTGTATTCCGAAAAATGTACCCCTTATCAAATTAACTGATTTGTGGACTTCCCCAAACTGAGTTAATTTTGCTTCCCACAATCTGAGTTGCCACACCTGTGTATATTTTGACTTGTACTAGGGGATGTTTTGGGGTTTGGCACCACCGGTAATGTCGGGCATATTGCATTCTAAACATATTCTAAAGGGGTCCTGATCCAGCTTTCTTCAGCCATTGGCTACTCTTGCTCAGCACCTTTAGCTATTGGCTTCTCTTGCTCAGAACCTTCAACCATTGCTTGAGAAAATGTCACATCTAGGATCAGTGGGCAGCAATATTCTAGTCCCACCTTATTGCTCTTTCCTGTATCCCGCTACCTCCTTCTGCACCTGAAAAGGGCATTCTGAATCTTTATTTATTTTGCCACTACTGTGGATTCCAACCTGCTAGCTTTGCCAATGTTTATTTCTCCCTGTATAATAAAAGCAAAAGGTTCTGTGTAGGACCCATGATACACCAGTCTAATAGTCGGTCCAACGTAGCCCTGTTTTGTCCATGTCCCTTTCACTCCTCCCTAAATCCGCTGGGCGTGTGGGGTTCTCCCCTCCCCCATTGCCCACTATTACACTAAGGGCCACTTTTACTAACCCTCCACACAGACTAGTGTTGCACAGCAACTTGCTGCACTGCGTGAATGGGAGAGAGAAAAAATCATCATGTCTACTAAGATATGGCACACTTCTGCTCTCTCAGTGCTGGCGCACTCCAGGCAGCCTAGCGCCAACGCAGGCACCCTTGAGCCACAGTGCAGGGATGCCTGCGTTACTAATGAAATTGTTTAGTACATGAGGGGGTACACAAACTACGTTTCTAGGCATTTTCCCTACTATTGGTGCTGCAGAATGCAGAACACATACAAAGAGGAACTAACCAGGACAAAAAAAAAAATTTCACCGCGTTATCCCATCTCCTTTTGGAGGTGTAGCAATTTCACACAATCCCAGGTTTACAAACCTTTGTAAATTTGGGATTGCATGAAACCCATGGGTGATGCTTGGGAACGCCCATGTACCACCCACGGGACGCCTCCCAGAATAAAATGTAATATGATGCGGCACAAGCCTCTGAATTTTATGGCAAGACCGGAGGCTCCTGTTATGCTTTCTTATCTTGCTTTATTACAAACAGCAGCAAAGATAAGTTATAAAAAACTACAGTTCCCATGGGCCTGAGAAAAACAAGTGGCCAATGGGACTGTAGAGAAAACGATATCAACTGACCAATCAACATAGAGTACAGTAATAAGAGGCACCACTGACTGCGCAGCTTCCTCTTTTCGCTAACGAGCAGATCAGATAAAGTCAGACATCTTGCGCAAGGGTTATCTGGTGGAGTTCTCTGCCCCCCCGCCCCCCAGACTCCGGTGTCCGCCCAACTCCTTGGCCTGCATGCCGATCCAAAAGGTTTCATCTCTCTCGAGGGGTGGAGGATCTTCTTCTAAAGGGGGCCATTCAGGAGGTCCCTCCTGCGGAGTTGGGGTCGGGCTTTTATTCCCTGATTTTTCTGGTGCCCAAGGTCACGGGGGTTACCGTCTGGTTCTGGATTTGAGGGTTCTGAACAGGTGGGTTCTGAGAATTCCCTTTCGCATGGAGACGTTGCAGAGGGTGATTCCTTTGATGCTTCCGGGACACTTCATGTGTACCCTGGATCTTCAGGAAGCCTACTACCACGTTCCGGTGCATCCTGGGTCCAGTCGCTTCCTGAGGTTTTGTGTTCAGGGGCGTCACTCCCAGTTTCGTGTGTTGCCCTTCGGTCTGCCCCAAGGGTTTTTACGAAGGTGGTGGCTCCCTTGGTGGCTTGGCTTCATCTTCATGGGGTGATGGTGTACCCCTACTTAGACGACTGGCTGATTCATGCTCCATCCTGGGTCCTGTTGTTGGAGGTGCGGGAGTTGGTTTGCTCCGCGTTGTCAGCACGGGTTCCTGATCAACATCCCGAGGTGTCAGTTGTCCCCGTCTCAGGACTTGGTGTTCATTGGGGCCCGGTTTCGTACGGACCTCAACCGTGTGTCCCTGCCTGTCCCTCGTGTGCTGACCCTGGTTTCCCTGGCTCGGCTGTTTCGGGCTGGGGGTTGTTTTCCGGTCCGCCTCTGGTTGCGGCTTATGGGTCTGATGGCAGCGACGGTCTTTACGGTGGCTTGGGCTCGGTTCCGCCTGCGCCCCCTGTGGAGTTATCTTCTGTCCCATTGGGATCCTGTGCATGGGCGTCCGCAGGGGAGGGCAAGGGGGAGCGCTTGCCCCCCCTGGATCGCTGGTCCCATTCCTTTTACGGACTCCTTTGGCCCGTAATTTTCACGATTACAGCAGGCTGTTCCCCTGCGAGAAGCCCCAGGAGTTTAAATGATCTCTCACTTGGGGCCTCTCGCACTTCTCTTTGAACTCTGGAGGCTGCAGTTGCCCCTCCCTGAGCTCGAGCAGACTGTGGACAGGCCCATTGTCATTCTGTCTGCTGCTGATCATCACATAAAGAATGACAATGGGCCGTCTGCCTTTAACTTGCCTTGAAGGTGAGTGGTGAAGTTAAAATGTTGCCCCCCCCTGGAAGGCAAGTGATGAAGGTAACATTTTGCCCCCCCCGGAAACATTTCTGCGGACGCCCATGCTTGGGGTTTCTTCTGCCTGTGTCTCCCGTGGTCCTCCCGACTCTTGTTTGGTGGTCGACCGGGTTGCATCTGTCTCGGGGTCTCCCTCTGCAGCCTTCCCCTTCTCTGGTTTTGACTACAGATGCGAGCTCCCTAGGGTGGGGGCGACCTTGGGGTCTCAGTCCCTTCAGGGTCGTTGGTCCATCCTGGAGTGTCGTCGCTCCTCCAACTGGAGGGAACTGACGGCGGTTAGTCGGGCTGTGATGGGGTTTCGTGTCATGCTCCTGGGTTGGAACGTTCTGGTGCGTTCCGACAATGTGGTGACTGTGGCGTATCTGAACCATCAAGGGGGGGTCCGTTCGGCCTCTCTGAACGCTGTGGTTGTTCCCCTGTTCTGTTGGGCGGAGGGTCACCTTCTGTCTCTGGCAGTGAATGGTTTGTGGTATGTTATGCATTGATGCTATCGTATTCGGCCACTGGGCGAGGAGCTGCCCAAACAGGTTTGGCTGGAGGCAAGGGAGTCAGTTGGGACAGGTCAGGGGGAAGTCAGGGAGAGGTGGACGTGTCCTTTTAGATCAAGCTCGACCTTACTCAATTGACTTATCATGAGGGCAAGACACAAGATGGATGCCGTTTACAAAATGGAGTCTGAGGGGTCGGAACGGAAACTACGATTTAGGGGTGTTGGCATCCCTCAATCATGATGCAAATGTATAGGGATGATGTCCTAATCATTATCGGTCCGTCGACACCAAATTCGTCATGGTACGTTGATATTTAGTGGCACGGGTATTAGATCTCGATACTGGGATGACGGTAGGGTCCAGATTTTCAGAACCACAGACCCTCCTTTTGCCCTCATATAAGGCAATAACTCATGTTAATCTGAGTCCAAATCTGTATTAATGAATTCGTGGAGATGTTGCTGTAGCATCATTCTGTTGCTCAGTTCGTCCCTTGACACAGGCTTCCTTACACATGGGGTAGCACAGAGGCCACATAGTGCAGGAGCGCACTGTACACACAGGCAGAACATAAACAGAAGCGCTAAGATCATCCCAACGAAGATCAGTGTTTTCCATCCCCAGGCAGTGATCAGGCCCCAGAACCACCCTAGAAGGGACCAATCTCCTTTTTCCACGTGAAGGGAACCAGATATTTCGTGTAGTTTGGAGATGGCCTGGTACACTGTCGGTGCATTATCAGGGATGAAAATACAGCAACTAGATTGGATCACTCTGCATACACCACCACGATCGGCGAGTATGATATCTAGGGCAACTCGGTTCTGAAGGGTCATAAGTCGATCCGACTGAAGCTCGGTTGTCAAGTTGTCAAGGGCTCCGGCCGTTGTAATCACGGCGGATTCAACTATCCTCGATAACTGGCGAATATTCCTGCTGTTCACCATAGGCCCCCAAAATGGCAGAAAACCCTTTGCGAAGTCTGCGAATTCCTGACTCGCGGTGTCGTCTTTACTCACGATACCTCTAACTGTCCTTGTCCGATGGTAATCTGCTCTGGCGTGTAGGTGGGAGGCAGCAGAAATGAGATGAAACACGTGCCTGAGAAGTCAGGGGGCAACCATGTATAGGCTTGGTCGTGGCAGACGAAATACGTGCCTTTGGCTGCTAAGAATATAGGGGAAGTTCGGGAAGCGAACACATATGTTTCCGTGCATATGCTCTTTCCTAATTGTGCTTTGGGATCCCTACCGATACCTTGTAAACATAAGTGACCTCGGTGGGGTACTATCCAAACTGGGCGGGATTTCTTTCCTGTCTGTCCCTTACTCAGGGAAATCCCATTCTTAGTTATGTTCCAACGACTGTATGGAGTGAGTTCATCTTTGGGGATCGTTTGATATGTGTCGAACTCCCTACTCATATTTCTTATCCCTGCCACTAGTGCCTTGTTGTTGGAATCGCTTTCAATGGAACGGGTTGGGTATGGTTCTAGGGCGAACAGGAACATGGTCTGGAAAGCCCACAGAGAACCATAATAACTGAATGGCAGGATGAAGTATGGGATACCCTTATCAGTTGTGTGTGGCATGAGTCCACATATCCAACAGTTCGATGTGTTCATTATGTACTGGTGTTGGTGTAGGAGTTGAATAAATGAGTTGTTTACAAATTTGAGTCTTCTGGCAGACTCGTGTTCAGGTAGAGGGTGAAAGTAGTGTGGAGAAATAGTAGGAGGAGGTGGTGGCCGGGTGTCATTTGAAAAAGTAACTTGGAATACGAATAGAGTATAACCAGTTAAAAACATCGTTATGCTACACAACATTAAAATACATGTTATCAAAAACCTTCTTTTGGCCAGTACAGTGCATAGTTGTCTTTCAATGTTCGTGAATCTGGTAGGTCTCTTTACCCTAGGAAACTCCATCCTCTAGTTGCTGCCCGCGGTGGTAGATTGATTCTGCCAGGGAGTGCACTCTGTTCAGTCCGGGGTAACTCCCTTGGACCAACCAGAACCATTGACCTAAACGTCCCCAGCTGCACTCCCCAGACTTCAACCGCGACCCTAGCAGCAGAACCGGATGGCGGTTCGAAAATCAAAAATGAGCAAGTTTCCTGAGAGTGAGAGAGCTGAAAAATCAAAAATAGTTCTTGGGGGAAGGGAAATCACATTAATTTGCTTTTTATTAGTCTCTTTGTCTTGACCTTAGATTATATTTTTGTTTCCCAGGTACGGTGTGGTCTTCAAACAATGTCTTAGGTTCTGAAGTGTCCAACTGCATTGACGGTGGCACAAGTCCTTGTAAAATATGATCACTCTCCTTTTCGGTACCAGTTTCTTTTAAGCGTGCATCGCTGAAAGGGATGAAGCGAGGTATGGATTCTGTATCGGAGTCGGCAATTCCTTCGTTGACCCACCGGTCGTATGGAAGGGGCAGAGGGACCCGTTTGCAGTGGGTCCCGTGTATCCAACTTTTCTTTCCTTCCACCCGAACGGCTGATCTCGTGGAAAGAAGCACAAGGTACGGTCCGGTCCACCTGGGTTGTTCGTTGTTTGTGCGCCGAAAATTCCGCACCAGAACCCAAGTGCCGGGTTCGATGGAGTGACCTGGATCATCAGAGGCTGGCGGAGAGGAACTGTGAACCTGTTGGTGTAAAACACGTAATTTAGTTGTCAATTCGCACAAATAGTCAAGCAGTACGGGGTGTTCTATTTCGCTGAGTTTCTTTGGCCTTGGCACGCCCCAGACGTTGGCTGGGCGGCCAAACACTATTTCATGGGGGCTAAGTCAGAATCTAGAATGGACGGTCATTCTGGTCGACAGGAGTGCTAGAGGCAAGGCGTCAGGCCATTTAAGACCTGTGCTGGCTTGGACCTTGGCTAGTTTGAGTTTCAATGTGCCATTGTAGCACTCCACTAATCCAGCTGATTGGGGGTGGTTTGCAGCGTGGAATTTTTGGCGTATGCCTAGACACTCACACACTCTCCTCATCACACGTCCTATGAATTCACTTCCATTATCACTCCAGATCATTCTAGGCATGCCGAATCTAGGGAAGAATTATTTGACAAGGGTGTTGGCAGTTGACAAGGCGATATTGTCCTTAAGGGGGTATGCTTCCACCCACCTTGAAAAAGCGCAAACAACAACGAGCACATACTTCAGATTGTTGCACCTCTCCATGTGGATGAAATCGAGTTGCAAAACCTCGAACGGATACGTTGGAGGCGCAAAATGACCAGCTGGAGTTGGGGTTCCCTTACCGGGATTATGCTTCAAACACACCATACATTTTCTGACCACGTTCTCTGCATATTTTGGGATATTGCTATTCTGCCATACTGGGGCCAATAGCTTACATATTCCTTTCGAACTGATGTGCGCAAATCCATGAGCCATTGTTACTACTGCAAGTACATATGCGTTAGGTAATAGCCATCGCTGGTGTTCTGACAATTCGACCCAACAACCATTCGCATCTAACCTACCCTTACTTTCTCTCCATTCATTCACCTCTTTCTTAGTTGCCTCGGCTTGTATAGATTTCACGCTTTCGATGGTGTCCTCACACATTCCCACATCAGTAATCCATCTAGCGGGACCTACAACATACATCCGACTCATTGTGTACCTTGCAGTCTCTTTCGCAACCTCGTCTGCAAATGCATTCCCGCGGCCAACATCGTCTTGAATCTTTTTGTGTGCACTGCATTTCATAATGGCAACTTGTAGTGGCAAGGTCAGTGACTCGAGGAGCTCATTAACTAGCTGACCATGCTGTATCTTTGCACCATGTGACGTAAGGAATCCACGTTCACGCCACAATCTCCCAAAACTGTGAGCCACACCAAAGGCGTATTGGCTGTCAGTGTACACATTCACTCGCTTTCCTTTCGCCAACACACATGCTCTTGTAAGTGCAATTAGCTCTGCAGCTTGTGCAGAATTGTGGGAAATGCGCGCGGTCTCTATAATGGTGTGTAATGTTGTTACGGCATAGGCTGCAGTTGTATCACCATTTTGCAACTTGAAACATGAACCATCAACCCATAAAGTAGCATTGCATTCAGGAAGGGGAGTGTCCTGTAAGTCTACTCTCCCTTTTGTCTCTTCTTCTGTCCTAAAGCAGCAGTCATGTTTATCAATCTCGTCTGTTTCTGTCGGGATGGGTAGTAGCGTAGCGGGGTTGAGTGTATCACACCTCTTTATGTGGATGTGACTTGCTAACAGTGTAAGTTCGTAACTGGATAGTCGAGCGCTAGTGAGATGTTGTGTCTTCGTCCTGTACTCCCAAGGGAGAACAGTACAAAGTCGCATACAATCTCTTTAGTAAATCCAAACCTAACAAATTTTCACCGCAACCTGTTGTCAAAATGAGGGGTGCTTCTAATTCGCATGGGCCAACAGAAAGGGATATAGGACTAGAGATCGGGTTTCTAACAGGGGCGCCAGAGAAACCTACTGAGACATTCATTTCGCCAGACAAAGGTGCGCCAGGAAGTTTTGAGTGCATAATAGAACTTTTTGTAGCACCAGTATCCAGCAGAAATGGCTCTGACACTCCTGAGGCAATCACCTCGACATAAGGTCCATTCTGATCTACTGGAACTGAAACGACTCCCTCTCTTTGTCCATGGCTGTCCTAGCAATCATTACCCTCATTTTCGTGTTCGGTGTAATAGTCGTCAGCATAGTACTGAGCTGACCTAAACGATGCAGTATTCTGTTGGTCAAAGCTGTTCATGGAATTCTGAGGCGGAAAAGAAGTTGTATTCTGGGTGAAATTTCCACGGCTCCTACCTCTAGGGACATGTTGAACACCTCTTCCCCTTACACCTGAAACGCCGTTTAAACGTCGCGCAAGAGCCGGACAATTACCTTTAAAATGACCCTCTTCCTTGCAATACGCACATTGATTCGGGCCATACGGAAGACGCTGATGGGAAAACTTGTTTTCTTGCGCGTTTCTCGAATACTGCTGTTGTGGTTGATAATTGGGCTGACTAGCCGTGCGAGGCGGATAGGCCTGCTGGAGAAGAACTTTAGTTTTTAAATCTTTCGTCTTTTTGTCTGCCTTATCTAGCTCGTCTTTGCGCCTATTTTCATAGTACTGGGCTGTAGCTAAAATCTGCGCTGACGTAGAGACAGCCCAAGCACTCTCTGAATCTTTTAGTTTAGTACACAGTTCAGGAAGCAAATTATGTACGAATTTGTCTACAAACAATCTTTGACCACCCTCGGTAGCCATATCTTGACCACTATGATCGGTGAAAGTCTCCTCAAATCTCGTGAAAAAGTCAGACACATTCTCATCCTTCTTCTGCTTGCACGCAGATAGCTTGTCCCAGTTTACCCGTAACTCAGGCATTAATGTTTTCATGTACGTGATAATTCTACCGGGAAGTTCGGCTATTAACGACTCAGGTTTAGAACCACCAATTTGTCTAGCATCTATAGCGGTAATATTAGCCCATGAATCACCTAGTTCTTGGTCATGGTCTGTATGACGAATTTTACTCCATAAGGGATGTGGGACAACATTCCCAAACAACATGTCTACATCTGCTAAATTCATTATGCATGAGTTTGCAGTCTGCGATAACTCCTTATAATAACCAGTCGGGTTTTTACGGGGATCAGGTAGTGTCTGCTTGAGCGCTAAAACTTCTGATCTTTTCCAGGGGACATGTACCCATACATGCTGGAAATGTGGCAGAATTGGCGGTACTACATTCGCATCGCCTTCCCTCCAAACCGGAGGAACCTCTCTCATGGGGTACTGTCTCGCTCTTTTCCTACCTGATACGTCGTCTTGGTACAGTGATCTAGAGACGTTTCCCTTACTCCTATAAGAGAGCAACAACTCTATCGCTGTCTCAACATCTGCACCTGTAATCATACCTTCATGGAACTTAAAACGCGTACGCCATAGTTCGTCCATTGTATATTTGGGATCATTCGTCTCCAAATCTTCGCACAGATATACACACATCTCTTCGAATACGTACCTCTGAGTGGGTGCATTCCATTGACGGAAAACTTCCATAACAGACTGAACATCATATCTAACAGTATCCGCAATCCATTGGCGTGCTAGTTCATTCAGCACTTTTCTTTCCTCATAATCAGGCAGTTGACTACGTAACTGTCTATCTTCTGTTTTAGGGGTCGTTTTAGGCGACCCAAAGAAAGGTGAAAGCAGACCAGTGACGGTACCTGTCACTCTTTGTCTAATAGAAGGAGAAGCTTGCGGAGGGGCAAATGCATCAGAAAAGACAGGCTGAGGCGAAGAAGAAATCGAGGCCATAGCAGAGGAAGCTGAAACAGTGGCAGACGTAGTATCATAGGGAACAGTTGGAGCTGTAGGCAAAGTGGTAGAAGTAGATGGAGTATGTAGCAAAGATGGCGGCCCTTGAGAAGGCTGCGCCGGAGAAGTAGAAACCAGCTGAAGAGGAGCTGGCGTTCGTGCAAGAGCTGGGTTACGTGCGCCGGGGCGCGGTATAGTAAAATGCTTTGGTGGTGCGGTAGCGTCTAACGCATACGGTGGAGGTGAGCTCAATAATTGGGACATTAATGGATCTTTCTCGGATCTTTTCTCTTGACCTCGTCTCTCATTTGGTAACATCGGGTAGCATTTATCTACTGCTAGTTTCTTGCTCCTAAGTATTTGTTCGCTTTCTTGCTCTTCCTCGTTATCCCTGTATGCAACGGCAGCTTGCACCATTGACATACCTCTTTTATTCCTTTTTGCTAATTTTATTTCTTTCTGTTTGGCTTCTTTGCGCCATAAGCGAAAAGAGTCAAACATCGCCGGCCGGGCTTTTTTCTTGAACAATTTGACCTCTAGGTTGTCTAAGATTTCTGGGTCAAAACTACCATATTGGGGCCACTTTAAAACACCATCCTTGCGGGTGTATTTTATCCACACTTCATTATATGTGATAGGACCTACGCCATGCTTCACATAGAGCTCATACGTTGGAGTTCCAATCGGAGGAACCGGACAAGAATCCTCTAATCGGGAGTCCTTACTACAACCAAGACAAAACAAGTTTCCAAGTCTGCTAAAACAAGGCATCTTTGCTCACTCGTGTAGCTTCAAACTTCAAAGGATTTATCGATTACGATATTTCTCGTGAATACACGAGTCCTTCGGCTTTGGGGCTTGCAAGTACCAAATCAAAGCGTATCTCAAGGATACCAAAAACTAAGGATCAAACTAAGGACTGGGAGACGCTCCACTTATACTTAACTGAAGTATCTGTAGATCGGTGACGTCGCTAGAAGACTCGTCTATCGTTTCGCTCTACCAAGGATCACTGGGTCCAAAACAAGGCGATAGTCAGGGCAGCAGTCCTTCGTAGCCGTCGGGACGCGGGGAACCTCGCAGCAAAGACCTTCGGAACCACGTCGACATACAGGGGTCGCTGAAGTGGCTGGCCGTCCTCTGGAATTTTCACACGAAGCTCCTCACGAACATCTGGCTTGGACCGTCGCCGCTTGATACCGCCCCGAGTTGGGCGGCAACTGAGGTGCCGGGTTTTTAAGAACCCGGTGGTGCCAGGGAATAACACCCGAAGACCTCTGAGTTCTCCCTTGTTCCGGACCACAGAAACACGGAGTCTTCTAGTCGCAGTCAGAGATCAAGTTTTATTGGCAGCTACCAAGTAACATGTGTCCGAGAAGCACGACCACGCGGATCGTGTGTTCTCAGGAGACTGTTCGTTTTTACAGAACAAGCCTTCTCCTTATATACAGAAATAATAGCTGCAAGCAAGAATTCTTGAGTTTATGATATGGCTGTACACATATTTCTACAACAATACAAAGAGCGAAGTCATGTAGGCAAGCCCATATTTTGGACGTCCCGTTCGTGATAGATTACCCAGCCAGTCCCGGAACTCACATCAGATATCGATGAAACCCCAATAAAGAAGGGCACCTCCTAGTCATAAAACTGGCCATAAACAAGGAACGCGGACAGGTGTGTGTATGTGTAGAAAACATGATCTGTACGCGGTGAATGGTTTGTGGTATGTTATGCATTGATGCTATCGTATTCGGCCACTGGGCGAGGAGCTGCCCAAACAGGTTTGGCTGGAGGCAAGGGAGTCAGTTGGGACAGGTCAGGGGGAAGTCAGGGAGAGGTGGACGTGTCCTTTTAGATCAAGCTCGACCTTACTCAATTGACTTATCATGAGGGCAAGACACAAGATGGATGCCGTTTACAAAATGGAGTCTGAGGGGTCGGAACGGAAACTAAGATTTAGGGGTGTTGGCATCCCTCAATCATGATGCAAATGTATAGGGATGATGTCCTAATCATTATCGGTCCGTCAACACCAAATACAATACGTCATGGTACGTTGATATTTAGTGGCACGGGTATTGGATCTCGATACTGGGATGACGGTAGGGTCCAGATTTTCAGAACCACAAGGGTCCCTGTCGGATGATGAGGACTTGGTTTCTCGTCTTCTCCGTGGGTTTTCCCTTTCTCGTGCTGTGTCCAGGCCTTCCTTTCCCTTGTGGGATTTGCCTTTGGTCCTTCGGGCTTTGCTGGATCCTCCTTTTGAGCCCTTGTCGGACATGGACTTGTAGTTTGTTACCTTGAAGTTGGTGTTTCTGGTGGCCATCACCTCTGCTCGACGCCTTGGTGAGTTCGGGGCCTTGATGGCGCGTGAACCTTTCTTGTCCTTTTCGGAGGGTGGGGCGGTTCTTCGCCTTGATTCTGCTTTCGTGCCTAAGGTCGCTTCTCAGTTTCACCGGGCCCAGGAGTTGGTCTTGCCTGCTTTGGGCCCTGATTTTGATTCCCCGGGGGGTCCTTGTTGGTCCTTGCTGGATGTGTGCAGGGCTCTGCGTGTGTATCTGGAGCGCACTTCTGCCTTTCGTGTTTCGGATTCCCCTTTTGTCTCCTTTGGGGCTACTTCACGTGGCCGCAAGAAGGCCTCCTCTGTCTCGATTGGTAGATGGCTGAAGCAGGTCATTTCTTTGGCCTACTCTCTTTCTGGTTCCCCTCCTCCGGTGGGTGTCCAGGGTCGTTCTACTAGAGGGGTGGCGGCGTCTTGGGCTGAGGTCCGGGGTGTTCCTCTCTCTGAGATTTGCAGGGCGGCCACTTGGGCTTCTCCCGATACTTTCATCCAGCATTATCGCCTTCCCAATTTGCTGGGTGTGGAGGGCGGTTTTGCTTTAGGGGTGTTGGGTTGTGCTCTCCCTTGATTTCTGTATTTCCAATAAATCTCTGGGTTTCTGTGCTGTCCTGGTGGTTTGTTGTGTTTTTTCTTGTGGATGAATGCCGGGTTGCTGCTTGGTATGTCTCACTTGTAGACGAAGGTGTCGAGGACGGAGGGACCTGGGGGTAATGTCCTATTACGTATGGTATGGTAATCTTCATTACTCCGGGTCCCGTAGTCCTCAACACCTTTGTGACTTCTCTCCCTCCCTCCCTTTGTGTGCCGGCCTTCATCTTGGGTTTGGTATTTCAGAGGGAATGCTGGGACATGTACCCTTTTGTACTCCCGGCGGGAGGGGGGTGGGGGTAAATCCAGTATTTCTTCTTTCTTTTTTTCTGTCGGAAATAGAATTATCTTACTTGTAGACGAAGGTGTCGAGGACTACGGGACCCGGAGTAATGAAGATTACCATACGTAATAGGACATGTGTGTGTGTGTGTGTGTGTAAGCATGTGTGTGAGTGTGAATGTGGGTCAAAGGGTGTGTGATGTCACTTCTGCTACCCCAGGCATTTTTGTGAAGTTTAGTCCATGCTACTTAGATCCCACGTGAGAAGTTCTATGACGAACCAAAAGACCTGTAGGGACCAGGAAGTGCAGCTGCTAGGGGGGGGGGGGGGTCATTGGGGAGTACTGTTTACTGTAACACTCTAGGTTGATTGCCTTTGCACTACCCACACGAGGAGGCCTGCCTTTTGGAGATAACTCTGATAGAGGACACCAGTTTCTCATGTTGTCCATTTCACATCAGATCGATTAGTACTGTCTGCCAGGCTGAAGGTGGTAATTCTCCATGCCTCAAAGCCTCACTGCATCAATCATCCACAAGCAAGAAATACTACTCTACACTACCCAAACTACACACCCCAGTGCAGAAGGAATGTATGACGTTACAACGCATGCTTTACCACGCATGCTGTTACAACGCAGGTTTTACTACGCATACCATTACAACGCATTACACTTGGGGGTGCTGGATAGTGAATAGTTTAATTTACTATTCTAACTCCAGTCCCCGTGGATAGTAGGGAAGGTGTTGGATAGTAAATTAAACTTATTTCCTATCCTAGAGCGCCCCCCAGTGTAATGCGTTGTAATGGTATGCGTAGTAAAACCTGGGTTGTAACAGCGCTGCGTGGTAAAAGTTTAGTTGTAATGGTTGTAAAACAGCTTTTTTTCTATGTTCATGTTCATGTTCTTCATCAGCCTTCACTCCTTTCTGTTCCCTTGTCCACTCCTCTTCCCACCCCCTCTCAATCCCTTCATACTCTCACTCCCCCTCTCTTCACCCCACCTCTCTCTCCTAACTTTTAATATTCATTTTCCACTTAATTTTATCTCTCTGTTTCTTGCCACCTTAGCCCGGTTGAATGCATTATCATACTGTAACTCTTTTTCGCTTAATTGTTAATGTTATCTCATTATGTTCACCATCCTTGTAAAGCGCTCTGATACTCTTGGGTCCAGTAGCGCTATATAAAACCTTTGAAAATAAAATAAAATAAAAATAAAATATGTACTCTACCGCCCTCTGAAGTAGTCCATGGTCAACTAACCCCCTTTGCCCTACTCCACAAACATGTCTGCAGAATCACTGTGGAAGCTACTAGTTGGTACGCTTTAATCCACGTGGTCAAGGCGCTATGGCAGAAATGCTATCAAATAGGAGGTCACACCAATTCTGCACGTATGTTTGTCTGTCCAATATACCTGAATTCTTCATATCCCCACCAGTTCTTCCAATCTCGCAGGTAATGTCTGCTAGTTCAGTCTTAGACACTGTCTAAACAGGCTCTTTTTTTATCACTCTTATGTCTATTGCTCTGCACCCTTTAATTGTTATTTCCAGCGAGACAGTGAAGTACAGGAAGAGATGTGGCCCTTCATAGTTCATTCAGCATCATGCCTTATCTCCCGGCCAGAGCACTCCTGTGATCCCAGAGGGCAAGAAACTAGACGGTGTTCATGCAGCCAGGCAGATACCCAGAGGGCCCAGGAGCATGCAAGATCAGTGTCTACCTGCAGAATACCCCAGAGCCCCCTCATGCTAGGTGCACAGAATTTAAATGAAACCACATGTGGAACTGCACAGAATCTCACTGAGAGCCAAGCCTCAAGCTTACAGGGATTCATGGGTACTTACATACATACTGCCCGTGATGCTGACTGCACCTGTACTCGGTCTGCATTGGGCACGTTTCTGTACGGTGCCCCAGCTGTGGCTCAGGCTCTACATTTCTATTTCCACATGGATAGAACATTCTTTTTTCATTAATAAGCAAGGCCTGCATACCTTTAAAGTGCATTCATGATTTATTTATGAAGGTTCTATGATCGGGAAATCCCTTAATATTACCCTTACAGATAAAAAATGGCGAAAATGTAATTACTCACGGATGCATTTGCCTTGCATCAATGAAATAAGAGGGGGTGTAATGATGGGTAAATAGGTACCAGTATATGTTTATGTGTATTTATTACTATATTTTATTATGTTTTTATATAGCGTAGCTCAGCTCGAAATACGGGGTAATTGTGTTTCACATAAAGCAAATCAAACAAGCATTGGCAAAGGAAATATGTCTGGCTATGGCATACCAGTGCAATGATTTTTTTTTTTAAAGTTTGTGAATTAATATGCCCCAAAAAGAAAAAGGAATAAAAGAAAACATTTCGCCACTTAAATGTGGCTGTTGTGTGATTGCAATGAAAATAAGTGACATAGAGAAAAACAAAGCTTTCAGTTGTACCATGCATTTCGTCATGTCTTTTTTGTGGCGACAAAGAAAGAAATCATCTCCCAATGTAGCACTGAAATTGCAGGCCGCTACAACGTGACAATGTCATTCAAAAGCAATAAAAAAAATATATAATATACAAAAATAAAATTCAGAAGCACACTTTGAAAGAGCTTCATCACTGAAGACAAGAATTATTGTAAATCTGATGTGAACAGTGTGCCCAGGTATTGTGCATTTACTCAAAGTGAAAGGAGTTAATGGGTAAAGGCCGACCCATTGCCCAGTGCTGTAAGATGTGGTGGGCGGAAGCAAAACGTGATTGACAATTCAACAGACCAATGAATGAAGTCTGCTGATCAAACGCCCCTCTCTGTATGTTTATTATGTTTGGTTTTTCTTTGGAAAGCAGTATGGCGAGGCATCAGGGGGGTTACACAATAGCATGTTACAAGCAGGAGGTCTATTATGGCAGAGAAGCGATGTTACCTTAGGAAAGCACAGGATCCCTTATGCGGCAGTGCCACATCACTGGAGATTGTCCTCCCCCAACCCCCACCTGTGTTTGCGGATCCCACAACAGCTGCCAGGGCTCATCCATAATGCACACTGGGCCCTGCTGACACAGTCTATCTCATGACCATAGAGAGAGAGGGAAAGAGCGTCGGTGGCCAGGAGAGGAGAGAAGTACGGAATCCAAGGAGGGTAAAAAAGACACTATGGAATAAGTAGGGCCTGGGTTCCAGACCTTTCATTCTCAATCCCATAACCCCTCCACATCCATGAGCTCCCGCGAGAGTTCACGCACTGCAGGGGCAGCTTATCTCTGACTGGAAGATTGACAGGTTTAAAGGATCATATACCAAACAATAAGGAAACGCAGCGGGAACCCACAGCACAGAAGGGCCCTCCCCAGTGCCCTGCAGTCTATGACCAATAATTATTTTAAACAAATAAACACATGTCGGTGCATTCTAAGAAAACCTTGATTGGAAATAAGGGCACAAACTACATGCCAAGGTACAAAGGAGTTTCATACAAACACACCCATGCAAAAAGAACATATGGAAATGCATTTCACAAGTATGCAGAACCTTGGCTTTGTCAATGGTTGTTAGTTGCATAAGCTAAATTAGCAGCATATTTGGCTTGTATATAATATTGAAAAGGCAACCACTAACAGCCCTAGTGACACCAAGACAATGTTGCTGCTCTTGATTTTCAAAGAGAGTAGGGAAATACAGAGAGAAAATGACTCTTTAACCCCTTCGCTGCGGCGGCTATTCCGCCGCAGCGCTAAGGGGGCGGGGCGGCGGTCCCGTGCTCATGACGGAACCGCTCCGTCACGGCACGCGGGTGAGCTGTGCTTGTGATGGAACGGTTCCGTCACGGCCCCGCCCGCTCAATAGAACGTGCCGCACAGGCGCGAAATCAGCGCCGCGCAGGCGCGGCGGCGGGGCCGTGACAGAACCGTTCCGTCACCAGCACAGCCCACCCGAGGCTTGTGACGGAACGGTTCGGTTCCCTGGTCTTAGGGTTCCATCTGCACAAAGACACAGGACCGTGTGACAACCATTAGTACACACACACACGAGGTATATATACCCAGGCACTGGACATTGATGGAGTCACATGTACAGGCACACATGATCTCATCTGCACAGACACAGGACCTTGAAAGAATCATATGCACAGGCACACATACAAGGCTTCATAGGACACTGATAGAGGTACATGAACAGGCACACATGGCCCCAATCAGTCATAAGCAGAGACACAGGACCTGAGGTCATGTGCAACAGAACACATGACCTCAGGTATTTATATGCGCAGAGACACAGGACTAGATAGTACCATGTATATTCAGTGGTACACTGACAGAATATTCATCCCCTAAACATCACAATACAAAATATCACTACCAAAAAATTGATTAAAAATATCGTCTTCATATCTTTATAATGGTGAGTACTAAAATATTGGGATTTTTTTTCTTGATGTAATTAATATCAGTGTAATAAATATCGTTTATAAATATAAATATAAATAAAATAAACTAATACATATTAAATAAATTAAATAATAACGTTAATAAAAAAAATGTTTTAACAAATATAACAAATTAACTGAATTTTAAAAAGTTTAACACACATATATAATAATTAATATATGTAGTTACATATATCTACTTAAAAACAATTTTTAAACTAATAGTTTTAATTTATACTATAATGTCAAAATTAATAAATAATGTAATATTATAAAAAAGATATTTCCACATATACAAATAAAATAAATTGGTTAAAAACAAACCATTCTAGGGGGGCGTGGCTTGCGCGCCGGACGGTGAGGACGCACTCTCCGTGAGCTCCGCGACGGACTTTCTTCACCGATGCCGTGAGAGCGCTATTCCCTGCTATCTGGACGTCTGAGGCGGCTCCACTGTCGGCGGAAGGCTTCGCGACCCTGATGTTGCCGACAGACCTGGATTTCATGCTTTGTGGAGTCTGCATGCATAGCGGTAACTTTTGCTTTTGACGCGACGCGGGCGGCTGCCATTTTGGACGCTGAGCCCGTGTCGTCGTTCTCCTAACCGCTACGACTCCTTGCCTCTTTATTTGGCAATATCCTTCTGCTCTGTCCATCTTTTCCACCAATATGGCATTTTATTTGCTGCTGCTTGCCATTTCCTGCCCTTTATTTTTTTTTAACGACTGACTCAGTAGTCTCTGACAGAAAAAGGTGCCACCATTTTCTCAATGTCGCATTTGGCCTGACAACTCCTTTCTCTTTTCCATTATGCCACAAGTGTTGCTGTTTTCAGCATATCGCTTCACTTATCTCATGCCCTACTTATTATCATTGTGCTTTATGAGGATGGATATTTTCAAGTTTTAACGCTACTTATCACTAGCGTATCTCCTCATACCTCAGTGCCATCTGTTTATGAGACCTGCGATTTTCATTCAACTGGCTCTGTCTCTACTACTAGATACCATCTACTGTGCAATATCCTTCTTGCTGTTTTATTCTTTGCCACGCCTTTTGGCCCATTTTGGCCCCTGCTCACGCTTATACCATGGCCAATGACTCCAAACTGTCACAAACTGGTACCAAACCCAAACGGCTTAAGAATGACCCGCCTTCTCCCATTAAGTCTTCCTCTAATCCTGTTCTGGACTCAATCCTTGAGGAGGTTTGTGGCCTCCAACCGTTAATGAGTGCGACTAATGACAGGCTTAAACAGATAGAAGACCGTTGGGTACTTATGGAGGGCAAAGTCTTAAATTTGGAGCAAAGGGTTAGTGACATTCAAGATATCTCGACTAAAATCCCTCTCCTAGAGCAAGAAATACACAAACTTAAGCTGCACACGGAAGATTTGGAAAATCGTAATCGAAGAAACAACCTACGAGTTTATGGTATTCCGGAAAATTTGGAAGGTCCTGACATGGTGTCTTTTTTACAAAAATTTCTACAAGAACTTTTGGATCTCCAACCTGCGTCACACCCTTTGAACATTCAAAGAGCTCACCATCTTGGCCGTCTGAATTCTGCCTCTAACAAACCTCGTGGCATTACCATGCTTTTTCTGGAATTCACTGAGCTGATGACTGTTTTAAAAGCTGCCAGGCTGAAACGTCATCTCCAGTGGTCTGGTCACAACATATTCATCTCGCAAGACCTTTCGACTGCGACTAATGCCAGACGCAAAGAATTCCTGAATCTACGGCCTCTTATGCGACAACTTCACATTCAATATGCCATTCTTCATCCATGCTTCTGCAAGATCACTCATAATGGACGGACCCACTCGTTTGATGATCCTCAAAAGCTCCATGCTTATCTCCAGAATGTTTCTTCTTCGACGATGGACCCTGTTGCTTAATCTTATTTCTTGTTATTTTTCTTAATGTTCTTACTTGATGTTTTCTTTTTCCTTCTACCTTTAACTATGTACTTCCATCCTCTGTCTCTGTTTTGTCTCTTTCGTCTTTATTCATATTCTCCTGTTTTTCGCTCTTACAATCTTCTTTTTACTCTTTTTTGTGTCCTTTTTTCTCGGATGCTCGTGGGGATGTCTACCCTACCCAGTGTATCCGTACCCTGGATGTTTTTTTTCTTCCGTTATCTCTCCGATCAGGCGTCTGTGCCTTGATCTGGTTACTTTCCTCTGTCCTTTATCTGTTCTCTTTTCTACCTTTCCTCTTATCTCTTTTCTCTCTTCTCTTCTTACTACATTCCTTTTCCTTTTCTTCACTGCTCCATATTTTTAGCTTCCTCTGCAATCTCTTTCTCGAATATTCTCCTTCATGGTGTTTTTCGCTCTTTTGACCAGATTTTATATTTGTGCTATGAGTATTTTAAGAACTGTCTTTACACGTATTTTATGTCATTGTTGTTTCCCTTTTTGTAGCGCTTACCTTGCCATGTTTTCTCTCCACGTGTCGTCCATCACCCCCCTCCTCAATGGTGTGTAATTTTGTCTCATGGAATGTACGAGGTCTTGGTCACCCTGTCAAGCGTCAAAAGGTATTGTCTCATTTATCCAAAATTGGCTCTCAAGTTGTTTTTCTTCAAGAAACGCATTGTTCTGATGTTGAATCACTCAAGTTAAAAAGACAGTGGGTGGGCCAGGTTGTATTTTCTCCGGCTCTTCTTAGAAAAGGGGGGTTGCTATTTTATTTCACAAAGCTTTGAATGTACAGATTATTTCCTCTCAACATGATGACGAAGGACGTTGGGCAATGGCTAAGGTTGTTATCCATAATAAGACACTGGTTCAAAGCCATGATTTCATCCATTGACTGCCCTGATTTTGTGATTGCAGGTGATTTTAACCAATGGTTGGACCCTTTTTCTGATAGACTATCCTCCAGTAAATTTCAACCCGACAAATCTCACAAGAGCTTCCAAACTGCCATTGCCTCGCGTCCTTTGTATGATTCTTGGAAGTTATGTAACCCTGATGTGTTGGAATATACCTTTTTCTCTCCTGTGCATCACACCCGTTCTAGAATTGATTACATTTTGGTTAGTAAATCCTTACTCCCCTCCATTCAAAAATCTGCAATAGGCTCCATTTTTATTTCTGACCATGCCCCTGTTTCTACCTCCCTTGATCTTTCCCTTATCTCCTCCAAATTTAGTCGTTGGAAATTTAACGCCTTTCTTCTCTCAGACTCGGTTTTTTTGAAGGAAAGTGCGTAATTTTTAATGAATTTTTTACCTTTAATGATCCCTCTGACACTTCCATTCCTAACAATTGGGATGCCCCTAAAGCTGCGTTTCGAGCATTTACTATATCCTATGTTGCTAAAAAGAAGAAACTCAATAGAGAAAAGTACAATGAACAACTTCGTAAAATCAAACTCCTTGAGCATTTGTATTTCTCTTCTAAATCCCCCTCCTCCCTTCAAGATTTGATCGTCGCCAAAACAGAACTCAATAAGATTATTGTTGGAAACCGGCTATTTCTGGTAGGCTAAGGCTTATGCCAAAGCCAGGCAGAAACCACCATTCCAGTCAGGGCAAGGAAGTCACACGCCAAGATAACCCCTGCTCGCCCTCTAGGTAGCATGGCGCGGGCAGTCTAGGCTAAACTCGGAGGCGATGTGTAAAGCATTTGCGTCAGCGCACAACAGCAACAACATACTAGGTACACCACAAAAGAGACTCCACACAAGGTTATATTAAAATAACTTTTGTATTGTCAAAACATATCAGATAGAAATCACGCATGTACATTGTGCCAACTGGCACGGCAATATTCACAAGGGATTATTTACAAGACAGGGCCACATGGGCCACTGTCTGAATCAACACTTTGCAGATATAGAAATACTTGTCAGAAATTAGAATAAAAGTATATAAACTTCACTGTAACACAAAGCAACAGTTATAGATCACACCCAGTAACTACTGGGAACAGGTAAGTACCACCTACGCAACCCTACACTCCTTGGGAGACTGTCACGCAGGGGACCAGGACCTCACTAGGACCACCTGTACTAAAAGAACAACCCCCTAAGTATCACACAGCATTTAGGGGTCTAAGAAAAGAACACATTACCCATGATGCAATAACCTACATTCAGAGGAGTAATAAAGAGAAACACAGGATGCCTAAAGCATTCAGAGGTGTTATGAATAAAGCACATGATGCAATAAAATACATTCAGGGGTGCAGCGCAAGAAGACACATGATGACTAAACATTCAGAGGTGCAGCGCAGGAAAAGTAAGACACATTATGCATAAACCTACACGTTCAGAGGTGTCAAGAGTAGAGCAATAGCGCAAGAATCACATGATGTCTAAAAACATTCAGAGGTGTAAGATCAAGGTGCGTAATCATACTAGATGCATTACATTTCCTAGCACCACATCACAATGCGCACAACTCACATTAGGCAGATACTATCACATGAGCCACTACCTGTGGCAGTCCCTAGGCCCACTGGCCTTGTTGGGGCTCAGACGCCCTGAGTCTCAGTGTCAGGGTGCGCTGCCATGCAGCGCCAGTCTCAAAGTATAAAAAGCCTAAACGTGGCAGGTGCCCACAAAGTGCTGGGCACCTGGAGAACAACAAACTTGCGCCCGGGCCCTCACTGGCCCTTAGGCGCCAACTGCGCCACTGATGGAGCCACACAGGCTCTGGGCATATCACACATGCCCCAGACGTTGGAGCCACACAGACTCTTAAAACAATGATGCCCCCAGGAGCCTCACCGGACTCTAGTCCTCACACTCGGGGGCAGGAGGGGACGAGCACCGACAATATGCCCCGAAGCCCCCCCCTCTCGAATATGGCCCTCTCTGGAGCCAAACGGGCTCTACACCCCGTTGGGGCGGCCCGCTGCCATCTGGGGCCGCCCTGAAGCAGTGCCTCTAACCCGGCACCAACACGAAGCAATGCGGGCCCTCAAGAGCCCCTCGCGGGCTCTTTGCTCACGGTGGGGCGACCCACTGCCATTCGGGGCCGCCCTTCCTTGGTGCCTCTACCGGCACCACGAGAACCCATCTGCTCCCTCACGGAGCCGCAGCATCACGGAGCCCCCGTCTCACCCGGTCCACACGGAGCCCCCCAGCCCTTCAACTCACCGGGCCTCAGGGGCGGCTCCTCCGGGCGGCGGCTCTCTTCGTCTGGCCAGCGCGGGGCTCCTCTTCCACCACGGAGCCCCGCCGGGCCGCTCAGCCGCTCGCGGCCGCTCTCCTCTCGCTGCAGGGCTCCCTCGGCACACGGGAGCCCTGTTAACCGGCCGCCACCTTTCTCGTCTTCCCCATTCTTCCACGGCCTCAGGGGCGGCCCAGCCAATCGCGTCGCGGCTCCTGCGACGAGCCCCTCATGACGCGAGGCCGCCAACCAATGGCAGCGCGGCCTCGCCGATGACGCGACTACCACCGGCCAACCAGAGCGCGTCCCTCCTCGGGTCTCGTCCAATCCGGTCGCGGCCCCTTCGTGGTTTGTTTTCACCGCGGCAGATCGAGGTGGGCACTCGTAATTGATTAAGTAAATACGGCCAGGAATCCTCAGCGCCTCCAGCGCTATAAGCGAGCACCAAAAGCGCTCCTAAGCACTAGAAAGTCCAGCGACAGCGCTCTCATGCGCTTGGGGGAAATGAAGCGCTCCAAAGCGCTAGACAGCAGGCAGAGCGCTCCCAGGCGCTCAAGGCGAAGCCCAGCGCCTCTAGGCGCTAGAAACCAACTCCAGCGCTCTCCACAGGAAAAGGGCAGCTTCTCCATGCTGCCATGGTCCCAGAACTTCCCCAGGGGCAAAGCCAAGTCCCCCCTTCAGCCCAGGCAGGCAGAAGGGTCCCCCAGGAGTCCAGGAATCCAGGTGTCCAGGGGCTGGGCAGCGCCCAACCCTGGTAGATCCCAGTCAGCCACAAGAGCAAAGACAAGAACCCTTTGGAAGGAGACACCGTCCCTTCTTATACACAGAAATGCCTTTGAATTACTTTGAAGCTTTCGTGCAAGGGGCCCTGAGTACGGGAATGTTTCTGGTTACGTCTCCCTGACAGCTTCAGGGCCAGAGGTGACAGTGGGCCGCCAGGATGGAGAGCCAGCAGGGTGGGCGGCAGGCACAGCCCGGCACCACCAGACGCTCTTTCCTCCCATCCCTGACAGCAGAGGGGCCTTTCATCTACCCCCTCCTCCGGGGCCTTGCAGACCCTGCAGACCCTGTTCTACTCAAACCAGACAGTCCATCTACCAACAGGCCCAGGCATGCCTGGGCCAGGCCCATCAGCCAATCACGTGCTAGCAGACTCACTACACAATTATGCCAACTTCTAAAAGTGGCGCTTCTAGACTACACACAGCCATGCCGCATACACCATTCTGCAGCATTCATTCTCACGAGTTCATACATATCAAACTCGCCCCTGCACTCCCCACGCATCAGGAATCTACCATGGGCATACATATTCCCCATTCATTCCTATGGGAGGGCAGGTCACTCACCATCCATACACAGAAAGCACACGCACTTTATACTGTACCACAGTGAAAAAGTGCGCAGAGGCCTACAATCACCAATCCAGGTTCCAAAAACAGGCTAGGAAAAAGCAAAAAGTCACGGGGTAAACCTGCCCAAAGGACCGGGTCCAACACATCCCCCTTCCAGCCAAAACGCAGGGTAGACCAATCACTACACTGATGGTCTTCAATGCTTTGGGCGACAAAACCACGGAGACGGGCCTGCAGGGCAGGGCCCCCTTACAGTTTTTCGCCACTCTGAACCCACAGGGATTTCCCTCAACAAAAGCTCTCTGACACAACTAGGATACCCCACTGGTACACACTAGTCATCCACAGCCAGGACCAGGCCCTAGGCCATCCAAAGATCACAGGTCCTAACCAATCCACAGAGTGGGGGCAGAAGCCCCTGGCACACAATAGCCTGTCTCCACTCTCTCCCTCAGGGTAGCTACACTACCACTGATCCTACAACCTAGGGACCACACCCTCAGGCTGACTAGAAGTCACGGCAAGAATGCCCGATCCTACCTCTACTCCACCAATGTTAGAACGCGGGGTCTCTAGTTGGCAGAGGTAAGTACCTTAGACCAAGTAGGGACCCTTGCTTCCAGTCAGGGTGAAGGAATAACCCTCACAGGGAAGCACTCACCAGAACACAACTCTCCTACCAGATCAGGACCTCACTCCGTCACTGGTCTACCACCTGGAAACGATTCCACTTCTGAGGTACAAAGCACACAGCACAGTCCCTCTTCAAGCAGGTGGGTGGACACAGCACACAGCAAAGTCCCCTTTCCTCTACCTTAGTGGAAACAACAAACTGCAGGCGGGCCCCAGAACACACAGCAAGGGCAGCCCCCTCGTTCTCTTCAGCTGATTCACTTTGGTAGAGTTCCTCTTGACCTAGAAGTTTCCTAATCTCCCAACCTAGGATTTACACCCTTAAGTTGCACCGGGGTCAGAAGTACACCGTCCTTCTGCACCCCCTTCCAGTTCCACTATCACAGGCACAGTATGTCTCAGGCTAGACAGAGCACACGCCAGCGGCGTAGCAGCGACACACTCTCCTCCCACCGGGGTCAGAAGTAAGGACACCGTCCCTCTGCACCCCCCTCCAGAGTCCTGCACCCTCCCACCTGGGAGCGGTACCCCTGGAAGCCAACAACCGGTCAGGACACTGATTACCGATGCCCTTCCCTCCAGGTCAGGCTGAACCTGAACCTGGCCTCCCCCCTCCTCGGGGAACGACCTCCAGAGGCCCCAAAAAAAAAAATGGTCAAGCACTCTAGACGGTCAAATGCTCAGCGAGCCAGGACTTCTGCACCCTCCACTTAGGAGCGGTAAAGCCCAACACTAGGACCGCGGGAGTTCTGGTTACAGAAACTCCCCGTCCTCTAGACACAGGAAGATCCTCTTCAAATGACTTGTAAGTACAGCCTAGGCCCCTGACCTGGCGCTCCCTTAGGGAACCCTCCAGGCCCTGAGACAAGGTTTCGGGCTAACGTGGGACACACCGTCCCACACTCACTCCGCCTCCACTGAGACAGGACGTGAGCCCCTACACCCCTATCATCCTAATGGGACATAGCTGGGCTACACATGAACCTTTTCACCTACACAGGATCATCAGATACACAAGCCACTACTTTTAGAATCACTTTCTAATGTCTCTGCACGACATCCAGCACACCGCCAGACATCCACCTTCTTGTCCAATGCCTCTGCAGGATCTCCTGCACACCACCAGAGGTACACCTCACGTGCAAGCTCCTTAAAAAAAACTCACACAACTCCTCCAGTTCAACACAGCACTCATCCACACAATCCCCCTCCAGACTGGTGAGACAGTTCCTCACTGCCTCCGACTCTCAACCTGTCACCCTCTTACTGAGCGCACCAGGCACCATACTCTGGGAAATGGGAATGGGAATTCGCGCACTGGACACATTTAAGCTGCCACCACTGGATCCTACCATACTGGGGAATCCAGACACACACACTACACTCAGGGAATAACCACCCTCCTGAGCAAGCAATTTCTCCTCCACCCTCCCTCTCTTCCATCTACCCACACAGGGACAGGAATAGGAGTTGGACACTGGACCCAGCACGGGATTCCTAACCTATGGGAACCTCCCCTATCTACTGGCGTCCCGCCCTGTCATTTTCTCTCATCTGCCACTAAACATAAAGCGCAGGAACACCATCTGAAAATGACACTTTTGAGGAAAAATAAAATCAAAAACAATAATCCCAAATATGTGACTATCTGAAAAACGCAGAGTTTTTGTAATGTAGCCAGTTGTCGCTATGGCACTGGGCAAATGCAAGTCCAAATCCGCACCGCTGACCCACCAATGTTGGAAACCGGCTATTTCTGGTAGGCTAAGGCTTATGCCAAAGCCAGGCAGAAACCACCATTCCAGTCAGGGCAAGGAAGTCACACGCCAAGATAACCCCTGCTCGCCCTCTAGGTAGCATGGTGCGGGCAGTCTAGGCTAAACTCGGAGGCGATGTGTAAAGCATTTGCGTCAGCGCACAACAGCAACAACATACTAGGTACACCACAAAAGAGACTCCACACAAGGTTATATTAAAATAACTTTTGTATTGTCAAAACATATCAGATAGAAATCACGCATGTACATTGTGCCAACTGGCACGGCAATATTCACAAGGGATTATTTACAAGACAGGGCCACATGGGCCACTGTCTGAATCAACACTTTGCAGATATAGAAATACTTGTCAGAAATTAGAATAAAAGTATATAAACTTCACTGTAACACAAAGCAACAGTTATAGATCACACCCAGTAACTACTGGGAACAGGTAAGTACCACCTACGCAACCCTACACTCCTTGGGAGACTGTCACGCAGGGGACCAGGACCTCACTAGGACCACCTGTACTAAAAGAACAACCCCCTAAGTATCACACAGCATTTAGGGGTCTAAGAAAAGAACACATTACCCATGATGCAATAACCTACATTCAGAGGAGTAATAAAGAGAAACACAGGATGCCTAAAGCATTCAGAGGTGTTATGAATAAAGCACATGATGCAATAAAATACATTCAGGGGTGCAGCGCAAGAAGACACATGATGACTAAACATTCAGAGGTGCAGCGCAGGAAAAGTAAGACACATTATGCATAAACCTACACGTTCAGAGGTGTCAAGAGTAGAGCAATAGCGCAAGAATCACATGATGTCTAAAAACATTCAGAGGTGTAAGATCAAGGTGCGTAATCATACTAGATGCATTACATTTCCTAGCACCACATCACAATGCGCAAAACTCACATTAGGCAGATACTATCACATGAGCCACTACCTGTGGCAGTCCCTAGGCCCACTGGCCTTGTTGGGGCTCAGACGCCCTGAGTCTCAGTGTCAGGGTGCGCTGCCATGCAGCGCCAGTCTCAAAGTATAAAAAGCCTAAACGTGGCAGGTGCCCACAAAGTGCTGGGCACCTGGAGAACAACAAACTTGCGCCCGGGCCCTCACTGGCCCTTAGGCGCCAACTGCGCCACTGATGGAGCCACACAGGCTCTGGGCATATCACACATGCCCCAGACGTTGGAGCCACACAGACTCTTAAAACAATGATGCCCCCAGGAGCCTCACCGGACTCTAGTCCTCACACTCGGGGGCAGGAGGGGACGAGCACCGACAATATGCCCCGAAGCCCCCCCCTCTCGAATATGGCCCTCTCTGGAGCCAAACGGGCTCTACACCCCGTTGGGGCGGCCCGCTGCCATCTGGGGCCGCCCTGAAGCAGTGCCTCTAACCCGGCACCAACACGAAGCAATGCGGGCCCTCAAGAGCCCCTCGCGGGCTCTTTGCTCACGGTGGGGCGACCCACTGCCATTCGGGGCCGCCCTTCCTTGGTGCCTCTACCGGCACCACGAGAACCCATCTGCTCCCTCACGGAGCCGCAGCATCACGGAGCCCCCGTCTCACCCGGTCCACACGGAGCCCCCCAGCCCTTCAACTCACCGGGCCTCAGGGGCGGCTCCTCCGGGCGGCAGCTCTCTTCGTCTGGCCAGCGCGGGGCTCCTCTTCCACCACGGAGCCCCGCCGGGCCGCTCAGCCGCTCGCGGCCGCTCTCCTCTCGCTGCAGGGCTCCCTCGGCACACGGGAGCCCTGTTAACCGGCCGCCACCTTTCTCGTCTTCCCCATTCTTCCACGGCCTCAGGGGCGGCCCAGCCAATCGCGTCGCGGCTCCTGCGACGAGCCCCTCATGACGCGAGGCCGCCAACCAATGGCAGCGCGGCCTCGCCGATGACGCGACTATCCACCGGCCAACCAGAGCGCGTCCCTCCTCGGGTCTCGTCCAATCCGGTCGCGGCCCCTTCGTGGTTTGTTTTCACCGCGGCAGATCGAGGTGGGCACTCGTAATTGATTAAGTAAATACGGCCAGGAATCCTCAGCGCCTCCAGCGCTATAAGCGAGCACCAAAAGCGCTCCTAAGCACTAGAAAGTCCAGCGACAGCGCTCTCATGCGCTTGGGGGAAATGAAGCGCTCCAAAGCGCTAGACAGCAGGCAGAGCGCTCCCAGGCGCTCAAGGCGAAGCCCAGCGCCTCTAGGCGCTAGAAACCAACTCCAGCGCTCTCCACAGGAAAAGGGCAGCTTCTCCATGCTGCCATGGTCCCAGAACTTCCCCAGGGGCAAAGCCAAGTCCCCCCTTCAGCCCAGGCAGGCAGAAGGGTCCCCCAGGAGTCCAGGAATCCAGGTGTCCAGGGGCTGGGCAGCGCCCAACCCTGGTAGATCCCAGTCAGCCACAAGAGCAAAGACAAGAACCCTTTGGAAGGAGACACCGTCCCTTCTTATACACAGAAATGCCTTTGAATTACTTTGAAGCTTTCGTGCAAGGGGCCCTGAGTACGGGAATGTTTCTGGTTTACGTCTCCCTGACAGCTTCAGGGCCAGAGGTGACAGTGGGCCGCCAGGATGGAGAGCCAGCAGGGTGGGCGGCAGGCACAGCCCGGCACCACCAGACGCTCTTTCCTCCCATCCCTGACAGCAGAGGGGCCTTTCATCTACCCCCTCCTCCGGGGCCTTGCAGACCCTGCAGACCCTGTTCTACTCAAACCAGACAGTCCATCTACCAACAGGCCCAGGCATGCCTGGGCCAGGCCCATCAGCCAATCACGTGCTAGCAGACTCACTACACAATTATGCCAACTTCTAAAAGTGGCGCTTCTAGACTACACACAGCCATGCCGCATACACCATTCTGCAGCATTCATTCTCACGAGTTCATACATATCAAACTCGCCCCTGCACTCCCCACGCATCAGGAATCTACCATGGGCATACATATTCCCCATTCATTCCTATGGGAGGGCAGGTCACTCACCATCCATACACAGAAAGCACACGCACTTTATACTGTACCACAGTGAAAAAGTGCGCAGAGGCCTACAATCACCAATCCAGGTTCCAAAAACAGGCTAGGAAAAAGCAAAAAGTCACGGGGTAAACCTGCCCAAAGGACCGGGTCCAACAATTATTACCAATGAGGCTTGTAAAACCCTCCTTAAAATTAAATCCAAATTCCATGGTGGCCAAAATAAAGCGGGGAAAATGTTGGCAAACTATTTGAAAATGAAATCTGAACAGGAAACTATAGGCCCCATTTTCAATGACTCTCTAAACAAATTGGTTACCGCAGATGAGGATATCGCTGACGCATTCCATTCCTATTATCATTCCTTATATACTGATGACACCCATCCCTCTGATGGAAACTTATCTTCCTTTTTTGAGGGTCTTCCCTCTCCTCCCTCCCTCCCTGATGAGTTTGCTCTTCTAGAAGAAGAAATTACCGTACAGGAGGTAACTCGAGCCATCCAAACACTCAAACGCTCAAAGGCCCCTGGCCCGGATGGCCTACCTGTAGAATTTTATTCATCGTTTCATGCCTTTTTTGCTCCTAAACTCCTTCAACTCCTCAACTCTTTTATTGTAAGTGCTTCTGGGTCCTTTTTGGATGCCCTAATTATTATCATCCCGAAACCTGATAAAGACCACACCCAGTGCAAAAATTATCGCCCTATATCACTAATTAACTATGATTGCAAAATTTTTGCCAAAATTCTTGCTTCACGCCTTGATTCCCTTATCCCCCGTCTAATCCAGACAGACCAGGTGGGTTTTGTGAAGGGTAGGCTAGCTGCAGATAATGCTCGTTTATTTTCTGATATCATTGCCCACAGCAAACATCTTAAAGTCCCTTTAGCAGCACTCTCCTTAGATGCTGAGAAAGCTTTTGACCGTATCAACTGGCAATTCCTGCTCCGTACCCTCCATTGGTTTGGTTTTGGTCCCTCTTTTATTTCTATGGTCAAACTTCTCTATTCCTCTCCCCGTGCTAGTATTTTTGTTAACAACCAATTTTCCAAGTCTTTCTCCTTATCTAGAGGCACTCGTCAAGGATGTCCCCTCTCTCCCCTATTATTTATTCTTTGTCTCTAGCCCTTTTTAGAAAGAATTCGTTCTAATCCTAACATCACAGGTTTTAAATTATCCTCTACTGAAACTAAATTATCGGCATATGCAGATGATGTGCTGGTTTACATGTCCAATCCTGAAACTTCCCTTCCACCATTTATGGATGAGGTCCGGTTATATTCCTCTGTTTCGGGATATAAATTGAACCTGTCCAAAACGGAAGTCCTCCCACTTAATTCGCTATGTTACCAATTCATGTTTAATAACACTGATTTTGCTTGGTGTCCCTCTAAAATTAAGTACCTCGGTATTTGGTTCGCACCCTCCTTGAGAGATACCCTTAAATTCACTTTTGATTCTCTCATAAAGAAAATCAAATCCCTTCTTCAAATCTGGTCCCCATTGTTTCTTTCCTGGTGGGGTAGACTAGACACAATTAAAATGATGATTGCTCCACATGTTCTTTATACTGTTTCTATGCTCCCTTTCAAAATTCCCCATTCCTATTTCTCCCGCATAAACACTATTTGTTCTAAATTTTTATGGAATGACAAGCATCCCCGAATAGCGCTACAAAAGCTGATTTGCCCTAAATCTGAAGGTGGAGTTCGATTCCCCAATTTTAAAATGTATCACTCTGCTTTCCTGATTAAACAATCCTTTTCTTTGGCGTATGACTTTAATGACACTCCTATACCTACCTGGGTTCTCCTGGAACGTTCCCTGCTGAGAGACCTTTCCTTTCAACATATTGTTTTTATGTCAAACTGTTCTTTTTTGACTAAATATCCTATCTTAAAATACTGTTCTTTTTTTACTAAATATCCTATCTTAAAATACTCCCAAACGTTATTACATAATGTCTTCTCCTCTAATCTTTCCCCGTTGCAATGATTTTTATTCTCTGTTGTATGGTATAACAAACTTCTTCGTTATAAAGGTAAATCATTTTATTTCAAGCACTGGAAAGAAAAGAATGTTATATTTGTTCATCAATTTTTTGAAAATAATTCTCTCATTACTTTTCCGAAATTGCAAACTTTATTTAACTTACCTTGGTCGTATGTCTCTGAATTTACCATTATTACATCTGCTATTCAGTCACACTTAGCTTCCTTTTCAATACCTGATGTCTTACCCTCTTTTGCTCCTACCTCTTTACTTTATCCCTTATTTTCCACTCAACAACCTAAGGCCGCCCTTGTTTATACACTATTATTGTCAATAAGTTCAGATCGTCCTAAATCTGCTGATAAGATTGCATGGGAAACTGACCTTAATATTTCTCTCTCCGTTCTGTTGTGGGATCGTATATGGTCCAAATTGTTTAAAGTATCTCCTGCTGCTCGTATTACCCAATCATTACTGTTCATTTATCACAGGGTACTTATCACTCCTGTAAGTGTTCATAAGTTTTCCCCAACATCTTCTTTACTATGTTGGTCATGTGCTAAAGAAACTGGGTCACTTAAACATCTACTATTTGACTGTTTCCCTGTTTTATCCTTTTGGAAGGAAGTTTGGAAAATATGTATGCGAGTTTTTAATTGTTCTGCCCAGTTCTCTTTACAGACTATTTTCCTGGGATCGTTGTCATCTGATATTGATATTATCTCTTCTTCTGCGAGATTGTTGGACTTGTTTATTTCTCTTGCATTTAAAATTATTTTACTATGTTGGAAAGATAATTCTAAAATTTCCATTCACACCTGGTGGAACTTTGTTTGCGATGAACACAGGATTGCTATCGCTTCCTCTTCTTCTGTCCCCCTGAAAATTAAATCTGATCTCCTTTGGCTCCCCTTTCCTCCAACTCTCTTCCTTGAATGACTTTCAGTATTCCCACTTATTCTTCCCCCCCTCTTTCTTTTCCCTTCCCCTCTTTTGCCCCTTCTTTCTTTTCTTTCTTTCTTCTTTCCTATTTTCTATTCTAATCGTATCTCCCTTTTTCCTTTTCCTTCTCTATATAATCATTTTCTTCTGGTTTTATTGCTCATTGCATATGTTTTAGTACCTCTTTTTTTATATTCTTATTATTCCAATTTTTATGACATATGTATTGTACCTAATCCAAAATGCTAATAAAAATTCTCTTAAACAAAAAAAACCAACAAAAAAAACATTCTAATTAAATAAAAATAAAAAAAATTAAAATTCTTGAAATTAGAATAAAATCTCATATGAAAAACATCAATAATTACAAATATTATAATTTTAATTAACAAAAAGACAATAATATAAATTATAAGAATATCAAATAAAAAATAAAACATAAAATGCAATACATATACTTTTTCCTCTACAATTTATTTTAAACAACCTACAGTAGTGTAATAAATATATTAAAAAACTTACAATTCCCACATCATGCAACGCAAAAATAAAATATTGCTTTATATATATACAATAGTAGTAAAAGTATTTAACTACAGATAGGTGTTATTTACTATGACCATTTAAGCCACTATACCAGAAGGGTAAAATTGTGTACTCCCACTCCAATCACAACAACAGTAGGACAAGTGTTGGATTGCGGTATAGTAGAATTTACTATTCCAACTCCAGCCACTACAACAGTAGGAAAACTGTTGGATTGTGGATCAGTAGAATTTACTGTTCATAATCCGCTAAGTATTACAGTAGGAAAAGTGTTGGATTGCAGAGGGGTAAAATTTACTAAACCCACTCCAGCCACTACAACAGTAGGGTAAGTGTTCGATAATGGTGGTGCTAGAGATCGCGGGTCACCCGACCAATAAATTTCGCCACTTCTGGCTTCGGGCCCATATACTTTACTTTATCATATACATTGATCAGATGACCACACAATCTACTATCAATAATTGTGAGTTCCCTTTCGATTATTTCCAGTGTACCCAACTTACCATCCACCGTTGTGGGTACCTATGACCACGATGGGTCAGGGAGCTAGCTGTAAAAGGAAAGGCAGCAAAATACAAAACCCAACTTTCTGTACTTTATTTTATGAAATGACCACGGACAACTGAGAAGTTTTAAAAGTTTATCTTAGATTTCAGATTCTGTAAACATACAGTTTATAGTAATGAGGCAATCTATAATCAGAATAATGAAGAGCACATAACCATATAAGAAAAGCATACAGGTAACCATCTAACCCTATAATAAGGGAAATTCAGAAATAACGGAAATGAATTTCGAGGGAGAGTACTTAATGCTAGGAATTTAGGCACGTATTTGGAACTTTATCATGGGGTCATATTTCGAGAGAAAAAGACACTAGGGTAACCTATACATCTAAGAAAGGGTAAAAGTACAACACGCTATAATTCTAACGTTACTACTTCAATTCAGTATTTAGGAGGAGAAATCGTATCACACATTTAATTCATAAAACTGTAAGGGAAGATTTATACTAAAAGATAGGGAACACAGGAACATGCTATGAAATGCAAAACTGTAAACGACTTTAATGAAATGCAATGTATTGCGGAGAAAAACATGGAAAATTAACATATGCAAAAGGTATGTCTTTATTGAAGCAAAGACAGAAAAATAGAAAGGTGCAGTTTCAGAGATCTCAGTGAGATATTTACCTAGACTGGTGTGAAAACTAACCCTGGCCACGGGTCAGTTAAGGACAGGAAATACCCCAAGGAATAGCAGTCATCAATGGGACAGCAGGTGCAGAATGGACCCCTCAGGACAGGACAGGAAACCCTCAGATTAGGATCAGGACAGGACCACCAGGACACGACCAGCACCCGCAGTTTGGAAGCAACGCCTGCGCTCCACCCTCTCTGCAGTTATCGATCAGAACCCCGATTGGGTCAGCGAACTCCCCAGCAAAGTGCTCCGCCAGCACTTAAGGTTTAGTAAAACCTTAGTCTATGGTCAAATTCGGACAGAGTGCTCCGCAGCGCTCTGTATCTTCAGTCACCTATTGAGTGCGTTGGGTCAGTGACAGGTCAGCTATTCAGACAAGTCGGACAATTTCCCTAGGCGAACCTAGGCTAGATATACTGTTTTGGGACAGGGTACCACCCCCCAAATGTTGCAAAGTGTCAGAATTCCCAAATTTCGATTGGTCCTAAGGTAGGATTTGGTTAACACACCAATCAGAACAGACTATTCTAAGGCCTAATTTGCATGTTAAGGTGCCGCCTAGCAAGATTGGGGTTCCCACGAGTAGTCGCAGGGAAGACAATGGAAAGAATACATTGTATTACAAATAGGGTACAAGTCAGGCTTTCTCGCTGGGTAAAGGTTCATCTTCCCATGCAGGCTCTGCCAGCAACCTTCTTTGGCTTGGTTTCAATGTCACCGCACCATCGATTGATTCTGCGCAGAAGTTCCCTCCAAGATGGACTCCCCAGCCCCATCACCCCTCAATGCCGAGGATATATGAAAAGTAAGCGAAAAGAAATTAGTACATAAAAAAAAATGAATGTATTACATGTTATAAGTTCGTACTTTAGTTTCATCATTATAAAAATATACTATGCATTAATGGTAAGTGCAACGAACAATGTCACAAGAGCAGCAGCAGAAAGCTTCACCACGTTAATACAGAGATACGCCATCTTGTGGCTATTACGCATGCGCACCATTTCCCTCCAAAACTATCTCTAAGTGTAGTCACGTGAGTGTGACTGACGCATGCGCAGAAGAGGAAGTCAAGCAGCGGCCATTTTAGGAACAAAATTAATTGTATTAGTAAAACACATAGGCAAGCGTCTCTATGATACCCACGCACATTCAAAATACATAAAATTAGTAAAACAAACAATTGAAGTTACGAGATTATAATAGATTTTCGAGGTTCTTGACTCGAGCAAGTCACGATGCGAAATCTTGCTCTATCAATCCCCTCTTTGATGATATTTACTATCATCACAAAATAATGGAACCAGATGCCAACTTTCTTTCACACCTTGTACATCTCTATCTCTTCCAACAATCGATTCAGCTTCTCTTTCTCAGTTTTGGTAGGGTGAGAATTTTTCACCTTTTTATAAATCTGATTATTCATTTCTTCCAATTCAAGTTCATCCGCACTCCGTTTCACTCCTCTTGCATTCACCTGATACTTCTTAGTATGCTTTCGACATTTGCAACAGACGAATATGAGAAATAGGATAAGACCTATCACTCCAATTGGCATCAGTACCTTAAGTAGTAAGCTTTTACCTAAACTAGCAAACCAATGTCCTACATTGGAGAGACCATCAACCAGTCTCTTCCAGACACTGTCAACCTCGAGTGGTTTGAGTTCCTTTTCCAAATTAGTAATGTTTTTTCACATATCTTTTGAGCTGTACACTTTTGTCCGGAATATAAGTGCAACAATGTTGCGCCTTCAACATCCGTCAGACTCCGCCCTCTTTTGCTAATAAGGTGTCAAGAGCAAGTCTGTTCTGCAAAACCATTGATCTGATCGCAACCATTTCCGTATTGACCAGCAGAAATCCATGAGCTGTGTCAGTAGACAACACATCCACTATTGTGGACAATTTGCAAATTCTGTGAGTGTTTAGAACCACTCCCACTCCAGGTATCAGTGCACTTAAAATACTACCCATTATTTCACCTACGCTTTCTCTTTTACTACGCGCTAAGCCATTAGTATTATCACTGCTTCCAGCCATTTCATTCACATGGTATATTCTCGGGAAAACAATGCCAAAGTAGCAGCTTCCATACCAGTGATCCGGCAATTTGAAATAAGCTTTGTCTCCACATATATAATAAATTCCAGGAAACACAGGCTCTGACTCATTTTTGAATCCCCAACCTCCAATTACCTTGTAATTGTGCTCACATTGACTGGAACCAATGAAAATGTTATTATAATAATCAGTCTTCTCGCGATGAAGACAGAGTTTCCCTTTCTTCTCGAAATCCAGCAACAAAGCAGGCCCTGCCCCGCCATTTGAGGTGCTTTCCATGTTCTCAGCCCATTTAGGTGTTTTCTGCCTTTTGTCATTTGCCTTTCTTTGGAGACTCTCCCTTCTTTTCTCTGCCATGTTTAAAAATACCTTTTCTTGCTCATGTAATGAACAGGTCAAGTTGTCTCTGTGTGCTTCATTTAAGTCTATAGTACCTATAGTCAGAAAATATTCCCCCATATAACGTGTAACGTCACTTTTGGTATGTACAGGATTCAGATTTCCACGTATGGGAAGTTCAGAAAAAATCACGTCATTGTTAGAGTAATAGTACTGTAACGGTCCTCTTTTGTAAAATAAGCTTGCTAAAATACTACAGGAGATTCCATAGGTCAGAGGTAGGTGATGATATGTCACGCCTTCAGCTACAGAAGTAGGTAGCTTCATGCAGACATAGCAGTCTTCTATTTCCATAGTTTCTACATAATGCACTAACAAGTTTGCGAAAACATTTAAATGAGTCTTGTTTCTAACTCCGTGGTAATGTAGTCCTTCCTCATCTGATGCTTCTAAGTCTCGTTTTGTCTGTCTGAGTGCTTTTTCACGTCTTTCTACACTTCGTGTTGTCAGTTCTTCAGTGTCAGTAGTCTGGGTAGGGTCAATATTAGTATTTTTGCTTACCATAAAAGGAATGAAAACTGTTAATCCTATCCAAATTAATATAACTATAACTATACTACATATACACACCTTGCAGCATGTTTTGCAACAACTGCGGCTAGGTCTACCACTCACATTTGAATCAGACATTTTGGCTCAGAAGAAAATTTTAACCCCTCTTTGTGGCTTTGCCCAGGTATCTTTATGCTGAGCAATTTCACGGCGGTTCTTCCTCTTCCTCTGCCGAGTAATCAGTAATCTGTTCTCCGTCGCTTTCGTCAGTAATATCAAGTTCCTCAAAGTTTTCCAAAATTAAGTAGGTCCACTCCGGATCCTGGTATTTTTCGTTAATGTCTTTTTATTTGCTCACTCCGTCTCTTGGAGCTATCTTCAGGTATTTCTGCAATTCGGGGACTTCTTCTTATATCTGCAAGTTTCTCTTGGACTGTTTTTATTCTCAACTTTAGTCTCTTAATATACCTTGGCTCAATGTGCTTCTTTTTCTTGAGTCTTTTAGCTGGCTCTGTGATTTTGCTCTCTTCTAATGTCCTTTTATTTTCACTTGTTTGTGGCACTTCAATTTCTGCCTTCTCCCTTTCTGTCTGACTAGTCCCAGGTCTTGTATCTATTTCTTCTGCCTGGTTACTAAGCTGGCCTTGTTCAGGTGAGTTTTGATTTTGGCTTTCAAATGTCTCTGTTTCTGTGTCCTGAACACGTTCTTCTAGTTCTGCCTGATCCTGCTCGAGCACTTCGATCCCTTGTTTTTCTTCTGCTCGAACTATTACACTATGTCTAGTCTGTCCCTTTTCGACATCAGGAGTCAGTGGAGGAGTATCGATCACTTGTTCTGTCCCTGTCTGACCTTCTTCTTCGTCCTCAGATTTGATGTGAATCTCAATGATCTGAGGGTCTTCGCCTGTGCCTTGCTCGACCTCTCTATTCTACTCTCTGTCTTCTCTTATTCGCTCTCTTGTTCTGAGTGGGTCTCCAGGAAGGTCAATTATGGGTATCCAATCTTCTGGCCAAATCCTCTGTAGCTCGTCAACAGCTACTTTCGGACCAACAGCGGTGGGATTCTCAGCAGTACTGGTGCTTGGCCATACGTCATCAGTTACCTCTGGACCAACGCCTACAGGACCCACAATGGGACTGGTGCTCGGCCGTCTGATATCAGCTACTTCAGGACCAACAACTGTAGACCCCTCAGCTGGACAACCTTCGGCTCCAGGTTCCTGGTCGGGTATCACCTTCTGGGTATGGCTGGCATGGATCCACTTGGGAACGCCTGCACACTTCACCGCTGTCGTAGTGACCAGGATTACTTGGCGCTTTTGTCCCCACCTCGGTTCAAGGCAACTCGAACGAGTATGCTTCTTTATCTTAACCCAGTCACCAGGAACCAATTTGTGAACTGGTGTTGGCGGGTTGGCGACGGCGTCTGCCCCAATCTGGCGAGAGATAGAACGCACTTGGTCACCCAGTTGCTTGCAGTATTCAAGTACCAAATCATCAGAAATGCTTAACAGTTTGTATCCTGGTACCCAAGCTTGTCTCATCACTCTTCCCATCAGTATTTCATGGGGGCTCAGGCCTGTTCTTCGATCTGGAATGCTTCTGAGTCCCATCAGAACAAGAGGCAAGGCATTTATCCAGTTCAAGCCAGTAGAATCACATATTTTTGACAATCTATTCTTTATGGTGCCATTTACTTGTTCTACCACTCCAGAAGCCTCTGGATGATATCCACAGTGCAGCTTTTGAGTGATCCCGAATGCTTTGCAAAGCTGGGCCAAAATTTCATTCTGAAAATGGGTGCCTCTATCTGAATCAATGAAGACTGGAACCCCGAATCTAGGTATCAATTCTTTTAGTAGAAGCTTGGCTAATGTTATGGCGTCACAATGTGTGGCAGGGTAAGCTTCCACCCACTTTGAAAATAGGCAGATAATGACAAGGACATACCTTTTTCCCTCACATCGTGGCATGGTAATGAAATCAATTTGTATTCTCACAAAGGGACCCCCTGATCTCCCAATTGTCATCAGTTCAACTACTGTTCTCTTGCCAGCGTTGAACTGCTGACATGTCAAGCACCTCTGGCAAAGGGACTCGTCTACTTTCCTGTCCTCACGCCTTGGTTTACAACCTTCTTCCTTCCACTTCTCTTTCTCTTCCCAGGGCGTCACATGCTGCCATTCTCTCACTTCATCCCATGTAGGCACTTCTTCAAACATTCTAAGTTGGCAGCTGTTTCCAACCCCACCCCGATTGGGATTTATTCTCATTTGTTCCATAGCACATTGTTTTACCACCCGATCAGCAAAGTCATTTCCCAAAGATACAGGGTCAAGGCCCTTCTTATGAGCAACACATTTGACCACTGCCAATTCTTTTGGTAATTGGATTGCCTCTAAAAGGTCTTGGACAACTTTTCCATTCCGAATGGGGGTACCTGAGGAAGTCAGGAATTCTCTTTGTAGCCATAATTGGCCAAAGTCATGCACAACCCCGTAACAGTACTGACTATCAGTATACACTGTTACTCTTTTGTCTTTTCCCAATTTGCAAGCTCTTATCAGGGCGATCAATTCGGCTACTTGTGCAGACTTTACTCCAAATAGATAGGATGCTTCTTCAATTTTGTTTAACGTGACTACCGCATATGCAGCACTTAAGCCTCCTAGTTCATGCCTTAGGCAGGAACCATCCACGAACCATTCCTCATCATGTACAGGTAAAGGAGTTTCCTTAATGTCTGGACGAGGTTTAGTACTAAACTCTGTCAGGTCAATGCAGTCATGCTCATGATCTCCCTTATCTTCCATTACCATTGAGTCAGGGAGTAGAGTGGCAGGGTTTAAGATGTTACATCGAGTAATGACTATATTTGCAGCACCCATGAGAATCCTCTCATATTTAGTCAGCCGACTAGGGGTGAGATACTGAGTTTTTGTACGAGTCAATAGGATCACAACTGCATGTGGAACATACACAGTTACAGGATGTCCCATAATAATAGACTCACTTTGTTCTAAACTGGTGCAAGTTGCAGCTACTGCTTTTAGACATCCAGGTAGTCCAGCAGCCACTGGATCCAAAGTGGCAGAAAAATATGCCACAGGCCTTCTGATCAACCCATGCTCCTGAGTCAGGACTGACAATGCACAATTGTCACGAGTGTCACAGAATAAGCCAAAAACCTTAGAGTAGTCAGGCATTCCCAGAGCAGGGGCTGTACACAGGCAATTTCGCAACTGTGTGAAAGCTGTTAAGCTCTCGTCATTCCACTCAACTGGGTCCTTTGCTCCTTTCTTTGTCATTTGTATCAAAGGCTTTGCAAGGACTGCGAATCCCACAATCCATTGCCTGCAGTAACCTACAACTCCGAGGAACATTCTGATTTCTTTCTGAGTACAGGGTAACTGCATATTTTGAATTATTCTGACTCTCTCTGAGGTGACTTTTCTGATACCTTTTTCTATCTGGTGTCCCAGATATTTCACGGATTTCGAACAGAACTGTAATTTCTCAGGGGCCACTTTATGTCCCTTTTCACTCAGGTGATTCAGTAGGGCAATGGTGTCAACCACGCAATCCCTATGGCTTTTAGATGCCACCAATAGGTCGTCAATGTACTGTACTAAAACAGACTCTCCAGGTAAGACTAACGTTTCAAGGCATTTTTTCAAGATCTGATTAAAGATAGAGGGGCTTTCTGTGTACCCCTGGGGGACCCTGTTCCAGACATACACGTTACTGTTGAAAGCAAATGAGAAAAGAAATTTGCTATCTGGATGCAATGGGATCGAAAAGAAAGCATGACATAGGTCTATCACAGTAAACCATTCAGCATCCCAGGGGATCTGATACAGAATCACTGCTGGGTTCGGGACAATAGGGCAGCAAGGAACCACTATCTTGTTTACCTTTCTCAGGTCCTGCACTACTCTGTACTTGCCATTAGGCTTTTTGATGCCCATAATGGGTGAGTTGCACGGGCTACTCATTACCTCCTGTATGATGTTTGCTTCAAGCAATTTCTGTATTTCTATGGCAACACCTGCTCTCACTTCTGCACTCATTCTGTAAGGCTCGGTATTGGGGTATACTGCATTTTCTCTCATGGCTATTTGTATGGGGTCTACGTTTTTCATTAATCCCACATCCTTTCCTGTAAAGTCCCATACTTCTGGCTTCACTGTCTGCTGGAGTTCTTCAGGTAAGTCCTGTATAGTCAGTCGTTTTATTTCTGAGTCAGGTCTAATTAACATTAGCTTGTAGATACCGTCTTCGTCTGGGGTTTGAATTTCGACGCCCTTTGGTGTGCAAAAGATGGTACAATTCATTTTGCACAGCAAATCACGTCCCAGTAAATTTACCGGACTGGTATCACAGACAACAAATCTGTGCATTTGTTTAAAATTTCCAATTGAGATCTCCATGGGTTCGGTAACAGGTGTACTAATCAATTGATTAGATACTCCTACTACTTGGATTGCTTCTCCCGAGAGGGGTAGGTTTGGAACGTCCACTGTTCTCACAGTAGAACGGGTAGCACCAGTGTCCAATAGAAAGGTGACATCATTTCCATCAACCTTTCCTTTAATGTATGGCCCTGACTGGTCTACCGGCAAAGAGGCGCCAAGTACGCACTCCTCGTCCTCCCCTCTCAGGCCCCGTCAGTACTGGTCATCACAGAAAAAGGTATCGTTTAACAAATACTGCGAAGTTGCTGCATTTCTATCCTCATTGCCTCCCCAGATTTCCACATCATCACCCTGTGGTGACTTCCCTTTAAAAATAGGCTTTGGCGCTCGGGGCACTTGAATCGTTTTTACTTGCTGCTGGGTCTTTCTTTGTTTTTCATTCTGCGTCTGTGGAATTAAATCAGGTGTTTGGGCATTATCACCTTGTAAATACGGACACTCGTCTCGCCAATGTCCAATTTCTCCGCACTGGTGGCAGGGAAATTTCTTTTTCGCTTCTTCTCTACTCATTTTAGGACGGGGTTTTCCTCCACCCCCACCCCCAGGGCCTTGGTTCTGAGTAGTTTTGTTTAACTTACTCAATTGCTTTGTAGTTTAGTTCCTATTATCCCAATAGGCTCTGCGCATTGGAATAATACCTTCAATAGTATAGGCCTAGACCAGACGTTAACTAGGTCTTCTAATGTCGATATTAGACTTAAAGTTTTGGGTTTGCCAGCTAGCTCAGAGTTCACTAGAAACTTTCTCGAATAGGCAAGGAGGAGTTGAACCTCCCTGGATAGACAAGAAGGGATTTAGTTTCTGACAACCATAGAACATGACAACTTTGCTCTCCCCTAATCAAGAGTGTATCTCTAGAGTCGTGTGAAAACAAAAGACAACTTATTTTACTCAGTCAGTACGTGCATTCTTAGTCTCACCAGATTGTAGAGAAAAGGAAGAGACGGGCGTGTTCAATAAAAGATGGTATTTATTGATCAGTCTCTTTTCTCATACAAGAGAAATAAATCGATATTATCGCAATACTTATGGTTAAGTAAAGTGCATACAATAAAAGCAGAAGTATAAAATAATACTGTAAAAACATTTATATGGTTTCTAAGCCATATGGTGGTTTAAAATGGATGAAATAGATACATACACATATACATTTGACTAATCGTACTCAACTGGTGTTTCTAACTACGCCTACCCCGGTGTACCTGACCTAAGCCTAATACGTGGGCGGGAATAGAAAGTAGCAGTTTAAGTTAAGTTTGTTTTGCCAAGTGACTGACTCAAGAATTCTCTGCAAGGGGGGGGCGTGGCCAGCAGCATGGCCGGCTAGGACGTGCCTCGCCGGAGCTCCGGCAGGGCTGCATAATAATCCGACTTAACATAACACCCCGGAGACCGCACACTTCATCGGGCGGTGTGTGAATGCCACAGGAAACTGGTGGGAGCTCAGCAAACCTGCCATCGATGCGGAGCGGCTCGAAATTGCGGAAAATTGCTGGCGAGTCGGGAGCGCCCGATCCAATCAAGATGGCGGCGAGACCCTAGACGGCGGCAGCGTCGGAGCGGAGCAGCCCCGCGCCACTGCTTGGCTCCGGAGACGGAACCGGAACCTCGGCACAGCCTGGACGGAGCCTGAGCCCCGGTGGAGCAACGACGGTGAGGTCTGCAACAGCGCGACAGGTCAGCTTGAACACCCGGCAGTCTTTACCAAGATGGCGGCCGCCGGAGCTCCTACCCGATGTCCGAGAGTCAGCCGTAGTGCGGCACTGTAAGACAGCAGAGGCGCGCAGCGGAGGACGAGGAGCTGCGTGAGACAGGCGCCGGGGGAGAGAAAACACATTCCCGCACCGCGGACAACAGACCGGAAGTGGTCTCAGTGACGGAGGTGAGCCGGAGGGGAGATCCGCTGGCAGAGAGGGAGATCGGGGGAGCAGCCGGGCTGTTGGGAGCCAGGGTGACGGTGCTTGACCCCGTGCCCCCCCCCCCCTCTGGAAGATCCACGACACTTGCACCCAGCTTACCACAGGTGTGCCATAGACCACCCGCGTGAGGCAACCGAGAGGACCGGAGCCCGACGCCCGCCGGCTGAGAGGGTCGAAAGGAGGCACTGATGGGACGACACCCCGGGTGCTACGAGCCAGATTGCCCAGGCAACACGGAGTGGGAAATAAGCCGGGAACGGGGCGGACGTGGGGCTGGAACACAGGCTGGAGGCCCGCTTGTGGGGAGTCCCTCCGCACGTCCATGCAGGGGGAAAGATCCTCCCAGTAAGACCCAGGAGTAGACCCAATGCCCCCCTGAGGAACAGGCGACGGGGACACGGGAGGCGGGGTGAAGTCCGGAAAAACACATTAAACTGACTGCTGACGAGGTGACTGCCCTCGCGCGTCCTGACACTAGTGGACGCCTTACCGCGGAACTGGTGATAAAGACAAGCCACAGATATCAAAAGCGCACTGGGGCCCGAGATAAAGGGTGCTGATTTTCGGCACGACTGGAGGACCGTCACAAGGAGGGTAGCTCAGGAGGTCTACACAGTGCCTGGGAGAGGGTGAGAACCTACGATAACGAGCAGCAGACCCGGGGGGGTCCTGAGGGGGTAGTGACCCTTCGAAATACCTCTGCTCAGGCCGCAGAGGTTGGAGCTCAGAGGAACCCAAATACGGCTGCCCCCCCCCCCCCCTGAGCGAAATCTCCCATAACAACCGAGTCGCAAGCAATACAGACACTCTGCTCAGGCCGCAGCCACTGCCACCAAGTGGATTATCATGGGGAAGAGAGATCCAGTCCCTAGGTCGACTAAACAGGGCCCCATGGACAATTTTGCGACTTCACGGCCGACAATGGACAACAGACCGGAGGCGCATGGACCACAATCCGAAACAGCGATGCTACTGGCTGCCATACAAGCCTCTAGGAGTGATATCCAGGAATCGCGAGCGGCCTTGGAGGTGAAGATTGGAGAAGTGGGCTCCGAAATAACGTTGCTGCGACAGGACTTTCGCAACCTGACGGACAGGGTAGCAGCGACTGAAAATAGAGTCACGGATAATGAGACAGAGATCACGACATTAAAAAAGGATATGGCAGAGCTTCAGGCCTCACATCGCAACCTCCAGTGGAAGGTGGATGATGCTGAAAATAGATCACGCCGCAATAACCTTTGTTTTGTAGGTTTTAGAGAAGGACTTGAGGGGAGGGATATGGCTTCCTTCCTCCGCTCGTGGTTACAGTCTACTTTCCCGGAAGCTCAGTTCTCGACGTGCTTCGTCATTGAGAGGGCTCACAGGGCACTCCTGGCCAAACCACCGGAAGGGGCAAGACCGAGACCAGTCATTGCAAGATTCCTGAACTATGCGGACAGGGACTTGATCCTTAGAGAAGCCAGGAAACGGGGAGAGATCCGCTTCGAGAATGCCACAATAATGATCTTTCCGGACTATAGCCAGGAGGTGTCAAAACAACGCCGTTCCTTTGATTCAGTAAAAATGAAACTGCGATCCTTGAATATAGCCTACATGCTCCTATTCCCAGCGAAGCTCAAAGTCATCTACAAAGACAAATCTATCTTTTTTACTTGCCCAGAGGACGCCTGGCAATGGCTGGAGGAACGCCCTATCCTCAATAGCAGGGAGGTAGCCGGAAGGGAAGTCATGGACAAGTCCGTAAGGGAAAAGACACGCTGGGAGCTGCCAAAACCACAACGTAGGCGCACAGGGAAGTTGAGAACACATGAGCCAGCGACGCCATATCAGACCCGTGGTTCGAGCGGAAGAGGGGGAGGCAGATCGGCGTCTCCGGGCAGGGAATCTGTGGCGGGATCCAGGTGTAGCTGCCTGCGAAATGGCATCCGCTCTGAAGGAGATGAAGAAGAGGATTCAGAGGGTCAGGGATCCGGAAAGGATGAGGACGATGATCCTGGAACTTCAGTGCACCCACTGGTCGCAGAAATACAGCTAATGGAACAAGACTCGTCGGGGCAGGACCCCGCTGTGGACACTCAGGACTCGCACTCATGATTGTGGATCTCCAGGGTCCAGTGAGATAGCAGCCCGGCCACCTGGAGCACGCAAGTTGACACGCCCTTCAATGTTGTTTGAGTTGTTTACACAGTTGCTTTGTTCGTGATGGGGGGAATGTGTGGGAGGGCGACAGGCCTTCTCCCACGGATAGTTTGGTCCCAGGTTGGGACGCGACTGGAAGGGGAGGGAGGTGGGGAGGGGGGTGGAGGGAGGGGATGGTCTCTTTATCTACTCATGTTGGGGTACCGAGGGGTTGTGGGGGGGAGGGGGGGTTCAGTTGAGAAGCAGCAGCCACACGCCAAGCCACACCGTGAGCCACTCCAGTCCCGGGGACCCACAGGGGAAGGGGAATGTCACACACAATGGCAGATACACTAATTACACAACATATTGGTGACACAGGAGTCACTGTATTGACATGGAATGTGAATGGCCTTGGGTCCAAGGTAAAGAGGAGCCTGGTAAACGCCTACCTTAAGAGGTTAGCGCCGGATATTATACTTCTCCAGGAAACTCACCTGAGAGGCAATCAGTGTGCGTTTCTAGCAAGGGGCAGATATGTAGTGCTAGCTCACGCAGGCTACACAACAGACTCCAGGGGGGTGGCGATACTCGTCAAAAAGACGACACCATTCACTATCACACATACCTGGCTCGACCCACAGGGGACTTACGCAGGAATACAGGGAGTATGGAAGAGACGTAGGTACACGATCCTCTCAGTGTATGCCCCCCCAAAGCTACAGGCACGCACCCTTAAGGCAATCACCGCAATCCTTATAGACACGGCGGACACGATTCAAATTGTGGGAGGTGATTTTAACGATGTGATGTGTGTCACGAGGGACAGATCGGGGGCAACACCCACGACAGGACACGACACAGCACTAGCGCGACAGATGCAGATCATAGGCCTCACGGATGTTTGGAGATGGCTCCACCCTACACGAGAGGCTTACTCATACTACTCCGGGGCCCACAGGGTATTTTCAAGGTTGGACTATATTTTTGTGTCCCGGCAAGAGGTTTCCGTGAGAGATCTGGCTGACTACAAAGCACGGGGAATTTCAGACCACTCCCCACTGTATGCACAATTAGGGCGGGGGAGAAGAGAGGGGAGGGCGGAATGGCGCCTAGCAGCATGGGACATCCAAATTCCAGAACTATTGAGGGGCATCAGAGCAGACATAAAGGTGTATGTGGCCGAAAATGAGGGCACGGTGGATTCAGGGATCACCCTATGGCAGGCAATGAAGCCGGTCCTAAGAGACCGCATACAGAGCAGGTAGGGGGAGGCCAGACGGAAGTTGCAGGACAAGGTACTTAAGGAAGAGGTGTCCATCTTAGCCCTCGAATCAGACTACCACCAGCGGAAGGAGGAGGTAATACTTAGGAAACTGTTGGACACACAGAGACAGTATAGAGAACTCGTTACTGGCGAGGCACGCACGCAGGCACTGGCGACGCTCCACCGATTGTATGATGTAGGAGATAAATCAGGCAAACTCCTGGCATGGCTGAGTAGGAAAGAAAGGGCAGCTAGATGGGTGTATAAGATAGCGCTACAAGAGGATAGAGTAGCATGCACAGACGAGGCCATAGCGGAGGCATTTGCGACATACTACGAACACTTTTATAAGGCCAGGAACTAGGTGGCGAGGAAGACGCGCAGCGTTATATGTGCGATATGGAGGTACCGACTCTGTCCCCTGAGGCCGTTACGGGATTGGAAACGGAGCTGTCACTAGAGGAAATATCAGAAGCGATAGCATCGTTGAAAACGGGGAAAACGCCGGGGCCAAATGGCTTCCCGGCGGAATTCTTCAAACGGACGGCTGACCTATTACAACGCCACGTAAAAACGTTATTTATTGAGGCCTATCGGGAGGAGAGCTTGCCACCAGACCTCGCCCTGGCTACGATTGTACCAATTTACAAGGAGGGCAAACCTAGAGACGATTGTGCATCTTACCGCCCGATATCCCTCCTAAATATCGAGACGAAGATACTGGCCACTGTCCTGGCCAAACGCCTGAGTCAGGTCATTTCTGATCTGGTCCATGCGGACCAATCCGGTTTCCTGCCGGATAGAGCAACCAAATTAAATCTCCGCCGCACACATAACTGGCTACAGGAGGTAAGAGGGAGGAGGGAACCCCACTGGTTCCTCTCGCTAGACACTGAGAAGGCCTTTGATGCAGTCCACTGGCCCTTCTTGCTAGAGACATTGAGGAGGTTTGGCTTTGGCCCCAAGTTCTTGCAGTGGATTCGGCTCCTGTATTCAGCCCCGAGAGCAAGAGTGAGGGTCAACGGGAGGTTGTCTAGAGAATTTCCAATCGGTAGGGGAACGCGCCAGGGGTGCCCGTTGTCGCCCCTTCTTTTCACACTTACAATAGAAATACTGGCCATCAGGATTAGGCAGAACATGGGGATCAGGGGCTTTGCATGGGGGGACTCCGACGCTGCGCAGGAGAAAATATCACTGTACGCCGATGACGTCCTGCTGTTTGTCACCGACCCAGACGCAACAATCCCGATACTGTTTCAGGAACTGGCTGACTTCGGTGCAAAGGCAGGCCACACTATCAACTGGCACAAATCGGTCCTCTATGACCCACAAGGCCAGGAACGTGGGGAATGCCTGCCAGAACAGCTTATTCACACCAAAGAGGGTTTTCAATACTTGGGAGTGTACATAACTCTGGACACGACACGTTCCTTTGCCAATTATGTGGCCAGAGTGATGACCAGTGCTACGACTGAAATGGATAGGTGGCGACAGCTCCCACTAACTTTGCTAGGCCGCGCGGCGCTTTATAAAATGGTTTTGCTCCCGAAATTTTTATATGCGTTACAAAACGAATATTATCCATTACCGGCAAAAACTTTGAATAAAATTCATGCGGACCTGCGTGCATTCCTCTGGCTGGGGAAACAACCGAGAGTGGCCCTATCCACACTGCAGCGCCACCAGTACAGTGGAGGGATTTCTCTTCTCAATCTGGAGGCGTATTATTGGGCGGAACATCTTGCCCTGATTAATGAATGGCTCCATGCGGCAGCAGATCACCCGACCTACGCACTAGAACGGTCTAAGTGGTCTAATACCAGCATATTATGTTACTTATACGGAGGAACGGTAGGGAAGCAATTTTTGCCGGCCACAACGATCACTTTGGTAGCGTGGCACAAGGCGACGAGACGCATGGGATGGGACAGGCGCCTTACCCGACAGACGCCTCTGTGGCACTGTAAATGGTTGGGAGAACTCAACAAACTGAAAGGCTTCAAACGGTGGGATGATATAGGCATCTCAACCGTGGGAGATGTGATTGCAAAGGGGGAACTGAAAACTTTCCAGGCCCTCAGGGAAGAATTTGGCTTGCACAACACCCAGTACTTTAAGTACGCGCAGCTAAGTCACGCATGGAAGGCACAGAACATTGCACTTGGAGACGTCCCGGAGTACGCACCATTGGAGGGGAGACTACTGCAGGAACAGATACAGGGTGGGGCGATATCCCTCACATATAAAACACTGACCAACAACATCTTAGGAGATCTACAGGAACTACGGGCAAAATGGGAGGCAGATGTGGGGGTCTGGAGGATCTAGACTGGGAGTTAGTCCTCATGCACCCGCGTGAGGTTGCGATTAAGTCAAGGCTTAGACTCATACAACTGAAGGTGCTCCACAGGACTTATTTTGACAGGGTGCGCCTCTTTAGAATGGGAAGGATAACAGACACAGCGTGCCTTAGGTGTCGTCAACAGGACGGCGACTTCTTTCACACACTCTGGGGCTGCGAGGTGATACAAGCATACTGGGAGGCGATATTCACAGAATTAGAGGAGGTCCTGGGGTTGAGCCTACCTCGCGACCTTAGGTTGGCTTTGTTGGGTATGATAACAGAAGTGGACCTGGCGCGCCCTTTGGTTATATTTCTGGTACTTGCTTTGGTAGTAGCGCAGAGGGACATTGCGAGACGCTGGGGAGCACCTGAGCCGCCAGATCAGGAGGACTGGAGGAGGGGACTGGATTTATACATGGCGGCGGAGAGAGTGACTTACAAGGCCAGGGGCTGTCCCAAAAAGTTTCGGAGAGTGTGGACAAAATGGCGACAATACCATGGGCTGGAGTGAAGCCCCAAGGGGCTTGTGTGAGAGCCCGGAGTAAACCCCCGTGAGGCGGGCCTACTGTCAGGAGTTTGGAAAGGCCATGTTCAAACATAACGGCGGAGATCAGGAGGGGGGGGGGGGGAGAGGGAATGTAGCGGAAGGGATGGCGTGGGTGCGGGATGAGGGAGAGGGGAGGGGTGGGGGTGCGGACTGCTGTTTCAGGGGCTGTTTTCTTTTTAAAGTTTTTCATCATGATGTTAGTTAAAGATGCACGCGCTCTGTTTCCACTAGTGGAATTCAGGAGAAATGAAAACAAAGTAAAAGTTGCGTACTTGACGGACATGGCCGAATGTTGACGCCAGCCCGTGCACTCATTTTCATTGGTGATGCTTCCAGTGCAACAATAAAAAGAATAAAAAAAATTAAAAAAAAGAATTCTCTGCAAGGGGTTATTCAGTTCTGTACCTGGAATCTAGGATGGTTGAGGGATGGTATCTCTCGTCTTTGGTCTCGATATTCCAGGCTGCCTGCAAGGGCTGCCCGGAAGCGCCGGAGCTGGATTTCTCGGCAGGAGAAAGCAGCGTCTCGTTCTCAACGCGTCAGGAAGGCGGGGCTGCGCCAGCGGGGTCTGCTCTGCTCTGGGCTTCGGCAAGTCTGGCTGCTCCGATCTCGTCACCACCGCGTGTGTTTGCTTAAGGCAATACCGGTAATATTTATACCTGTAAGGTGTCGAGATTGACGTAAGGATGGACATAGATACGTCAATAAGGATGTCATACGAACTGGTCGTTAGCACATTCTTTTGCTGAAGTTCTCGGTGAAATCAAAACAATGGCCGCAGGGTTTTTCCCAGGTTGTCATAGGTTTGATTTGTTTTAAGAACTCCGTATGCCTTATCAGGGGCTGGAGGAATATTGCTTTGCCTAATTAGATGGCAAGCGTTATGACCTAATCAGATAACGCGCTCCTGTGCCGTGGTCTGGCGTAATCAGATAACGGTTTCTGCATCATGGGATGGCTGCTAGTTAACTTGTTAACCAGAATAGGGTCAGGAATAGGGGGATCGATACAGAACCTATAGGAATACATCACACCCACTCCACGCTAACTATGGCCATATTTACGAATCTAGGCATAGTAAAACATACTGTAGAGTATCGTGTATACCTTACCACCCCAAAATACATATAATGCATTTCGAAATTATGTAATATACGGAAAAAAATAGTCACATGTACTATATGCACTCAAGCTGTAGAATAATGCTAAATTAATCACGCATATGTATACATTATTACTAATTTGTATATAAGAATTACACATGAAATGGCTCTTAATACAGATGAAAAGTTCGAGACCATTTCATCACAGAATAAAATAATTATGAACATACCAGCGGGCAGCTAATGTCTATAAAGTTTCTAAAAGTAGAAATTTTGTTCTCTAAGAATAGTTCTTACTTTAAGCAGAAGATAAGTGTCCCAAAAAATCGTAAAAATATTTTGGGGCTGATGAAAATATTGCTGTCCGTGAACTGGAGGGAAAATTGTTCATGTTACTTTATTATTAAAGTTGAAGGCCAAATTCAGGGTGTTGGGAACGCCGTGTGCTAGCTTGCTCAAAGTTCCTTATTTCTGCTCTGGTGAGAACATCATATCATTGAGACTGTCGAAAAAGCTGTCAACAGCTTCCTGCGAAAGTTCCACTAACTCGGAAAAAGGTGTAACCATGCATTCGTGTGCATGATTGTCTCCATTGACTTTTTGATTAGTATTGCTGACAGAAGGTGGTACCTGGTCGATGCTGCTTTCATCTTGAACTTTACTACCCCTTAATTGTAGTGGTGAAGTTTCCACGAATGCCGTCATCAGGATTGGCAGCCGTTGAGGGCAGCACAATGCATGGGCCGTTACCGGACCCAACAATGCTTCTGCATCCATTGGCGCATCCGATTGTAGCGTCAGACAGGTGTCCAACACGCATTCTTCTCCGCACAGCAAGCACCTTAATACAGGTAAAACACATCGATGCCACATTGGTCGAAATGAAAGAAACCAAGTCATGTTCAGGTCTCTAAGCCGGGATAGTCCCAGGATTTTTGATATCCGGTCCCGGTATCCAATGGCTCGGATTGTTTCTTCCCTTGTCGCAGGTGTTTTGTCTGTGACATGGTTTGCCATAACGAAATACGAGGACCAAGAATAGGATTCCTGCAATTAGTCCTAAAATGAGGGGAAGTCCGCCAAAAATCGAATGGACGAAGTCTGGAAAAATACCCAGTATGGCTTTGAATGGTGTTAATGCCATTGAAAATACTGTCTTAAATACTTTTGAGACTCCACTGTTATCAGAAATATTTAAGATTTCATTCAGGATTTCTGCGAAATGTATGGGGGAATTAGTTGATAACAATGAGTGAATCTCTGCAGTCGTCCTTGCGACTAGGAGATCATACGTTTCTTTTGATGACGTGAGTCTGGTCGGTGTCTGAAGAAGCACTGTTTTCATTCTGCTAAAGTATCTATACCAATAGAAGTAATTTTCAAATTAGGCCATGCCCTTGCCTCCCTGTCTGGAAAGGAGCTGGGGAACAATAAGCGTCCACAGTACATGACCTTCGCAGTCGTACTTATGAGATAAGGAACCCCGGGCAGTAAACTACAACATCTGCGATCCACAATTAGAATGTAACTCCCGTTATAGAGTCTTTTAAAGAATGGTTCTATCTCTGTTGAAGGTGCGCCTAGCTGGTGACATGAAAGGTTATTTGAGTTCCCTTCACAGGCTCCATGCAAACTAATTCCATTACACAGAAGTGTACCGCTTAGTGATATCGCACAATTATTGCCACTAAGAAACACTTTCTGTCCTTTATTACTGACACATGCATGTGAATAGGGCAAGTTCCATGTTGTCTTAATGTACCCTTTTCCCAATTTTTCGTACATGACAGCCTGTATATATTTTTGGCAGTATTGAAACCTGAAGGTTGATATTGGAATATTAATTATCCCATGTATTATCCATTCACTGACAGGTCGTTCTGACATTGTCACTGGTAATCTCTCGAGTTTCTCAATGCTCAGGATTGTATAATCAGCACCCTTTTGTGCCATACTGATTTGTTTATCAGTAAGGTTAAAGATATTGAATAGTGACGTTGTGTTGATTAAACGCCAAGGCACATAGCCTGAACGCAGGTTTTGTAACGTCCAGCCAAGCTGTACAATAGAACGCAATTGAGACTGACCGTGTTGTAACAACAGTAAGTCTTGCGATATTATGTCGATTGCTGAAGACACAATGCTGTCCAAAGAAAAAATTCTGGAGGACAGAGTCATTAACCCATTGTCCACTACAGAAAGTGATTTTTCCAAATTAATACGGTCAATTTCCCGTATACTTTCTGCTGTCTCAATTTGAGTTACCTTCCAGGCCTCGTTGTAAGCTGCATATACAGAGGCTGCTATGAAGCGTTTTTGACGCTGTTTGCGTGGTCCCATAATGAAATCACGCAAGTCAGCACCATCAGTAAGTAAAGTTAGGTGTTGCTTAATTTCTGTCAGTGTGGAAGTTTGTAGCCATTGAAGGCAGAGTTTGCCCACACTGTAGGTGGTTATTATCCCTGGGTGTTGTCTTTGGGAATATCTAGGATCTGGCCTGGTCAATGTGAACCCCTGTATTTTGTTCAGGAATCTGTCTTGACAGTTATTAGTATCTGTGGGCCAGATTAACCATTGTTTCCAATCAGGATGTGTTCTGTTTTGGTTTAATACATAGTTTACGTCTATCTCTTCATCTGTAGAGCTATTGCTGTTTATAGTTGGCTTTGGAATAGACGGTTTATTTAAGTCTTTGATTTTGGCTAGGCCAAGACAGGTAGTTTGTTGAACAGTGTCATTCAAAAATATAATTTGTTCTGGGATCATGCAGGCTCTAAACAATGATTCTATACCTTGTACTTGCCATTCTTTTGTACCCCAAACACTTTTTACTTCAACATTTTTGTTCCAATAATCAAAACCAAAAGTATTCATTTGTTCAAAAAACGAGTCTGAATATATCAATTTCGTATTTGTTAGCATGGTCTTTGTCCCTGTCTTATTTGACAATTTGAAATAAAATGTTTTAGCATTACTTGTGTTGAACCCTGAAAAGTATGAATATTTGTCATAAAAGGTTCTTGAGCTTCCTTTTGGAGGGGTTGCACAATGTTCCCATTGATTATAATTTAAAACATTTCTAGGTTGTGCAGATTTATGTAAAAAATGGTTACCATAGTGGTTGTAACAGTACATACTATCATAATTAGACGAACCCTGCAAATAATCATGTTTGGTAAATTTAGCAGACATCACTAGGTCAGACATCATATTATTTATACTTTCAAAGTCCCAATCATCAGCAAATGAGCTCGGTTTTACAAAGTCACTCAATGAGATCTTGATTTGGTGTGGATATTTCAGGATTTCAACCGGACCATAAATTTCATAGTCAGTGTTGTCCCATGCTACCCCACCCGGTATAGGATTGGCTGTGAAGTTGACTGAAGAAAGTTCTCTTTTCTCGACGTGTGAAGATGTGTGTGGCTTGAGGATCAAGTTGATTTTCTGGCTTGCTGTGTCCATTTTAGCATATTTTCCCTCAATGAAGCCTCCCAAGCATAGTATCATGATGAGCCAAAGTATGAGGATAAATGCACCAAAGGCCACCCAAAATTCAATCTATGGAGAAATCAGATATATTTCTTTCAGTTGTTTCAAAAGTTCTTTAGCTTTATCTTTAAAGGTTTTTGTTGATGGATGTGTTTTTGATTCACTGAGGTCTTCAGAGGAATCATCGAAGTTTATGAAGTAGCCGGATGCTGTTCTGTCAATTGTTCCAATTGCTTCAGGATTACTGTTTCTTGCAGCTTCAGCATATTCATTTGTTACTTCATTGTAGGTTGGTGTGTCTCTACTAAATGTTTTTATTTGGGTTTTCAGAGGTGTGAGTTCCATTGCATTGTTGCATAGTCCTTGTTGTTGTTCTGTAGGCGTTTCGAATGTGATTAGCCTTTTAGTTGGCACCTCTGTATTGGTAGCAAACCTTGGTGTTCTGCTACTTATTGGGAGTCCACTTGGCCTACTGTTTGTTATCGGCCACATGATTGTGGTTTTACCAGGTCGATGGATACAACTCGGTTCTCCTTTTTACCAGCAAGCGGCGGTAGTACAACTGATCTTGTCCCGTTGATAGACAAGACAGGAACTGCTTTTCTGTAAGAAGGCCCAAATTCCTTCTTTACCGCGATTTTTTCTCTGACTAGATCCCCGACTTTTGGAATCCAGACAGGTCTTCAGTGGTTGTTGGCTGTTGTTTCAACTCTATGTTGCTCAGGTCTTTTCTTGTTTCATTTAAGTCCTGCAAAATAGCCAAACGATCTTTGATATCAAAGCTTTTTTCCTTCACCACTGAAGTCTGACTGTCAAGATCTAAGACCAACATCCTAGTTCCAAACAATAATTCGTACGGACTGAATCCCCTCAGAGAATTTCTTGGCAGGTTGTTTAGACTACGTTGGACACTTATTAGATGTTTGACCCACCCAGCTCCCGAACCTAATATCCTTTCCGTTATAGATAGCTTTATGCCTTGGTTTTTTCTTTACACCATCCCGTTCCCTCAGGTAGGAAGTGAGAAGAGTCCCGCCATGCTATGCTCATTTGACCTTGTTTTTCCATGCGCAAATAAGGCACGTGGAAAAACTTTAGCCTAACGTAGCATGCTTCTAGCGTATATGCCATTATAGACTCGCAAATCTTTTTATAACAGTTCAGACGTCAGCCGAGTGCTGGGGATCTACATTATAAGTGGAAACTAGCCTGTATATGTTAATCGGAGGCTATGCTTTTTACTGTTGATCCTTTCTGGAGTGAAACGCCACGGTAGTATACCGTTTCTCTCGCCACTGCGATCTCTGTTGCAGTCCCGGCATTTATTTACAAAAATGTGATGCTGCAGGCTCATGCCTGGCCACCAGTACACTGATTGTAGTTCTTCCAGAGAATCTTTTAGTTTGAGATGACTAAGACCCTCACCTATATGTGCGTCTACAATTAACAAAGTTCTCCTGTCCATGTTTGGAATTACTCTATCCCCCACTCCAGGGATTCGAGCAAAAGGGACGGAGTTTGCATCGATTATGTATGTATAATTGAGTGGATAGTTGATCGGTAGCGCTGAGCAGTCGCCTTTTGATGACATTTTCACTGCCAGCACTGTTTCACCGTCAATGTATTTCACTGTACGCTTTTTTCTAGCTACGGAAGCCGATTTAGTTGCTACCACTGTGGCTGTCTCAGCCAATGAATTCCCTGCAACGTGAACGCCATCACGCTGATGACTCAGTGAGTGTGTCACGTGAGTCTTTGGTAGTTCTTTTTGTAAAAGAGCTACATGTTCCCAAAGCAATTTTTGCTTTATTGTTGCACCTGTGTCATCTTTGTAACCGTTTTGAATCCATTTCTGTAAATCGCTGTTATATGATTTGACGCAGTAATACGAATCGGACACTATGAGTGTCGGGAATTCGCGATCTGCATTATCTAGCGCCATTTTCAATGCTATTATTTCAGTCTGTTCTGAATTAGTTTCTACTGAGTGTGTTTTTGTTAATAGAGGTCTTAGTTTACCTCCGCGCCACACTTCTTTTGTAATCTCACATGTGGGGTTGTATGCTTGTTCTCCCCAAACGGAGGGTTGAGCATGTCCGTCTGTATAGATTACACACGCGTACTGTCGTAATGGCAGAATGTCGATTGGCAGAGGGAATGTTCTTTCATATTCTAGATTTTTTAATTCTTTTAATTCTGGATCAAGGTAGTATTTTACTCTGTCCGTTGTAATTGAATTCACCCATTGTATCCATTCCGGATTCAATGCTGTTGTTGGTAAATTACACGGTGTTGTTAATGCCTCAAAGGCTGATTCTGCTGTTCTGACTGTGATACGTCTACCGTCAGCTTTATCTTTTTCTCTAGCTATTGCGGTTTGAACTGCATGAACAATGTTTTCTTTAATGCTGAACTTCTTTTCAGCTTCTGTGTACAAGTGTGATTTGAATGCAATTAGTACCTTTTCTCCCTCATTAGAGGTCAGGTATGTGAATCCGCATCTTCCTGGGATGACTCGAATCACAAGATTGCGTGTGTTATCACGTGTTTCTAATTTTGTTTTAATTAACATGTCTGTTTGTAAGGATCTCAGAATTTCTGTGTGAATTTGAGTCCAATTCGTTCTTTTAAAATCTGGTTTTATTAGATCATAAAGGGGTTTGACCCTTTCTGCGTAATTTGCAATGTATGTTCTTCCGAAATTTAGGAAGCCTAGAATTGACTGTAAGTTTTTTAGTGTTCTAGGTGCTTGGAGTACGGCACATTTCTCTAGGAAATTGTCAGCCAGGCTTTTGCCTTCACTTGAAAATTCATATCCTAAGAACAGGACTGTTAGATGGGCTATTCTAGATTTTTTAAAGTTGAATTTGTAACCCTCTGCTGCGAACCCAAGTATTATGGTGTTCACTCTCTTCAAGTGAGTATCCAAGTCATCGTCTGTTAGGTATATGTCGTCGACATACGATAATGCTTCATCATCATATGTTTGTAGTAACTCTGTTACTCTCGCTGAGAATAACCCTGGGCTGTTCTTGTACCCCTGGGGTAACCGACAGAATTGTTTTTGAGCGCCATTTATTGAGAACGCGGACAAATATCTGCTCTCTGGTGCTATATTTTGACAAAAGAATCCATTAGAGATGTCTAATGTTGTTTTGTATTTTTTGCGCACTATGTTATTCATTAGTGCTGCACTATGCGAGTTTTGCACTGCAAAAGTTTTGCAACATGAGTTAAGGTGTCTGTAATCCAAAACTAGACGATATGAATTGTCTGGTTTGGAGACAGGAAACAAAGGGTTGTTCATTTGTGAGGTGCAAGTTTCAATCAACCCCTGGTATTCTAGTTGATCTAGAATTTCTTTTACCTGTTTTTTAGCTTCTTGCTTGATTGGATACTGCCTTTGTGCAGTAGGTTGTGATTTTAACTGGATTTTGTGAGGAGAGTCCTCATCCCATCCTACATGACTTTTATATAAAGCAGGAGCTTGAGCTACTGCCCACTTTCTTGCAAGTGTATATTTTTTATGAATTGGGATATGATTTGAGAAGGCAGGCATAATTATTTCTTCGCCATGAGGGCAGTCCCTGACAAACTCTGGTGGCCAGTCTTTTTCAGCTAGAAGGATGTCATAGCCCTTGGAGAGATTATCCCAAAATAGTCCCCTTATTTTTCTAGTCTTATCCCCCTCTATACGTAAAGTTATTTCATATATTTTGTGAGGTTTGCTAACTCTGGTGTCTGCAGTTTCCACCTGAAGGTATTCATTCGTGTCCACTGTCTCCAGATGATTCATAAGGACTTTGCGTGCTATGCTCACTTCTGCTGCGCTGTCTAGCATTGTCTGAGCCCACTCTCCGTTTTTCAGCTGTGTCCTCAGTATTCTCGGCATTGTTGAATACTTTAATGCTGGCTACCTTCTTCTTGGGAAACTGTAATTTTTTATTTGGATGAGCAGGTTCCTTGTCTTTGGACTTGACGTGCCCTTCCCTGGGTTCCGATCGTCCTCTACTTTCCGATTTCTGCAAGGAAGTCTGAAAAGATTGAGAGGGACGTGTATCAAAATCTTGATATCTATCCGGTTTCTTTATGTTATCCCTATTTCTAAGGTCGTATCTTTTCACAGAGGGCTCCCTTTGGGGAGACTTGCGTCCTTGGTTTGGAGATATTTCTCTCCGCCGAGGAGACCTTCCTCTGGACTGGAATTTATTTTCTTTAAGATTGGATTGTTTGTTCTGTGGTGTAATTTTATTTGTGTTCCCCTGATGAGGGGTCAGCTGTGGAATTTTAATTGCTGGTTGGATTGTTGAAGTCCGCATTACATATTGGACTAATTGTCTATGTACTTTTATTAATTGTTTTAGTTGTATTAAAAGATCTGCTGCAGACATTCTTTCGATGTCTGGATGTGGTGTGTATCCGGCTAGGACCGGCCACGTTGCTCCTGGTCTACCTAATGGACCGAGCCTGGTGATGTGATTATTATGTTTTAGGGCGCCATTAAACAAGAGCAGGTGCTCTTGAAATTTAAGTGGTACTTCCACCTCCTCGAAAGGAGTGTACTCTTCAGGAGGTTCCTCTGTTTTGTAATAGTGGAAGTGCTTTGTTACAGCGTTTGCTGCTGGAGAGTGTATCCATGAATAGAATACCTCTGTCTGCCGATATTCGTGTGCCTCAATTACGAATATGACTGTGCCACCTCTCGGTGTCAGTCCATTTTCTATACGTTTTAAAGTTATAGATTTTCTTATGTTGACCGGGATGAGTATTATATCCGGGTCTGCTTCTTGCATAGTATTATCAGCTGCTACGAGTTCAGCTGCTATTCTAGCTGCCTCTCTTTCTCCTTCGCTGTCTGACATTGTACTGTCCAGAAGGTTATTCCGTTTGTTTGCAGATCAGGTTTCTTATGGAAACAAAGATTAGATGCACAATATTTTGGAACAGTGTATCCTTCAACGTTGATTGAACCAAGAACCATACATAGGAGTTCCCTCCTGCGAGGTTTTGCGGATATGACCTTTCACCCACTCCAGACGTCTTTGGAGTATTATGGGAAAAAAGGGGTCTGAGTGAAAAAGCACGACTGAGTTACTCTAATGTCTTGCATTAGTTTTATCGCCTTTCCAAACGTTTGGGCGCCATGTAGTGTAGTTCCTATTATCCCAATAGGCTCTGCGCATTGGAATAATACCTTCAATAGTATAGGCCTACACCAGACGTTAACTAGGTCTTCTATTGTCGATATTAGACTTAAAGTTTTGGGTTTGCCAGCTAGCTCAGAATTCACTAGAAACTTTCTCGAATAGGCAAGGAGGAGTTGAACCTCCCTGGATAGACAAGAAGGGATTTAGTTTCTGACAACCATAGAACATGACAACTTTGCTCTCCCCTAATCAAGAGTGTATCTCTAGAGTCGTGTGAAAACAAAAGACAACTTATTTTACTCAGTCAGTACGTGCATTCTTAGTCTCACCAGATTGTAGAGAAAAGGAAGAGACGGGCGTGTTCAATAAAAGATGGTATTTATTGATCAGTCTCTTTTCTCATACAAGAGAAATGAATCGATATTATCGCAATACTTATGGTTAAGTAAAGTGCATACAATAAAAGCAGAAGTATAAAATAATACTGTAAAAACATTTATATGGTTTCTAAGCCATATGGTGGTTTAAAATGGATGAAATAGATACATACACATATACATTTGACTAATCGTACTCAACTGGTGTTTCTAACTACGCCTACCCCGGTGTACCTGACCTAAGCCTAATACGTGGGCGGGAATAGAAAGTAGCAGTTTAAGTTAAGTTTGTTTTGCCAAGTGACTGACTCAAGAATTCTCTGCAAGGGGTTATTCAGTTCTGTACCTGGAATCTAGGATGGTTGAGGGATGGTATCTCTCGTCTTTGGTCTCGATATTCCAGGCTGCCTGCAAGGGCTGCCCGGAAGCGCCGGAGCTGGATTTCTCGGCAGGAGAAAGCAGCGTCTTGTTCTCAGCGCGTCAGGAAGGCGGGGCTGCGCCAGCTGGGTCTGCTCTGCTCTGGGCTTCGGCAAGTCTGGCTGCTCCGATCTCGTCACCACCGCGTGTGTTTGCTTAAGGCAATACCGGTAATATTTATACCTGTAAGGTGTCGAGATTGACGTAAGGATGGACATAGATACGTCAATAAGGATGTCATACGAACTGGTCGTTAGCACATTCTTTTGCTGAAGTTCTCGGTGAAATCAAAACAATGGCCGCAGGGTTTTTCCCAGGTTGTCATAGGTTTGATTTGTTTTGAGAACTCCGTATGCCTTATCAGGGGCTGGAGGAATATTGCTTTGCCTAATTAGATGGCAAGCGTTATGACCTAATCAGATTACGCGCTCCTGTGCCGTGGTCTGGCGTAATCAGATAACGGTTTCTGCATCATGGGATGGCTGCTAGTTAACTTGTTAACCAGAATAGGGTCAGGAATAGGGGGATCGATACAGAACCTATAGGAATACATCACAGCTTTTCCTGCTGTTCTGCGAGCTTTACTTGAGCCCACATCACTTTCTCTTTCAGGGCCTTTTTCTTTTCTGCCATTTCGTCCTCACAGTACTTTGCATACCGTAGGACCTCATCTATCTTTTTGGTATGCCAACAGATTTTATTATCCTTTATCCACTGACAAATTTCGGGTCTTAAACCGTTTACAAACCTGTAAATAAAATGGGTCATGTCCTTCATCTCGATGTTATCTATACCACTGTATGTTTTAAATACCTGCAACAGCCTTTCATAAAAAGAATGCACTGTCTCGTCCCTTTCCTACGTGGTTCTATCTATCTTGGTCCAATCAGTTTCCTTTGCAGGCACTTTTAATTTCAAATGTTGAATTACTTGTTCATACTTCCTCATCACTTCCTTCGATGGTTCCCCTGTTTTGTCGTCTCTCGGGTATTCCTCACTAGGCCAGTCCACAGATCTACAGGGACCACTATGTCGAAGAACCCATCCAGGTCCTTCCATAGGCATTTCTGCACTTTTACGAATCTTTCTACTTGTCGGTACCAAACGACTGGCTTTTCTCGCAATTTCAGGAAGTCATTGGTAAAAGACACAATATCCTGCCGGGACCATGGAACATGTACATATTTTCCTCCTGGTACATCGCGCATAGGGCATAACTGTTCTGGCTTGTCAGCTTCCTTTAAAACGAATTCGGGGGTTGCCTGCCTAGATCTGGCCTCATCCTTTTTCTTGACCCATCTTGCTTTCCATCTTTCCACATCTCCCCATTTTTGTAATACTGTCAATAGTTCTTTGACCTGTGCTTTCTTCCCTGAAACATTCAGGTTTTCCAAATCCTTGTCTGAGAAATCAGCCCTATATGGTTTCTGCAGAGGTTTCGATTTTGAAATATCTATTTCCATGCTAGCAGCAGTGTCTGTCAGTTTTTCATGAAGTACTCGAGTATTTCGGGTGAGACTTTTGCAGATAAACAGCATTTCGTCTTCGGAGTAGGTATTTAATCTGTCTAATCCTACGTTTCCTGCCATTAATTCCTCTATTTCTATTCTCAGCTTGTGGAGATCTAAAGGTTTCGTTGGGGACGCTTGTTTTTCAAATTCTTGACTCCATCTTTCGATTTCTTCAGGAGTCACCAATGTGACACTTTTAGTACCCGAGGTCGATTCCATTTGAATTTCCCTCGGATTAAAAGGATTATGTCTTTTCTGTATCCTTTTCCTGGTATTTCTAACGGGCAGATCTAGCAGCGAGATCTCCGACTCGCACTCACTTGTCTGGTCATCTACAATTAAGGGTTCTGGTCTGGGCTGTGCTATGACGGGAGTAATGACTGGAGGGTTTGGAGTCCCTTGACGGTCCCCGTACAACGGAACCACTGGTCCGATAGTTACTGGGATCGTCAAGGCTTCAGGACTTGTATTTAGCTGTGCCATTTTCTGTATTATCTCAGCTCTCTGCTTTGCTATTGCTTCTCGCTCTTTCTCTTCTAACAACCTGTCCAAAGATTTGTCATGTAACACCTGTGGGGTTAGAATGGGAGCATAACTCGGGGCAGTGGGATGTGTCTCATTCGGTCCTTCCCCATAATTAGGTCTTGGGAACAAACTTCCTGTCCCTAAAATACTCGGCCCTTCCTCATCCTGTGACTGTAATAACGGCTTTCCTGAACCTAAGGATCTCACCTCACCTCCGTAGGGGGGACGAGAACAAAAATCTCCCTCACGTGAATATCCCGTCTCTCCACCAACGGGTCTCCTGGGGTAAATACTTCTTGTTTCTACGGGTCTTAAATTCTCAGTATAAGGAGGAATTAGATAACCCCCTCCTACACTTACAGACCTGACCTCTTCCCTTTGTAGAGGTCTCCGGGGAATATCCCCTGCACTCGAAGGTCGGTGTCCTTCATTATAAGGAGGCGAACTTCTCATGCATATGTCATCTAACAATTCGTCATCCGATTCTCCGAGGGGCCCCCAGTGTTTGGATTTCTCTGTCCTTTTTCCCCCCCATGAGGATCTTCTGCTGGCATCATGGGAAACAATCCCTCCACTATCATATTCTGCCTCCACTGTTTCATCTTTTTAGCTCATGCTTCCTGCTTTAATTTTGGATAAAATTTAGTTAACCCTTTATCCATTCGGGGCTTATCCCTTTCGAAAGCCTCAATTTCCCATTCCTCTAGTGCTTCGTACTGCGTTAATCTAGGTCTGGGATGTAAATCATTCATTCGGGTTCTCAGATTGAATAGAATCCTACTGTTAAATGTTCCATCTAACGGAAAAGCCAATACTCCGTCATCTTTCGTGTATTCTGCCCAATTTTCCAACCACACACATGTGTTATACCCTTTATCGAACATCATGAAAGATGCGGGAGTATTTGGTGGCGGTATGACAACACCTTCTCTAGTTTTAATCGGTTTGTCTTTTTTGAAAAAATTCTTTACTTTATTTGCGAGAGACAATTTTCTCTTATTTCCGTACATAATGTCGTATCTATTAGTCTTCCACTGATCTTTTCCGAACCCTAGGTATCTTGGATCGGGTCTGGTCTCTGGAGTATACGAGTGCCACATACGATTTCTGCAAGCGGCTTCGTTTACAAGTCACTCCCAATCCAAATGCGTCTTTTATTTTCGTGCGGCCAATAAAATGCACGAGTTCAAATAATTTCGACCAATGGGTGCGCGGCCTTTCGCGAGACAGTTCTCACGCTTTGGCACTCACCCCTCCTTTACAATTTCAGCTCTGCTACCAGCTCGCTACGCCTACCAATCCCAGCGCGGCACGGAGTGACGTCAGAGCCGCTTCGCGACTGACTCCCTCCTTCACAAGGTAACGGAAACTTTCTTTCTTTCTAAAAGTGCTTAGTGCTGGATTATTTAACAACGAATACACATTCGCCACTGTGCTCAAGTGTCTAGACAGGAAAGATTTGTTTTACTGCAAGTAAACTACTTCCATTTACTTTTCACTCACTACGAGTAGATCTCTTCTGCCTACCCTTCACACTAGCATTGGAGAACCTGTTACTCCCCTAGACTCATCCACTTTTCCGGGATATATCTGAGCCTAAAGTTTCCCTACCGAACCCCTTTGCTTTCACTCGAGCTCCGATGAACCTGCTACTCTTCCGATGCGACCCTCACTAGGTTATGCCACAGTAGTAATTTTGCCAATGAACCTCGTCACTAACATTTATTCAATCATACATTCAGAAAAACCCTAGTTAGTGCTTCCAGTTCTGCCTAACCTGCACCAACTTTCCTTGGGCCAGTGACCTCAAAGCAAGTGGATTCTATTCACCACTCCCTATTCAATTCCCCGGGGATTCCAAACAAAACATTTAACAATTACGAACGAATGTGTTAATACATATATCAATACAATAATAAGGAAAACACTTTAAAACATTTCATAATTTTTTCAAAGCAAACATTTGAAGTGATTGATCAGATCTCCTGAAGTGCCTACTTTTGTAGCAGCATCAATATACTAGCAGCTTCCGACTTAGCTAGACTAACTAGTCCTACCTAACCTTTAACTATTCCCTAACCATCCTCTTCGCTACCAGAAAACTACTGCTAGAGATCGCGGGTCACCCGACCAATAAATTTCGCCACTTCTGGCTTCGGGCCCATATACTTTACTTTATCATATACATTGATCAGATGACCACACAATCTACTATCAATAATTGTGAGTTCCCTTTCGATTATTTCCAGTGTACCCAACTTACCATCCACCGTTGTGGGTACCTATGACCACGATGGGTCAGGGAGCTAGCTGTAAAAGGAAAGGCAGCAAAATACAAAACCCATCTTTCTGTACTTTATTTTATGAAATGACCACGGACAACTGAGAAGTTTTAAAAGTTTATCTTAGATTTCAGATTCTGTAAACATACAGTTTATAGTAATGAGGCAATCTATAATCAGAATAATGAAGAGCACATAACCATATAAGAAAAGCATACAGGTAACCATCTAACCCTATAACAAGGGAAATTCAGAAATAATGGAAATGAATTTCGAGGGAGAGTACTTAATGCTAGGAATTTTATGCACGTATTTGGAACTTTATCATGGGGTCATATTTCGAGAGAAAAAGACACTAGGGTAACCTATACATCTAAGAAAGGGTAAAAGTACAACACGCTATAATTCTAACGTTACTACTTCAATTCAGTATTTAGGAGGAGAAATCGTATCACACATTTAATTCATAAAACCGTAAGGGAAGATTTATACTAAAAGATAGGGAACATAGGAACATGCTATGAAATGCAAAACTGTAAACGACTTTAATGAAATGCAATGTATTGCGGAGAAAAACATGGAAAATTAACATATGCAAAAGGTATGTCTTTATTGAAGCAAAGACAGAAAAATAGAAAGGTGCAGTTTCAGAGATCTCAGTGAGATATTGACCTAGACTGGTGTGAAAACCAGCCCTGGCCACGGGTCAGTTAAGGACAGGAAATACCCCAAGGAATAGCAGTCATCAATGGGACAGCAGGTGCAGAATGGACCCCTCAGGACAGGACAGGAAACCCTCAGATTAGGATCAGGACAGGACCACCAGGACACGACCAGCACCCGCAGTTTGGAAGCAACGCCTGCGCTCCACCCTCTCTGCAGTTATCGATCAGAACCCCGATTGGGTCAGCGAACTCCCCAGCAAAGTGCTCCGCCAGCACTTAAGGTTTAGTAAAACCTTAGTCTATGGTCAAATTCGGACAGAGTGCTCCGCAGCGCTCTGTATCTTCAGTCACCTATTGAGTGCGTTGGGTCAGTGACAGGTCAGCTATTCAGACAAGTCGGACAATTTCCGTAGGTGAACCTAGGCTAGATATACTGTTTTGGGACAGGGTACCACCCGCCAAATGTTGCAAAGTGTCAGAATTCCCAAATTTCGATTGGTCCTAAGGTAGGATTTGGTTAACACACCAATCAGAACAGACTATTCTAAGGCCTAATTTGCATGTTAAGGTGCCGCCTAGCAAGATTGGGGTTCCCACGAGAAGTCGCAGGGAAGACAATGGAAAGAATACATTGTATTACAAATAGGGTACAAGTCAGGCTTTCTCGCTGGGTAAAGGTTCATCTTCCCATGCAGGCTCTGCCAGCAACCTTCTTTGGCTTGGTTTCAATGTCACCGCACCATCGATTGATTCTGCGCAGAAGTTCCCTCCAAGATGGACTCCCCAGCCCCATCACCCCTCAATGCCGAGGATACATGAAAAGTAAGCGAAAATAAATTAGTACATAAAAATAAATGAATGTATTACATGTTATAAGTTCGTACTTTAGTTTCATCATTATAAAAATATACTATGCATTAATGATAAGTGCAACGAACAATGTCACAAGAGCAGCAGCAGAAAGCTTCACCACGTTAATACAGAGATACGCCATGTGTGGCTATTACGCATGCGCACCCTTTCCCTCCAAAACTATCTCTAAGTGTAGTCACGTGAGTGTGACTGACGCATGCGCAGAAGAGGAAGTCAAGCAGCGGCCATTTTAGGAACAAAATTAATTGTATTAATAAAACACATAGGCAAGCGTCTCTATGATACCCACGCACATTCAAAATACATAAAATTAGTAAAACAAACAATTGAAGTTACGAGATTATAATAGATTTTCGAGGTTCTTGGCTCGAGCAAGTCGCGATGCGAAATCTTGCTCTATCAGTGGGGTTCAATTTATTATTCCCACTCCAGCCAAAACAACAGCGTGGATGGAGTTGGTAGGCCGAGGAGTAAAATGTGCTATACCCTCTACTGCAAGTAGAACAGTAGGGAAAGTGTAGGATTGTGGAGGGATTAAATATATTATTCGGACTGCAATAAGTGAAACAGTAGGGAAAGTGTTGAATGGCGGAGGGGTAAAATTGACTATTTCTACTCTAGTAAGTACAACAGTAGGGAAGGTGTTGGATAGCGGAGGGGTAAAATATATTATTCCCACGCTCGTACGTAAAATAGTAGTAAAAGTATTGAATAGCAGAGGGTTAAAATGTACTATTCCCACTCTAGTCAGTACACCAGTAGGGAAAGTGTTGGATAGTGGTGGGGTAAAATTTACTATTCCCACTACTGTATCTTAAACAAAAAATAATCCCTCAAAAACAAATTTAATTAAACAAATATACACATATTTAAAAAAATACGAACACATTTAATTTAAAAATAAATAAAAATAAAAACTTTTTACAACGTTAAATACATAACACAAATACCTACAAATATTATTGTAAATTAAATCCAAATATATTTTTCATACAAATAAACTTTTTTATTTACATTTAATTCTTTTAATAAGAAACTATTACATAAATTTAATTTACTTACTGACCACCATATAACCTCGCAAAACTCTTCCTGCACCCAAAACTTTACTTAAAATATTTTTTACATTAATAATATAAATATTGAACTACACACCAACTATCATTAATTAAATATTCATTATTAAATAATTATAATTAATGTATTACCGACAATATACCCCACAAAACACATAACACACTTATAAAATGTATCACAATAATCTACACAATTAAAATCTAAAACAAATAATTTAATAACAAAATTAACATAATTAATTATCAATTAAACATTTTTTTTATTGAATATCAATTCATTGAAATAAAATAACTTCTCACCCTTTACCCCTATAAACTCCATAACCCACACCTAAAAGCAAACTAAAAAAAATACATAATTAAAACAATTGTCAATAACATAATTTATAGTATTTAGCAACTAATTATTAATTAATTTAATTTACTTTACCTCCCACCCTTTACCCCCTCTAACCCGACAACCCACACCTAAAAATATGACATGTATTCAAATGGTTTGACCAAAAACCTTGATCTAACCTGTTGTACAGGTGCACATGTTCTCTGGTGTTCATATGTAATGTGCACTCAGTTGTTGGCTGAATCATATTGTAGGAAATCCACCTTTTCTGCGAAGTCACCCTGGATTATTTTCCTTTTGCTGAACCCCATATTTTTGTTTGCTGTAGAATTCTGTGCACTTTATCCCTGTTGACCAGTGATAAATTGCCTGTTCTCCTCCTTTCAACATGGTAATATTGGGACACTCCTAATTGTCATATTTAATTTACCTAAAAGTCTTTAGTATATGGTACAGTGTTAACCTATGGACTGTAAGTCAACTGTCACTCGTGGAATGCAGCACCCATTGTCCCATCCACTACAGTAACAGTGCATACATTAATGCGGGCTTGCCACTTGTAGCCTGGCTGTTGACGTTTTAAACTGAAAAATTTGACATGCCCAAACAGCATGTTTGTTTAGGCCTATACCTTCCTTTTAAATATTTATATTACCCATAAGTAGGTCTGATTTCCCTGGGTGCATGGTATTTAAAAACAGGACATGCAAACATTTAAGGCCTGATTACGATGGCGGGAGACCACCTCCAGTCGGGGGCCGTCTCCCCGCCATCGGTGACTGAAACACTGTGACATGCTGTCGGAAAGACCGACCGACACAGTCCAGACGGGTGGAAGCATTCCGACCGCCTGGCAGACCGCCCTGCATCCTCAGAATGGCGGCGGTGCATGTCAGGCACCACTGTGGCATTACTTTATCCCTTTCCACCAGTTGTTCTGCGGCAGTCAACCCACCATGAAAAGGCTGGCGGAAATGAATTTGGGGGCCCGTAGCGGGCTTCCTTTACCCCATGGGGCTGGTGCATGGGCCCTAGGGGGCATCTATGGTACTCCACTACATACCATGTGGCAGGCGTTGCATGATGCCTGCCACGTAGTGCACGGATATGTAAACACCCTATTTTTTGTGTTGCGTCAGGGCTGCTGACAACATCCCCGCCGCAATACAAAACATCGGCAATGCGACCGCCTTGTGGCAGGGGCATCGTAATGTGTACTGTGGGACTACCGCCTTGTAGGCGATCATTCCAAAATATGAAACAATGGCGGATGGACTGAAATCTGTCCGCCATCATAATCAGCCCCTTAATGATACCCATGTCTTTATGGTGAAAAGGCTACAGAAGCAATTTCTGATTTACGAAGGCCGGCTGTTACATAGGAAAACACTGAATATAATATTGATTACTAATACTGTACCTCAGAAATGGGACTAGCTAGATCAATAATTAAATAACTATTATAATAGTAACAAATTAACTCCCTTTATGAAATGTGAACTTGCTCCCAGAGTTGAGAAAAAGGCCTTGGGTTTGAGGTTGGATTGTTGTGCCCCTGACAGGAAGACCTATGGGCTGGGCTATGGAACTTGATTAACTACAAAGAGGCCTACCCTGTCACAAGCAGATGTAGCTAACACCCAAGTCTACGCCCTTTCTTTGCCCCTTCCATCTGCCCAGACAGGCTGCAATCACAGTGGGCTTCTTTTTAACATTACAGTGTCAGATTCTGCTGAAGTGTCAATACCTACTAGACAGTTCTGATGATGTTTCATGTACAGGACTTGGGGCTTAGTTACGATGTCGGGTGACACCATCTCGGTCCTGGGACCGACCACCTAATTAAGTTGTGGCCCAACTAAGCTTGGTCGCAATCCTACATTTCCCTATGGTAAAATGCATTGCAGCCGTATACCGGCCATAATACATTCTCCCATAGGGAAATGGGAGGCGCTGTTCATCCCTGCACCTCGTAGTAGGCACCTCAGGGTGCAGGGATCAACAGGGGTGGCACCATTGGTGCCTCCTTGGCCACCAACTGGAGGCCGCACACACAAGGTGCCCCTGCTGGGGCCCCCCAAACCTGCTTTCCAACATGGCTTCCATGTCAAACAGGCCGACATGGAAACCGTGTCGGAAACTATACATCGTAATCCCAAGGGCGGAAAGGCCCGTCCTTTGGGATTAAGGGCCAGTTCCGACTGGCTGACGTGGTCCTGATCCCATTGGAATCCAGTCAGAATGAACTACCGGTTTAAATTCCGACCAGCTACTACATAATCAGCCGGTCAGAATTGAACCCAACTATGTAGGACGGAGGCTTTCCAACCGCCATCGTAATCGGCCCCAGGGTATTAATTTCAAAGGGCGAGACTAGGATGCCAAAACAATTCTTGTGTATCCACTGTCTGGTTGCTGAAAAACTCAGTTTTTGTTCGAACAGACTTCAGTCTCTGAGTTTTTTGTGTGTACATGACCTACTACAAACTTTAGTTTAGTGATAGATGTGGGAGAACACTAGGATAACCATGGTACGCTCCCCATGCACACCCCTTGCCCTCAGGGCCCAAATTTAAGGTGGTTGGAGACTTTTCCAATCTAAAAAATACCCAAAGTGGGTAGGGTAAGTCCGGAAACCTTTAATCCATTGATTAGGGCATACCAAGGGGTCGTTTACTACCTTGGACCAGGCACAAATATGACAACTCCAGGCACCAACTTCATAACACTTCTAGACCTGGGGAAAATCAGAAAAGACTAAACCCGTCGTCCGAGATGTAACACTAGCCCTACAAGACTGTACCTGTTCCTTCTCTTGTATTCAGGACAAAGAGGTGGACTCCAGTTGTCATAAGGCTGACCTTCTGTGCGAGCTACAGGGACACAGCAAGCTACCAGTAGCCCTTCCTGTAGATACTTACCTGACCAGTGGCTGCTGGACTTGAATTGGATCCTCCTGTTGGCTACTGCCTGATACCCCGTAAGTCTCCAAACACCTTCCCTGAGGCACTGTGGGTTTTAGAAGTGTACTGGTGTGGTTGACTGGATCTTAAATGTTTAATTCAGATGATGAAATCTTTTGTCCGGGCTGAAACTGGTTGATGTATCTGACCTGCACTCCATCTCGTTCAGCATCAATTTGCAGCTATGTCAGCTATTGACTGTCATTGGCACTTTGTGCTTCTTGGTGCTATTTCTATTAAAAACTTTAAAAATGCATATCCCTTGTAACCCTTATTGGCTTTTTCTCATTTTGATTATCAAATTATACTCTATTTTTCAAATTAATTTTTAGGGTTTTTATTGTTTGGTATTTTAGCTTTATTACTATTTAAATACTGTAGTAATACTTTACACATTGCCTCTAAGTTTAGCCTGTCTCCTTTGTGTCATAGCTACCAGGCGGCTGTCTGTCAGGTAGTAACAATGAGGGTTCATCCTGACCAGGGTAGTAATTATTACTTGAGGTGGGCACTTTACCTCTCAACTAATAACCACCTTTCCTTCACATGTGCCCAGCTACACATGATCTCAAACATTTACACAAGACCTTTAAAACACAGTACCTAAATGAAGCCTGGTGCACCAGTACATAATGTGTTTAATGACATTATATACAAATACACAAATCTTGAAAACGTCTGGACAGGCTGTCAGACTCTCCCCACCACCTGTTCCTGTCATGTTATCCCTCCCTCTCGTTTTCCTTTCCTCACCTGGGCTATCATTTCCTCTTTTTATCTCGCTCCTCGGTTTTCCCACGTTGTTTTTTATTTTCTCTGTTCCTGTTTCTCAATTTCTATTTCCCTCACATAAGCCTCCCTTTATTTTTGTGTTTGTCTTCTCACCCTCAGCCTCTCAGACTGCGTAAGAGAACATATTGAAGCTTGTAACCCACCCATTGCTGACCATTGGTCGGTTTTACTGTCTCTCTTATTTGCTTGCTTTTTATTGGAAGGCTTTTCTTGATAGCCTTTTACTATTTATTTGATTAGCTGGCTACTAAGCTACCACTGCTCACTATTAGGGAACTACTTTTTTATTTTTGTTTTGGTGAAGCACTGTATGAGAGTGCATTTTTCTAGCTATTTTCTTCATATGCTTTTCTTACCCCCACATTGCTCTTTCTAGCACTTAAGATTTTCTCCCCAACTTGCAATTGTGTTGTTCTCACTTATCTGTGTTTCTGCCCCCATGCTGTACGTTGCTCTCTTACACGTGTGTTCCTCCCTTTAACCCCTTGTCCCCTCCTTGTGTTGCCAACCCCAGGCCGCCTTGTTGCTAGCCTACTACCATGCCTACTGTGTGGCTTCATACCCTTCCCCACCAGCTCATCAGTTTTAATTTGTCTTTGTAAACAGCACTTTTGCGCTATGCTATTCATTTACTGATCCATCTCAGAGCGGTAAAAGAAAAAGAAAAGGCTTGTGGCCTTTTGTAGATTTGCGCTCATATGTTGAATACATGCACGCCTCTACTAAAAGTCGCGGTGGGTGGGTTTTCATTTTTTGTCTCTTTAGCTGCTGTACACACACACACAGCTAAAACCATTCGCAAAGCCAATGTCTCTTTTACGGGCCTATTGGCCTTGACATAGCTGGTTCTCTTTCCTATTGTCTGCTTCAATTTTGCTTAGTTTCTCTAAGTTTCTCTTGATGTCTACCTATGCCTCTCTAGCACTCTCTTATGTGTCCCTCTACTGCACCCAATGTCATCTCTCGCTCTATCTCTGTGTCCCCCTCCTATAAAAAAAATCACCCAATACCAATCGTTTTCTGGCGCGGCGCCCAGGATGTGGAACACTCTCCCTAGAGTCCTCAGATTCAACCCCTCCTTCTCCTGTTTCAAAAGGTACCTGAAACTCCATCTCCTTAACAAATACTTTCCTGACCAACGTCAAATAACCAAGACTTCAATAGCCGAGTTGACTCCTCTCTCTCTTGACATTCAAGGATGATTGGTAACTGGCCTGTGTTAATCCACCTACTTTGTTTTCTCTCCCTCCACTGCACTGTTTACTTATTTTTCATGTGGTATTTTTTTATTTATTTATGTTTTATCTCTGCTTTGCTTTCTTACTGCCTTCCTACTATGTATTGCAATTTCCTTCTGTATTTTTACAGTGTGTATGTAGAGCACTCTGATACCTACGGGTCAAGCTGGTGATTATAAAAATTTTAAAATAAAATAAAATAACCCGATCTCTCTTCATCTCCTCTTCCAGTCCCATATAAGGTGCATTTCTTCCCCTCCCCCAATCTCTACTATTCCTGTTGTCTCTCTCTCCTGGCTCTTTCTCTCTTTCTATTCTTTCTATCCCCCGTTCTATGTTCCTTCCCGCTCCACCTCTCGTCTCACTCTCTCTCTAGCTCTGTTTCGATCTCTTCCACGCCTCTAAACTCACCCCAACCTTTTCCCTTTCATTTGCAGCTTCCCTTTCCGCGGCATCACAGTGTACTGGAATGAAAGCCCTGTTCCTGGAAAGAGAGGGTGTCGTTGCTAGGCCAGCGTTGGATACATAGAGGGCCTTTCTTCTCTCAGCCTCACACCCCTCCCCCGACACACACTCCCCCCCACGAGGGCCCACTGAGTGCTTCTCTGATAAGGGCAGATGGCAGGCGGCGCAGATATTTACAGACACTCGCCGGACCCGTGACTGCCTTTCTTTTCAGCAGACCCGTGACCTTGCCTGCCCGGGGTGTTCTGTCTCATTAGCAGCTGTATTCACGGTTTCTGGGGGTCTGGAAAACGCATAGATGTCTCACCGTACCAACCCTTGTGTTCTGAACAAACAGTACATTATTCCATTTAGCTGTTCACTCTCTACGCCCACGTTTTAATATAACGAGCGTTTAGTGTTTTAGCATGCCAGCTGAGGCTCCATTAAATGCATAATTAAAAAAACATCACCCACACACAGTGAAGTGTGCCTTAATTTGATGAAATAAAAAAAGGGGGGGTTCTTAAAGATGTGCTGTTACAGAGGGGGGGAACTGGGGGAGGGGTTGGTGGTGGGGTGGCAGGAAAATATTTCTACAGGAGTGGCACCCATTGGTCAATCGGTATGGCCCTGCTAATTTCCATTGGTGGGTCTAGCTGTCAGTCAAATGCGTCGCTGCTTAGTTAGTTTCTTCTATGGATGAAAACCGTGAAAGAAAATGGGGATATTTTGCATAGTCTATGACATCATAGAGAGTGACAAGTGACCTTGAAACCAATGGCCTCATAAGAAGTGACATTAGATATTAGGGCTAATGGCAACAAAATGTCATCACACGTGGTGACTGTGGCACACATCTGTTAAAGTAAGCATAAAACAGTCAAATATCTCAAACTTTAGATATAAAAATCTACCTGAAGTGGGTACTTATGCTAGCACCCTGACATTACTGCTAGTGGTTTTCGGTTACCATTTTTCTTTAACCCGATGACATGACATGTAATGATGTCTTAATACATGTGTTCCCATTGACATCAATAAAAGTAACATTATAGGAAAAGATGTTTTATTGTGATAATCACAAGCGCAAAATAACAAATCCACAAACCTGGGCGATCTGTTACAGTGAGTAGAAAACATGGGAAGAAGGGAAGGTCAACGTATCTCTTGTACTTTAAGATGCCGCGCCAACACAAATGCAGAGGCTCAAATTAATTATATGATTTGGCGTATACAAACTAATATAGAACTAGGTTCGCCTCGTCCATACCAGAATTTCAGGACATCCACCTTGGATATTTAGCCGCACACTGAGAATAAATAGAAACAAAGTTGATAAGCAAGGGTTATCCTAAAATTCTAGCATGGATACGACCCACCGAGACCTACGCTGGACACTTACACAGAAAACCTTAATGACTGTATGGAGACTAACATTGAGACAAACTCCATGTCATGAGAATAGTGCGTCTATAGTAAGTCGCACAAGATCCTTACCGCTCTGAACATGACAATAAATAAGAAAGTGTGTCCAACACCATCCCAACACCGTCAATCCAATGAGGCAAATTGGAGTCACGTTCCACAACTGTTGACTGAATGAAGGCACGAGTTACATCCCCATATCACAAGGTCCATAAACTCTAGACCAGGGGCTTTTATACTGCGGTTTGGCCCCCCCTAGGGGGTAAGTGATCGAATGGGGGCGCCAGGCTACAGTCAAAAGAAGCATTATGCTGATAACGGTGCTTCGCTCTCAGTAGGGGAGAGGGGGGTGAGCTGCTCTGTAATGGGCCATCACTAACATATTTTGTCATTTATATCCTGGCTGGGAGAAAGTGTCAAAAGGAAATGGACTCCAAATATGTTTCAAACCCCCACTCCTATTTTCACACTGTGTACGCGTTAGTAAGGCCTGCCTGACTAGAATAATATGTTAGACAATCATGTATTTGATGGCATTTTTTATCCGGTACGGAGCTTAACTGTAATGTGTACATAAGTATAGACATATTTATACATTGTCTGTTTAATAAAATAAATGTGAACATTTTTGAGGCGGGGTGACCCAATGATATTTTCATTTCCACTCGGGGCACAACATTACAAAATTTGAAGACCAGTGGTCTAGACAATTATATGAACAAGTACAATAAGACAATGTCAGCCGCAGGCCCTTCCATCAGCTCCGCGTCTTACTTAGGAATAATTATATAATCATTTGATAATCCTTGGCGCAATGTGCATTAGGCGCAATTAATGCTCTGTTTAATTGCTTTAATGCACTATATCCCATTAAGTCCAACAAAGATAATTGCGAATCAGGGTTTAGCAAGCAGTTCAGCACATTCATAAGGCAAGTCTTTTCTTCACATAAATTACTGTGAATTAAGTTATTTAAGGAGACAATATAATAATACTCCCTAATACACTGCAGCTCAAGAAGAACTCTCTAGCTGAAATTTCAGTAGTATGGTGGGGATTTAGAAAGCATATATATAGATGGATAGATAGATATATCGTTATAGTTAGGACCTAACTTCCATAGGAAAAGTGTTTTTTGACTTCCCTATATGATGGCATTGTTTGACGTAGCTTCATGAAATTTTCCCCAAAAAATGCTCCAGTGATTCTTGTTGCACATGGAAAGTTTTGGGGTGATCCATTTAGTGGAAACTTTGAAAAATTGGGAGGGGGGTTTAAAAAACGTGGGTTTCCCATGTTAATTCACATAGGAATTTTAGACACGACTAGTGCTAAACGGAAGTACACCAAATTTGACAGGTCCAGAAAGCGACCTTTTTGTAAATTGGCATAAATCTCTTCAGTAGTTTTGCAAATATTAAGGAAACTCAAAATTTGTATATATAGGGACGCAGATCCTCAGAGGACGACAGTCCCCGTGCACAAATTTGATTGGCTAGCTGGAAACACCTAAAACCAGGAAGTGTTGGCAGCCATCTTGGGACTCAGCTTGAGCAGAGTCACACAAAATCTTTAAACAAAAGAGAAGGGGGCATGGTAGGAATACCCTGACCCTCTAAGCCTCTTGAGGCAGAGGCGGACCTAGAGTCAAATTTCTGGGGGGGCTAAGAAAAAATTTCGGGGGGGGGGTCTGAGTCTACAAGCAAAAGGCAGAGTGGAGCTGCAGTGCCCCCAAGAAGGGGTGACAACCATCAGAGCCTCATTAACAAGCAATAGGTCTTTAAAAGACCTGTGAAGTACTCGGTGTGGCTATGTGTGTACGCCCGGGAAGCTGTCTCATCCCGGGTTGCCACACACGCCAGGGGGGTCGAAGCCCTGTGAGTCCAATGGGCGTTGCGCGCCTGTCTTGAGGGGTCCCTGCCAGAATAAAAAAAGGTTTAAAAAAAAGCATTTTAGTCCAAGCTGTGCTGGAGTCCCGTCTCCAGCTGAAAATGTTTTAAAGAAGCAAAGAAGGGCTCCTGTGCTTTTCTAATATTAAGCCCCTGGGTGGACTAGGTCCCGGGGGCAAGCAACCATTAATGTTCGAAACAAATGGGGGGGGGTTGAGGTTCTGTGAATTCTGAACCCGTGGGTTCCATTTTGTGTATGGCAGCCATTTTGTGGTTGCCCTCACATAGGCCGATGATTGTGGCTGAGCTAGTCTTTTAAGGACATGTACACCGTAGCTCGAGTTCGTGCTGACTCCTGTTTGACCTGAGTGAACTGACCCTGTTGCCTGAAGCTGACCTTGTTAAACCAGTTCCTGCCCTTTAGTTGATCAAGATTAAGGATCAGAGCACAGGACATCATAACGTTTTACTGCACACAAACATGCCTTATCCTACTTCTATCTGTTTCTGTTTCTTCTTTTATGGTCTATTTGCGATATGGGTTGTGGTCCTTTTTATTATGGGTTTGTCCGGCTTGTCTAAAGAAGAATGTTGGGTTTGTTCAATGATTGATTATGGGCCGGACAATTGTAAAATGGGTTTGTCGTCATGCGATACCTTGCGTAATAATATCTATGATTGGACAATTGTAAATAGTGGGTGTTTGTCCTATTGGCTAATGTTTGGCAGACCTTGCATGTCCATGTTAGGTATTTTGCATGCTTGCAAAAGCTAGGACTGCCCCTTACTTGTATGCTGAAGTTAGTAACCCTAAGCATATAAAAGGCCTCTGTTCTCTGTATTCTTCAGACTGCCTCATTCAGTTGCTACAGCTCCTGTGTGACGTAGTTTCACTTAATAAAGATGTCTTTTCATATTGCAGCTTCTGTGTCAAGTTCTTCTTTCTATTAGTAAGTATTCCCTGAGAATGAAGATTTCATTTCTTCAAATGGCGCGGCCAACATGGGCTTCATTAGAGAAGTGACTTTCTGTGGGAGTGATCTTGTCAGAAGACTGAAATCTACTGAGGAGAACAGGACTGGACTCTACTAATCTGTGCACAGGAATTCTGGAGATTCTCTGTTTCTGCAGCCCAGTATATTTCTGCTCTTCCTGATTTTGATCCTCCACATGATGTCACTCCTGACTGAGAACCTTTTTGGCGTGAGTATTCTAAAAAAGACCGTTAGGTCATGTAGAACTTGACAGTTAGAATTTGGATAACCTTTTGATTAGTAAGAATAAGAAGTACAAGTGGGTCGCTCCCACGACTTTGTTTGGTTTCTTGGTTTTGATTTGGTTATTGCAATTACCAAAGCCGAGGGGTTGGTTTCTTGGTTTTGATTTGGTTATTGCAATTACCAAAGCCGAGGGTCTCGTATATTTGCGAGTATATCGTTTTTGATAACCCCTTGAAGTTTGAAGCTAGATTAGTGAGCTATAAGATGCCTGGTCTTAGCAAATTTAGGACTGTTACTTTGGAATTTGTGTTGCCCAACTTTTGGATTTGTATAGGTTTGTATATGCGAATTGCAATTTGTGTAGAACAGGTAATGAGGAGAATTTTCTCTATTTGGTTTAGTTGAACGGTGCATGTACGAAAAGTACCTTAAGCACTACTTTGATTATAATATTGTATATTCTGCACATTTTTTGGCATGCCTGTTTCAAAGCTCACATGAGAATGTGTTGCTTTATTTCGAAGGTACCATAGTGTGATGTGAAGTAAATTAGCCGGCTTCCCTAGAGGGAATATCTAAATAGGTTTAGATTTACAAACATATTTCTTCCTTGGTGATTTTGTATCCCCAGGGAATTAAAATATGACTAATACATATAAGGATCCTTTGTTCTGCGCAATGTTATGAAGGAAGATATGCAGAGCGATTTTTTGGTGTTCTGCTAGCCAAAGCTAGTGAATTGAGTGTATTTTCGCTTCTTGGACATACATTAGTCTGTTGGGCTGTTTTTGCAGTCTTTTGAAACACAATTGAGAAGCGTTTCTTGTAAATATGACTTACAACTAGTATTTACAAATGGTTTGGTTTAAGTACAGTCTGTGGGCTGTCCTTTGTTTTTGTTCTGAGTATTGGTTTGTGTGTTAAATGTGTGTTTAAATGTCTATGTGGTTTTCCCATTAGTGCAATTTCTGTAAGTGAATAGTGTTGGCGCTATTTATGAAATGCATGGCTAAAGCGCGCCGTATTGTGTGTCCTGAGTGTTTCACCCCTTTCTGTTTATGTCTGAAATAAGGGATGCAGCTTGCTTTTATATGTGGTATTATCAAAAATGATTGGATTTATTAAAAATAATTATTAAGTTATGAAAAATAATTATTGAAAATAAGTGCTACAAAATTCGTTTTTTACTATTCATGAAGCTTAATGCTCATACTGTGACCTCCTAGCATTATAATTTAATTTGAGTTGTGTTGCACTGCATAATGAGGACATTAGCATATGACATCTCACTTAGCGCAGGCGTAAAAAACTCATGTTTCTAAGGATTTACATGAGATATGTCTAATGTCTAATATCTGTAATGTGTAAAGAACATTCTGAGGATGATTAATATGTAACATATACTTATAGGATATTTATTTTCAAGTGCCCCAAATATCAAAGTCGAATTTGGATATTTTTGCCATTTATAATAGCTTTAAAGTGCTTTACGCTTCAGTAAATGCATACATTTAGGTATAATACAAATTTGCAGGCTGTCCCCATTTGGGGTTTGCTTTTAAATGACCCAGTGAGATCCATTTAAGGTTGATGAAATAAGTACCATTGCAACAAGCATTTGTTCTAAAAACTGGCATGTGTGTTATTAGGTTCTGTGAATTATTCACAGTAAATGTTGTTTAATAATCTGGAAACAGAGATAATTTTTTTAGCGCCTAAAAAGGAGACATTATTTTTCAAAATAGAGTGAATTATTGCAGGTTAGGAGGAATTAGGAAGGCCTTTTGCCTTTGTAAGCCGCAGAATAATAGCTAGTAGAGCTGCAGAGGCTTGCTAAAGTGCTGAGGTGTTATCTTTAGTTTCCCTGTAAACAATGGAAGGAGGCTGTCATGTTATTGTTATTGTTATTGTAAACTACAGCTTATATAGCGCCAAATCACCTACTGGTCTCAAGGCGCTTTTGACAGAAGAAGCTAAGCTAACAAAGGAACAGATACATGAAGCTATACCACTAAGTAATGCTTAAAGCTTCTCTAAACAGAAGTGTTTTTAAAGATTTCCTAAACTGCAGCAAGTTGGGATCTTTGCGAAGGGATTCAGGAAGTTTGTTCCATACTTGTGGGGCAACCGCCGAGAAAGATCTGCCACCTTTCGTAGATAGTTTATAGCGAGGACAGGCCAGCAATTGAGTGTTAGAAGACCTTAATGATCGTGTTGGTCTATAGACTCCAATGCGTTCTTTAATGTAAGCCGGTGCTTGGCCATCGATAGCCTTATGGGCAATGCACAAACTCTTGAACTCCACCCGTTGTTTTATGGGGAGCCAATGTAGCTTACATAACAGCGGCGATGCATGAGTGCGTCTAGGTAGCCGAAAGAACAGCCTAGCTGCATCGTTCAGGACTACTTGCAGTCTATTTATCAGAGTTTTGGGGAGACCCAAATACAGGGCATTCCCGTAGTCTAGTCTCGAAATGATTGTAGCTGAGACAATTGTCCGGAGCGTAGAGGGGGAAAGCAAGGGGACTAACTTGCGTAACTGTCTGATTAAGTTAGAGCAAGTCCCAACCACTGAGGAGATCTGGCTGACCATTGACAGCTCATGGTCGATCTTAATGCCAAGACTTTTTACGTTGGAGCAGGGTTTAGGGGTCTGGCCAAGATCTTGCGGCCAAAACAAATCACCCCAAGGGGAGGCTTCAGATGAAACCACCAGGACCTCCGTTTTTTCAGGATTGATCTTCAGCGAATTTGCTGTCATCCAATTCACCGTATGAATAAGTATTTTTTGAGCATGGGTCTGTGCGGATGCAGTGTTCTCGATGCCAAATAACAACTGAGTATAATCCGCATAGTTAAAGGTTTTACAGCCCATGCTAACTAAAGAGTCAGTTAGAGGCTGCAAGTAAAGATTAAAAAGGAGTGGGGACAGGGCAGACCCCTGGGGGACTCCACACTTCAGGGTACCCAGATTTGATATGTGGTCCTCCAATTGAATCCTTTGAGATCTTCCAGAGAGAAAGGATTTAAGCCATTTGTAGGCTATATCTTGTATCCAAACCGCAGCCAATCTGTCCAAGAGCAGGGTATGGCTGACAGTATCGAATGCCGCTGACAGATCTAATAATATCAGGGCACTCAGTTTTTTACTGTCAGCCATACCTCTGAGCTCATCAAGCACCGAAAGCATCACCAATTCGGTGCTGTGATGCGCCCGAAAACCTGCTTGGCGTTCGTGGAGAAGATGGTGTGACTCCAAGAAAGATGACAGGGACATCAGAACATGTTGTTCAAAAATCTTGGACAAGAAAGGAAGCTGAGATATAGGCCTATAATTTTTTAGGTTGATGGGGTCAGTCCCCGGCTTCTTTATCAAGGGCCTGCTCAAGCTTCTTTAAAACTAGATGGAAGCTGGCCGAAGTCTAATGATTTATTTAGTAGGGAGACAAAGTGACTACCAAAGGCAGGAAGCGCCATACGAAAGATACTGGGAGGACAAGGATCTGCAGGAGAACCGGATTTTGTTCTATTCATGAGCTGTCCTAAGACCGTGGAGTCGATTGGGGGAAACTTAGCGATGGTATGTATTGGCGGAGGAGGATGGGGATGTGGAAGAGAGGGGTGATTGCTGGAGGTGTTCTTAATATCAGTCAAAATAGTTTGTACTTTGTCGAGGAAGTAGTTTTGAAAGGTGTTACAATCAATAGGAGATTCTGATCTTTCTACTTTCTTACTCAACTCTGATAAGATCTTAAAGGTTTCTTTTTGAACATTGTCCGCGTTGTTGATTCGGGCTTCATAGTACTCCGCTTTAGTTGACTGAATATAGCTTTTATATAATTTAAGAAACGCTTTATAATGTTCTTTATCAACGGAATCGTTTGATTTCCTCCAACGTCTCTCTAACAGACGTAATTTAATTTTGTGTTCCCTCAGGGAAGAATTGAACCATGGAGTTCCCTTTACCGTTCTATTTATCTTTTGATTTCTTTCAGGTGCTATTTTGTGATGTATTCCTATAGGTTCTGAATCGATCCCCCTATTCCTGACCCTATTCTGGTTAAACAAACCAACAAGTTAACTAGCAGTCAGCCCATGAGGCAGAAACCCCCCATGATGCAGATACCGTTATCTGACGCAGTCACACTACGGCACAGGAACGTGTTATCTGATTAGGTCATAACGCTTGCGATCTAATTAGACAAGCGATATTCCTCCAGCCCCTGATAAGGCATACGGAGTTCTCATAACAAATCAAACCTATGACAACCTGGGCAAAACCCTGCGGCCATTGTTTTGATTTCACCGAGAACTTCAGCAAAAGAATGTGCTAACGAGCAAGTCGTATGACATCCTTATTGACGTATCTATGTCCATCCTTACGTCAATCTCGGCACCTTAAAGGTATAAATATTACCGATATTGCCCTATGCAAACACACGCGGTGGTGACGAGACGGAGCAGCCATACTTGCCGAAGCGAAGAGCAGAGCAGACCCCGCTGGCGCAGCCCCGCCTTCCTGACGCGCTGAGAGAAGCTGCTTTCTCCTGCCGAGAAATCCAGCACCGGCGTTTCCGGGTAGCCCTCGCAGGCAGCCTGGAATATCGAGACCAGAGACGAGAGATACCATCCCTCATTCAACCTAGATTCCAGGTACAGAACTGAATAACCCCTCACAGAGAATACCTTAGTTATTCACTTGGCAAAAACAAACTTAACTTAAACTGTAACTTTCTATTCCCGCCCACATATTAGACTTAGGTCAGGTACACGGGGTAGGCGTATTTAGAAACACCAGTTGAGTACGTTTAGTCAAATGTATATGTGTATGTAATATATTTTATTCATTTTAAAACATCTTATGGCTTAGAAACCATATCAATGTTTTTACAGTATTATTTTATACTATTGCTTTTAATGTATGCACTTTACTTAGCTATAAGTATTGCAATAATATCGATCCATTTCTCTTGTATGAGAAAAGAGACTGATCAATAAATAACATCTTTTATTGAACACGCCCGTCTCTTCCTTTTCTCTACAATCTGATGAGACTAAGAATGCACGTACTGACTGAGTAAAATAAATTGCCTTTTGTTCACACGACTCTCGAGATATACTCTTGATTAGGGGAGAGCAAAGTTGTCATGTTCTATGGTTGTCAGAAACTAAATCCCTTCTTGTCTAATCAGGGAAGTTAAGTCCTTCCTGAACATTCGAGAAAGTTTCTAGTGAACTCTGAGCTAGCTGGAAACCCCAAAACTTTAAGTCTAATATCGACAGTAGTAGACCTAGTTAACGTCTGGTCTGGGCCTTTACTGCTGAAGGTATTATTCCAATGCGCAGAGCCTATTGGGATAATAGGAACTACACTACATGGCGCCCAACGCGTTTGGAAAGGGCGATAAAACTAACGTAAGACATTTAGAGTAACTCAGTCGTGCTTTCTCACTCAGACCCCTTTTCCCAAATACTCCAAAGACGTCTGGAGTGGGTGAAAGGTTATATCCGCCAGACCTCGCAGGAGGGAACTCCTATGTATGGTTCTTGGTATAAGTCAACGTTGAAGGATACACTGTTCCAAAATATTGTGCATCCAATCTTTGTTTCCATAAGAAACCTGATCTGCAAAACAAACAGAATAACCTTCCTGTCAGTAAAATGGTAGACAGTGATGAAGAAAGAGAGGCAGTTAGATTAGCAACTGAACTCGCAGAAGCTGATGCTACCATGCAGGAAGCGGACCCGAATATAATACTCATTCCGGTCATCAAAAGGAAATCTATAACCATAAAACTTATAGAAAATGGACTGACACCTAGAGGTGGTACAGTCATATTCGTAATTGAGGCACACGAATATCGGCAGACAGAGGTATACTATTCATGGATAAACTTTCCAGCAGCAAATCCTGTAACAAAGTACTTCCACTATTACAAAATAGAGGAACCTCCTGAAATGTACACTCCTTTCGAGGAGGTGGAAGTACCACTTAAATTTCAAGAGCATTTGCTCTTATTTAATGGCGCCCTAATACACAATAATCACATCACCAGGCTCGGTCCTTTAGGTAGACCAGGAGCAACGTGGCCGGTCCTAGCCGGATACACACCACATCCAGACATCGACGGGATGTCTGCAGCTAACCTGCTAACACAGCTAAAACAATTAATAAAAATACATAGACAATTAGTCCAATATGTGATGCGGACTTCAACAATTCAGCCAGCGATTAAACTCCCACAGCTGACCCCTCACCAGGGGAACACAAATAAAATTACACCACAGAACATCCAGTCCTGCCTAGGTAAAGTACCGGCTAAACGGGAACAAATACCATTCTGGCTAGCGCAGAAAATCACCCAAATAGAGGCGGTGTTTCCAGACACCACCCCGCTAGAAAAGCACAGGATTCTGACTATCTGTCTCCCAATGGGAATCGCACCACACATTGAGGACTGTGACACTTGGGGTACAGTCTTTGCTTCCATCTACACAAAAACGCACGGTGTTCCATCCATTTCGGTAATACCAGATGTGCTAAAACAAATTCAAGATGAATACGGTCCAGAACCCGCTTTAACTCTTGGTATGAAATTACTGAAAGACTTCAAGCAGGTCTCGGCTATATTATTAGCCAACATAAAGGGAGAAGCAGCAAACGTGGCGATCCGCCAGAGGTTAAAAGAGACAGATATAGCAGACCAACCAGCTGAAATTGCCAGAATCATAGAAAAATCCTATGAGGAACTAGGTAGAGATAGTTTAGGTGGAATACCAGTAAAACCACAACTAATTGAAAGTCCTGAAAAAATATTTTTTTATAATAATTCAACATCACAGAAAAAGAACTGGGATGGAAACAAACAATCCAATCCTAAAGAAAAGAAATTCCAGTCCAGAGGAAGGTCTCCTAGGCGAAGAGAGAAATCTCCGAACCAAAGACACAGGTCACCTCAGAGTGACCCCTCTGGGAAAAGATATAACCTTAGAAATAGGGATAATGTAAAAAAACCTGATAGATATCAAGACATTGATACACGTCCCTCTCAATCTTTTCAGAATTCCTAGCAGAAATCGGAAAGAAGAGGACGATCAGAACAAAGAGAAGAGCACGCCAAGTCCAAAGACAAGGAACCTGCTCAGCTAAAAAAGAAATTACAATTTCCAAAGAAGAAGGTAGCCAGCATTAAAATAGTTAACAATGCCGAGAATTCTGAGGACACAACTGAAAAACGGGGAATGGGCTCAGACAATGCTAGACAGCGCAGCAGAAAGTCCTTATGAATCATCTGGAGACAGTGGACATGAATGAATATCTTCAAGTGGAAACTGCGGACACCAGAGTTAGCAAACCTCACAAAATATACGAGATAACATTACGTATAGAGGGGGATAAGACTAGAAAAATAAGGGGACTATTTTGGGATAATCTCTCCAAGGGCTATGATATCCTTCTAGCTGAAAAAGACTGGCCACCAGAGTTTGTCAGGGAATGCCCTCATGGCGAAGAAATAATTATGCCTGCCTTCTCAAATCAAATTCCAATTCATAAAAAATACACACTTGCTAGAAAGTGGGCAGTGGCTCTAGCTCCTGCTCTATATAAAAATCACGTGGGATGGGATGAGGACTCTCCTCCTCACAAAATCCAGTTAAAATCACAACCTACTGCACAAAGGCAGTACCCAATTAAGCAAGAAGCTAAAAAACAGGTAAATGAAATACTAGACCAGCTAGAATACCAGGGGGTGATTGAAACTTGCACCTCACAATGAACAACCCTTTGTTTCCGGTCTCCAAACCAGACAATTCATATCGTCTAGTTTTGGATTACCGACACCTTAACACATGTTGCAAAACTTTTGCAGTGCAAAACTCACATAGTGCTGCACTAATGAATAACATAGTGCGCAAAAAATACAAAACAACATTAGACATCTCTAATGGATTCTTTTGTCAAAACATAACACCAGAGAGCAGATATTTAACTGCATTCTCAATAAATGGCACTCAAAAACAATTCTGTCGGTTAGCCCAGGGGTACAAGAACAGCCCGGGGGTATTCTCAGCGAGAGTAACAGAATTACTACAACTATATGATGATGAAGCATTATCTTATGTCGATGACATTTACTTAACAGATGATGACTTGGAGACTCACTTGAAAAGAGTGAACACCATAATACTTGGGTTCGCAGCAGAGGGTTACAAATTCAACTTTAAAAAATCCAGAATTACCCATCTGACAGTCCTGTTCTTAGGATATGAATTATCAAGTGAAGGCAAAAGCCTGGCTGACAATTTCCTAGAGAAATGTGCCGTACTCCAAGCACCTAGAACACTAAAAAACCTACAGTCGATTCTAGGCTTTCTAAATTTCGGAAGAACATACATTGCAAATTACGCAGAAAGGGTCAAACCCCTTTATGATCTGATAAAACCAGATTTTAAAAGATCCAATTGGACTCAAATACACACAGAAATTTTGAGATCCTTACAAACAGACATGCTAATTAAAACAAAATTAGAAACACGTGATAACACACGCAATCTTGTGATTCGAGTCATCCCAGGAAGATGCGGATTCACATACCTGACCTCTAATGAGGGAGAAAAGGTACCAATTGCATTCAAATCACACTTGTACACAGAAGCTGAACAGAAATTCAGCAACAAAGAAAAAATTGTACATGCAGTTCAAACCGCAATAGCTAGAGAAAAAGATCAAGCTGACGGTAGACATATCACAGTCAGAACAGCTGAATCAGCCTTTGAAGCACTAACAACACCGTGTAATTTACCAACAACAACATTGAATCCAGGATGGATACAATGGGTGAATTCAATCACAACGGACAAAGTATACTATTACTTTGATCCAGAACTAGAAGAAATGGAAAATTTAGAATATGAAAAAACATATCCTCTGCCAGCCGACATTCTGCCTTTACGACATTACGCCTGTGTAATTTATACAGACGGACATGCTCAACCCCCCGTTTGGGGAGTACAGGCATACAACCCCACATGTGGGATTACAAAAGAAGTGTGGCGCGGAGGTAAACTAAAACCTCTATTAACAAAAACACACTCAGTAGAAACTAATTCAGAACAACAGACTGAAATAATGGCATTGAAAATGGCGCTAGATAATGCGGATCGCGAATTCCCGACACTTATAGTGTCAGATTCATATTACTGCGTCAAATCATTTAACAAGGATTTGCAGACATGGATTCAAAACGGTTACAAAGATGACACAGATGCACCAATAAAGCAGAAACTGCTCTGGGAACAAATAGCTCTTTTACAAAAAGAACTACCAAAGACTCACGTGACACACTCACTGAGTCATCAACGTGATGGCGTTCACGTTGCAGGGAATTCATTGGCTGAAACAGCCACAGCGGCAGCCACTAAATCGGCTCCCGTAGTTCGAAAAAAGCGTACATTAAAATACATTGACGGTGAAACAGTGCTGGCGGTGAAAACGTCATCAAAAGGCGACTGCTCAGCGTTACCGATCAACTATCCACTCAATTATACATACATAATCGATGCAAACTCCGTCCCTTTTGCTCGAATCCCTGGAGTGGGGGATAGAGTGATTCCAAACATGGACAGGAGAAACTTGTTAATCGCAGACGCACATATGGGCGAGGGTCTCAGACACCACAAACTAAAAGATTCTCTGGAAGAATTACAATCACGGTACTGGTGGCCAGGCATGAGCCTGCGTCACACCATGTTTGTAAAAAACTGCCCAAACTGCAACAGAGATCGCAGTGGGGAGAGAAACAGTTTAATACCTCGTCGTTTTACTCCAGAAAAAATCAGGAGTAAAAAGGAAGGGTTGCGATTAACATATACAGGCTAGTTTCCACTTATAATGTAGATCACCAGCACTCGGCTGACGTCTGGACTGTTATACAAAGATTTGCGAGTCTAAATGGCATATACGCTAAGAGCATGCTACGTTTGACCATTGTCTTCACTCTAGCCCTCCAGCCTGAGGGGAAACATGACCAAATGAGCATAGCCCAGCGGGAATCTTCTCACTTCCTTCCTGAGGGTACGGGATGGTGTAAAGAAAAAACCAAGGCATAAAGCAATCTATAACGGAAAGGATATTAGGTTCGGGAGCTGGGTGGGTCAAACATCTAATAAGTGTCCAACGTAGTCTAAATAACTTGCTCAGAAATTCTCTGAAGGGATTCAGTGCGTACGAATTATTATTTGGAACTAGGATGTTGATCTCTGACATTGATAGTCAGACTTCAGTGGTGAAAGAAAAAAGCTTTGATATCAAAGACCGTTTGGCTATTTTGCAGTACTTAAACAAAACAAGAAAAGACCTGAGCAACATAAAGTTGAAACAACAGCCAACAACCACTGAAGAACCACCACCTGTCCCAGCAAGACCTGTCTGGATTCCAAAAGTCGGGGATCTAGTCAGGGAAAAGATCGCGGTAAAGAAGGAATTTGGGCCTTCTTACAGAAAAGCAGTTCCTGTCTTGTCTGTCAACGGGACAAGATCAGTTGTACTACCGCCACTTGCTGGTAAAAAGGAGAACCGAGTTGTATCCATCGACCTGGTAAAACCACAATCATGTGGCCGATAACAAACAGTAGGCCAAGTGGACTCCCAATAAGTAGCAGAACACCAAGGTTTGCTACCAGTACAGAGGTCCTAACAAAGAGGCTCATCACATTCGAAACGCCTACAGAAGAACAACAAGGACTATGCAACAATGCAATAGAACTCAGACCTCTGAAAACCCAAATAAAAACATTTAGCAGAGACACACCAATCTATAATGAAGTACCAAGTGAAAATGCAAGAAACAGAAATCCTGAACCAATTGGAACAATTGACAGAACTGCATCCGGCTACTTCATAAACTTCGATGATTCCTCTGAAGGCTTCAGTGAATCAAAGACACAGCCATCATCAAAAACCTTTAAAGATAAAGCTAAAGAACTTTTGAAACAACTAAAAGAAACATATCTGATTTCTCCATGGATCGAATTTTGGGTGGGTTTTGGTGCATTTATCCTCATACTTTGGCTCATCATGGTACTTACTTTGGGACGCTTCATTGAGGGAAAATATGCTAAAATGGACACAGCAAGTCAGAAAATCAACTTGATCCTCAAACCACACACATCTTCACACGTCGAGAAAAGAGAACTTTCTTCAGTCGACTTCACAGCCAATCCGATACCTGGTGGGGTAGCCTGGGACAACACTGACTATGAAATTTATGGTCCGGTCGAAATCCTGAAATATCCACACCAAATTAAGATCTCATTGAGTGACTTTGCAAAACCAAGCTCATTTGCTGATGATTGGGACTTCGAAAGCATTAATAATATGATGTCTGACTTAGTAATGTCTGCTAAATTTACCAAACATGATTATTTGCAAGGTTCTATAAATTATGATAGTATGTACTGTTATAACCACTATGGTAACCATTTTTTACATAGATCTGTACAACCTAGAAATGTTTTAAATTATAATCAATGGGAACATTGTGCAACCCCTCCAAAAGGAAGCTCAAGGACCTTCTATGACAAATATTCATACTTTTCAGGTTTTAACACAAGTAATGCTGAAGCATTCTATTTTAAATTGTTAAACAAGACAGGGACAAAGACCATGATAACCAACACAAAATTGATATATTCAGACTCTTTTTTTGAACAAATGAATACTTTTGGTTTTGAATATTGGGACAAAAATGTTGAATTGAAAAGTGTTTGGGGTACAAAAGAATGGCAAGTACAGGGAATAGAATCTTTGTTTAGAGCCTGCATGATCCCAGAACAAATTATATTTCTAAATGACACTGTTCAACAAACTACCTGTCTTGGATTAGCCAAAATCAAAGACTTAAACAAACCGTCTATTCCAAAGCCAACAATGTTCAGCAATAGCTCTACAGATGAAGAGATAGACGTAAATTATGTATTTAACCAAAACAGAACACATCCTGATTGGAAACAGTGGTTGATCTGGCCCACAGATACTAATAACTGTCAAGACAGATTCCTGAACAAAACACAGGGGTTCAAAATGACCAGGCCAGACCCTAGATATCCTCAAAGACATCACCCAGGGATAATAACCACCTACAGTGTGGGCAAATTATGCCTTCAATGGCTACAAACTTCCACACTGGCAGAAATTAAGCAACACCTAACTTTACTTACTGATGGTGCTGACTTGCGTGATTTCACTATGGGACCACGCAAACAGCGTCAAAAGCGTTTCATAGCAGCCTCTGTATATGCAGCATACAATGAGGCCTGGAAGGTTACTCAAATTGAAACAGCAGAGAGAATACGGGAAATTGACCGTATTAATTTGGAAAAATCACTTTCTGTAGTGGACAATGGGTTAATGACTCTGTCCTCCAGAATTTTTTCTTTGGACAGCATTGTGTCTTCAGCAATCGACATATTGTCGCAAGACTTACTGTTATTACAACACGGTCAGTCCCAATTGCGCTCTATTGTACAGCTTGGCTGGACGTTACAAAATCTGCGTTCAGGCTATGTGCCTTGGCGTTTAATCAACACAACGTCACTATTCCAAATCTTTAACCTTACTGATAGACAAATCAATATGGCACAAAAGGGTGCTGATTATACAATCCTGAGCATTGAGAAACTTGAGAGATTACCAGTGACAATGTCAGAACGACCTGTCAGCGAATGGATAATACATGGGATAATAAATATTCCAATCTCAACCTTCAGGTTTCAATACTGCCAAAAATATATACAGGCTGGCATGTACGAGAAATTGGGAAAGGGGTACATTAAAAAAACATGGAACCTGCCCTATTCACATGCATGGGTCAGTAATAAAGGACAGAAAGTGTTTCTTAGTGGCAATAATTGTGCGATGTCACTAAGCGGCACGCTTCTGTGTAACGGAATTAGTTTGCATGGAGCCTGTGAAGGGAATTCATACAACCTTTCATGTCACCAGCAAGGCGCACCTGCAACAGAAATAGAACCATTCTTTCAAAGACTCTATAATGGGAGTTACATTCTGATTGTAGACCGCAGATGTTGTAGTCTTATGCCCGGGACTCCTTATCTAGTAACTATGACTGCGAAGGTCAAGTGCTGTGGACGCTCATTGTTCCCCAGCTCCTTTCCAGACAGGGAGGCAAGGGCATGGCCCAATTTGAAAATTACTTCTATTCGAATAGATACTTTAAGCAGAATGAAAACAGTGCTTCTTCAGACGCCTACAAGGCTCACGTCATCAAAAGAAACGTATGATCTACAAGTCGCAAGGACGACTGCAGAGATACATTCATTGTTATCAACTAATTCCCCCATACATTTCGCAGAAATCCTAAATGAAATCTTAAATATTTCTGATACCAATGGGGTCTCAAAGGTATTTAAGACAGTATTTTCGATGGCATTAACACCATTCAAAGCCATACTGGGTATTTTTCCAGATTTCGTCCATTCGATTTTTGGCGGACTTCCCCTGATCTTGGGACTAATTGCAGGAATCCTATTCTTGGTCCTTATTTTTCGTTATGGCAACCCATGTCACAGACAAAACTCTTGCCACAAGGGAAGAAACAATCCTAGCCATTGGATACCGGGACCGGATATCAAAAATCCTGGGACTCTCCCGGCTTAGAGACCTGAACATGACTTGGTTTCTATCATTTCGACCAATGTGGCAAAGATGTGTTTTACCTGTATTAAGGTGTCTGCTATGCGGAGAAGAATGCGTGTTAGACACCTGTCTGACGCTACAATCGGATGCGCCAATGGATGCAGAAACATTGTTGAGCCCGATCAAGGTTCACGCTTTGTGCTGCCCTCAAAGGCTACCAATCCTGATGACGGCATTCGTGGAAGCTTCACCACTACGATTGATGGGTAGTGAAGTTCAAGATGAAAGCAGCATCGATCAGGTACGACCTTCTGTCAGCAATGCGAATCAAAATGTCAATGGAGACAATCATGCGCACGAATGCATGATTACACCTATTTCCGAGTTAGTGGAACTTTCCCAGGAAGCTGTTGACAGTTTTTTCGAAAGCCTAAATGATATGATGTTCTCACCAGAACAGAAATAGAGACTTTTGAACAAGCTCGCACACGGCGTTCCCTCAATTCGGCCTTCTACTTTAAAAATAAAGTCACATGAACAATTTTCCCTCCAGTTCACGGACAGCAATTTTTCAGCAGCCCCAAAATATTTTTGCATATTTTTCGGGACACTATCTTCTGCTTAAAGTAACAACTATTCTTAGAGAACTAAGGTTTCTAAAATTTAAATAGCTTATAGTCATTAGCTGCCCGCTGGTATGTTCATTGTTATTATATTCTGTGATGAAATGGTCTCGAACTTTTTTTCTGTATCAAGAGCCATTTCATGTGTAATTCTCATATACCAAATAGCAATAATGTATACTAATCCGTTTACTTTGGCATTATTCTACAGCTTGAGTGCATACAATACATATGTCTGCAATTTTTCAGTATATTTGATAATTTCAAAATGCATTTATGTTTTTTGGGGTGGTAAGGTATACACAATACTCTATAGTATGTTGTACTATGTTTTACTATGCATAGATTAGTAAATATGACCATAGTTAGCGTGGAGTGGGTGTGATGTATTCCTATAGGTTCTGAATCGATCCCCCTATTCCTGACCCTATTCTGGTTAAACAAACCAACAAGTTAACTAGCAGTCAGCCCATGAGGCAGAAAACCCCCATGATGCAGATACCGTTATCTGACGCAGTCACACTACGGCACAGGAACGTGTTATCTGATTAGGTCATAACGCTTGCGATCTAATTAGACAAGCGATATTCCTCCAGCCCCTGATAAGGCATACGGAGTTCTCATAACAAATCAAACCTATGACAACCTGGGCAAAACCCTGCGGCCATTGTTTTGATTTCACCGAGAACTTCAGCAAAAGAATGTGCTAACGAGCAAGTCGTATGACATCCTTATTGACGTATCTATGTCCATCCTTACGTCAATCTTGGCACCTTAAAGGTATAAACATTACCGATATTGCCCTTTGCAAACATACGCGGTGGTGACGAGACGGAGCAGCCATACTTGCCGAAGCGATGAGCAGAGTAGACCCCGCTGGCGCAGCCCCGCCTTCCTGACGCGCTGAGAGAAGCTGCTTTCTCCTGCCGAGAAATCCAGCACCGGCGTTTCCGGGTAGCCCTCGCAGGCAGCCTGGAATATCGAGACCAGAGACGAGAGATACCATCCCTCATTCAACCTAGATTCCAGGTACAGAACTGAATAACCCCTCACAGAGAATTCCTTAGTTATTCACTTGGCAAAAACAAACTTAACTTAAACTGTAACTTTCTATTCCCGCCCACGTATTAGACTTAGGTCAGGTACACGGGGTAGGCGTATTTAGAAACACCAGTTGAGTACGTTTAGTCAAATGTATATGTGTATGTAATATATTTTATTCATTTTAAAACATCTTATGGCTTAGAAACCATATCAATGTTTTTACAGTATTATTTTATACTATTGCTTTTAATGTATGCACTTTACTTAGCTATAAGTATTGCAATAATATCGATCCATTTCTCTTGTATGAGAAAAGAGACTGATCAATAAATAACATCTTTTATTGAACACGCCCGTCTCTTCCTTTTCTCTACAATCTGATGAGACTAAGAATGCACGTACTGACTGAGTAAAATAAATTGCCTTTTGTTCACACGACTCTCGAGATATACTCTTGATTAGGGGAGAGCAAAGTTGTCATGTTCTATGGTTGTCAGAAACTAAATCCCTTCTTGTCTAATCAGGGAAGTTAAGTCCTTCCTGAACATTCGAGAAAGTTTCTAGTGAACTCTGAGCTAGCTGGCAAACCCAAAACTTTAAGTCTAATATCGACAGTAGTAGACCTAGTTAACGTCTGGTCTGGGCCTTTACTGCTGAAGGTATTATTCCAATGCGCAGAGCCTATTGGGATAATAGGAACTACACTACAATTTGGTCTATGGCCTGACCAAGATTTTGCATAAGATAGGTATATTCCTGATCCAGGTCCCCATGCATATCATGGAACTGTAAGTTATTAAAAGAGTGTCCGACAAAGTTTCTGGATCAATTTTCCTCCATTGTCTAACTTTTCTGGATTTAAGGGGCGGAGGTTGAGGCAGAAGACCATCTACAGGAATGTCACAATTTATCATGTAGTGATCTGACCATATGCAGGGTGTAATATCTGTTAGTACTACAGCCGGGTCAGAGGTCCAAATAAGATCCAGAGTATGACCTTTGATATGTGTAGGTGCCTCCACTAATTGTTTAAGTGCAAGTGGGGTCATAGTACTTTCCAGCAGTCGCGTTGCTCCCTCTTTACATACTTTGTCCCAATAGACATTAAAATCTCCAGTTATTAGGACCTTTTGATAACGTGTACAAATGTCTGAAATAATTGGGGTCAATAGGTCATTAAACATTACAGTGGATTTTGGTGGACGGTAAACTGTAAGGATGACCAAGCAGGTGTTTCTCAGTGTAATCTTCACCCCGAGTATGTCCGCTATATCCACTGTTTCGGCCATTAGTGTAGTAACTGTCAGATGTTTTTTGAAAAGAATGGCTACCCCACCCCCACGAGCATTGTCGGCGCGATTATGCCAAATTGCATCATAGTCATTAGGTAGAGATGCAATAATATCAGGTAGAGAGTTATCGCCCAGCCATGTTTCTGTGAGGGTTAAAATGTCGATGTCATTATCCTGAAGGAGAGTAAAAATTTCAAGGTGGTGTTTTTGTAGTGATCTAGTGTTCAGGCAAGTTAACCTCAAGCTGGGGTGACGCCCCGTGGTACTCCTATCAGAGGACAATATACTAGACTCTTTTAACTTAGCTAAGATATTTGAGGGTAATGTGAGAGTACTAGTATGTAACAGGTGTAACTCGCCCGAGGAGTATGTCAATCGACAAACAGAGGTCCTAGTGCCCGGTTGTGCGCGGACGGGCGCAGACGGGCAGGACTCTGGCACGACTCCGGCGCAGGTCCGGGGCGTCCGTTTTTAAGCGCCACTAGAGCGCGTCCCCGCCCAGCCCACACCCAATATGGCCGCCAAAGTCAGAAACCAACCCTCGGCGTCAATGCTCGGCCGAGAGCGGTCTGGTGGCGAAGGGAGGGGGGGGAGAGCTCACAGAGCGCAAAGGAAGACTCAGGACAGAGTAACAAAAGCTTATTAAATCAAGCCACAAAATGCAACGTTTAACATGCACGAAAGGTAAAAATGCACAGAGTGGAGAGGAGAGACCTCCCGGGTTCCGCCTCAGGAGGGGGAAAAGAATCTTTCAGTCAATTAGATCGCCGGGCTCTCTAAGCCCCTTTTTATCGCCACTAGAGCACGTCCCCGCCCAGCCCACACCCAATATCGCCGCCAAAGTCAGAAACCAACCCTCGGCGTCAATGCTCGGCCGAGAGCGGTCTGGTGGCGAAGGGAGGGGGGGGAGAGGTCACGGAGCGCAAAGGAAGTCTCAGGACAGAGTAACAAAAGCTTATTAAATCAAGCCAAAAAATGCAACGTTTAAAATGCACAAAAGGTAAAAATGCACAGAGTGGAGAGGAGAGACCTCCCGGCTTCCGCCTCAGGAGGGGGAAGAGAATCTTTCAGTCAATTAGATCGCCGGGCTCTCTAAGCCCCTTTTAAGCGCCACTAGAGCGCGTCCCCGCCCAGCCCACACCCAATATGGCCGCCAATGTTAGAAACCAACCCTCGGCGTCAATGCTCGGCCGAGAGCGGTCTGGTGGCGAAGGGAGGGGGGGGGAGAGGTCACAGAGCGCAAAGGAAGTCTCAGGACAGAGTAACAAAAGCTTATTAAATCAAGCCACAAAATGCAACGTTTAAAATGCACGAAAGGTAAAAATGCACAGAGTGGAGAGGAGAGACCTCCCGGCTTCCGCCTCAGGAGGGGGAAAAGAATCTTTCAGTCAATTCGACATTTCAATTGTTGGACAGGCCTCGTAGCCGGGCCATCCCCCCCTACGCACAACAGGGCCCGGACCCCGGCTCTCCCTGAATCCCCAGCAAGAGCCACCCCGGCAACCCCCCGAGGTAATCCACAACCCGTCCACACCGGGACTCCAGCTCCTGAACCCTCCCGTACCGGCTGGCCGGGTCCCCGTCAGCCCCATGGCCCCGGCCCGGCAGCCATCGTTGGACACTACAACACGAGGCCACGTGGCCTCGACTCGACCCCAACCCTGGGCCCGGCCCGGCCCCGACATCGAGGCACCAACCTCCACACAGGAGGTAAAGAGACCACTTGGCAGGTCAATGAAAGAAGAAGGCGTCAACGGCTCTCCTCCGCCGGGTGTCGATCACCCCCGGCCTCCCTGGGCGCTGGCTCCAACCCCCTGCTGGGTGTCGGGACTCCCTCATTCTGGACCTCCCGACCTCAAGGCGCGAGGGTCCGGACATCAAAGGGAACCAGACCTATAACTGGGGCAGCCCCAGACCAGGAGGGCAGTTGTATCCTGGAGTCGAGAGACCCCGAGAAGAACTCATCCTTGGCGGACTGCTGGCGCTGCCGCAGCCCTGCTCTGTGAACCCTTCGTCTTGGCCTGCTGGCGCTGCCGCGGCCCTCTGCAACGTGAACCCTCATCTTGGCCTGCTGGTGCTGCCGCGGCCCTCTGCAACGTGAACCAACATCTTGGCCTGCTGGCGCTGCCGCGGCCCTCTGCAACGTGAACAATCATCTTGGCCTGCTGGCGCTGCCGCGGCCCTCTGCAACGTAAACCATCATCTTGGCCTGCTGGCGCTGCCGCGGGCCCCTCTGTTACGTGAACCATCATCTTGGCCTGCTGGCGCTGCCGCGGCCCCCTCTGTTACGTGAACCATCATCTTGGTCTGCTGGCGCTGCCGCGGCCCTCTGCAACTTGAGCCATCGCCTCGGCCTGCTGGCGCTGCCGCGGCCCGACCCCGCAGACTCCTAAGCTCGAGGATTGTGAGCTTCCCTCCTGCCACCTCCTGTACCGATCCGGTACCAAGACTGTCCCGCTACCCCCTTTCCCTACAGAGACTAGAATTGAGAGGACCCTCGAGTCCTGAATCTCCTGTACCGCTGATAACCTTGCCGCAAGGACCCTATATAAAGAGTGTTGATCTCATCCTTGTGTGGTGTCTATCTGTGGGGAGGGAAGTGACTTGTCTGTATGATCGCCGGAGACGGCCCTCATCGGAGGCCACTCCCCCAGTATTCGGCCGACCCTCTGGGTCCCCGTCTAACATTGGTGGCCAGCGGCGCGATCCGAACCTACGCATAATCGTACAGAGGGTCACTCGCCCCACGACACACAACCACCATGACAACAAAAGAGAGCGGAGCAACAGAAAAATTCCAGATGGAAAAGCTGGAAGAATACAACCACAGAGAACTGAAACAATTTTGCATAGAATTAGGCATTTCAACCACAGGACTGAGCACGAAAGAGGACTTCAAACGAGCCCTGGAATCTTGGGCGGAGACGGGTACGACCGTACCCCAAACACGAAGCCACGAGACACCCGAAACAAGCCCCACGCCGACGGAAGAAAGAAGATCGGGTCTCTCCCCAGAAGAGGTCCGGGAACGGGAAAAAAGCAGGCTCCATGAATTAGAACTGGCACGACTTCGCTTAGATGGAGAGCTAAAATTGGCGGAACAAAAAATAACGTTGGAACACTTACGGCTCCGAGAGGAGCGAGAAGAGAAACAAAGGCAGAGAGAGCTAGAAGAGAAGAAGCTAACCTACGAACATGAGCGCAACCTCAAAGAACTAGAGATTTGGAAGCAGAACAAGGAACTCGGGGTCCCCGAGCGCACGAACACTCCTGCCCCTACAGACCCCAAGGTCCACATACCCAAAGATGTCGTCAGAGAGTACTACAAGAACGATGATATCCAGCAATGGTTCAAAGCGTACGAGGTAGCCATGACCTCCCACCGGATTCCCCGGAGCGACTGGGGAGCCGGGTTATGGGGGAGGTTTGTCAACGAAGGGCGAGACGCCCTGCTGCAACTCCCGGACCATCTGATGACATCCTACGACCACATGAAAGCCGCCCTCCTCACTCGAAACGGACTCACACCCGAGATGTACCACCAGCGGTTCCGCGACTGCAAACGGATCCCGGGTACAACTTGGGTGGAGTACGTGAACTTCTTTAGCCGGGCCTTCGAGGGGTGGATCAAGGGCAGCAACGTGACCACCTACGAGCAGCTCTTTGACCTTGTTGTGTGGGAGCACCTTTCTAACAACTGCTTCATCGAACTCAGGCAGCACCTCCTGGACAGTAAACTAACGGAACCTCGGCAACTCGCCACCGAAGCTGACCGATGGGAAAGCACCCGAGTTGGCCGAAACGGACCCAGCGAAGCGCACAGAACTGCCCAAGGGCCCCATCGCCCACGTGGAGGAGGAGGCCAGGGTCGGGGTAGGGACACCGGCCCGGTGACTCCCGCCAGCAACCCCCCGCCCCCGGCCGGCAGGGGAAACCCCCCGATGCGACCCGGCTTCCGAGCCAACATTACTTGCCACCGGTGCCAGCGACCCGGCCACTACGCAAATGATCCCAATTGCCCAAAGAACCCGAACCCTTTACCCCGCCAGGTCGCTGCTGCAGCCCTGGGGGAAGAGCAAACTCTAGAAGACCAAGAAGAGTACGAAACCGACCAGCCTGAGTGGGAACCGGCCGCCATGTCCCTGGTTTGCTTAGGGGAATGAGACCTGATCCCTCGGGCCCCCCTTCCCGCCAACACGCAGAAGTACAGCCAGTGGGTCAACATTAATGGCCACCGGGCTGAAGCCCTCCGCGACACCGGGGCCAGTGTGACCGCGGTCCGCTGTCATCTGGTGGCCCCGGACCAGATCTTGCCGAACATTCTTTGCCCTGTCCGGTCGGCCGACAACTCAGAAAGTCTATGTCAAAGGGCCTACGTCCCCTTCGAATGGGGAGGAGTATCAGGGATGCTGAAAGTGACTGTCCGCGATGATGCCCCCGTGGATTGCCTCCTGGGGAACGATCTCGAAAGTTCTCCCTGGGCAGCAGTCGAACGGAGAGAGCACCTGGGGATGCTGGGCCTCCCCGAATGGGTCTGTGCCACGACCCGGTCCATGACCGCCCGTGCCGTCCCCAGTCCAGAAGAACCCGAGTGGCCGGAGCCTCCTCCCGCGATTGTCCCAGAGGAGGCCACCCCAGAAGCAAGTCCCCCGGCCCAAACCGAAGAAGGACCCGGTCGGCTCCCGGACCTCCCCGACCTGGCCCAGTGGCGTCAAGAGGGGGGTCCCACCCAGGAACAATTCCAACAAGAACAAAGAACCTGTCCCTCCCTCGAGGGACTCCGGCAGCAAGCCCTTGCCCAGAGCGCAGGGGACACCTCGGGGGCCCACTGGATCTACTGGGACAATGACCTGCTCTACAGTGAGCAAAGGATTGCAGAACTGGGGGCCAGTCGGGTGCTGGTGGTGCCCCTCCGCTTCAGAGATTTCCTCTTGAACTTAGCCCACGATATACCCCTTGCCGGACACCTGGGACAGGACAAAACGTACGACCGTCTGGTGACCCACTTTTACTGGCCCCGAATGCGAAAAGATGTCACCAACCACTGCAAGGCCTGCCCCACCTGCCAGGCCAGCGGAAAAAGTGGCCGAAAAACCAAAGCACCCTTGCAGCCTTTTCCCGTCGTCACCACCCCGTTCGAACGGGTGGGAATAGACATTGTGGGGCCCCTGGACCCCCGAACCGCCCAAGGACACCGGTTCATCCTGGTCCTGGTGGACCACGCCACCCGCTATCCCGAGGCTATCCCTCTTCGAACCGTGACGGCGCCTGTGGTAGGCCGAGCCCTGATTGGGATCTTCTCCCGGGTGGGCTTTCCCCGGGAGGTCGTCAGCGACAGGGGCACGAACTTCATCTCGAAATACATGAAGTCTCTCTGGCAACAGTGCGGGGTCACCTACAAATTCACGACCTCCTATCACCCACAAGGAAATGGATTGGTCGAGCGGTTTAACCGCACTCTCAAAGGAATGATCATGGGCCTAGAAGAGCCCCTCCGTCGCCAGTGGGACGTGCTACTCCCATGCCTCCTGTTCGCCTACCGAGAGGTCCCTCAAAAATCCCTAGGCTTCAGCCCATTTGAACTCCTGTACGGGCACCCCGTCCGGGGTCCCCTCAGCCTAGTCAAAGAAGGTTGGGAGAGGCCCCCCCAGAAAACTCCCCCGGATGTATACAAATACCTCTTGGCCCTTCGCAACCAGACCCGGCGATTCAGGGAGATCGCCAAAGTCAACCTTGAAGCCAGTCAGGAAGACATGAAGAAATGGTATGATCAGCACGCCTCCTCCCTCGAGTTCAAGCCGGGACAGCAGGTCTGGGTGATGTCCCCGGTTGAACCCTGTGCCCTACAGGACAAATGGTCCGGACCCTTCAAGGTGATCGAATGCAAGGGGCCCGTCACCTACTTAATCGACATGGAAACTTCCCGGAACCCCCTACGGGTCCTCCACGCCAACAGACTCAAGCCCCATTTTGTACGCTCCGAACTCAGTCTCCTGATGGCTACCGATAATGGGACGGAAGAAGACTCTGAGCCCCTTCCGGACCTGCTGAGGACCCTCGAGCAGGATGGCTCCGTGGAAGGGGTCAGGCTCTCTGAGGCCTTGTCCCCGGAGCAACGCCAAGACTGTCAAGCTCTCCTGACACGATTCGCATCCTTGTTCTCTCTCACCCCTGGGGTCACCCCCTGGTGCATTCACGATGTGGACACCGGGGACAGCCCCCCTATTCGCCACAGGGCGTACCGCGTACCAGATCGGGTGCGCGCCTGCATCCAGACCGAGGTGTCCAAGACCGAGGTGTCTAAGATGCTGACACTGGGAGTGATCGAACCCTCGGACAGCCCCTGGGCCAGCCCCGTCGTCCTGGTCCCCAAGGCCGCCGCCCCGGGCGTTGCCCCTGAGCTCCGGTTCTGTGTGGACTACCGGGGACTGAATGCCGTTACCAGGACCGACGCTCACCCTATCCCCCGGGCATATGAGCTAATTGACCGTATGGGGGCCGCCCGCTACCTGAGCATCTTCGATTTAACAGCGGGCTACTGGCAAATCGGCCTCACCCCCAGGGCCCAAGAACGATCCGCCTTCTCTACCCCGGACGGTCCCTACCACTTCAGGGTGATGCCATTCGGCATGAAAAACGCTCCGGCAACCTTTCAACGACTCGTGAACCAGGTACTGGCGGGCCTCGAAGGATTCAGCGCCGCCTACCTGGACGACATCGCTGTGTACAGTCACCACTGGACCGACCACCTCCTCCACCTGCGGGAAGTTCTACACGCCCTCCAGCAGGCCGGGCTCACCCTCAAGGCCAGCAAATGTCAGGTGGGCCAAGGGTCCGTGACCTACCTAGGACACCAAGTGGGAAGCGGTCTGGTGGCCCCCCTCCAGCTCAAGATCGCTGCCATCCAGGCCTGGCAACCCCCTACGACCCAAACCGAGGTCCGGGCCTTCCTGGGGCTCACCGGGTACTACCGGCGGTTTGTGAAGAACTATGGCAGCATCGTGGGGCCCCTCACGGAGCTCACATCCAAGAAGAACCCCAGAACGATCAACTGGACTCCGGAATGCCAATCGGCCTTCGAGAAGCTGAAGGCCACCATGTGCACTGCCCCCGTGCTCCAGGCTCCCGACTACGGCCGGGAATTCATCGTACAGACGGACGCCTCCGATCATGGCGTGGGGGCCGTCCTCTCCCAACTCAACACCGAGGGAGTCGATCAGCCAGTGGCATTCATCAGCCGACGCCTGCTGGCCCGGGAACAGCACTGGAGCACCATCGAGAGGGAGGCCTTCGCCGTAGTATGGGCCCTCAAGAAGCTCCGGCCCTACCTCTTCGGCACCCCCTTTCGGGTGCAGACAGACCACCGACCCCTGCAATGGCTGATGCAGATGCGGGGGGAGAACCCGAAACTGTTGCGCTGGTCCATCTCCTTACAGGGGATGGACTTCACTGTGGAGCATCGTCCAGGCCAGGACCACGCCAACGCAGACGGCCTGTCACGCTTTTTCCGCCTCGGCGAGGAGAGTCCCCAAGAGGATGGCTGACTCTCCCTGCCTTCAGCTGGGGGGGACGCATGTTGGACAGGCCTCGTAGCCGGGCCATCCCCCCCTACGCACAACAGGGCCCGGACCCCGGCTCTCCCTGAATCCCCAGCAAGAGCCACCCCGGCAACCCCCCGAGGTAATCCACAACCCGTCCACACCGGGACTCCAGCTCCTGAACCCTCCCGTACCGGCTGGCCGGGTCCCCGTCAGCCCCATGGCCCCGGCCTGGCAGCCATCTTTGGACACTACAACACGAGGCCACGTGGCCTCGACTCGACCCCAACCCTGGGCCCGGCCCGGCCCCGACATCGAGGCACCAACCTCCACACAGGAGGTAAAGAGACCACTTGGCAGGTCAATGAAAGAAGAAGGCGTCAACGGCTCTCCTCCGCCGGGTGTCGATCACCCCCGGCCTCCCTGGGCGCGGGCTCCAACCCCCTGCTGGGTGTCGGGACTCCCTCATTCCGGACCTCCCGACCTCAAGGCGCGAGGGTCCGGACATCAAAGGGAACCAGACCTATAACTGGGGCAGCCCCAAACCAGGAGGGCAGTTGTATCCTGGAGTCGAGAGACCCCGAGAAGAACTCATCCTTGGCGGACTGCTGGCGCTGCCGCAGCCCTGCTCTGTGAACCCTTCGTCTTGGCCTGCTGGCGCTGCCGCGGCCCTCTGCAACGTGAACCCTCATCTTGGCCTGCTGGCGCTGCCGCGGCCCTCTGCAACGTGAACCCTCATCTTGGCCTGCTGGCGCTGCCGCGGCCCTCTGCAACGTGAACCATCATCTTGGCCTGCTGGCGCTGCCGCGGCCCCCTCTGTTACGTGAACCATCATCTTGGCCTGCTGGCGCTGCCGCGGCCCCCTCTGTTACGTGAACCATCATCTTGGTCTGCTGGCGCTGCCGCGGCCCTCTGCAACTTGAGCCATCGCCTCGGCCTGCTGGCGCTGCCGCGGCCCGACCCCGCAGACTCCTAAGCTCGAGGATTGTGAGCTTCCCTCCTGCCACCTCCTGTACCGATCCGGTACCAAGACTGTCCCGCTACCCCCTTTCCCTACAGAGACTAGAATTGAGAGGACCCTCGAGTCCTGAATCTCCTGTACCGCTGATAACCTTGCCGCAAGGACCCTATATAAAGAGTGTTGATCTCATCCTTGTGTGGTGTCTATCTGTGGGGAGGGAAGTGACTTGTCTGTACGATCGCCGGAAACGGCCCTCATCGGAGGCCTCTCCCCCAGTATTCGGCCGACCCTCTGGGTCCCCGTCTAACATCAATGTTGACATTTGTGACCTTTTAAATTAGGGCCTTGTCTCTGTGAAATGCAGAATGACCTTGCTAAACAGGCCTCTCAAAGGAAGGGTTTCTGGTTTCTCCACAAAATTAAAGAACTTAATTCCAAAGGGAAAATATGAAAAAGGTTTCTTTGAAAGTCCCAACACATGCTAAATGCTCTGCAAAAATGATATATTTGTATCTCTGCCTCTAAAAAATTAATGTCTGCTAGTTGCTTTTATTTGACCGAAAATGAAGCATTGCATTAAGTCCTAGACAGAAAATAAGACGAAGCTTATTATTGAAATTTTGAAGGCTACATGCCTAAGTGAGAACGATTTTCCAATTAAGAATTATTTTTTACAGTGGAAATTGTGGCCCAAAGATAACATGGAGTGTCAGGGAAAGAATTTTACTTTTGGAAAGTTAAAATGGCTTAATGTTGCAAGCTGACTGACAAGATGGTAACAGTTAAGTAATCGAAATTTATTTTTGTGTCTGTTCATGTGTATTATGTTTTGTCTTCTGATTAAAAGTTATAATTGATGTCTGTTTGTTATGAGAAATGTCTCTCTTTTGTGTGTTGTGTATTTTTTTTGCTTCTTCCCACAGATCATTCATGGATTGTTCTGGGTGATTTTAAGGCTGACAAGACAAGGGATGTGTTTTTGCGTAGCCTTTGGGAAGTTCATGTGTTTTTTTTTTATGTTTGTGTATTTGGTCCTATCATGAATTGTTCCTGCGGGTCCTGTGTGTCAGAAGAGACATAGTGGGTTGTATTTGACAGCCAAATGTCCACTAAATGGTGATTTGCTGTCAAAAGGAGGGTGAGGATTTTAAACCTGACAAATTAAGCAAGCCCAAATATTGAGTTTTGGGCTGCAGGTTCACAGTGCATAAAGTAAAGGACTTGAAGTGTGTGCGTCGCCGCTCATTTACATATGCTATTGTCTTGTCTATGTTTTTTGTGCTTGATATACAGCAAGTATATCTGATGGCTTGACATGTGCGTTTTGCGTTTATGTTGTTGCTTTTGATACTATTACAAGTATACCTATGTTGTGAAGGGATATACATGACGATGTGTATCCTGCAAACAGTTGGGTAGATTTGCTTTGACACTAAATTTCACAGAAAGGAAGACAACACTTCATCAGTGTATGTCAAATTTGGCTTTAATGGTATTTGAAGGAAAATAAAAAAGAGATATACAGAATCAAAGTGTGTCACATGCTGTTAGTCACGTACTGCCCCTCCCCTTAAGGAACAGGCAGCCCTAGATTTATGTATCCTGATTGGACGTAAGGATAAAATTATAGATTTGTGACTCTTGTACATGGTGACCTAATATCTATATTACATTAGTCAGTTTTGTTCGGTTTCCGAAGTAGTGTATGGCTTTGTACCATAAAGGAAACAAGGTTTCATTTTTCCCTGAAGAAAGGAACTGGAACATTAGCTGAGATTACCGTATATGGTTTAGCGGCCAGCGGTAGAGCTAACATTTCTGAACTATTTTTGATTTTTTTGTTCACTCAAGTAATTTCTTGTTCTTCCTATAGATTTTTCTTTTTCTCCCCTGACCGATGTCACATCGTGCTTAGCATTTGGGGATTTTAACTGTGACCTAGTCCCATTTCTCTTTTCCATATTCCTTTCACTAGTCAGCCTTTATTATTATAGGTGTATTGTTCAGGTACACACTTCCAGATTGCAGTAATGTACTAGGAACCCCCTATATTATGTATAATTCCCTTTTATATGACCAGACTGGTTTTTAAGAATTTTCTTTAGGCCTACCTCGATGTTTTCCAGTCTGACCATCATGGTAATGATGGACTGGTTAACTGACTCAATGCTATTATAAGACAAGTTTCCACATTTTGATCATTAGCCTGTGTATTGCATAGTGCACTTGATGCACAGTTATTAAAAGGGAGGTGTCTACATGTCCCTGATAATCTGTATCATGTGATTTCATTTTTGAGATGTTCTAGATAAGGAACTTAGGAACACCTAGACTTAATCATTGAGAGAAAAAATGTGTTTACCCCATTAGACGATGTCTTTATGTGTGAGGACATCCATTTAGATAAAATTCTCATATAGTTATCTACCCTTAGATGGTAGAGGATATGCTCTCACATGGAAACCCAATTGAAGAAGATTAGAGGCACTGTTGTGCTTATTGCCTTTGTCTTTGTATTCTATGAGAATGACAGTGTGTTCTAGACCGGAATTGTCTCATGGCGTATGGCCACTCCCTCGCAGATTGCAGGCCACCTGCTTGCAATCCTCTTGTTAAAAACAAACTATTTTTGTACTAAATTGAAGGAAAATAACAAATGTGTCCCATTTCCTACGTCACTAGGTTCTGCGGGAATAAGTCATAATAACCTGCGGACCTTTGATGAAAAGCTAATTCCCATTAGTGACAGTCTCAGCACCCAGAAAAGCAGCAAGGCTGGACAGTGATCGCCAGAGCGCCATCCATGGTATCTCCAAAGAATCGTACTCGCTCCATCAGATGGCATTGGACATCACAGAACCAGTTTCAGTGCAAAAGAGCGAAAGAGAAGGATTCCAGTTATTTTAAGGTTTTAGTTTTTCACCTGTCATGTGCTGGTAACCTCTGACAGTAGGCAGTCCATTGAGCCCCTTGGCCTGAGTTTTGGCCACACACCTCTTTTCTTTGCTCCAACGGAAAGGCAGTGCACCGGAGGATCCAAGACCGGCAAAAGGCACTACATTGTGGTACCTATGATTAAATGAAAGAGCAGCCCGAGCATCCTCTGACACTGAAAAGCGAGTGTTGGAGTCTGAAAGTGTTGCTGAGTATGAAAGCCTGTTGCTCTTTCCTGATTAATAGTACTTGGGTCTGCATGAGATGATCTGTGCCCGTGATCAATGGAGAGCACACTATCTGTAGTGCCTGCCGCAGAGGAGAGATATTGGTGCACTGCCTTGAGACATTGAGACTTTCAAATAAGCTGCGAGTGTTTGCCAGGAGGGCACTCCAACGGATACTGAGAAGGACCATTTTCATGAAAGGCCTGAATGAAGAGGCCCATGCTAAAGAAAACAACAGAAGAGGATTTGATGAACAATGCCGGAGAGGCTTGGACGGACTCTGGGTATTTCCCGTGCGATTGCATAAAATGGGTGTTAGGAGACTGATTTTTGCTGTTTTGCTGGCATTGTTTTAAAGTAGTAGTCTGTTTAGTAAAAGCAGAATAAAGTCCATTCCCTGTGGAAGAGTATCCCTTTTCACCACAGAGCATTGATGAGGATCACCACTGTTTCACCTGAACATATAATAAGTTACTGAAATGCATAGGAGCCATAAAAATGTTATTAGATACGTTTAGGATTTGCTTTCTGCTTAGAGTTGTGAAAAATGATAATATTGTTTGTAATAGTGGCATTACTTTCTCCTGTTGTCTATATGTTCTTAATAACGTGTTTTCTAGTATTTTTAAGCATGACGTTGTCTTTTGTGGGTTGGATGGTTTTTGCTACCCAATTGACATCTGTACCCACCTCCCAACCTATGTCTCTTCCTACTACTACTTCTTTGCATTCTTTCCATACTTTACCTGAACATGTACTGGTTAGGAGGTCAGAGTTTACTAATAATTCCTTTGTACAGTTTCAGCATCAACACCAGTTAGTAATGAACACCACTAATTCGACCTGATCTACGACCTCTCAAACTCCCACTCTAGATTACTGGTGTTAGGTGACTTTAACCTTTGGCCTTCTGGCCCTCAAGATATGGCGTATAGAGAGCTATGCCAAGCTTGCAACAACGTACAACTTACACAGCTGGTTGAGGCACCTACCCATACTAGAGGACACACTCTAGATCTTATATTTGCCAACAGTGATCTGGTCTCTGTGGGGGAAGTTATGGCTCAATGCTGGACCGACCACTCATTGGTCCCGCTATCTGTCCTGTTGCCTGGTACTCGGAGGATAGGTGGCCCCGGTGCTGCTAGGACCGGCAGGCGGTGGTCTCGTCTTTTGAAATCTTCAACTAGACCTACCTTGCTGTCCAAACCCTTCGAGGCAGAGGACAATGTGGGTAAAAGTTATCAGACTTTCTGTCAGCAGATCGGAACATCTCTGGATAAATTGATCCCTCTAAGGAAAGTAGGAGACAGACCTAGAAGAACCAATGCTTGGTTTACGGAGGATCTGGGCCAGCAAAAGCTTTGTTGCAAGCAGGCGGAACGACTCTGGAGAGGAGAACATAGGGAAGTAGACAAGGTGGCATATAAAGCGACCTTGCAGGAATACAAGATCGAGTTGAGGAAAGCCAAGGCTCAGTTTTTGGCGGACACTTTGACCAGGGCTGCTAATAAAGCGCAGGCGTTGTTCAAACTGGTAAACAACCTAGCTCTTTCCGCCCTAGTGCTGCCTCGACTGTCCCCGTCTCCCAGGACTTGTGTGATTCTGTGGCTGACGCATTTGAGGAAAAAATTTGGAAAATCCTGAGTGGACTTCAGAGCTCAGTTCAGTTAACAGCTCCCTTGCTCTCCCCGATAGAACCAGCCGTCACGGTAGGTCAGCTGTCCTGTTTTCCGCGCCCCTCCTTGGAAGATTTCTGCCTTCTTGCAAACAGTGTGTCCTCAGGATCACCACTTGATCCTATGCCCCATAAGATCTGGAAGGCGTTCCAAAACGAGCTGTTTCCGCCGCTCCACACCATCTGCTGTCAGTCACTAAGTACAGCAGTGGTCCCAGAAGGCTGGAAAATGGCAATCATTACACCATTACTGAAAAAGGCTTCTCTGGACCCCTCAAATCCGGCCAACTATAGACCCATCTCGCTCTTGCCTTTTATAGTAAAGGTTGTAGAGAAGTGGGTCACAAGAACTTTATCCAGTTTTCTGGAAAATAACTCTTGCCTGGATGTATCACAGTTCGGCTTTAGGCCGGCTCACGGCACGGAAACTGCATTGGTCGCCGTGCTGGACGATCTAAGGGCGCGAGTCGACATGGGCAATTCAGCATTTTTAGTGCTGCTCGACATGTCGGCCGCGTTCGACACGGTGGACCATGCAGTATTGCTGAGCCGTCTACAGATGGCAGGAGTTACTGGCCTGGCCTTGAGCTGGATTACATCTTATCTTAGTGACAGACAGCAGGCAGTGGCTTTACCACCTTATCAATCTGCCACTCATCGTGTGGAACAAGGCGTCCCTCAGGGTTCGGCGATCAGCCCTATCTTATTCAACTTGTACCTCCAACCTCTGGTCGCCTTGATAAAGTCATTCGGCATATCGGTCATCAACTATGCCGATGACACCCAGTTGATTTTTTCATTCGAGGGCGCCTTGGCAGTATCAATGGACACATTTCATCGCTGTATGTCGGCTACAGCCGAGTGGCTGGGTGCGAACTCGCTACAATTTAACAGCTTAAAAACGGAAGTGGTCCACTGCTCTTTGGATCGTACACCGCGCCCGCTCCCGGACGATTTTTGGCCTGCATCTATTCCTGGCACGGTAGAGGCAGCAAAGTCGGTCCGGAATCTGGGAGTTTTGTTTGAATCCAACCTGCAGCTTGATGCGTCAGTAAACAGAACCGTAGCAACTTGTATGGGCCTACTTCGGGCCTTACGCAAGATTTTACCTCTTCTCCCTGAAAATGCTAGAACGGAAGTAGTGCGCAGTTCTATCCTTAGCCGGTTAGACTACTGCAATGCACTACTTCTGGGGGCCCCTAAACTTTTAATTTCAAAACTACAGAGGATACAAAATATGGCGGCTAAACTGGCCCTAGCGCGTCCTCGATCGGCCTCTTCCACCGGAGCACTGGCTGATCTTCACTGGCTACCTGTCCAGCAGAGAATATTGTTCAAGGCAGCTTGTCTTGTTTTTAAGGCTCTGCATGGACAGGGGCCAATGCCGATCCAAAAACCTTTCTCTTGGTACTGTGCCACTAGATCATTAAGATCTTCCTCTGCGTTCTTAGTGACGGTCCCAAGGATAAATAGAGCGAGGATGGGCGGCCGGGCGTTCGGCTTCACGGCCGCTACACTTTGGAACTCACTCCCGTTGACACTGAGGAGCAGACAGGATCTCCCCTCCTTTAAAAAGGACCTGAAAACGTTTTTGTTCCAAAGGAAAATGTAAGGACAGATCGGTTGTAAACACGGACGCAGTCTCAGCACCAGGATACCCTCTGGGTGGCAGTTGCGCTTAACAAGTAAATAAATACATTAATACATACATACATAATTGTTGGGTGTGTGGTCTTATGCCACATACTACAGATAGAGGTATTCCCTATTTGGTACTGCCATTTAGTTACAATGGGTCTGTATTGGTATATCAGACGATGTTTATTTATGCCAACAAAGTCTATCCCTTGCGTTCCATGAAAGATAACTCGAGTAATAATGCCTTAGTGAAGGGAATAATGGATAATATTGATATCGATTCAGATACAGACTGAGTGATTGCCTATGTAGGGGCAAAAGGAGGGTCTGAGGTTCTGTGAATTCTGAACCCGTGGGTTCCATATTGTGTATGGCAGCCATTTTGTGGTTGCCCTCACATAGGCCGATGATTGTGGCTGAACTAGTCTTTTAAGGACATGTACACCTTAGCTCGAGTTCGTGCTGACTCCTGTTTGACCTGAGTGAACTGACCCTGTTGCCTGAAGCTGACCTTGTTAAACCAGTTCCTGCCCTTTAGCTGATCAAGATTAAGGATCAGAGCACAGGACATCATAAAGTTTTACTGCACACAAACATGCCTTATCCTACTTCTATCTGTTTCTGTTTCTTCTTTTATGGTCTATTTACGATATGGGTTGTGGTCCTTTTTATTATGGGTTAGTCCGGTTTGTCTAAAGAAGAATGTTGGGTTTGTTCAATGATTGATTATGGGCCGGACAACTGTAAAATGGGTTTGTCGTCATGCGATACCTTGCGTAATAATACCTATGATTGGACAATTTCTAAATAGTGGGTGTTTGTCCTATTGGCTAATGTTTTGCAGACCTTGCATGTCCATGTTAGGTATTTTGCATGCTTGCAAAAGCTAGGACTGCCCCTTACTTGTATGCTGAAGTTTGTAACCCTAAGCATATAAAAGGCCTCTGTTCTCTGTACTCTTCAGACTGCCTCATTCAGTTGCTACGGCTCCTGTGTGACGTAGTTTCACTTAATAAAGATGTCTTTTCATATTGCAGCTTCTGTGCCAAGTTCTTCTGTCTATTAGTAAGTATTCCCTGAGAATGAAGATTTCATTTCTTCATGGTTGTGCAGACCCCCCAGTCCCTGGGGACTGCTACCTCCTTGGGGCTATTCAATTTTGTAATGGGGGCCTCACGGACCCCTCTAGGATCCGGGGACAACCACCGCCCCAGGGCCAACTGTATTTCTTTTTATGGTACTGGGGCATATGATCCCCTCCTGGGCTGTTTCTCCGCACCTGGGATTGCCATTTCCCCGGGCAGGCCCTACTACAACAAAGGAAGGGTGCCATGTGGCCCCCCTGCTGAAGCCATAGATAGCCTTGGGACCGCCACCCACCAGGGCCAGCTCCTGCTATGTCCCCGGGTGGCCATCCCCGGGATATAGCTGTTTGCTGTGGCTTTGCGGGAGTTTTAACCGCTCCCGCCAAGCCACAGCACACACTCCTCTTCCAGCAAGAGAGAACAGTGAAAATGCGCTTGCCTGCTGGAAGCGGAGAATTCGCCTGTTTCCCTGTCCTCTGTCAAGCATGCAGGGAAGCAGTAGAACTGCTTTCAGACACATGGAGCTGCATATTTACCAGCTCCCTCTGTCTGAAAGCACTTTTGGCTCCTGCAGGAGGAGGGGAGAAGGTAGGGACCATGGGGGCAGTGAGGCTCTCCCCGCTGTCCCAATGAAGACGGGGTGCCCTGGGGGCACACAGGAAACCATGGCCAGGCCCCGGGAATTGAGTTACAGGGCAGAAATCAGCCTGAGGAGGGGGGCAGCGTGCCCACCTCCCCTAATTGAAATATATTTTTATAAAAAAGACTGGGAGCTAGGAGATGGGGTCATAGGTGGTCTGCGTGGTCTCTTTTTCCCAATTGCAAAAAGGCCAACTTGGAGGAATAGGGTCCCTTGGCCCATAATTGGTGTGGGGAGGAGGGCCAAGTGGCCCCCTCCCCGTTTACAACAAAAAAGACAGTGCCCCAGAGAATGTGGTCCCCAGGCCAAATCAGTCCAGGGAGGGGGTTCATGCAGTCCCCCTACCCTAACAAATATATTTTTTTATAGGCCGGCCCGGGGGAAGTTGCCAGAGGCCCGTACCCTTTCTCAATCACTCTGCAAAGGGGCCTCCTGGGGCACTATGGGTTAGGGGATGAAGTGCCTGTGGTTGCTGTGGGTTCTTGGACGCCAACAAATACTTGTTACTCTCCAGTAAGTCCCACACACCGGGATTGCTTGTGGGATGCCGCACCCCCTTTCACCACCATTCTACAAAAGCGCCCTCTGGGATGAAGGCCCCTTGTCTGTTGTAGGTCCTTGGGGGCCAACAATCCCTCCTGCTAACTCAAGTAAGTCCCATTCAGCAGGATTACCGATAGCTCAAACACGGCCTTCCCCTTTCTTCAACACTCTGCAAATGCATCTTATAGCACGGTAGTGTTTTGGGGATGAAGTCCCCTTGGATGCAGTGGGTCCTTGGGGGGGCAAGCCCCCCCTATGACCTCCAGTAAGTCCCACACAGTGGGATTGCTGAGAGAAAATCGAAGACCAGTAACCTTTCTCCACCACACTGCAAACACGCCTCTTGGCGCACTACTTGTTGGGGGATAAAGTGACTATTGATGCTGAGGGTCCTTGGGGTCCAAAAAGCCTTCCTGTTACCAACTGTAAGTCTGACTCAGCACGATTGCTGAGAGCAGATCAGAGGCCAGTCCCCTTTCACCACCACACTGCAAACGCGCCTAGTAATTCAAAAACTATAAAAATCCACTTAAAAAACCAAGGTTACAGGGACGTTATAGTTCGGAAATAGTTTTTTTTTAAAACATTGAAATTTACTTAAAAAAACCAGAGGTTACAGGTATGTTATAGTTAGGAAATCAAATGAAAAAACCTTAGAAATGTATTAAAAAAAATGTTACAGGGACGTTATAGTTAGGCTCACACTTTACTCGTACAAAACCATTAAAAATCACAAGTTATAGTTACCTGCACTAACTATAACTTACACCCTCACAATGCACTGCTTATGACCTTACATATTACATCACTCAGGACATGCCTAGTGATATCACTGGGGGTTCACCCTTGATAGTGAGCCAGTGTAGCCGCTGAGGTGTATGGAAGGAGACAGAATGAGGTCATGCAAAACAGGTGAACCTTCGCAGTTTGTTAAGTGCTTTTGAGAAATTACACTAGTAGGCAGTTCAACTGCGGTTCATCTGCGGCAAAGCAATCCGACAAGCCTGAGTGCCGTTGTGAGGGGGGGGTAAATACAACAATGATAGAAATAGCTCAAGACAATATTTCAGAAACATTTTTTTAAGGTTGCTACTATACCCGATATGCAAGTATGTTTGGGAGGTGGCAAATCTGTATTTGTTCAAAGCTAGCCAAGCGTGGTTTTCTTCTGGCTTAGGTGGCCTTATCCTCGAGTACTGAGAAGGATTTAATGGTTTTACTAATACGTTTATTAAAGCACAGATTGCTGGTAGGGGATTCCCAAAGGCCTGATGTCTCAGATATAGTATGTGACTTATTGAAGTATGTTCTGGAAGCTGGGGCATCTCTATTTGCATCTCCTCCCAAAGATGAAATTCAGAGTAGTTGCTATGGCCGTCCTTATATTATTCCAGCAGTTTATATAGGCACTACGACTTGCCAAAGTTTGCCTCTGGAGACCCTATACCAGCTGTATCTGCCCCGGGAGGTGTATTTGGGGAGATTAGATCATCTTGCATGTTCTGGTCATGATGTTGTCCAGGCTGGCAGTGTCTCTCCTTCTTAAAGGTTCGCCCCCATAAGCTATGTTGGGCAGCATCTTTGCTTGGAGTATTCGGAGATGTGGCGTAGGGTAGGTCCAGATAGTTCCCTCTTCAAATGTGTGAATGTTACAGCCAGCATGTCCCCTTTTTTTCTCATGGCTTCTGCCTGGGGGATGCATGACCCAACTTTATCACAGATAACTCCAAGTTATTTGTATTTGACTACTGTATCCTGCCCAGGTATCACCTTGGGGTACATTTTCTTGCATTATTAGCTGACATAGTTTTAATTTGTTTATGTTAATAGTCATAATAATACAACATTTTTATGGCGTATTCCAGCATGAAGTTAAGTAATCACTGTAGCTCTACCTTAGTGTGGCTTATTAGAACTAAGCCGTCTACATAGAAGAGACTGGAAAGAACTATGCCACCTAATTTGTGGGCTTGGGGGTCACTGATATTCAGCTTGGATGTAAAGTCTGCCTAGAAGTGGTTGAATAGGTTTTTTTCTTTCTTTTTTTAAACATTTAACTTTTTTACCCAAACCCTCAACTTCACCCTGTCCCTACATCCCCCCCCCCCCCTGCCTAGACTGAAACCCTCCCCTGTGTGGTCTGTGTTCCTTACTTTTGATTCAACAGGAATCATTAAAAACTTTAAAAAACTTTAACAACGAGTCACTGCAACTAGTTCTTTATAGTGAGTCACCTGGTGTCGCAATGTCTTAAGGTCGAATCTCTGCTCATCTTAAATCTACCAATTCCGGGCTAGATACGAGCACAGGCCCCTGCTTCAAGCCTGTGGTAGTTGGAAATTGCCTGGAGAGATGAGAACGAGTGCCCAATTTGATATGCATCCCACGTATCTGTATGCAGTAGTATGAGTGATTGCAGGAGAGCCGAATTGTTGTTCCAGTTCCCTAGCTACTATCATAAGTTTCCCTGGTCAACATGGTCAACCGCTGACCTGTAATCAATGAAGCATAAGCATTGTGGTAGCCTTGCTATCCCTGCTCCAACAATAAGTAGAGATAAGGCTAGGATGTTCGTTGTGGCTCCTGTAAGTTTGGAGAAGTCTGTTTGATTTCACAGGATTTTTGCGTTCTCTGAGGCGCAAGTTGTTAGCTCTTAGAGTAGTGTTCCAGTAAAATATCTGGCCTTATTATCAAGGAGCTCGATGAGACAGTAGTTTTAGCTGAAGATTTGTCCCCAGCCTTGAAAATTGGGGAGATTTTTACGACGCTGGTGTGAATTCTTCTGAAATGATGTAGTTGAAAACAGATGGGAGGAGGTAACTCCTTGCTCGGGATGCAACAGCTTGTTCATGTTATCCCAAAATCACGCACTGTCATTCCTTTTCACGTCAAAAAGTAGTATGGCCCATAGTTTGTTATCTTGATACCTTTTAATGACCCTTTTACATTTTTAGATGAAGTTTTATGTTTGTGCTATCTCAACATGGTTGAATGAACATCCCTTGGCTTTAGATGAAGGGTTCTTAATGCCTTATCAACCGCCCTTCTTTAGAAACTATAGATGTGCCGTGCTATCGGCTGCTTTGCATATGGTCCCCTGTTTTTACTGTATTGGCTGATTTCTCTGTGAGCCCATTAGTGAAAGACTCCTAGATAATTAAAGCACTGTTGGAGTTTGTTGGACACCATTACAACACCACCCTAGCTGCTCCCGACAGGTCTTTTTTTGACGAAGGAGAGTATGTGATCCTTTTGTTGTCAATGGTGAATGCCGATCCAGCTAGCTCCTTGATTCCATGGTGTTCTGCTGTGGCTGCCTGGAAGGTCACCTTTTGAGGTAGGTGATCACTGCCCATCTTATCAAGAAGATGTAGTGAGTGTAGGTGCTGCATTAATGACAGAGTAACAAAGGTGTAGCCACAAGGTCCTGGATTTGTTCCTGTTGCTGCAGCCTTTGGAGTTCCTCAACCAGTGCTCTTGAACTCTTTAGCCTACCCTTGGGATGTATGTATACATTAATGATAGCTACCTGAACTTTGAAGTTCAGGCAGTGGATTGTGGTCAGAAATGCATTCTTTGCCGGCGAGTATGAGTACAGTGCTCTGGATGAGCCTGTGCTAGTCACGACATGTAGGTTGTCAGGCCTCCCTTAGGGTGACTATATTTCACGCCTTTCCAGGCCGATAAAGTATAATTTATGGTCCCCTGTGTGTGGAGTGGATCTTCAAGCCATGTCTCCTGTAGGAGAATGATTTTGAAGTTTGCAGATAGGCTAGGAGTACTGGGTCTGTTCAATTGCTTGCTATGCCATTGATGTACCATGAACACAACTGTAGTCCAAGGTTCTCATCATTCATTGCAGAACTTTCCTGAAGCTGTCATGGGTTGTGCGGTGCACAGTTTATTGATTGCGAAAGCCATCCCCAATCTGTTTCTGATAACAATGGTATACACTTATGAGTCCCTGTATGATTTGTAGATTAGGATTTTTTTGATCTCAATTTGGCCTTCGCACCCTTGAGGACTGTAAATGTAGATACAGGCAGGCAAACCTTGATGCTGGGAGCTATTAACCCCTTGCATGTGGGGCTCAGTCCCCCGCTGTACTGGGGGGAAATGGGGCGCGCACAGCGCCACGTTGTTCATGACGAGCTCAGCTCGTCATGAGCCACGGTCGTCGTGTGCTCATGACGAGCTGAGCTCATCATGACCACACCCCTTTGTGTAGAACGTTCGCACAGCAGGGGAATTAGCCCAGCGTGCGAGCGTTCCAACGGTCATGACGAGCTCAGCTCGTCATGATCACACGAGCACCGTGGCTCATGACGAGATCAGCTCGTCATGAGCGTTCAAGGGGTTAATGAGTGTGGATATGCCGGTTCATGGTAGGGCATCAGCCGTATATATATATATTATAGTTTTTGTGTCCGGCAAGTTATTGAGTCTTGTACAGGGGTCGGGTCGACTTGTGGTGGGCTCTTGCGTGCTAGGGATAGAAGTATCAGGCCAATTCGGCCTGCTGGTCCTCAGAACAAACAGAACTTTAGTTAGACCCTTGGGTTGGACTGCAACCATCAGAGCTGTTGCTTGCTCTATATTATGCCACTACTGTATGGGAAAGAGGCTGGTTTCAACTCTCAAAAGTTCACCTCTATGTAGGGTTCTTAGAGGATCATTGGTTGCGGGTTCTACCCTTGTCATAGCGTCTTGGCTGGAGCATGGTTGTTTTAACGATGGGCTGCTCTCATTCTCAATACTCGAGGAGACCCTATCCAGGCCATTGGGGCTTCTTACGCGCATTTTCTCTGTAGCACTGCACCTCTTGTCATTAGAAGCGTCTCTACGTGCCTCCAAACATATGAACTGTCATCTATGATTCCCTTACCCAGCACCTTACCTCCAGTTTGTGTGGTATATATTTTTTATCTCAGAATCCAGCGTAAGGTTCCTTTCAGCTGTGCTGAAGATAGGTAATTTGGTTATCTGTACGCTAGTGTCTTGTATTTTATTTTGACCTTTCCTTCTTTGCTTTTTCTGAGCATGGGCCTTATTCCGTTGATCTAGGCTGTTAAAGTTACCAGAAAAGTAAGGTTCTGTATTAACCGGTGCGACCTGCTGCTTATTTGAGGAAGAGTACTGAGTCCCTGTGAGTTTCGAACATTATACGAGTTGGCATTGGTGGTGGTTTGGTCTAGAACACTCTCACCTGCAGCACTGACCTTATTGATTGGTGGAAACCATAGAGCTTCATGTAGAGGTTATGCGCGTTGGCGCAGGAGGATTTTGTCTGTTTGTCTTGTTGAAATTGGCAATGTATATACACATAAGCGGCGTTCATTTGTGGTCACTGTACCTCTTGTCGTAAGCAGAACGGATATTGCAAAACACTGACTGTGTTATCCCGTCAGCATAGACCCATGCGCACATATATATAACAGCCATTTTAGGTGCCATGGTCTCCCTGTTCGCGATCAATCATCAGCGCCCTTCCCTGACCCTGCAAGCATCCCCCATGCACCCCGACCGCCCCCACTCTCACATGCACAAGTCATGAACCCTTCTCCTTCTGCATGACTCTGTCACTGGGAATTACACCCCGCGCCTGACCAACACCTCCTTTCCTTCCATGAATACCCCTCTTTTATAAACCCTTCCTCTACGCTCGATTGTCCACACCGATCCTTCCTTTCATGAATATCTCTCCGTTGATGACCTCTTCCTCTGAGCCCGATTGTTTGCACGGACCGCTGGTCATCCCTTAGCCTGAGGATACAGTTTATTGCCCACTACTGTATGCACTCGCCCCTCTTCAAAGGAGCTACTATTGATCATGACCTTCCCACCCCCTGGGATTCGATCAGGCGCACACATTCCAAAGGAATCGGCAGAACACTCAGCTGCGTGATAGCCCCCTCCTATTGTATGGGGGGTAAGGGCATCTACTGTAGCCACGTGTTGGAATGAGCCGGAACTGGGGGGGGGTGCCGGGGATGTCATCTTCATACTTCACAATGTCTTTATTGTAATAAAGAGCGTTCACATGTCTTAAACCAGTGTATAAAAGACCAGGCCTCAGAGAGGATAGTTAGAGCACCTCCTGAAGACACTATGCGAGTGTCCGAAATGACAGGCTCTCCTCATGAGAAATAAAACTCTGTTCTTGTTTTCCTGCCTCCAGCGCCCGTCTCTTTATTTGGTAATTATTCAAGATGGGAACTAAGAGGCGTCTTGCGCCAGCAGCCTGGGTATCAGGAGCGTTATGGGCTGACTTTTCCACAATTGGCGTCCCAACGCGGGGTCCATCAGCGACATAAGGTCCGGTAAGAGAGGTCCAGACGATGGGGTGAACATCTAAACGATTGGAATATACCTGCCTTGAGAGGGCCCTCGTCCGGCTGCCGATTGAATGAACTTCACCGATTCCGAACGGACCTCTCTCAAGTGACCTACTGTCCTGACTGGAATCCCACAGGAATGCTGCGGTAAAAACATGGAGAAAGAGAACGATCGGTCGCTGGAAAAAGGAAGGCGAAGAATTGCCCACACAGTCCGTCCCGGGTAAGGTTAAGAAGGACGTCTTTACGTCCGATTGATAGGATGGCTTTATCCATCTGATTGATTGATTGATTGATTGTTTATATTGCAATCGGTATTTAAATACTGGTATTGTTCATTGATTGGTTCATTTAGCCTTGATTGTAATTGAAGAATTGGTTCTCTTTGAGATATTTTCTATTTGCAAACAGTGATGAATAGGAACGTTTTTCTCTCTTTGCAGATAGTAAAGGATAGGTAATGCAGACATTTGTCCCCTATTGTAATCCGTCATGCCTGTTTTTCTCCCCATTGATTGATTGTTTGATCGAGCATTGCATTGTTCGAAGTTGGTTCTCTTAAGGATCTTCTCTGCCTACAAACGGGGAAGAATAGGAATATTCTCTCTCCCTTTGCAGATAGTGAAGGGTAGGTAACGCAGGCTTTTGCCCCCGTTGTAACCCGTCGTGCCTATTTCATTCCTCATTGATTGATTGTTTGTCCAAACATTGACTGTTTGGAATTGGTTCTTTTTGGAGGTATTCTCTGTTTGCAAATAACGTAGAATAAAAATATTCTGTCTAGTCTTTGCAAATAGTGAAGGGTAGGTAATGCGGACCTTTGTCCCCCGTTGTAATCTGTCATGCCTATCTACTCCCCACTAATTGGTAAACTAGTTCCACCCGGACCATTTATTAGAGGTAGGTCATCCGGCTCAGCCCGGAGGACACCCCTAATAAAAAGGACACATATAAAGAAAAATGCGGATTAGCCGCTGTATCGTGCTAGCAGATAAAAAAAAAATATAAAAATCGTTAGGGAAAACAAAAGGAATCAAGTAAATTCAGTAGGCCACTGATGAGTTTTTGATTTTCGCAACAAATAAGAAAACGTTAGAAATAGCTCACGATAAAATACATGATTTCGCTAGAAATGAGAAACGTTAGGAATAAGCCCGTAATAAGAAACATGAAAATGTTGAGAGAAGCCAAGCTTGACATCACGACGGCCACAAGGCAATTAGGCTTCGCCACCCCTCACTGCTGCAAACATGCCTGTCCCACCACCCGCCACGCCCCAATAACGGTAACATGAGATAGATACAAGTCAACAGATACCTACCCCCATTCTGAAAACTCCCGAAGTGCAACTGGTTCGCGGCTACGCACATCCGGAAGACGAGATCTTCAACACGTGTAGGGCGGGTCCTGCTGCCAGCCGTCGGCCGGAGGTCATCGAGTAAGGTGGGCCCGAAGAAGAGCCGAGGCCGACGGGGTCCGGCCGTCCCCACTTCTTCAATAATGGCTACGACAACACGGGGGGGAATGTCTTGCGCATGCCTCCGACCCCCCCCTCTTAATCGCCTGGTCCGGCTTCCATAAGAGGCCTGGGGGTGGAGAGACCACTACGCGAATAGCCCGGAGGCGGCACCACGCGCCAAGGTCTGTCCCCAGGATGAACCAAGGGACCCGTTCCTGGGGCCGTGGCGAAGAGCGTCCGGCCGCCATCAACCGGAGGCCCGGCCCGAAACGTACTGGGCGCCCCTTCTTCAATAATGGCTGCGACAACCTGGGGGGGGATGTCTTGCCTATGCCTCCGACCCCCCCCCCCTCTCTCATCGCCTGGTCCGGCCATCATGTATATTAGCGCCGAGGAAAACGGCGTGGGGTGCGCTGGGAGGGAGAGGCGGCGCGAACGAGCCTCTCCCACCTCCCCAGGTGGAGGCCCCCAGCGGCACCCCCAACGCTCCACTCACCCGACATGGGTTCGCCCACTTGTAAAATGGCGGACGATCCTGCTGGAGCGGGCCCGGGGTGAAGAGATGGCCCGGCTGCTTGTTGATTAAGAAACGAGTCCCACCATCATAAAAGTTCTCCTCGACCTTGAAGATTCTATAGGAGCCGCGGGAGTCCCCGACCCCCGCAGACACCCCCGATGGGGAATGACTGCCATGATTGCCCACGGAACGATGAAAATGTAGCCGCGAGACGTCGGCGCTCCCATGCTGGCGCCAGCCTCAATTTGAATGACTAGAATCCTGCAGACTACAGTTCGGATCAGTTCCGGTGAAAACTCAGTATGACCCGGTAGGAAAATTGTTGCCTCCCTCCCCCTTTGACTGATGGTTCAGACCACCGATCCTTTCTTTTGCCCTTTAACGGAACTTTTGGACTGCTGAAAGAGGCTCTGGGCCAACCACGAGTTAGTGGAGATTTAGACTATGCCTGGATCTGCCTGGTTGCACCCAAAATGGCGCCGGTACAAATGAAACTTTCAACTCCTTGTTGTACCCCGATTGCTCAGCCTTGGTGTCATGGGATATGTATGTAGTTTTTAAACATATGGATTGATATAGGATGTGTACTGATTATATGTTCGGACAATGGATTGATATAGGATGTATACTGTCAGTTCGGACAATGAATTGATATGGGATAGGTACTGATTGTGTGTTCGGACAATGAAGGACAATGAATTGACATGAGATGGGTACCGATTGAACATTCGGACAATGAATTGTTGTTAAGTTTTGACGCATCATGATTATTGAAAGTTCGAATTTCAACACTTATGATGCTCGCTCACACTGAAGTTTCGATATGATTTTATTGCACTTGTCGCACTTTTTATTATGAAATTAACGACCACCGACTCTATTAGGTTTTCCACTAATAAGTGTCCCCACATGTACAGTTCCAGCCTACTCCGTGGCCGGCCCACGGGGTTGTAGGCCCGTATGTGTGCACCGACATTCTTATTAAAGATTTTTGGAAAAAGCAAACATAGTTGTCACACGTAGATTGGTAAGTTTCGAATAAATGACCACTATTTCCGATATAACTAAAATACAGGTGAAATGGCTCAGCTCGATTAGTTAAGAGTTAAAAAGTATAGTGCTCAGAAATATTGCAAATATGAACGGCCCAGGTTTTTGTTGTATGTGTTTTGCATTTTTTTTACAGCCTAAAGCAACCGTTAAAAGATCCTGGTATTTAGCCTATACTTTATATGCTACCTGTAACAGGAAGGTTGTTCTAAAATACCCCTAAGTCACCCCGAAGGAGTGCCACTTGACCCCCCCCCTGCACACGATCCGTAATACCACACTTGGGCGACCTATGCTATCCACAAGCTTCCGATAAAAATCTCTCCCACGCTAAAGGGTCCACCTGGGCTTAAACGCCAAGTTGGCAGGGACTGCATCCTGTGGAGATAGGCCGAGTATGTAGTAAGTAAAAGCTTTTTCGGGTTTATGCGCGCTAACCTGTTGTTTAAATGCTGCCCCGCCCCCCTTCTTTTCCCTCTTTCCGCAGGTCACATCGGAACGTCGAGTAAAAAGCACGAAAAAAAAATAGTGGTCTAGAGGACGAAGAGATGGGAAAAAGGGATTTGATTATGGTGCCTACACAGAACATGCAAACGATGACTATTTCTCTCCCTGAACTTAGCGCCTGGGAGGACAGCCTGAAGGGGAAACCACAAAATATAACTTCGCTTGGCACCCCGAATAGTACAACTAAAATGACGTGCGCTAATGAATAAGCATCCTACAATTAACTAAATAGGGAAAGTTTAAGGAATATTTTGAGGTGAGGTTTACATTTAAAATCTACTGCATCCTTCTTCGCACCCTCATAGACATGAAACTCAAAGCTACCCCATTGTTCTCCCAACTGACACCCACTGTTGCCTCAGGCTGGAAACACCTTAGCCCGATCAGGTTAGTTCTTGACCAATTGCCAAAGGCGTAAGTGTGTACGATCAAAGCCACCAGTGAAGGCAGCTGACGAATAAAAGAGAAGAAAAAGGTAAAAAGAGCTTAGGATGCTAAGGATGCACAGCATACAGGAAAAGATAATTTTGGCCAATAACTGTTCTATGTTTTGTCTTGGATTTTTGTATATAATACATGTACTGTCTCCCACGTCTGAGTTTGTGTGTACGTGATGTATGCATCTACTTCATCCCTCTGCCTGTGTTTCCGTATTACTTAACCCCTGCTGTTCTGTGTTGTGTGCGCACTGAATGGACCATTATTGTACACTTTTCTCTCTCTCTCTCTCCCTCTCTCTCTCTCTCTCCCTCTCTCTCTCTCTCGCTCCCTCTCTCCACGTCATACGTGTACCAAATGGTTCGTTTAGAGTGCGGGCGACTCTCTCTCTGAGGGTCCCCCTGTTCCCTCCTCCCTTGTGGTAACGTTGTGCCCCACCGGCACAAACCTAATTGGGTCTCTTCGAACACAAAGGTGTTCGGCAAAACTGACAGGAACTAAAACGATTGTAACTTGCCATATTACTACCTCTCCTTTCTGCAAAACGATAGAACCCGAGTTGGTAATGAAAGAAAGGACAGGTCAGACGACTGATGTCCCCTAATCTGGCCTTTTTATAGGGGGACTATAACGTCAATGGTCTTCTGTTTTTCAGTTCGTTAATGCAATCCCCAATGCCCAGATTGCCCCACCCCTCTGCACTTAAGTGCGAATGTCCAAAGCGTCCCCGCTTCTCCCGATTGACCCCAGCTCCATACCAGCTATCCCCGAAGTATAATTGATGACCTTGGTTAACTATCGCTCCCCAAGTAAAACATGTTCACCTCTGTCCCCCCCTCATGATGATAACCCCCTGCTTGCAAGATTTAGCCGACCCCGAAGGGAAATGTAAGATTGTCAGTACCTAGTCCGATTTCCCCCCCACGTACGTCACGAATGAACGCCGAATAGGTTTACGAATTCAGTAGAAATGCCCTCCTACATACTCCATAAGTGATGACTTCTGACTGTGATCGATGAACATATCCCCCGCCTACTTAGGATTGGGGACGGAATTGAGATGTATAAAAGTCTTCTCCTACCAGTTTTCTAAAAACTTGTTTTGTACTCATTTAAAGATATAATAACCGGAGGAGAGGAGATGGACGTGACGCACAGCCTGGCCACAGATCATGAAGCACGTGTGACCTCGACCAAAGATGGAGTCGCAGAGCAACGAGACGCGGGACGAGGCACCACTCTCAAACTCGGCAGATGAAGGAATGAAGGGCTGCCTTGAAGCCCTCGATTCGCTGACCCACTCGTGCCTGAAGTCCCCGTCCCTTTCGAGCCCGACTGATGGGCCTGCCTGCTCGGCGTCCTTTGCTCCTTTTGGTCCCTTGGTGTGTCCAAAGATCTGATCCCACTCCGCCCTCTCCTCCCTCGACTATTCAACAACATCGCCCTTTTCGCATAACTTTTGACTCAGAAACGAAGAGCAGCCTTTAGATAGCATAAGGGTTTTGCCACGAAAGAAGAAAGACACGCTGGTGCCCAGCATGAGGCACCCCTAAGAAGATCAGTTAGGAAACAGGACTGTGATCTAATAGCAGATGACTGATTGCACCCTGCAACGCGTAAGGATGAATACGAGCTGGACCTATAGCTCCACCGCCGGTGCTCAACAGCGCCAACAAAAGAAGACGGACTCTGTTAAAAAGACATTGTGACAAAGACCCCCCCCCCCTTCCTGAACTTTCTACCCACCCCTTGACTAATTGCTTGTATCAAGCTGTATTCCTCCCTCAGCCATTTTTGTCATCGGTCACTCATGTATTTAGTCTTCCAAAAAGTCTCATATAGCACTGATATGACCCGAAAGTATCAGAGCACTTTTTACTGTATGTTGATGTCATCGGAGAAAAAGTCAGAACCTGATTCCTTGGTTGACCCCGACTAAGTATTATGCCGATCTCTAGATTTGTATGAATAACCCAACTAATGTAAATTCATATGTACCGCATTCCGCCAATTGTATCGACTGCATATGGTTACACGCAATTTGCTAGCATTTGACGAACGCTATTTCATTGGCCACACATGACTATATGTACACTCCATCAGTTGGGGTAAACACAAATGAACTAGCGTATGTTAAAAAGCGGCGACTGTTGAAATTGGCAATGTATATACACATAAGCGGCATTCATTTGTGGTCACTGTACCTCTTGTCGTAAGCAGAACGGATATTGCAAAACACTGACTGTGTTATCCCGTCAGCATAGACCCATGCGCACATATATACAACAGCCATTTTAGGTGCCATGGTCTCCCTGTTCGCGATCAATCATCAGCGCCCTTCCCTGACCCTGCAAGCATCCCCCATGCACCCCGACCGCCCCCACTCTCACATGCACAAGTCATGAACCCTTCTCCTTCTGCATGACTCTGTCACTGGGAATCACACCCCGCGCCTGACCAACACCTCCTTTCCTTCCATGAATACCCCTCTTTTATAAACCCTTCCTCTACGCTCGATTGTCCACACCGATCCTTCCTTTCATGAATATCTCTCCGTTGATGACCTCTTCCTCTGAGCCCGATTGTTTGCACGGACCGCTGGTCAGCCCTTAGCCTGAGGATACAGTTTATTGCCCACTACTGTATGCACTCGCCCCTCTTCAAAGGAGCTACTATTGATCATGACCTTCCCACCCCCTGGGATTCGATCAGGCGCACACATTTCAAAGGAATCGGCAGAACACTCAGCTGCGTGATAGCCCCCTCCTATTGTATGGGGGGTAAGGGCCTCTACTGTAGCCACGTGTTGGAATGAGCTGGAACTGGGGGGGGGTGCCGGGGATGTCATCTTCATACTTCACAATGTCTTTATTGTAATAAAGAGCGTTCACATGTCTTAAACCAGTGTATAAAAGACCAGGCCTCAGAGAGGCTAGTTAGAGCACCTCCTGAAGACACTATGCGAGTGTCCGAAATGACAGGCTCTCCTCATGAGAAATAAAACTCTGTTCTTGTTTTTCTGCTACCAGCGCCCGTCTCTTTATTTGGTAATTATTCAAGATGGGAACTAAGAGGCGTCTTGCGCCAGCAGCCTGGGCAACAGGAGCGTTATGGGTGACTTTTCCACAGTCTGTTATTATTATCTACGCCCGCGAAGAAAACTACTAGTATATTGAGTGGTGAGAACTATACGTCCATTTCAGTAGACTGGTAATGCAGAGCATCTACTGATAGCTGCATGGTATTTACTAGAGATGACCAGACACTGTCTATCTGTGGTGCCTCCTTTGACCCTAATTTGGATTTGATGTGATGTGTGCTGTAGGAGAGTAGGATCTTCCTGCTATGGTTACACCCACTTTTTGCTGGTGTTTCACTGTTTTTTTACTTTAGCGTGGCTGGGGCCCTGCTTACCAGGACCCTCTCTAAATTAATTGCATGTACATTAGGTACACTACAGATTGGCCTTGTGAGTCCCTAGTATATGGTACTTTAGGTACTAAGGGCAAAGGGACCCCAGAGACCTAAAATGGGCTGAAGCATGTATGATGCCACCCCTGGAAAGCCTTCCAAAATGGCACCACAGGTCTGCTACTGCAGCCTGGGTAAGGTGGTGCATGCACCCCTAACTAAGATATAGGCTACCTATAAAATAAAACAAATTTCGTTGCGCGCACTGCATCACCAAATACGATGCAGTGCGCGCACCGAAATTAGTTTTATTTAGTTATATGTTTACTTACCAGTTAAATTCCGCAATCCATATATTACTAGCCCCCACCCTGCCCCGCCCCTCCCCCTCCCCACGTCACCGCCCTGCATGAACTCCTACTGCCGGCCGCGGCTGTTTGAGGGAGAAGGGAAATTATTTAAAAAGAGTCATTTTCTCTCTGGATTTCCCTTCTCTTTTTGAAACGCAGGAGCAGGAACATCGTCGTGGTGTCACCAGGGCTTTAAGTGGAAGCTTTTTCAATATTATATACAAGCCATAGTTAGTGCTTATGTATCTTATGCAACTAACAACCATTGACCAAGCCAATAGTGCTGACTTGTAGGTATGATGTAACTTGTAGTATCACATATCATGATGCAATGACCGAAACAGCAAAATACAAGTCTGGCGGCACTCTATGCTAGGCAAAGGTTTTTAGCTTATGAGTTTTTAAGCCACACCCTTAGTTACATTGGCCACGCCCCTTTGAGAGGCTCCCCAGTTTTTTATCCCACCTAAAGGCCTAGGAGGCACAATAGAGCCCCAGGGAAGCGTGGAGTGCATAAACCTGTGTTAGTGGCAGCCTCAAGGGGCGTGTGAGGCACAGTGCACGAGACTGATGTGCGGGTGGACCGCCAGTGAATTCTCGAAGGAAAGCACAGTGGACGACATTATTAAGAGTCGGACGTCGATTTTCGTTAGCACTGCAATGGTGTTTTTATCCTCATATAAAAGCTCACCTTGTGCGAGCTTTGCCTGATTAGAGTGCTTGGTTTCTGAGGGCCGCTCATATGCTGTCGGAAAAGCTGCCAAACTCGATTTAAGGGTTTTCTAGCCTCTAAGACAAGTGAGCAGTGCGGGAAATACAAGGAGAAGAAACACCCTAGCTTGTGTAGTACGGAAATGTCTTTTCAACTGTGATTTAGGTGAAGAGGAACATACACAGCAAAATTCATGGGATTAGAGTTGCCCCACCCCTTCTTCTGTCAGGGAATCTTAGTGGCTGCAGTAATTTAGGTAGGAGTGTGGACACTGGAGAAACCTTAAATAGCTGGAAGGCTAGCTTGCAGTATTCCAGGTGACTGTGTGAAGTGTATCAATTATATGCTAGGAAGTTTATGGCATTACACTTTAACCAATATGTACAGTTGTTCTGCACACTACCAGGTGAAGTTAGGCAGTCGCTGATGCGCACAGTTTTAATTAGTGTTGCATGCTGTGTGAATAGGCGTTGCTGGTATGCACTTGGAATAATAGTGTGCGTATGACTAACTGCAATTATTACACATGTGTTTAGCATACTACATTACAGTACACAGTCATGCTTGTACTACAGTATATACTTACAATATTATACTTGTGGTAGCCCAATGGCGTTGTTGGAGTGCATTTCTGTAACACGTCATAGGAGCTGGTCTGTATTTGCTACACGTCATGATTTTCTTTGCAAACGCCTACATACTGTTCCTATATCCGTATAGGTGCACTGTGCTGGGTGTGGCATAATCCACATATGAGCAATACTATCTTGGGTGTTCAGTCAGGCAACGCAATCAATACCTGGAAGGAAATGTCTGAAATCTATTTGGAGGCTATAGGGGGAGATGTTTTTTATTGCCAAACGAAAATTGGCCATTAGGAAACATAGTTTGGGGCTGGAAGGCAGAAAGATTCTCAAGACTCCGCCTAGATTAATATTGAAGGAAGAAATGCAAATGAGGGGTCTGAAGCAGAGGAGGATGCTGAGTATGAAACTGCAACGCCTACGAGAGCACTGAAAAATAATTTCGGCAGGAAATTTAGCATTATGGTCCAAAGACACAAGTGCCTTTTCCACGTGTAGCTGTAGGAGGAAATGATTGAGCAGCTTGTAGCAGTCTGGGATTAAATTATTAGAAATCAAATCAATAACAGGACTCACAATATTTAAATCCAAGAGAGACTATTTGGATTGAAAGACCCTACTTTAAATATGGCCATTGAAATATCTGGGCGTACAGAGAATACTTCTCACTATGTCAAAACATTGGGAGGTGATCGTGTTAAGGCAACAGGTGAATTGGAGAATGCAAGCAATGTGAATGTGGCGAAGAAATCTGTGCATAGGGGTAACAAAGGAGAGAAGAAAGAAGGGAAATCTCAAAAGATTGAGAGAAGGAGAATGTGTTATAGATGTGGTAATGAGTGACACACGGCTGAGGCAATCAATCGCCCTGCTGCTGACAGCAGGTGTTTCAAATGTAAAAAGATGGGTCACTTTTCCAGAATGTGCAAGATGGTGGACAAAATGCAGTCCAGGAGAGCGGTGAATTTGGTGAAGGGGCTAGGAGTACTTGGGATCACGAATGGACA